>NC_092333.1:559340000-560560000 GCF_046630445.1 Rutidosis leptorrhynchoides
CAAGAAAATGCGAATAGCTTCCAATCTGGCAACCGGAGCAAAAACTTCATCATAATCGCATTCAGGATCTTGCTGATAACCTTTAGCAACTAATCTTGCTTTGTTACGGATAACATTGCCATCTTCGTCAAACTTGCACTTCCAAACCCACTTGAGATCAATTACTTTAGCTCCATGCAGTTTGGTAACTAACTTCCAAATATCTAAACGATTGAATTGCTGAATCTCTTCTTGCATGGCCATGACCCAATCAACATGCATCAATGCTACTTTTGTTGTCTTTGGCTCTATTCTGGAAATATGACATGAGTACTCGTAGTAAGGAGCACAGCTGTCATATGAGTATCAACTTGACCATCAAACTGAAATTGTCTTCTTGTTCTAACACATGCATTTGGATCTCCAATTATATTCTCTGTAGGATGAGCAGCTGTAGTTCTGAGAACTGGTTGTGCGGGAATAGGTATCTCATGGTGTAGATTTGTAGTATCTCCAATATCTTCAGGATTGTTGGAACTTTCACTTGAAATATCAGATCTGCAGGTATCGTACACTGGACCAACATCGTGATCTGAATCTTGAACTGTCTCATTGACTGTCGGTAATGGAGTTGGAATTGGAGTAGGTGCAGACACTTCTAGTTCATTCTGTAAGTCAAACAGCATTTGTAACTCTACTTCATTCTCCGTCTGATCTGGAGCAAGATTGAATGATTCAATCAGCTCATCATAGTTATAAATTCAAGGATGACTCTTAAGAGCACTCTTCGTTTGATTCCTTTGGACATCAACTTCAGACCATTCTTCAACACATCTTGTTTCATTGTTGAAAACTCGCTTGTTAGGAGAGCTATACCCAAAAAATACTCCAGTAACCACCTTAAAATCAAACTTACTTCCTAGTTTTCTTTTAAAGATGGTACACGGTGCACCAAATGGTTCTAGATGCTTCAATGATGGTTTTCTCCCATGCAATAACTCATAGCAAGATTTAACCAGTCACTTAACAGTCAGAAGTCGATTCATAGTGTAGCAAGCATTAGCAACAGCTTCTCCCCAAAAATGAATAGGTAACGATGAATCTGCCAGCATTGTTCTAGCTGCCTCGATCAATACCCTATTCTTTCTTTTAGCAACACCATTCATCTAAGGAGCGTATGCAGAACTGAACTGCATATTGATACCTTTTTCAATACAGAAACCTGCAAGATACTGATTCTTGAAATTTGTACCATTATCGCAACGAATTTTTCTTAACTTTAGATTAAAACCTGTCTCTAATTGATTGATTAGCACTTTCAAATTCTCAAATGTATCGGACTTCTATTTCAAAAATATTACCCAAGAAAATCTTGAATAATCATCAGTTACCACCAGACAGTACTTACTTCCATCGATGCTTTCAAAACGAATTGGACCGAAAAGATCCATATGTAACAATTCAAGTGGAGGAGAGATTGGATTATACTTCACCAGCTTATGAGCTTTCTTGCTCTGCTTACCCTTCTTACAAGGAACACATGTTCCTAGAATCTGAAAAGATCGAAGATCAACACCTTCTACTAGATTATTGTGGACAAGGTGATTCATTTTCTGAAAACTTAAATGACCCATGCGTTTGTGCCATGTAATAGAATCCTGTTCAGTCATTTTAGAAACAACAGCTTAATGATGTTCAGCAGTTGAAATAGCAACATTCATATCTAGCATGTATAAATCAGCTTGTCTAGGAGCCTTCATCAAAATCATTTCTGGAGGAATCACAAACTCTGGTTTCAAAATGTAGCTGAATTCCTCATCAAATGCTACTTTGAAAGTTTTTTCACAGATTTGTGAAACCGACAACAAATTATTTGCAAGCTCTTGATAATAGTTCACTTTGTTGAAACTAACTTTTTCATTCTTCAATAAACCTTGAGCTAAAATGTGACCTCCTTTATCTCCAGCAAAAGCTACATATCCTCCCTTAATTGGGTGTACATCTAAAAGAAGAGATAGTTGTCCAGTCATATGTCTCGAAGTGCCGCTATCCACTATCCAGGTGTTATTTGCAGGTACCCTGGTTCCCTGCATATCACATTCAGAATATTAATTGATAATGGGAACCCACGCTCGGACGGCAGTAGGTTGTCCATTAACACCCATAGCTTGAAGTTCCATCTATTTCCCGTTTGAGTTCAGTGAAATCTCATCATTAGAAACCATAAACATAGACAGTTTAGAAGTAGCAATATTGCTCTTCTGGTTTTTCACATTTTGCTCATCTTCGGAGCGATTCATTCGTGGTCTGTTATGGGAAAAGTATTTTCGACGACTAGCTTTTTGCGATGGTGATCGTGCCTTTGGTTTAAAAGGTTTTTCTTGATTACAAAACCCTGTCATATTTTCCTCAAAACTTCTTTTTGGAATTTTACCTTTCACAGGTGAAACAGATCTATTGAAATACTTTCTCTTAGAATCTCCATAAACAACATTTGTCTTAAACCTCTTATCACGACTTTCATTATTTACGGGTGAATTTGTTCTATGAACATAAGCTGATCTAAAATTATCATGTGTCAAGTCAATCTTATGTCTAGTGGAATGAACTCTTCTAGGACAATAAGCAGCAATGTGTCCAAAGACAGCACATTTAAAACATTGACGAAACTCCCTATGTCCTCTAAATTCATACACGTTATTAGAGTTTGAAGAGGAAGGGTCTTGTGTTCTTACGATCACAGGAGAATCATTTGATTTATCTCTTGAAACAGTCTTAGGGGTAACAGGAGGAACAGGTCTGTCAGCAAATCTAGGATTTCTTAAAATTTTAACAGGACCTTTTGGTGTTCTTACCCTACTTCTCTTAGAATTATCTCCTAAACCAGTTTTCCTATCTTCCTCATGATCTAGAGCACCTTCAGCAGTATCATCAGAAGTTGTATTCTTAGTTGAGCTACAATTTTAATTCTTTTCAACGTAATCTTCATAACTAGGAGGAATACAGTCTTCTGATCGACCGTCAACTACGTTTGCGTTAAAAAATGTGTTCTGAAAAAGAGGAGATGCAGACTTATATCCAATACCCTTGCCCTTGGTGTCATTAATTTCCACCATTATTGCATTCCATTGTGATGCACTTGCCCAACATTTCATTTTAATTGAAATAGCTTCTAAATCAGCTTTAACGCATTCATTTTCTTTCTTTAGTTCATTGATTGTGTCAACACGTTTAATTAAAGCTTGATTTATGTCAAAGTTATAACATTTAAGATCGTGAAGCTGCTTTTTATACACTTTGATCTGCTCTTTTAACTCGTTTTCAACCTTAGTGGTCACAAGGTTTGCTTGACATTTATCTTTCATCTCCGCATAAGCCTTGGTTAAATTGTCTATTGTTATTTTAGATTCAGCGCATTTAATACATTCATTATTAGTAGATGGATCAGAAGATACCTGTTGAGCATTATTTGATGAAGAAATCTCAGCCATAAATGCAAATTAATTTGTCTTCTTCCCATCGTCGAACTCATCTTCTGATTCTGATGAATCTGTAAGAAACTCTGATGTATCAGCATCTTTTCCCAAATGAATCTGTTCAAGTCTGTCCCAAATATCTTTAGCTCTTGTTAACCCAGAAACTTTCTCAAGATCACTTTTTGATAAGCACATCTTTAGTAAATCTACTGCTTGCTTGTTCAGTGCTTCAAAATCAGTTTGATCAAGTCCAGTATGATCAGCTTTAACTTTAACTTCTGAGTCTGACATTTTGTCTGAATCATCATCTTCTGAATTTACACTCTCAAGATCTGAACCTTCACCCATGAGAACTAACATTTCCAACTCTACGGCAATCATTCTACCCCAATCGTCTAGTTCCTTATCAGCATCAAATAAGGTTTCTTCATGTTGATCAGCTTCTAGACTGTCTTCAGACACTGAGGTATCACCATATTTACTCTTCCAACTGTTGAAGTAGTAGTCCTCTAACGACGTTGGTGAAACACTTCCAGATTCAGGTGTACGAGGAACTGAATCACGTGCTTTCTTGAATTTTTCTTTAACCTGTTTCTGAATATTCTCCTTCCGAATGGTTCGAGACAACTCTTCAGCTCTTTCAGCACGAGCAGTCAGCTTCTCAATTAAACTTCGATTAGTGACACAGTCTTCTTCTATTTCAGTGATCTTTGCCATGTTAGCTTTAGGTTGTTGATCATCTACATTTAATTCTATAGACCAATCATCATCATATCCATGAATGAAAACCAAAGCTTTGTTAGGAATCTCAGCTGTTTCTGCTTCATTTACTTTATCAGTAATGTATATCTCACGCTTAGTTGTTTGACTCTGAGAACTGTAGTTCTGATTCTTGAAAGGATTACGATTACCCCGCTTCTTCTGTTTTGTACACTGTCTTGAAAAATGACCTAATTCTCCACAGTTGTAACAAGTAACAGTATTCATATCAAATCTCAGTTTTGTATCTTTAGTCAGACTGATCGGTTTTCCAGTTCGCTCTTCGTAATCTCTAGCGCTTCTCACAAGATTTGCCATACCCCACATAATATCCATCTTTTCTGCTTCGTCCTTATCAAGTTGATGATAATCTTCAGTTGTTAGATGAATGTTGCCCACACGACCATCAAGATAACTATCATAAAAATTTACAAGGCTTGATAGTAAGGCTATATCTTCACTAATCTTTTATTTCCCAGTTTTCCTTATGTTCTCGATCTTAAGAGCAGATAGAACATCTGATGCAGTCGGTGTAGATAACTCTGTAGTATTGGAAGTAGGCTGCGATTGAGTGTTGAGTGAACATGGTGAAACTTGTGGTGGATATGAAATTTATTGAATATGTGCACTGCTGACATTCAAACCATACATATTTTGATTATTCGTAGCAAAGGTAGTTTGAAAAAGTGCATGAGCTGATTTAGGAGGTGTATAACTGATAATGCTAAAAACGAACATATATTTCATCGCATTATCCCTCAAGAAAGACAAGCTTTTAGTTGCAGTTATCCTATTTACAAGTAATATTCGTTTAAATAATAAAAGGTGAAGACAAAAGACAGATTCGACGAATTGAAGACGCAAACAACCAAAAAGCTCAAAAGTACAAAATACAATCAAAGTGGTTCCAATTATTGATAAGAAACGTCTCAAAATTACAAGAGTACAAGACACAAAATGCAAAACGCAAAGTACAAGATATTAAATTATACGAAAGGACGTTCGAAAATTCAGAACCGGGACCAAAGTCAACTCTCAACGCTCGACGCAACAGACTAAAAATTACAAGTCAACTATGCACATGAATATAATATAATATATAATTAATTCTTAAAATTAATATATATATTATATTATATTATAAAACCGTCGGCAAGCTAGGAGCCAAGCTTGTGTGAGCTGGAATCCACAGCTCCGCACTCGCGGAGCTTATAAAGGCAACAACCACCGCACTCGCGGAGGTCAAACAGTAAACGTGGGCCTATAAAAGGCCGAGCATTCGGCCGATTTTTACACACCTTTTTCTCTTCATTCA
Organism: Rutidosis leptorrhynchoides; assembly: GCF_046630445.1. NCBI lineage: Eukaryota > Viridiplantae > Streptophyta > Magnoliopsida > Asterales > Asteraceae > Rutidosis > Rutidosis leptorrhynchoides. Next base: position 559,345,530 of record NC_092333.1, read on the forward strand.
TCAACGTATATGTATATATATTTATATTATAATTTTAATTTTAATTTTAATTTCTAATAATAAGGGTATGATAGCGAATGTTGTAAGGGTGTAAGTCGAAATTCTGTCCGTGTAACGCTACGCTATTTTTTAATCATTGTAAGTTATGTTCAACCTTTTTAATTTAATGTCTCGTAGCTAAGTTATTATTATGCTTATTTAAAACGAAGTAATCATGATGTTGGGCTAAATATTTAAATTTGGGTAATTGGGTTTTGTACCATAATTGGGGTTTGGACAAAAGAACGACACTTGTGGAAATTAGACTATGGGCTATTAATGGGCTTTATATTTGTTTAACTAAATGATAGTTTGTTAATTTTAATATAAAGATTTACAATTGGACGTACCTATAAATAACCATATACACTCAATCGGACACGATGGGTGGGATATTTATATGTACGAATAATCGTTCATTTAACCGGACACGGGAATGGATTAATAGTCACTAGAATTATTAAAACATGGGTGAAATTATGTACAAGGACACTTGGCATAATTGATAACAAAGTATTAAAACCTTGGGTTACACACAGTCGATATCCTGGTGTAATTATGAAACAAAGTATTAAGACCTTGTTACAGTTTAAGTCCCCAATTAGTTGAAATATTTAACTTCGGGTATAAGGGTAATTTGACGAGGACACTCGCACTTTATATTTATGACTGATGGACTGTTATGGACAAAAACCAGACGGACATATTGAATAATCCAGGACAAAGAACAATTAACCCATGGGAATAAACTAAAAATTAACACGTCAAACATCATGATTACGAAAGTTTAAATAAGCATAATTCCTTTATTTTCATATTTAATTGCACTTCTAATTATTGCACTTTTATTTATTGTTATTGTATTTAATTGCACTTTTAATTATCGCACTTTTTAATTATTGCAATTTTATTTCATCTCACTTTTATTTATTGCAATTTTATTAGCGTTATTTACTTTACGCTTTAAATTAAGTTATATTTATTTTTAATATTTTACATTAGGTTTTAACTACGACTAAAGTTTTAAAATCGACAAACCGGTCATTAAACGGTAAAAACCCCTCTTTATAATAATAATATTACTTATATATATTTGTATTTTTATAAATTAAAATTAATATAGCGTTAAGCTTTGTTTAAAAGATCCAAGTGGAACGAACCGGACTTACTAAAAACTACACTACTGTACGATTAGGTACACTGTCTATAAGTGTTGTAGCAAGGTTTAGGTATATCCATTCGATAAATAAATAAATATCTTGTTTAAAATTGTATCGTATTTAATAGTATTTCCTAGTAAAATATACACTATTTCATATACGCCTCGCATATCATCAAGTATTTTTGGCGCCGCTGCCGGGGAACTTAAACGCCGAAAGCGCAACGCTAATGATATATATAAAAAAAAAATAATAATAATATAATTTTGTAAAAGTTTTTATTAAGTCCTTCGTATAAAAATATAAGTTTTTTTTAAAAAATAAAAATATAAAAATACAAAAAGAGTTTGTTAAAAAAATATATAAAGTAAAAAAAAAGAGTATTTTTACTTTTGAGTTTAAAAATAAGTATTTTATTGTTTTATAAAAATATTTAGTTATATGTATATTTTATATATATTTGATAAAACAGAAAAACATAAAAAAAATAAAAAGAAAAAAACTGAAACTGTGCAAAACCGAACCCCTTTTCAGCCTAAATTTGACCCTCCGCGAGTCGCGGAGCTTTTGAACTGGACCTAATCGCACTCGCGGAGGTCAATCTGACAGGTCAACCTAGGAGTGCAATTAATACGAAATTAGGGTTTAATTAATTTAATTATTTAGTTTTTAGGGTTTTATTTAATTAATTAGTTTAGTTATTTATTTAATTTGTATTATTAAGTTATAATTAGTTTAATTAATTTATAAAATTAATAGTTTATTAAATAAATAATCTAAAAATAATATTTTTATGAAAATTGTACTTTTTACAACTTTAAGTATATTTTTATATTTTGTATTTTTTTTATTCGTTTTAGCGTAATATTTGTATTTTTTGCTCGTATTTAGTTTTAAATCATAGTATTTGCCATAGTTATTTTTATTTCTATATTTTTAGGCTTTGCCGTAAAATTCCTTAAGTGCTTTTTCTTTAGACTAAGATTTAGGTGCTTTAGAATTTTGCGACGCTGTTCTAAGTTTTTAGTACCCTTTTTAAGATATTGCCATTTGGGATATAGAATTCCTTGTAAGCTTTAATATTTTTAGACGCAACTTTTAATTCTTAGTTTTTAGTTCCTTTTTAAGTTTCAAAGCGCTACTTTCTTATTTTTATTTTTCGACGCCTATTATTTTTCAATCTTTTATTTTTCGACGTTTTTCGACGCGTTTTTTTTCTTTCTTATTTCTCGACATTCTAGTTTTTAGGACTTAGAATTTTCTCTATTTCTTATCTAAATTTCTTAAATTTCAACGAAAAATTATGTTAAGCGGTTAAATTAATCGACATCAAAATTTTCTAGTTCGTAGTAATAGTTGGATTTGTACGTGGACCGGGTTATTGGAGCCAAACAGTACTCAATTATATTGAGACCAAACGAATCATGCCCCTCTGCTGTATCTTTTGGCTATTCGAAACGTGGACAAAATCAGAAAATTCTATTAATTGGATAACTTATATAATTTTTCTTTCTTTTTAAAAATTAATAAGATATTCAGTGAATGCACCGAGCAAAACGTTCACCACCTTTTGTACGTTCACCACCTGTAACTCGATCAAGACATCTAGCAAATATTGTCGCCGTTGATTTTTCTTTAGAAACGTCATCCAGTTGACCAAGTACTCCAATTCAAATTTTCGATAATCCATTTTTTGAACCCGACCTCACAATTGAGAATCCAGAGAATATTCAAGGACGATTTATAGATCCTGAACTACTAATCTTTCCTCCGGAACCACCAATCACTCAAACAGAGATTGTTGAGGAACGAACCATTAAATCAGAATCCTCTAGTGATTCATATTCAACAAATTCAATCATGGAAAATCTGGAACCTCTAAGTATGGAAGACTGAATGAGAGCTAAACGCACTGGCCAAGGTCACGCAATTACTCATCCAGACATTAATGCGCCAGATTATGAAATCAAAGGACAAATTCTACACATGGTAACTAATCAATGCCAATTTAGTGGTGCGCCGAAGGAAGATCCAAACGAACATCTTCGTACCTTTAATAGGATCTGCACACTATTTAAAATACGAGAAGTGGAGGATGAACAGATATATCTCATGTTATTTCCCTGGACTTTAAAAGGAGAAGCCAAAGATTGGTTGGAATCGTTACCTGAAGGGGCGATTGATACATGGGACGTTTTAGTTGAAAATTTTCTTAAACAATTCTTTCCGGCATCTAAAGCCGTGAGACTTCAAGGAGAAATTGTTACGTTCACACAAAAGCCAAATGAAACTCTATATGAGGCATGGACAAGATTTGGAAAGTTATTGAGAGGATGTCCGCAACATGGTTTAGACACCTGTCAAATAGTACAAATATTCTACCAAGGATGCGACATCACTACAAGGAAAGACATCGATATAGCAGCTGGTGGTTCTATTATGAAGAAAATAGAAACTGATGCTTATAAAATTATTGATAACACTGCTTCCCACTCACATGAGTGGCACCAAGAAAAAGATATCGTTAGATCATCTAAAGCATCTAGAGCCGATTCTAGCCATGACTTAGATTCCATTTCTGCAAAGATAGATGCTGTCGAGAGACGAATGGAAAAGATGACTAAGGATATACACTCAATACGAATTAGTTGTGAGCAGTGTAGAGGACCACATTTGACAAAAGATTGTCTCAGTAGTGAACTAACAATAGAACAAAGAGAGAATGTTTCATACATAAACCAAAGGCCTGGAAATAATTATCAGAATAATTATCAACTGCCAAGACCAATTTACAACCAAAACCAGAATTATAACTGAAATGTTCCATACAACAACCAACAAGGTCCTAGCAATCAACAAGTATCCAATAATACTTACAATCAGCAAAGACCTAATTTTTAAAACAAACCACCACAAACCGATGATAAAAAGCCAAATTTAGAAGATATGATGACAAAGCTAGTTGAATCTCAAACACAGTTTTTCACATCTCAGAAACAAACTAATGAACAAAATGCTCAAGCATTTAGAAATCAACAAGCTTCTATTCAAAATCTGGAACAAGAAGTGAGCAACCTAGCAAGGTTAATAGGTGAAAGAAAACCGGGAAGTCTACCTAGTGATACAAATGCTAACCCCCGGAATGAACCAGCTAAATCCATTACCACAAGAAGTGGTATTACACTTAAACCACCTGAAATACCTGTAATTTTTGATGAAGCTATTCCTACTCTACAAGAACCACAATCTGATCAAGATAAGGAAAAAGAACCGGTAGTTGAAAAGGTTAATGAAGATAACACAGTTAAGGCTAAACCTTATGTTAAACCATACCAACCACCACTTCCTTACCCGAGTAAAATGAGAAAAGAGAGACTTGAAGCCAAGCAATCCAAATTCTTGGATATGTTTAAACAGATAAATGTAAATCATCCTTTTATTGATGTGATTTCAGGAATGCCTAGATATGCTAAATTTTTGAAAGATCTAATCACGAATAGAAAGAAAATGGAAGAACTCTCGGCTGTTACTATGAATGCTAATTGTTCTGCAGTGCTGTTGAATAAGATACCAGAAAAATTATCAGATCCAGGAAGTTTCACTATTCCATGTTTTCTGGGTAGTCTTAGTTCAATAGAAGCATTGGCAGACTTAGGTGCTAGTATAAATTTAATGCCGTATTCACTATACGCTAAACTAGACCTTGGAGAATTGAAACCAACACGAATAAGCATACAACTAGCCGATAGATCAGTAAAATATCCTAGAGGGATAATGGAGAACATGCTAGTTAAAGTTGGTACTTTAGTATTTCCAGTAGATTTTGTTATCCTGGACATGGAAGAAGATTCTCAAGTTCCTCTCATATTAGGAAGACCATTCTTAAACACGGTTAAAGCAATGATAGACGTGTTTGGTAAGAAACTGACCCTAAGTATAGAGGACGAGAGTGTTACCTTTTATGTTGATAGAGCAATGCAACAACCGCAATCTGCAGATGATACATGCTATTATATTCAAACTATAGATTCACATGCAGAATTGTTAGAAGAATTTCCAGAATTACAAGGAACAGGAGAATGTTCTTTAGGAGAAGGAACTGAACCAATTGATGAAACTGAAATGTTAGCTACACTTATGGCTAATGGATATGAACCAACAACAGAAGAAATTCAAATGCTAAAAGAAGAAGACAGATATCGATATAAATCATCGATAGAAGAACCTCCGACATTAGAGTTAAAGCCACTTCCAAACCATTTGGAATATGCTTATTTACATGGTGAATCTGAATTACCTGTAATAATATCATATTCTCTTACTTAAAATGAAAAATCTCAACTCATTTCTGTGTTAAAAGCTCATAAACCAGCTATTGCATGGAAGATTCATGATATTAAAGGAATAAGTCCTTCGTATTGCACACATAAAATCCTTATGGAAGAAGGTCATAAAACGTATGTGCAATGCCAACGAAGACTAAATCCGAATATGCAAGATGTTGTTAAGAAAGAAATTATTAAATTGCTAGATGCAGGTTTAATTTATCCAATTTTTGATAGTCCATGGGTAAGCCCAGTTCAATGCGTACCTAAGAAGGGTGGCATGACTGTCATTATAAATGAGAAAAATGAGCTTATTCCTACTAGGACTGTAACAGGATGGTGTGTATGTATTGATTATAGAACATTAAATGATGCCACCAGAAAAGATCACTTTCCCTTATCTTTCATTGATCAAATGTTGGAAAATTAGCCGGAAATAGTTACTATTGTTTTCTTGATGGTTTTTCCGGATATTTTCAAATTCCAATTGCACCCGAGGACCAAGAAAAAACCACGTTCACGTGCCCTTATGGTACTTTTGCTTACAAACGCATGCCATTTGGACTTTGCAACGCCCCTGCAACCTTTTAAATTTGCATGATGGCGATTTTTCACGACAAGATAGAAGAATGCATGGAAATTTTCATGGATGACTTTTCAGTCTTCGGTGATACTTTTGAATCATGTCTAGTTAATCTTGAACGAATGCTTATTAGATGCGAACAATCAAATCTAGTTCTAAATTGGGAGAAATGCCATTTCATGGTTAAAGAAGGCATCATTCTTGGACATAAAATTTCAAAGAAAGGAATTGAAGTGGATAGAGCTAAAGTAGATGTAATTGCTAAACTTCTACATCCCACCAATGTTAGAGGAGTTAGAAGTTTTCTAGGGCATGCCGGTTTTTACCGACGTTTCATAAAAGATTTTTCTAAAATTGCCACTCCTATGAATAAACTCCTAGAAAAGGATGCTCCATTCATCTTTTCAGATGAATGTATCAAATCTTTTAATATTCTTAAAGAAAAACTCACTAATGCACCGATTATGATAACTCCAAATTGGAATCTACCATTTGAACTAATGTGCGATGCAAGTGATTTTGCAATGGGAGCCGTTTTAGGACAAAGGATTGAAAAACGATTTCAACCTATATATTATGCTAGTAAGACGTTACAAGGAGCACAAACAAATTACACAGCTACTGAAAAAGAACTCCTTGCTATTGTCTTTGCTTTTGACAAATTTTGTTCATATCTCGTTCTAGCTAAAACGGTGGTCTATACCGACCATTATGCTCTTAGATACCTATTTTCGAAACAAGATGCTAAACCAAGATTAATTCGTTGGATCTTACTCTTACAAGAGTTTGATATTGAAATCCGAGATAAAAAGGAAGCAGAAAATCTCGCCGCTGATCATCTTTCTCATCTTGAAAATCCTGAATTAGAAGTTCTAAATGAATCAGCCATACAAGACAACTTTCCTGATGAATATCTATTGAAGATAGATTATAATAAAATTCCATGGTTTGCAGACTATGCAAACTATTTAGTATGTGGATTCCTTGAAAAAGGATTGTCGTACCAAAAACGAAAGAAATTCTTTAGTGATATAAAACACTATTTTTGGGAAGATCCACATTTGTTTAAAAGTTTTCCAGATGGAATAATACGCCGATGTGTATTCAGAGATGAAGCTAGTAAAATCTTAAACCATTGTCACACAGGATCAACAGGAGGGCATTATGGGCCTCAACTAACAGCAAGAAAAGTTTACGATGCTGGATTCTATTGGCCTACAATTTACAAAGACGCACACCTTCTTTGTAAATCCTGTAATGCTTGTCAAAGGGCCGGAAAAATAAGTCAACGTGATGAAATGCCACAAAATGTCATTCAAGTATGTGAAGTATTTGACATTTGGGGTATTGACTTGATGGGTCCATTTCTAAAATCTCATAATAATCTCTATATTCTCATAGCCATTGATTATGTATCTAAATGGGCGGAAGCACAAGCTCTCCCAACTAACGATGCACAAGTTGTAGTCAACTTTTTAAAACGTCTTTTTGCAAGGTTTGGAACACCGAAAGCTTTAATAAGTGATCGGGGTACTCATTTTTGCAATAATCAACTTGAGAAAGTTCTCAAAAGATATGGAGTAACTCATAAAATCTCCACCGCATATCATCCACAAACAAGTGGACAAGTTGAAAATACCAACCGAGCTTTAAAACGTATTCTAGAGAAAACCGTAGGATCAAATCCGAAGGAATGGTTCATTAAATTGGAGGATGCACTCTGGGCTTTTAGAACAGCCTACAAAACTCCAATTGGAACCACACCTTTTAAACTCGTTTACGAAAAAGCATGTCATCTTCCAGTAGAAATTGAACACAAAGCATTTTGGGCTTTGAAGACATGTAATCTTGATTTACATGAAGCTGGACGTCTACGATTAAGTCAACTAAATGAATTAGAAGAATTAAGACATGAAGCATACAAAAATTCGTTAATCTATAAAGAAAGAACGAAGAAATGGCATGATAAAAGAATCAGAAGTTCAAAAGAATTTAAAGAAGGAGACAGAGTTCTTCTTTTCAATTCACGATTCAAGCTATTTCCTGGAAAATTGAAATCAAGATGGTCTGGACCATTCATAGTCAAAAGTGTTTTCCCATACGGAACAATAGAATTAATAAATTCAAATGGGATTGAATTTAAGGTTAATGGTCACAGAGTTAAACATTACATAGATAGTCCGATGGAAGTCGACAACGAAGTTAATCACAATTTCAACACCACATCTAACTAAGTGTGGGGAGAATCAAGTCTTTTAAGGATAATATGTATTTCTGTTAGAGTTAGATTTTCTGTTTTCGTGTAGTTCTTGAAAATGGAACCCGAATGGTCTTTCCCTAGCAGACCCTAAAGAACTAGTCTTCTCCCCCCATTCTAAATTTTTATTTTTTTTAGGTTTTACGAAATGAAGACTTCCTGTGAATTAAACCATGGTCTAATGCTACACGCTTTGATTACTAAACGTAATAATGACACCCTTCCAAGTGAAATAGTATCATTAATCAGAGGCAAATTGGACGAAGTAAGAAAAGAATCCAGATGCGAAAATAATAAGTTACAATTTGGTAAAGGAAAATCAAAATCCGCAGCGAAAAGAAGAGCACGACACCTTGAAAGATGTCACAAATGCGGAAAATGATCACACGAAGGTAAATGTTCAAATAATCAAACCTATTCAAACACCGAATTTGTTACTTTATGCAGAGACGGACCGTTCATATGTTTAGAAGAAAAATCGATAAATGCTCGAGGTTACGCCTATGTAGCTATGGAAAACCAATTAGTCCGACTATCTTATGAGTGGGCTAGAGCATATCACTAAGAAATATCTTTCACAGGTAAGTTTGTACAGTTTTCATTTTTATTTATATTTTTTTTATTTTTAACCTTTTGATAATAAACGCTAATTTGTTCGCTATAAAGTATTAAATTAGTATTCGATAAAATTAGTTCTTGCGACCGAAATTATTGATATCATACAAAAATTTATTACATCACTGCGAAATTTAACGTTTATTCTTAAGGTATAAATATCTTTAATCAATCAACCCAAAATATTTCAAAAATTCGTCATGAGTTAAATTAGGTTATGAAACCAAAATTACTTTACCGAAAAGAGGGGCGCATGTTTTTGATAATATTTGATTGATTAAAGTGGGATAAAAGCCAAAAAGATTTTTAATTTTATTTTTACTTTGTTTTTAAAATTAATATTAAAATAATATTGTAAATTTCTTTTTAATATATATATTTAAAATTGTAAATATTTGAAAATTTTATATTTTTAATATAAGTTTGTATTATTAAAACAAAAATATAATTTAAGTTTGGTGTAAATTTTTAATATGAATTTTTAATTTTATGCATTTTAAATTTAAGTTTGGTGTGAATTTAAAAATAAAAATTTACTTTATTTTGTTAAGTTAAAAATATGATTTTTAAAATTCGTCGTGAGTTAAAGACTAGGTCGTTGAACCGAAATTGCTTTACCCGAGGGAGGGACGAGAACTTTTATTATCATTATTTTTAATCTTATTGAATTAAATTATGCAAAAACCATTAAAAAAAACCCAAAAATCTTTGCTTTTAAAACCGCGCTTAAAAATGACAAATTTTAAAATTTTTGTCGAGGGACGGATTAGGACATCGATCCAAAACGCCCTCATCCTAAAAAGAAACAAATTTTTTAAAATTTAATTTAATTTATGTTTTATTAGTATAAGGTTTTAATTTAAAAAAAAAAAAAAAAACCACCGCGACTCGCGGAGGTTTAAATGGCCCCACCACCGCACTCGCGGAGGTCAAAAAACCCAGAAACATATCTGATCGAACAGACCAGTCCCCTTCACCACCACACCTATTTTTCACGAAAAACACACACAAAAACCTCTCAAAATCGAAATTTTTCACCATAAATCGTCAAATTTGTTGCTAAAATCACAATGAGGAGACTATTATCAAGGAATTACTCAAGAAAATCGGTAAATTTCTACACCTAAACACCATTTAATCCGAATTTTTAGTGTTCTTGAACAATTTTATGCCTAATTCGATTTTGATGCTTTCTAGTGTAATAATGCTTCAATTGTTTGTGTATTATGCTTGTATAACCTAGATTGATGCTATTTAACATGATTAGAAGCTTTGAACTTCTATTTTTGAATATTCTAGGGTTTGTGTTCTTGAGCAAAATTAGGGCTTTTTGATATAAACAGGTTATGGCCAAATTTTGTTGTTAGTTGATGCTAAATTGAGTAGTGTAACATGTTTAGGTTGCTAAATGATCAAAACTTTGATCCTAAACATGATTTATGAAGATTAAAGTGGACTTTTTGAACCAAAATTGCATAAACTTGATTTAATTGATATGAATGCCATGAGGAACTTGTTTAATTGTTATAATGATTATTTTTGACATGTTTAGGTTGCTAAATGATCAAAACTTTGATCCTAAACATGATTTATGAAGATTAAAGTGGACTTTTTGAACCAAAATTGCATAAACTTGATTTAATTGATATGAATGCCATGACGAACTTATTTAATTGTTATAATGATTGTTTTTGACATGTTTTAAAAGATAAATGCGAAGGAACTTTGTATACATTTTTGTAAAAGTATATTTGTAAAAGTGTAGAATTGTTAATATTTTGAAAATGTGTATAGAGTTTAATATGGATTAAACATGTAATTGAAATTGTTTAGATTTATGATTTTGCTAAAACTAATGCATATTTGGATGCACAAAAATTGTGTTTGATATATTTTGCAGACTGAAAGGGTTGAATCTTCATCCCAGGCTCGCAATGCTCCTCTGGAAGATGCAGATCAACAGGAAGTTAATAACCAATACCGACAAGATATGCCTCACCCAATTGTTTCATATTCAAACATTCATGAGGCAGATTTACATCCGAATTTGAGATTTGATAGATATTGGATAGACTATCCAAAATATCAAAAGAACATGCACAACCTTGTGTCTAATAATGTTGAGGTACCCAGAGTTATAGATTGGGCACCATTAGAGGTAGTGAAATTGGCCGAGCCAATCAGGGAATTACTTACTCAAAGGTATGGTAATTCTACTTTTAGTGATTGGGTACATTTATTCAACATGCGTAGACCTGTATATAGAGAATGGTGTATATAGTTATTGTGTACTATTGAAATAAATGATCGGGTAGATACTTTAACCGATCGCAGTTTTATTAGATTTTTATTAGGAGGGGAGATGCGCCATATGTCCTTACTAGACATGGCTCGGGCTTTAGGTATATATACGCCCGAGGAGCTAGCATCTTATGATTGCCAGAGGTTAATAGTTTATGGTAGGAGGGTGGATGAGAATTTTGATACAAATGACGTATGGAGTAGGATGACTAGCCATCGACAATTCCAGGGGGGATTATACTCTTATCTTGATATTGATAGAGCTGAATTAAGAGTAATCCATAGGTTTTTAGCCAATTCGATTACACAACGAGGTAAGAATAAGGAAAAGGTAAATGAACAGGATTTGTTTTACCACATGTGTATTCGAGACCCACATAGCGCTGTAAGTATACCTTTTTGTGTGGGTTATTATTTATTGACTATGCTTAGGGGTATGTGGCGTGGTACCATAATAGGAGGTGGTATATTTATTACTTTAATTGCTGAATATCTCGGTGTGGATAGAAGTCGGGGGGGATTATTAATGGCAGAACCAGAACCCCACGATAGAATAGATTTGCGTGTTTATCATGGTGCTAAGGTCTTAAAGAAACGAAACAACACGGCAGCACGTTATGATGGCAGGAATCCACAGGTTGAGAGAGATCAACAGCAAGGTCAACCGGGAGGGGGTAATCCAATGATGGAAATGGAAATTTTTATGGCTCGACACGAGTATGAAATGGCTAGACAAAAAGCATTTCAAGATTGGCAGTATCATCAAAGCCAAATCATAAGTCATTGTACACACGTAGGTAGAGACTACATTCCTACCGTTATGCCCGAATTTGCTCCTTGGACATTAGAGAGCCGACCACCATATCCTACATATGACCCGGCCCAAGCATTTTACAGCATCTATGGATACGCTTGGGACCCATACTGGAACCATCCTCCTCATCCGTAATTTTCTATTTTTGTTTATTTTATTGTAATGTTACTAATTCTTAATTTTCTTATTTCTTATTTTATTATTATAATAGCTTTTATAATTTTCTAACTTTATTAGATTTTAATAATTTTTGAATGTGGTGTGAAAACCCAACTTCAAAAATATGTATATATGTGTTTGTAGTTTATCTCATGTACAAAACAGGGTAAAACAGCGCATTTTTAAAGACTTGCATTAAGTTCAGCAAAAGCTATTAATTTTGACAACAAAACGAAAAACAAATGTGATGTACCAACAGACAGAATGAACAAATGATGTGCACCATTTATCATTCAGCAAACAAACGCCAATATGTTTGGAAACTTTGGTAAAATTTAATCATTTTTTCTACGCTAATCACCCTCAATAATTTAAATTGTTACTGATTTCTTGCAAATGAGGGTATTGCAAGATCTTAAGTGTGGGAAGGGGTTAAATTCTTTCGGATTTTTAAAATTTTTAACTTATACACTTGGTTACCATTAAAAATACTAGTAACGCAGTAGTTGTATTAGAATCTAGTGCTCTCTGATAAAAAAGAACAGCCCTAGTCTTATATACTGACTACCCACTTCTAGTAAAATTTTTCAAAATTTTCAATTAAATGAATTTAAAATCATGTTTATACATATTTATGAACGATAAAACTAGGTGTTAACACCGAAATTATTGTTACCTCGGAAAGGACATAAATTGAGAAACAAACCAAAATGTTAGAATTCATTTAAAATGGAATAGAGGACAATAAAAAGGCAAATAAAAGAAAATAAAAGCCAAGTGTGGGAAAATTTACCAAGTTATTTTAAACATATATCACATATTTTTGTAACAAATAATTGAAGATACTTTTGCTTTGGACTAAACTAAACAGTTTATCCCGATTTACTGTAATATATTTGAAAGAAAGATGGATCTACACGATGAATCAATTCCATCATTAAAAGGAAGTAAAGTCTTCCAAAAAAGAAACTCGCTTCTTGATTTAGGTCATGAAGTTGTCGTCCAGACCAGCTGTAGGTTGACGAAAAATCTAGAAAAGTCATCACTAAAATCAGCAGGAAATCCACGGACCTCAGAATCAAACAGGGTCGCCAAGTGGTCAGACTTATCCTAACCATGCGAGGATCTGTCTTGTAAAATGGGGAGGACGCCGTGCAAATTAGCTGGATAAGACTAATGAATCAGATCCCCATAAAGGATAATCTCCTTTAAAGATTAAAAATCAGCTTTTAAGCCTGATATTACTCAATCCTAGAGATGGACCTTAAAGATTGAGAATTACAAACTCATGGAATTCAATGATATCTAAACTCGAGCTTGAACGAGAAAATATTTTGATCAAAATTACAAACCAATTTGTTTTCTGAAACCTATTTTTAATGCGTTCATTACCATTGAACGTAAAATCCTAGGAATTCACCTGGAATTTATTAGGTCACCTGAACCAAATCGGGTGTCAACCGTAAGAACGGTGGTTGCATAGCATGGTCAAAGACAGGACCTTGTGCCAAACCGAAAAATTATAAGGGTGAGCTTTACTATTGCTCCTACAAAGGATAGTAATTGCATCCGATACGTTATAGACCATAATTAAAAGTATGTCAGGGGACATTGCCTTAACAGTTGCTTGTTCAACGCTTTCCTTTACAACCGGACGGTAGTTTATCGAAAGATAATATACGGAGCAAGTATACTGGACGTGTTGCTTTCCTAATACAAGGTTAGCAAGTGGGTGACACAAAACTACAAGTTTTGAGCTAAAATTTTCAAATCTGAAACCCACCAAACCCACAAAAATATTTTGCAAACATCGGTGAAGGGTTATTCCGGAAAACTTATCTAGGGTAAAAGCTAGATTTAATTTTCAAAAGATCAAATATTTTCATAAAGATCCAATTTCCTTAAAGGATCTAAATTTTCATAGTCATATGGGACTGTAAACCACATCGTTACTACCATTGTTCATACCGCAGTAATGAAATCACTGATGTACAAAGTGTGAAGAATAAAGAAGTGATTCTAGTATGTTTTTATTCAAGACTATATTGCTTGAGGACAAGCAACGCTCAAGTGTGGGAATATTTGATAATGCTAAAAACAAACATATATTTCATCGCATTATCCCTCAAGAAAGACAAGCTTTTAGTTGCAGTTGTCCTATTTACAAGTAATATTCGTTTAAATAATAAAAGGTGAAGACAAAAGATAAATTCGACGAATTGAAGACGCAAACAACCAAAAAGCTCAAAAGTACAAAATACAATCAAAGTGGTTCCAATTATTGATAAGAAACGTCTCAAAATTACAAGAGTACAAGACGAAAAACGCAAAGTACAAGATATTAAATTATATGAAAGGACGTTCGAAAATCCAGAACCGGGACCAAAGTCAACTCTCAACGCTCGACGCAACGGACTAAAAATTACAAGTCAACTATGCATATGAATATAATATAATATATAATTAATTCTTAAAATTAATATATATATTATATTATATTATAAAACCGTCGGCAAGGTAGGAGCCAAGCTTGTGTGAGCTGGAATCCACAGATCCGCACTCGCGGAGCTTATAAAGGCAACAACCACCGCACACGCGGAGGTCAAACAGTAAACGTGGGCCTATAAAAGGCCGAGCATTCAGCCGATTTTTACACACCTTTTTCTCTTCATTCATCAACGTATATGTATATATATTTATATTATAATTTTAATTTTAATTTTAATTTCTAATAATAAGGGTATGTTAGCGAATGTTGTAAGGGTGTAAGTCGAAATTCTGTCCGTGTAACGGTACGCTATTTTTTAATCATTGTAAGTTATGTTCAACCTTTTTAATTTAATGTCTCGTAGCTAAGTTATTATTATGCTTATTTAAAATGAAGTAATCATGATGTTGGGCTAAATATTTAAATTTGGGTAATTGGGTTTTGTACCATAATTGGGGTTTGGACAAAAGAACGACACTTGTGGAAATTAGACTATGGGCTATTAATTTGCTTTATATTTGTTTAACTAAATGATAGTTTGTTAATTTTAATATAAAGATTTACAATTGGACGTACCTATAAATAATCATATACACTCAAATCGGACACGATGGGCGGGATATTTATATGTACGAATAATCGTTCATTTAACCGGACACGGGAATGGATTAATAGTCACTAGAATTATTAAAACAGGGGTGAAATTATGTACAAGGACACTTGGCATAATTGATAACAAAGTATTAAAACCTTGGGTTACACGCAGTCGATATCCTGGTGTAATTATGAAACAAAGTATTAAGACCTTGTTACAGTTTAAGTCCCCAATTAGTTGGAATATTTAACTTCGGGTATAAGGATAATTTGACAAGGACACTCGCACTTTATATTTATGACTGATGGACTGTTATGGACAAAAACCAGACGGACATATTAAATAATCCAGGACAAAGAACAATTAACCCATGGGAATAAACTAAAAATCAACACGTCAAACATCATTATTACGGAAGTTTAAATAAGCATAATTCCTTTATTTTCATATTTAATTGCACTTCTAATTATTGCACTTTTATTTATTGTTATTGTATTTAATTGCACTTTTAATTATCGCACTTTTTAATTATTGCAATTTTATTTCATCGCACTTTTATTTATTGCAATTTCATTATCGTTATTTACTTTACGCTTTAAATTAAGTTATATTTATTTTTAATATTTTACATTAGGTTTTAACTGCGACTAAAGTTTTAAAATCGACAAACCGGTCATTAAACGGTAAAAAACCCCCTTTATAATAATAATATTACTTATATATATATTTGTATTTTTATAAATTAAAACTAATATAGCGTTAAGCTTTGTTTAAAAGATCCCTGTGGAACGAACCGGACTTACTAAAAACTACACTACTGTACAATTAGGTACACTGCCTATAAGTGTTGTAGCAAGGTTTAGGTATATCTATTCTATAAATAAATAAATATCTTCTGTAAAATTGTATCGTATTTAATAGTTTTTCCTAGTAAAATATACACTATTTCATATACGCCTCGCATAACATCAATAACCATTTGGACAATACATTTTGGTGTCTTTAACTTGTTTAGACCTCTTAACTTTGTTTAAAAACTCTAATTCTTCTTCCTGAAGTCTTGTGATAAACGAGTTCACTATAGCAGTAGCAAGTTCTCCACTGGTTTTCATAGTTAGTACGAAACCATTCCATTCTAATTGTAATGCTCCAGCTAGACATGTCACTGTATCTTTCTCAGCAATGGTTATATCATGCTTGTGTAGTTCAGCTAGCAAGTGACGGTATCTTTCAACCAATTCCGTAATAGATTCTCCAACTTGCCAGTGAAAATGATCAAACTCAGCTTTTAACTCTAAACCTTTTCTAGTTCTGTAAGATGTATTTCCTTCATTGAAAGTACGGAGTGCTTCCAAAATCTTGAACGAATGATCATGACATAGGAATTGATAGAAAATCTGACCATCAAGAGCACTTGTCAAGTTACAGTACATCTTCTTCTCCAAGTTATACTCTTCACGTTCTTCCAAAGGCATATTATGCAACGTATACAACTCATTTGTAACTGGTGAACGTGGCCATTGAAATTCGGTTTCAATGTACTTCCAAAGCTTCGTGTCCTAACCATCAGACCAAACCTTAAATCTCGACTTCCATGTAGAATAGTTATCCATATTCATCAATCTTGGACATTTCGTACCACTTCCGGATTCACTCTCAGCAAGGAGTAATCTTTGAGTCATATTCGTGATACTCTGAACTAACGGTGTAGCTAATGCATAATCGTTCGAATTAAACATCTTGATAATCTTACCAAAACAGGTAAACCGTGCGGTTCAGAATCTCAGTCGTACAAGTCACAACCTCAAACATATGTGTCACTATCTCAAGCGTACACACAACTTAATCGTACGTATGACCTAAACAACCAAAAGAACCAACACTAAACCTTAAACGTGCGAGTAAGAATCAACCGTGTGATCACTCGTACGTGTCACAGTCAACCGTATGATCACTCATGTGATCAGGCTGTAGTTACTTAACCTAACTAAGGTTATGCTAAACCGTGCGGATGAGTTTACGAGTGAGGTTCAACCGCGCGATTGAGGAAATTTTCAGTGACCCACTCGTGTGACCTGCTGTTTACCCTAAATCACTCTAAAACCTTAGAAAATGATGTTAAACCTCAATTTCTTCGTCCACAAGCTGGATTAGCACTAAACTAACATAAACACACTCTCTAATTACAATTACACACGTAAAAATGATTCTTTTTTGTTCAAAATCACTCTAAACTCAAAAACTCAAATAATAAACTCTTTAATCACCAAAAATCACTAGGATGATGTAGAAATCACAACCAACGCTCTGATACCAATGATGAAACATGACTAGGAACTTCGAAATCAACAGATTTATCTCACACAATGGCGGAATAAGTGAATCAAACCCTCTAGCGATTGAGAAATGATTTTTGGGATTAATTAAGTCAAACTACAACAAGGATTGTGTGATTACACTAACACCTAGAGCTATTATTCACCTCTTGAGTGATTTGGGTTAAGAGAGAATTGGACAGGTTACCAGATCTGAGTGATGTGTGTGTAATGAGAGGCTTAACCTAAAATGAAGAATATAAACACTTATATACCCCTGCTATTGAGTCAACCGCGCGTGTCAGGCCTCACTCGTACGAGTGGGCTGGCTCAGCCGTATGGTTAATCACTCACTCGTGTATATGTACACAGATTAGGTTTGTGACTCAGCTCAGCACACTCGTGCGTATGAGCTTGTCAGCCGTACGAGTGAGGCTTCACTCGTACGTCTGACTGAGTCTAATATAGTCAAACTTCTTTATCACATTCCTGAAGTACCTGTAACCACATATAAACACAGATAGGATAACAACGAGCGATTATGGTAACCCATAAACTGAAGTACTAATCACAAACGTGCAATAGATGTCTAGGGACTTACATAAAATGCATCAACATCAATCAAGCTTTAAAATTAAGCATTCTTGTGACAACTCGGAAATTTACGACCAAATTTAAACTTTATCTTTATATGATTTAATATTTTTGACACAATAAGCAAAGTCTGTAATGTGGAAATCTCAAAAACTTTGAACTATGTTACCCTTCTACTGCTCTTGACGATTTACGAACAATTATGTGTAAATAAATATGTATGAATATATATATATATATACATATGTGTGATTATTAAATTGAGAAATATTAACAAAATATTAAACGGTTTGTTTGACATGTAAATATATTAGGGAATCTATTTTATGACTTGTAAACGTTAGCAAAATATTAAACGTATAACGTTATACTTATTCGTTATAGATAAACGTCTACGTAATAAAAAGTGTTATGTGATACGTGTGTGTGTGTATATATATATATATATATATACATACATACATATATATATATATAGACAAGTATATTGAGCTTATTTATAGGTGGTTTTGAATACAATTAATAGATATAAAACGTACTACGACATGTTTTGAAAGATTTATACATTTTACAATATGTCAAGAAGTAAATTATTAAAGTTATTATCATTATCTTTTACTGTTATAAATTTTAGAAATTATATACAATGATTTGGGTGTCACGTCTTCTTTAAAAAGGAATATAACTTCCATCGTGTAATTAAAAATGTGTTTATATATATATTTTGAATTATTTAATAAACGATATTAGTATTCGATTATTGAATCAATTGATATTTAGATAAGTTAACTTATGAGAATTTGATGCATGAATAAATTATAGGATTTAAAATGTAAATGTTATATGATATAATAATTTCTATTATGTAAACGTTATGTGACATAACCATTGTTAAATATTTAAATGGTTTTAAATTTTATAACGGTCTTTGAAATACATTTAGTTTTGAAAAATTATATATTATATTAAATAAATATTTCAAATTTATATTTCGAAATGAAAGTGTATATATATATATATATATATATTTTACAACGTAATAAGATTTAATATTAATTTTATTTATAAACGTATTATTTATATATATATATATATATATATATATATATATATATATATATATATATATATATATATATATATATATATATATATATATATATATATATATATATATATATATGCATATGTATATATAATGAGATATCGATTTGTGGAAGCAAATGACCAAAACACTTAAACGAATAAGTTACACTTTGAGTAGGATAGTTTTTCATTGATTTGAGTCTAATTTTTGATAAAGGTACACATCGCGAAACGAAAAGAGCTAGTTTTCTAAGCGTACGAAACATCGTTCGAAAAATCAGAACCGAGACATAAGTCGGGCATTAACGTACAAGTTTGCGGAACCAAATTTACAAGTCATCTATACTCGTAAATATAATATAATATATATAATATATATAAATTAAATAAATATATATTAAATAAATTAAACGAGTGTCGGCAGCCCTTGTTGGTGGATTGTGAGCTGGAAAAGACAGCCATACGATCGCATGCCTATGAGGAAGAAACCCCATGCGATCGCATGGGGTGTGGATGGATGAGAGGTTCTATAAAATGCACGATTCCTGATTCATTTCATCTATCTGTTTTCTCTCGCACTCTTCTTACACATATAGTATTATTATTATTATTATTATTATTATTATTATTATTATTATTATTATTATTATTATTATTATTATTATTATTATTATTATTATAATAATAAAAAAAACTTAAAAGTTTTAAAACTTACAAAAAATTAGTGGGAAGCCTTGAGACAATCTGGGCCCCCACACCTCTAGCAATAGCAAAACCTATCCTAGTAAAAATATGAGCAGCAGCACCGGCACTAATATCTTGCGCCATCGAACTCTTCTGAACCCGCTTTAGCAAAGAAACAGCCTCCTTCTCTAATTCCCCCAGGGAAGAAAATGAGAAAGGAATGAAACCATAACCAATCGCCTGACAGCTAGATTCGTACTTGACCCGCTTCCGACGAGCCGCATCAACCACAGCACGTCCAGGGACAAATTCAGAAAGCCCAGACTGCGTCAAAGGAGAAGACCCTGTCAAGTCAACACAAACATCGCGACCACAATCCCAGGAATAAAGTAACACATCTGCAGGTCTGAGGGCCCTGTCGTTCCCTCCAGACAACCCAATGTCAACCTCCTTTCTCGCTGAAATCCCAGATCGATAACAAACATCAACAAGGGAATCCCGAACAATATTATGTCGATGCTTAATACCCACCATACCAGCACAAGACACGGCGTGATCCCCGAAAATATCCCCAGTAAAAACCCTTGAACAGGCAGAGCATGCCGTCGAGATAGAGAACAAAGGAACACCTAACCGGTAGCACAACACACATCGGTAAGTCTTTGCGTTCATCGTCTGACCCAACCCCAAAATAGGGACTGCCCTTAGCCAAGCAGATGTGTGATCACCCTGCTGTGATTTCCATAAGGCCGATTGTCGGGGAGATAACGAAAAAGTGGATTCTGCAGAAGCGGTAACCTTTGTGAAATAAACATCTGCCAATTTCTTCATGAGTATTGGGGCAGCGACCTCACTCGGATTACCTAAAATATCAAACCCAACCGTATTATTAAACAGACCCAATGCATCTTCAAAATCACGACCAAGACCAACAATACCCGTATGACGTAAGAGCTTGGTCTGCAACCCAGCAGACTGTAATCGAGAAGCCAGAAAAGCATAATGACGAACATCTCCCGCAGAATAAACACCAAGCCCTCCAAATGCAAATGGCAAGGTGGCAAGCCGCCACTGCCAATCACCAAACCCAGGCCCTGAAGCAGTAACAATACGCTCCAAAGAAGATCGAAGGGCTTCATCGAAAGCGCGTTGAGCCACCTTAAATATACTAGGAGGACAAGTACGCAAGGTAAAGTAGAGTTTAGAAACTCCCGTACATGCCCTAAGCAACAACAACTCACACTGAGGATCATCAAGCTTAGCAACCTTATCCATAAGCGTAATGGACTTGGTCACCCTTTGCATCACCAGTTCACTACTAAAACCAAGATCGGAAGTTGCGGGGGCCCCTAGCAACTTAACACCATTTAAAGGCCGAACAATATTATGAGGAAAGACACCTACTTGCCGTCTGCGAGGGTCCTCCGTAGGCCAGAAATTTTCTGTTTTTTCAACGTTGAGATGAAGCCCAAAACGAGGCACATCCTCCATAATCAAATGCAAAACCTTCCCCACCACCAAAGTGTCCCCAATAATAGTGCCATCATCCAAATACCACGCCTGAATACAAACCTCAAAATTATCTCTGATTTTAGAAACCAAGGGTTGTAAGACCAAAGCAAAAAGCAGCGGACCAAGGGGATCACCCTGTTGCACCCCCTGAGAAGACCATAAGGTGTGGTTCCCATAATACAATCTGGCTGGATTAGAGTAGCAAAATTCAACCCACCGAGAAATGCTCGGACAAAGGCGGCGAACTTCACGTAACATGACCGTACGATCAACTAGATTGAAGGCATTTTGAAAATCAACTAATAACATAGAGAGGCCAACATCAGAGCCACGATCCTCAATCAACCGATTCACAGCATGAAGAATTGCCTCACCACCTGAAGAAACACCAACACCAAATTGAAGACCATCGAAGTAACTTCCCAAAGACTGGCCAACCATAGCAGCGCCAACCTTCGAAACAAGACGTCGCCAAACAGTACCCACAGCTATAGGACGAAGACCACCGCCGGGCTTGACAAGCGGTGTGAGGGGAGCACTAGCTATATACTCTCCTAATTCCATAGGGCACCTTCCAGCTAGAAAGAGATTAACGACCCCGGTAATAGAGCCAACCAACTCATCCGAGACTACCACAGCAGCACCACTCAAGCAATCCATAAGGTGTTGTGCACGTAAACCATCCCTACCACATGAAGTGCCCCGAGGAAAACTTTTAATCTGGCCCAAAATAACAGCAGAAGTCGTAACGAGGTGAAGGTGATCAACCGTCATATCAGGCAAGGATGGAGCTATAGAAGAAGGGTGCTTAGACAGCAAGTCCGCCAGTGTGGCGTCATTATAAGGAGCAATGCCTGATGAAGAAAGAACACGAGCTGCAGCAGTGTAATGGCCATCACAAATCTTCCTACGACACTGCTTAATATTACGCTCTTCCAAATCAAGGACCTCATCATCAACCACTGACAACATAGGAGAATCCTCAGCCAAATACTCCCTCACAAGCTGTAAACTTCCACCCACTGTCCCCCAAGAGCAAATAGCACGGGAAATATTCTCTTCCTGATGCTGATGCTTTATCGAAGACCTAGACTCGCGACTACTCCGTGGCCAAAAGGTTTTAAGGGTACAAAGAGGTAACACCAACAAAGAGACCCAACTAGAAATGTCATCAGGCTTAGAGATCACCTTATCAAGAGCACCTTTCAAAACCCGAGAAAACCCCAAACGACACTTGGGAGGGATAGACTTAATCGTGCGAAACCCCTTAGAGAACAACCGATCAAGGAGAGCCACGTCAAAACCATCGTAATGATCATGCACTGAACCATCCTCAATACAAAGTCGAGCAGGAGAAGAGGGATCTAGTGGCTTGGAAAAATTATGAAGCACAAAACGAACAACACCATTTCCCTCATCGGGGGCGGCACATCCGGGCCCCTACCATGACGGCACTTAGCACGTACCGTGTGTGTTTTGTAGCAAACACCACATAACCAAATTCCCATACGCCTAAAAGTAACATCAGCCTCAGTATAAACACCCAAATTAGAAGTAAGAGAGTGTCGAGTGATATCCCGTGCATCGATACCACAGTGACGATCACTAAGATGCTTGATAAGAGAACTTCTAACTAGCCCATTTCCACTCCCATTTTGACAGCCATTAAGACCCACAAAGGGACAATGAAACTTCACAGCGGCATGCGACATAGCTACACACAATATCTACTACTGTTCGTCATTTCAAAGTGCTACATACATCTCAAATTTGTGCTTTCAGTATTTTGATGTTCACACTTCAAATTGAGCTCAGATCTTAGTTCATTAACATCAACCAAACCTTCCTATCCCTAGATATCTCAATAAACAACAACATAATTCAAGGAAATATGTGAACCCTTTTTATTTATCTTCTTACTAGCTTACAGAGGTCTCCGGATCATTTGAGCAAATCACAGATCAAAGTGTTGATAGATCAAGGTTCCTTGATGTTTGATCCAACTTTGTGAGCCTTCAATCGATCCAAAACACAACAAAATAATTCCAGATCTATTATTAAATACAAGTAAACAGCAATTTGAACCTTTGAGGGATAAAACATTGTTCCTGTTTATCGGTGAATGAGCTCCATTGATGAACTAATTTTGATAAAAAGCTTGCTACTTCAAAAGCTAATACTCCGATTCGAACCTTATCATCTTGCAGCTTTGAGGGATAAAACACTGTTCCTGTTTATCAGTGAATGAGTTTGACCAAATTATATGATCTGTGTAGTAGTGTGTAGAAAAAGAAATACAAATAAAAAATACAGTTGAAAAAGAAATAGAGATAGATAAATACACGTTCAAGCGAGTATTATTATTATTATTATTATTATTATTATTATTATTATTATTATTATTATTATTATTATTATTATCATTAATATTATTATTATTAGGAGTATTATTATTGATAGTATTATACATAAAATACTACGACGAGGTCCTGTTCGGGTTATTTCAAAACTGGTTTTCGAGCGGGATAGAATTAAGGAAATTATAGGTTATAGCTAAGGAGATTATGGGTATGATTCGGGGGTATGCTCGTGAGGTCAAACTAGTGTTTATCATCTCCGTTGCGTCTACGTACTTTCCTGCAATATTGAATCACAATATTGATACGTGAGCACTCATATCCTATCTTTTATATATCAATAGTGTATCCCTGACTAGTGCTCGAGTATATAGGATTATGCATGCTTGTATGTTTAATTTCGTCGTTAAATAGTTTATGACAAATCACGAATTTAATACACATGCTACTAGGATAAGGTATATGATATGCATGTCGTTGGAAAACTGACGAAAAATTAATAACTTTTCATTTAGAAATCGTGCGATTTCGATGAACGGATTAAAAGATATAGTCAATTGAATTATCTATAAATTTAAGTATTATTGTTAAAATTATTATTATTATCGTTATCGTTATCGTTATTGTTATCGTATCGTTATCGGTATCGTTATCGTCGTTATTATCGTCATTATTAATATTATCTAATAATCAATATTATTATTATTATTATTATTATTATTATTATTATTATTATTATTATTATTATTATTATTATTATTATTATAATTACTATTTTATCAAAACTATCATTTTATTGTTTTTATCATTATTATTATTAAAAGTATCATTAATATTAAAACTATCATTATTATCAAAATTATGTTTTTAATAGAAATATCATTGTTATTATTAAATATCATTATTATTATTATTTTAGTATTAGTAATAAAAATTATCATTTTTTTTAGAATTATTATTGTTATATAAAAATATTATTATTAAAAAGTATCGTTATTATTAAAATTATCATGATTAGAATTATCATTTTGTCATAATTAATACCATCATTAGTAAATATAAATATTGTTATTAATAATAATAATTATTATTATTATTACAAAATAATACAACTTTTACTTATTATTGTTATTATCAATATTATTTTATCAAATGAATAAGTGATACAAAAATATTTTACCACATGTAATATAATTACATTAATAATCCATGCCAATATATTTTTATAATATTAAGTGAACTTTATAAATTTTACTACTTAAGATATATAAAAGTATATTTTTATCATATATAAATTTTAATATAAATTTTTATTAATAAATGACTTGTATTATTTACTCTAATAAAAATCTGATTAAATATATGTAAAACGATTATTTTTAAGTTATATAATGATCATAAATAGATTTTGGAAGTCATTTTGGGTCAAGTTGACTTTTGTTGACTTTTGCATATCAATCTCGAGCATTAGGATTATGATACACTACGACTCGACCTAAATTGTTAGACAGATATTGACCAACATATAAATATATATACTTAATATAGGTTCGTGATCCGAGGCCAATCTTGCACTTGTTCAATGCTGTCATATGTATTTTTTTCTACGAAATACAGTATAGTGAGTTTCATTTGCTCTCTTTTTAAATGCTTTTGCAATATATATTTTTGGGACTGAGAATACATGCGCTGCTTTTATAAATGTTTTACGAAATAGACACAAGTAATTGAAACTACATTCTATGGTTGAATGATCGAAATCGAATATGCCCCTTTTAGCTTGGTAGCCTAAGAATTAGGGAACTGGCCCCTAATTGACGCGAATCCTAAAGATAGATCTATGGGCACTAACAAGCCCAACTCAGAGAATTTGATCTGCTTTAGTACTTCGATTTTATCATGTCCGAAGGGAGTCCCAAAATGATGGGGATATTCTATATGCATCTTGTTAATGTCGGTTACCAGGTGTTCACCATATGAATGATTTTTATCTCTATGTATGGGATGTATATTTATGAAAAATGGAAATGAAAATCTTGTGGTCTATTAAAATAATGGAAATGAATGTTTATGATAAACTAACGAACTCACCAACCTTTTAGTTGACACTGCTAAGCATGTTTATTCTCAGGTATTAAAGAAATCTTCCGCTGTGCATTTGCTCATTTTAAAGATATTACTTGGAGTCATTCATGGTATATTTCAAAAGACGTTGCATTCAAGTCATTGAGTTCAATAAAGATTATGATTAAATGACAGATTAGGTCATTTATAGTTGGATATTATGAAATGGTATGCATGTTTGTCAACTTTCGATGTAATGAAAGTTTGTCTTTTAAAACGAATGCAATGTTTGTAAAATGTATCATATAGAGGTCAAATACCTCGCAATGTAATCATATGTTATTGTATTCATCCTTATGGATTAGGACGGGTCGTCTCAATTCTTACACAAATGTTGACCAACTTTGACTAATAAGATCTCGCAACTTCAAGTATGGTCTTTTTAACTTTCAAACTTTGTCATCAATCTCCTTCTAATCAAATGTAGGATTGCCCAAATGCTTTACACTCGGCATCAAGAACCTCAATATGGCGGGATCATCCAAAACGTTTGGCCTAAGGAAAAACAAGGCCTTTGAAAACCATTTTTTTTTCATTTTTAGAACGGAAAAACAAGTTAAGTTTTTACACAAAACAAATTTTCCGAATTTTAGATTTTTTAGGCTAGGTTCTTTCAAAGTCATACTGGGTTTGGGATAACTGCACGGGAAATTGCCAACCCAGTATATCATCTAGGATGAACTACCTCCCGATTCGAAGGTGATGGGAAGAAAATTGCGTTAGGTGAGTGTTTATGTGTCATCCACAGTCGATTTTGTAGTTATCAACGATACGGGGCAAGTGACTAACCCAAAAAAGCACTCTAGTTTTTAAGGAGCAAGATGAGAAGGCCACAAGGGATTGGATTTGCCCTACCAATCCTATTTTTGGTTTGAAAGTTCGAGACTTTCTCTTCCCTTGACACCATCACATTATGAAACAGTGCTTAGTATGAAATGGCATAAATTAGGAAGATCCTATGCCAAGTAAATCGCAACTCGGAAGACTTGACTTCCTTAAATGGGTGGACTTTATCACCCTAAATTTTTAAAGTTTGAAACTTTAAACACTTAGTTATTTTAGGTCCTTGGACCCCACTTCCCACGCTAGCAATTATGCTATTTGTAAGAAAATGCAGGAAGTAGATACTACATTTCCATAATAGAATGAGGTACCATGGCTTTTGGCCATGACGTACGTTGTCTAAGCAAACGCTAGCACAAAGCCATTGCTCTTGAAAAAGACAACACTTTGTGAAGCTTAAGGCTCCTCTTCCCACGGTACTAAACATCTTAAAACGATGTAAGTATGAAATGGTGTAAATTAGGAAGTCCCCTACACCAAGTAAGACGAAACTTGAAAGACTTTACTTCCAAGTTTTAGATGAACCCAACTTTAACTAGGAAGACATTACTTCCTTTAACACACACACACACACACACACACAAAAGAAAATACAAAAACTCCAAACTTCATTAAGGTACCTGCACAATTAAACTCGCAAAACTGATAACATGTGCTCAATTAAACAGCTACACTTGGCTTTTGAAATCTTTAAAAAGTTCGAAAAAAATTCTCAATTTTTTTAACAATTGACTTAAAAATAAGACAAAAAGCCAAGTGTATTACATCCACGAGAATTTATATATCTCCCCACACACTTAAGATCATGTAATGCCCTCATTTAAATGAAATCAAAAAATCAAAATATAAATTCGAGAGGAAAACAGAGTGAAGGAAAAAGACATAACCTGATGTAGAGCTTAACAATCGCGAAACGAAGTGACAGACGACACTGACGGCCATTCCTCGATTTGTCATCACATAATGTAGTACCTGCAATGATTAAACGAAAACACAAACACACACAAACAGAAAAATATTTTTGGATTTTTAAAATTTTCAGATTTTTATTATGAAACACATGCATTAAACAAAATATACAAGGATATACATGTGCAAGTTTATTAACGAGTCGGGCACTAGACTCCAGCACCTTCTCAACTTATGCCTGGATGGTAGCAGGCTCCATCCTTCAGCCCACCGGAACCTTTATCCGAATCTCTATACCCAATCTGAGTCAATAACCAAACATCCACAACCTTTGGCTCCTTAACCAATTCTCTAAGCTTCGCCCTTTCCTTCCTAGAAAGATTAGAAACTAACCTGTTCTTAACATGCTCATCCTTTTCACACATCGAATTCCTAACCCAATTGTATAATTTTCTCATTGACTTATCAATCACACTATCCTCAGGCGGTTTAATAACAAGTTTATCCTCTACCTTTCCCCGACACTTATTTGTTTTACTAGTCTCAACTTTACAAGTTTCAACACTCGTAATCACATTCACTGTACTTAGGGTGTGGG
Source organism: Rutidosis leptorrhynchoides (assembly GCF_046630445.1). NCBI lineage: Eukaryota > Viridiplantae > Streptophyta > Magnoliopsida > Asterales > Asteraceae > Rutidosis > Rutidosis leptorrhynchoides. Next base: position 559,373,888 of record NC_092333.1, read on the forward strand.
TGGTTTAATAGTAAACTTAGTTTTAAAGCTTAAAGTTTTACCTCTATCCCTCAAAACTAGTTTTCCAGTTCTCCAGTCAGTTAATGCACATGCAGTTGCTAAAAATGGTCTACCTAGAACAATTGGTACAACCTTATCTGCAATCATATCAACAACCACAAAATCTTCATGAAATTCTAATACACCAACTTTAATAACCAAATTTTCAATAATCCCTAACGCCTAAAATAACTATAAAACCACGCGTAAATCCGAATAAAATAACTATAAAATAACTTTTGTAAGAATTGCTTCTCACAAAAGGATCGAATAATTAAAAGCAAACTTAAAATCCTAATGTAGAACCGCTCCCCGGCAGCGGCGCCAAAAATTTGATATGTGATATCGTACCTTAAAATAACTAGCTAAAAACTTAACAATTATCATACAATTATAGACAACTATAGCCTGATCATGCAGTAATCTATAAGTAATTTGACCAGTTCGTTCCACAGAGAGCAGTTTAATCAAGATCTTAAAACTATTAATTATCCTAAAGATTTGATTAAGAGATTTGGTTTGTATTTCAATTCACGCAATCAACGTGAAGCAAATGAAATGAATAAACAGTTAAGACAAAACAGTGTCCACTTGAATGATTCACTATTGATATGGATTGTTCTTGCAATTCTTACCGATTATTATGTTTTTAATATAGTTGTAGGACTTCTCACAAAGTTCTAATCAATCAAAGTGAGTCAACTCACATAAACACACTTCAAAAGATTAAACTATATTTTAATAGAAACCAATGAGACTTGATTTTGACTAAACTCACGTAAAATCCTATTTATAACAATCACTTGCAATAATTACACTATTATGCAGTTCACAAGCATTTCAATTACCAATTAAATCAATGACACAATCACTTGAAATCACTTCTCTAATTGTCTAGATCACCTAAGTGTTGAAGCATAGATTGCATCTCAATTTAATTCACATTAAACGATTAACAACCTATGTAATTGAATTAAGAAAATAGAACATGCATAAGAGAGGATCTTTAATCAAACACAATTAATTTCAATCACAAAACATTAAATCCATATGATAGAACAATCCAATATTCATAGTTTCACATTCAATCAAACACTAAACTCATTTAGCCTAGCATATTAAGGTAGCAAAAAGCAAATAAACAATAAAAACAAAGAGTATTCATGATTACATTGATAAACTAATGATAAAAACAAGTACCGAAACCTAATCGAATAGAAGTAAAAGATGAAAAAGTCTTCAATGGTAGGGTTGAGGTCTTCAAAGAACTCTTCTTTTCATAGCTGGAAAACTGCACACATCTTTAAGGTTAAAAACCTCGATTACTTATAATTGCTCAAAAAGTCACCTTACCGGGCCCGTGTCGCGACCGGGATAGACCAATCGCGACCGGGATCATGCTTCTGCATCGCGACCGCGATGCCTGAGTCACGACCGTGATTCATCTGTTTTCGATTTCTTCAACTTTTGTCAATGTATTACGGCCGGGATTTAACCAGTTGCGGCTGTGATCAGCTCCAGACTCAGTAAAACTTCAATTTCTCCTGTCTAAACATACTTTGAGCTTAAATATAACCAATACTCAGCAAAAAACAACCAAAACATTAAACCAAAGACCTCTGGAGCTAGTATTACCATTTTATCTAAAATAATCACAAAAGTCTTCACATTTCCGCAAATAAATAACAATATAGGATCGATATCGCGATGTAATATATGTATAATTTGAGCGATATCAAATCCCCACACTTGAACCTTGCTTGTCCTGAAGCAAGTCTATCTTCAAATAATATCAACTTATGTAGAAATAAACAAACTAGGATAAGTCTTCAACAATTAGAGAATCAAGACATACCGATATCATTCTTCAAAAGCAACAATTCCATATTGTGTAGTATTCAACATAACAAGCACAAGGTTCAAGTCTTCAACAATTACCATCAAAATCAACCACAATTCAAACCTAAATCTACCCATCACAACCATTCCCCGGTCAAAGTCAACTCCATCTTCTAAAAGGTCATCAAACATCAATCATCAAGTATAAAATTTCATAAACTCAAACTTTGAATTCCTTGATGAGCAGTTGTGAGCCACTCTGGAGTGTTAAAGATAAAACCTTCAACACCCAGCTAGGAAGACTTTACTTTCTAAGAACAACACTTAACTTTTAAGACTTTACTTATAAGCTTGAAACACAATAAGACTTGGAAGACTTTACTTCTAAGTTTGGTCTTTTTGAAACTCAACTTAACTTGCAAGACTTTACTTACAAGTTTCGAAAGACTTGACTTCCTAAAAAGAACATGGGAGGACTCGATTCTCCCAGAAGTGTTTAAACATTTTTAATTTATTTAAGGTCCTTGGACCACACTTCCCACGCATCTAGCTTTTATGCTAGTTTTAAGAAAATGTAGGAAGCAGATACTACATTTCCATATTTTAAAGGGTTACCATGGCTTTTGACCATGGCTTACGTTGTCTAAGAAAACGCTAGCATGAAGCCATTGCTCTTACATAAAAAGACAGTACGGTTGAAGCTCAAGGCTCCTCTTCCCACAGTATGATACATCGGTGTAATACATCGTGAAATGAAGTATTAACCAATGTCAGTATGAAATGATGTAGATTAGGAAGTCTCCTACACCAAGTAAGGCAGGCATTCGGAAGACTTGACTTCCTTTATGGATGCACTTGAATCATCCTACAGTTTGGATTTTTGAAATCCTGGAAGACTTTGCTTCCTTATTTTTAACAAAAACAATTCAAAAAGTTCATAAAAATTTTCAAATTGGTGATAAATTTCCGCGAGGATTTATCCCCCCCACACACACACACTTAAGATCATGAAATATCCTCACTTATGTGAAATCAGATAAACAAAGATAAATTCGAGAGGACAATAGTGATAAGGGAAAAAGAAAAAGAAACCCGGATTTTTAGATCTGAAGATCATGGAGAGACGGTGCACGATGGCACTGAACTTAGTGCCAGCATAAGAACATCGGCATCTACTCGAACATCAACCACACAATTATCATCAAATGCAATAAAGTACTGAACTTAATGCCAGTCTTTGAAAATTAACAGCATGCGAATCATCGTAACCTGCAAATGAGATAAAAACACGCATGCAAGGATGCGGTGGTACCACCGCGGTACCGAAACGCCCCATCAAATCATCCAAGTACATATTTTTAAGAATGTCAAATACAATCATCCAAAATTAAAACAAAAATTAAAAATAGTCTTAACAAACACATACGTGCACATGCGCACTCGCCATCAACATAAAAGCTTCTCAAAAGAACCCCAGAAGGACCCATCATGTGGTCTGGGGTTTTGCTGATCCTGGTGCTGCTGATGAGACTGCTGGTGCTGTTGCTGCATTGCAAGCTGGTGGGCGGTTTGAGCCTGGGCAAGAGCCGTGTCATAGTCATAGGAAGGGCAAGGCAACCCTGGGCCTCCCCAGTCAGTCCAACCGGGAGCAACCATTTGAATGAAGTTCTGCGGGTCATGGCGGTAAAGATCAAAGGAATGTTGAGTCCATTGCACATTTACCCGAATACCCGCTTGATTATACCAAGTCTGCTCAAAACCTTGATCAACATGCTGACGAAGCAGCCTGTTCTGCTCGTCATAATACGCCCGATCATCCCGACTACGATCATCAATGTAAGCCTTCATACCCGTAAACTGCCCCTCAGTATGAAGTCTCATCCCACTAAACTGGTTCGTAATAAAATCACAAGTCAAACCAGCACCACTAAAACTACCCGCTTCGGTCACCTCCACATCAGCAGCCGGAGGCACATCCTCCTATTCATCCGGATCAGTTAAATCTGCCTCAGACTGAGCATGCGTACCCGTATACTTACAAATTTTCTTCTTCTTTCGCACCAACACTTTACAACCCTCATAAACCTGGGCACCCAGTGCGCGTGTACCCTCATTCTCAATCTTAGCAACTTAAATACGCCTAACATGCAGAGGCAACAAAGAAAGATTCAGAAACTCAGCAATCAAGGTAACATAAACTCCACCATTCAATGGGCTGCTGGGCTTAAGATTGTGACCCTGCTCGCAAAGAGACCTAGCAACACCATAGGGAATGTTGACATTCTCATCATCTCGCAAACAACTAAGATAAAACAAATCAGCAATGCTGACTTTTTCGGTATTCTGCCATCTCTGATTAATTGTATTTGCAATGAACCGCTGAATGATGCGAAGACAATTGTCTTTGATTAAAGTATAGGAGCTGCTACTTGGTTTGAAACTTTACTTATGAGTCATATTATAACAAGCTACCTCATGCTCAAAAGAACCAGTGAACGCCTACCCGAATCCAAATAATAACCTAACGTATCCTCATCCACCTCTGCATCCTAATAAATCGTAAGTGCATTAGCCATGTCCATGAAAGTCATGGAACGCATTTGAACCCCCAATTGAAAACTCAACAATACATCACTACTACGTATTGCAGTGGGGAAGAACTTAGCAGTTGAAAAGAACTCTAAACACCAAACTTTGTAAATCGGACGATCAAGATGGAAGAACTCATACCAATCATTAAACCCATTACGTTCCCGATTACTTGTAATATATGTCTGAACCAACATATCACGAATGTCTTCAGCTAAATCAACCTCCTCAAGAGGTTCCCAATCAGGATAACGGGTAGACAAGAACTTACGGTCCTCAATCTCAGTCAAAACATCCATCCATTCCATATAGTTTTCATTAGTACGATCCCAATTAAACCAAATAAGGATGCAACTCCTTAGGAAGCTTATGAACCCTCGGATGAATGGGTGCCATAGGCACAGATTGTGAAGAACTTGGTCTTTTAGTTCCCTACAAAAAATAACCACATTCATAAGAAACGAAATGGGAAAAGAAAAAATGTTAGCGTTAGTTAAAAACCAAATGATCTTTCAACTTCCACATTCGCTTTCATGTTTGACAAGTATCTTCATGTTCAAAAACTCAATCAACAAAAACCGCATTATCTCATAAACGTACAAAAATCACACTTCCGTAATGCCAATGAAACCTTTCATGCAATCATAGTCATAATTAAATTAATGGATAACACATGTACTAGGCATATTACAATCTCACAATTCAATCTTAATTCAAAAGTCAAACTGAGTCAAACTCAGTCAACAAACCCAAAATTACCCAAATTGACATGAACCCTAAATTTAAAAATCGAGCAATCGAATATTTCATGACAATTAACAACTAACAAACTCAATAACTATCATTACTAACATCAATTCATAGCAAATAAACATCAAAATCAAAATAAAGACCAAACTTTCACATACTCAAGAACCCTAGAATCAAAACTAACAATTTAAGAACAAATAGCGTATGAAACTAGATTCTAGCATGTTATATAATCATAATACATAACATATTCGGCCTAAATCAAATCAATCAACACCCCCACACTTGATTTCAGCAAAACCCATATGAACACCCAATTAAAATTCAAAAGTAGATGAAATTGCAATCACAATGGGTGTTAGAATCATTACCTTAGTCTTAGGAGGCATAATTAAAGATGGATTTGATGTTGATTTGAAGTAAAAATCGACTAGGGTTTGTGTGTAGGAGCTTAAAATTCGGCGGATGTATGTGTGTGTGTGAATTTGAAAACGAAACAGCAAATAAAAAGCAAAAAAAACGAGTTTGGGCTGGGGCCATGTCGCGGTCGTGATGGGTAGTATACCGGTCGCGATTCGGTGGTACCTGGCACCAGTTTTTATGAAAACTCGTATCGCGGTCACGATGGGTGGTGTCACGATCGCGATCGAACATTTTTCTGGCACCCAATGTTCTGTGAATGAACCGCGGTCGCGACACCCTGGGTTGCGGCCACGATACAGTCCCTAGTTTTTTTTCAAGGTTTTATACTTTTTATGGCTTTTCTGTTTAAAAAAATAATGCATATAAAAATAAAATAAAAGAAAATGAAATGAACAAGCTAAACATGCAATTCTAGATGAACAAAAAGTTCAAATGTGACAATTTATAAAAGAGTCTATCACGCAAATCGTACCCGTGTTAGTTAACTTTTTGGGTATAAGGTGATGTCATCATACTCGTTAACAACAACTCCATTGTAATAGAGTTTCAAACAATGATCATTCACCTTAAACGTATTGCCATTCCCTATTAACTCAACATAACCTGTCGGGAATGCTCTCTTGACCTCATAAGGTCCCGTCCAACTGGATTTCAACTTTCCGAGGGAAAACTTAAATCTCGAATTAAAAACAAGAACCTTATCCCCCGGAGCAAACTCCTTCTCATCTCTTAAAAGAGCATCATGCCACCGTTTTGTTTTTTATTTATATAAAACGGAACTCTCATATGCGTCTAGCCTTAATTCATCTAACTCATTTAATTGCAACATCCTACTTTCACCCGCTTTTTCTAAATCCATATTACAATTCTTCAGCGCCCAATATGCTCTATGTTCCAACTCTACCAGAAGATGGCACACTTTTCCGTAGATAAGTCGAAACGGTGTGGTTCATGTACGCGTTTTGAATGCTGTCGAAAATCCCACAACGCGTCATCTAATTTGCGTTGCCATATCTTCAGATTATCATTAACCGTTTTTTCAAGAAAACGTTTTAGAGCACAATTAGTATTCTCCACTTGCCCGCTCGTTTGCGGGTGATAAGCGGTGGAGAATCTATGAGTAACACCATACTTTTTTTCCACCTTTTCGAGAAGGTTGTTAGCAAAGTGGGCGCCACGATCGGAAATGAGCGCCTTTGGAATTCCAAAGCGCGAGAAGAGATTTTTCAAGAAATTCACCACGACCCGTGCATCATTAATGGGTAGAGCTTTAGCCTCCGCCCACTTGGATACATAATCGACAGCTAGTAAGATATATTTGCAGTTGTGAGAACTCGGGAAGGGACCCATAAAGTCAATTCCCCAAACATCGAAGACTTCACACACTTGGATGTCGGTTTATGGCATTTCATCACGTTTGGTGATTGTGCCCTTTCTTTGGCATGCATCACAAGTGCGGACAAATGCATGAGCGTCTTTAAAGATTACGGGCCAATAAAAACCCGAATCAAAAACCTTCCTAGCGGTATGGTTTGGTCCATAGTGACCACCAGTAGGACCATGGTGACAATGCTCTAGAATTTGTTGAGCTTCTTTCCCGTACACACACCGGCGAATCACTTGATCCGTACAAACTCAAAAAAGATGAGGGTGATCCCAAAATTAATATTTCAAATCCACGAAGAATTTCTTCTTTTGCTGATAAGAAAACCCCTTCTGAAGAACACCTGAGGCTAGATAGTTTACATAATCCGCAAACCAAGGAACTTCCGGGTCATTGTCGACCCGCATTAAAAACTCATCAGGGAACGTGTCTTTAATATCTGACTCATTGACTTTTTCCAAATTAGGATTCTCAAGTCGAGAAAGATGGTCGGCAGCGAGGTTCTCGGTCCCCTTTTATCGCGAATCTCAATGTTGAATTCTTGTAGGAGAAGAACCGAATGAATGATGTCATACCCCCAAATAGGGTCGGGGAAATATGACTTCACAATATCACAACACAAGTATGTATAAACGAGAACGACTCTAAATGAAACGTTTTATAACAAAATTTGAATTTGCAGCGAAAACATAATGATGTTTTACATAATGAAATTCATATGTAAATAACAAATGATAAGTCTAATATGTGGACTCCAATGCAATAGCTAACTAAGCATCATAGTGCAGCACACAAGCTAATCTTCACCTGAGACAAAACATGCTTAAAGTGTCAACCAAAATGGTTGAGTGAACAACATAGGTTTAATAATCATAATAAGTTTTAGACCACAAGATTTAATTCAAAATATCAAAATATCAATATGCCATGAGTTATAATATCGAACAAAACATTAACCCCTAACACTGTACGGGTGTCGGCATTTGTTATTATGTACCCCCTTGACAATACGCCAATGGGTAGAGACGTCACTCTTAATAGGCCTACTCACAATAATTAAGCTTGCAAAATTCCAATTCCAGCAATTAACGATATTATGGAGGGGATTTGCATGTAAAAATAAATACATGTTTAATAAAACTCTCACGAAATTGCATATCAAATAGTTTAGGTACTTGTGTCTAAATTGTAAATCATTTAAAAGCAAGCATGTGTCTCACCCCAAAGTTTATAAAATAGTTAAGAAATAGTATAAAGAGGGGCTATGAAGTTCACCTTAGCAGCAAGTAAGTAATTCCACGAAAGGAAGTATGAACGGAGTATGTAACTGGAGATCTCAACCTAGAGTTATAACGTTTGATTAGTTAATGTCTAATAGACATAAAGTTTGTTTATTAATATAGTAAACTATATTAAGAGTGATGATTTTCGAGAAAAGTTCCTATTCTCAAAAGTTTCTATATTTGGAAACCTACAATTTATGGAAAGCTTTCATTTATAGTAAGCTTATAGTTTAAGAAGTTCGGGTTATAATTCTTAACAAAGATATTGTACAATCTCGTCCAAACTTCGTTGCTAATCATGCAAGTCACTCGAATGATCTATTGTTACCGAGCGGCCCAGGATCTCTTGACCAGAATCTAAGTCTTGGCATTCGAGATCCACAAGCGTCTCATAATGGTAACAAGGATCACCCTAGGCCACAAGTAGCGGTGATGTTTGTAGACTTTGTACGCTATCTTTAATTATAACCTTCACGTTATAAGTGTATACACATAACAAGTTATTAATGTATTAATTATTTATATAGGTGATAATATACTTAGTGTATTCAAGTGTTACTATATAGATAAGTGTATAAGTTATAATAATAGTATTATTATCTAATTAATCACCCATTATGTAATCTTTACATGTATGAATATACTTATATGATACATACATATATATTCTCTATTATTATTATTATACATGTATGTGTTCATAACTATATATATATATATATATATATATATATATATATATATATATATATATATATATATATATATATATATATATTATATGTAAGTGTTACATATACATAAGTATAAGATGATACATATATATATACACTTATTACTTCTCTTTTTATATTTACTAACCTTATATATTTACACAATACATACTCATACTTACATACACACGTACATATACATACATATATACACATACATATACACGTATGTATACATCTAAATATATACACAAGCATATACCTAATTATATATATACATACATACGTATGCATGCATGCATGCATGTATATCATTATCATTATACTTTACAAATCGTAAAACTTATCATACTTCATGTACATAATTTATTAATCCATAAACTTATTCAAAATCTTTTAACCATTTACCTATCTAGTTTACATATCATGATCCTAATCTTTCATTATCCTTCTTAACCTTACTATTAATAAATTACATACTTAATCTCATTAACATAATAACTTATTGATCTAATTATAATCATGCATCTTTTAACCCTAATCATAATAATCATAATCAACTCTTATTCAATATCTTTTATCTATACCATTAACCTTATTACTCTATAATCATAATCATACAACTATTACCATAATACTCATTATCTAGTTCAACTTAACCTAGTACTTTCAATTCATTATAACCATTCTTATTAAACATTATACTTATAACTTATCATGATTAACCTTATTAACATAATCACTAATCATATTAATTATACTTATACTTTTAACTTTTTCATTATCTTATTAATCTAATCATAAACTTTCTTATTTTATTCATAACCATAATTCAACAACCTTAAGTTATTTATCATATTCATTATCATTAGTCATACTTATTTAACATGATACTTAAAGTAACAACTTAAAAGTAATAGATTAAGAACAAGATTAAGCTAGGATTTAGGGCTACCTTAATGGATAAAGATTAAGAAGATGATGATGGTTGTGGAATGCAACAGAAAACTGAATTGCAGCAGAAATCACGTGCCAAACAAGGTGTTTCTTGGGTCTGATTTTGCTCGACAGACTCAGCAGGAACAGCAGCAATCGACGAGCACTTGAAGGCTGTTTTAGACCACTAATTGTAGCAGCAACTTAGCATGAAAATGAGTAGCAACTATGGCTTGTTAATGGGCTGTTTGAAGGCGAATACAAGTGGCTGAATTGCAGTAGGTTTGGCAATTAAAGGGGCTGTAAAAGTGGTGAATTGCAGCTGTTCTTGGTGGGTAATTAGTCGATGCAAGTGAGGGATTATGGGGACTATTTTGGGTCGACTAAAAAGGCTTGGAGTCTGCTGGATTTAATCAACCAAACAAGGGAAACAAGGGAGGGATTTTGTGGTTTATTTGTGAATGAAGATTGTGAGGCTAGAGGTCCTTTTTATAGATGAATTTAGCAAGTTGTAATCCCTCTAGGATTCTAGGAATTACTTGGTGATCAAGGATTAGGATTAGCTTCAAGACTTAGAACTATATTAGGATTAGGATTGTAGATTACTTAGAGATCAAGCTCATCTCCCTTTTTTTTATTTTGGCTGAAAATTATATATTAATACATATTTATATTTTTTATTATTATTATTATTATTATTATTATTATTATTATTATTATTATTATTATTATTATTATTATTATTATTATTATTATTATTATTATTATTATTATTAAAGTTTCATTTATTCAAATTACATCTTATTTAATCAATTATACTTTGTCCATGACTTTTATTAATTTTTACTTAGTTGTTATTGATAATGCCAAAAACGAACACATATTTCATAGCATTATCCTTCAAGAAAGACAAGATTTTAGTTGCTATTGTTCTATTTACAAGTGATATTCGTTTAAATAATAAAAGGTGAAGACAAAAGACAGATTCGATGATTTGAAGACGCAAACGACCAAAAAGCTCAAAAGTACAAAATACAATCCAAGTGGTTCAATTTATTGATGAGAAACGTCTCAAAATTACAAGAGTACAAGCCGCAAAATGCAAAGTATAAGATATTAAATCGTACGTAAGGACGTTCGAAAATCCAGAACCGGGACATGAACCAACTATCAACGCGCGACGCAACGGAGCTAAAATTACAAGTCAACTATGCACACGAATATAATATAATATATAAATAATTCTATAAATTATTTATATATTATATTTATATTAAAAACTGTCGGAAATTAAAAAAACAAAAGTGTGTGAGCTGTCCCAGGGGGCCATGCGATCGCATGGCCTGGAAGCACAAATTCCATGCGATCGCATGGCAGCTAAAGTCAGGCCAGGTCTATAAATTACAACGAATTTAGCCGAATTTATGTACACCATATCAACTGATATCTTCACTCTCTCTCAATTTATATTTATATTTTATAATTTTAATTTTAAGTTAATAATAAGGTTATAGTGGTGAATGTTTTAAGTTTGTAAGTCAAAACTCTGTCCGTGTAACACTACGTGATTAATACTCATTGTAAGTTATGTTCAACCTTTTTAAATTAATGTCTCGTAGCTAAGTTATTACAATGCTTATTTAAGCCGAAGTAATTGTGATGTTGGACTAAATATTAAGACTGGGTTATTGGGCTTTGGACCATAATTGGGGTTTGGACAAAAGACCGACACTTGTGGAAATTGGACTATGGGCTATTAATGGGCTTTATATTTGTTTAACTGAATGATAGTTCGTTAATTTAATATAGAGATTTACAATTTGAGGTAATTATAAATAACCACATACACTCGATCGGACACGATGAACGGGATATTTATAAATACTAATAATCGTTCATTTAACCGGACACGGGGATGGATTAATAGTCAATGGACTCATTAAAATAGGGGTGGATTACATACAAGGACACTTGGTGTAATTATTAATAAAGTATTAAAACCTTGGATTGCACACAGTCGATAACCTGGTGTAATCATTAACAATGTATTAAAACCTTATTACAGTTTAAGTCCCCAATTAGTTGGAATATTTGACTTCGGGTATAAGGATAATTTGACGAGGACACTCAAAATTTATATTTATGACTGATGGACTGGTATGGACAAAAACCAGATGGATATATCGAATAATCCAGGACAAAGGACAATTAACCCATGGTAATAAATTAAAATCAACACGTCAAACATCATGATTACAGAAGTTTAAATAAGTATAATTCCTTTAATTTATTTACCGTCATTTTATTTATCGTCATTTTATTTATCGTACTTTAAATTTATGCACTTTTATTTATCATCATTTACTTTACACTTTAAATTAAGTTGTATTTATATTTAATATTTTACATTAGGTTTTAATTGCGACTTAAGACATAAAATCGACAAATCGGTCATTAAACGGTAAAACCCCATTTTTATAATAATAATACTACTTATATATATATATATATATATATATATATATATATATATATATATATATATATATATATATATATATATATATATATATATTATATACAAATATAGTTTAAAATATAATATAGCGTTAAATTTAGTTGTATCCCTGTGAAACGAACCGGACTTACTAAAAACTACACTACTCTACGATTAGGTACACTGCATATAAGTGTTGTAGCAAGGTTTAGGTATATCCATTCTATAAATAAATAAATAACTTGTGTAAAATTGTATCGTAATTAATAGTATTACGTACTACACCTCGCATAACATCAAGTATTTTTGGCACCGCTGCCGGGGACTTCAATAATGCCGAAAGCGAAATGCTATAAGAAAAATTTTTATTAAGTTTTTAATCTATTTTTGTAAAAATATAGTAAGTTTTAAATATTAAAAACAAAAATATAAAAGCATAAAAAAAGAAAAATATATATCTATATTTTAAGAGTTAAAAATAAAAAGTTCATATTTATTAAAAGTTATAAAAGCTAATAAGTGATATTTTTTTATATAAGTTTTATAATATTTTTTTAAAAATTAAAAAGTTAAAAATCAAGTAAAAAAAAAGTAAAACAGAAAAGAAAAAAAAAACGATTTGGGCCTACGAAATTTGAAGCTGCATCTCAGTTGAACCTGCATCTCATGCATGAGCTGGCATGGTTAAACCCATGCGACCGCATGGTTGAGTCTGACAGGAGAGAAACCTAGTACGCCATAATTACAGTTTAGGTTTTTAATTAATTATTATTATTACTACTTAACCTAATTAGGGTTTATTTTAATATAATTAGTTTTAGTCTATTTTTGTAATTTTAAGTATTAATTAGTTTTATTAATTTATAAATTTAATACTTTTATAAAATAATAATATAAAAATAATATTTTTATAAAAATTGTATTTTTATAACTTTAAGTTTTATTTCTATATTTTGTATCTTTTTAATCGTTTAATCGTAATTTGTATATTTTTCGTTCGTAATTAGTTTTAAGAATAGTTTTTGCCGTAGTTAATTTATATTTCTAGATCCTTAGGCTTTGCTATAAAATCCCTTAGGTACTTTTTCTTTAGACTAAGATTTAGGTGCTTTAAAATTTTGCGACGATGTTTTTAAATTTTAGTGCCTTTTAAGTTATTGTCGTTTTGGATATAGAATTCCTTTAAGTTTTAATACCTTTAGATGTAAGTTTTAATTCTTAGTTTTTAGGCTTTTAAGTTTCGACGCTGCATTTTATTATTATTATTTTTTGACTTTTATTTTTCGTCGCTTATTTTTCGACCTCTTATTTTTCAACGCGCTTTTCTTTTTCATTTCAACGCTCTAGTTTTTAGGACATAGATTTTATCTTCTTTAAATTTCGACGAAAAATTATTTTAAGCGGTTAAATTGATAGACATCCAAAATTTTCTGCTTCGTAGTAATAGTTGGATTTGTTAGTGGCTGAGTTGTGGATTTTCTGACTTAAAGGATCCTGGCTCCCTGCTGCATCTTTTGGCTATTCGAAAAGTGGGCAAAAGCAGAAAAGTCTATTAATTTGATAACTTATATAATTTTTATATTTTATAACTAATAGGATATTCAGTGAATGCTCCGAGCCAAATGTTCACCACCTTTCATACGTTCACCACCTGTAACTCGATCAAGACATCTAGCAAATATTGTCGCCGTTGATTTTTCTTTAGAATCATTATCTAGTCAACCAAGTACTCCAATTCAAATTTTCGATAATCCATTTTTTGAACCCGACCTCACAATTGAGAACCAGGAGGATATTCAAGGACAATTCAGAGATCCTGAACCACTAATCATCCTCCTGAACCACAAACAATTCATCCAGAGGTTGTCGAGGAAGAAACCATTAAGTCATAATCCTCTAGTGATTCAGATTCAACAAATCCAATCATGGAAAATTCAGAACCTCTAAGTATGGAAGATCGAATGAGGGCTAAACGCACTGGCCAAGGTCATGCCATTACTCAACCAGTCATTAATGCGCCAGATTATGAAATCAAAGGACAAATCCTACACATGATAACTAATCAATGCCAATTTAGTGGTGCGCCGAAGGAAGATCCAAACGAACATCTTCGTACCTTTAATAGGATCTGTACTCTATTCAAAATCAGAGAAGTTGAGGATGAACAGATCTATCTCATGTTATTTCCCTGGACTTTAAAGGGAGAAGCCAAAGATTGGTTAGAATCGTTACCTGAAGGAGCGATTGATACATGGGATGTCTTAGTTGAAAAATTTCTTAAACAATTCTTTCCGGCATCTAAAGCCGTGAGACTTCAAGGAGAAATTGTTACGTTCACGCAAAAGCCAAATGAAACTCTATATGAACCGTGGACAAGATTTGGAAAGTTGTTGAGAGGATGTCCTCAACACGGTTTAGACACTTATCAAATAGTACAAATATTCTATCAAGGATGTGATATTACTACACGAAAAGACATCGACATAGAAGCTGGTGGTTCCATTATGAAGGAAACCACAACCGAAACTTACAAAATTATTGATAACACTGCTTCCCACTCACATGAGTGGCATCAAGAAAAAGACATCGTTAGATCATCTAAAGCGGCTAGAGCCAATTCTAGCCATGACTTTGATTCCATTTCCGCAAAGTTAGATGCTTTCGAAAGACGAATGGAAAAGATGACTAAGGATATTCACGCAATACGAATTAGTTGTGAGCAGTGTGGAGGACCACATTTGACAAAAGATTGTCTCAGTATTGAACAAACAATGGAACAAAGAGAGAATGTTTCATACATGAACCAAAGGCCTGAAAATAATTATCAGAATAATTATCAACCGCCAAGACCAAACTACAATCAGAATTATAACCAAAATGTTCCATACAACAACCAACAAGGTCCTAGCAACCTACAAGTATCTAATAATACTTACAATTAGCAAAGACCTATTTTTCCAAATAAACCACCACAAACCGATGATAAAAAGCCAAATTTAGAAGATATGATGTCGAAGCTAGTTGAATCTCAAACGCAGATTTTCACATCTCAGAAACAAACCAATGAACAAAATGCTCAAGCATTTAGAAATCAACAAGCTTCTATTCAAAATCTGGAACAAGAAGTAAGCAACCTAGCAAGGTTGATAGGTGAAAGAAAAACGGGGAGTCTACCTAGCGATACAAATGCTAACCCCCAGAATGAAACAGCTAAAGCCATTACCACGAGAAGTGGTATTACACTTAAACCACCTGAAATACCTGTAATTTCTGATGACTCTACTCCTACTACACAGGCACCACAGCCTGAGCAAGATAAGGAAACATAACTGGTAGTTGAAAAGGTTAATGAAGATAACACAGTTAAGGCTAAACCTTATGTTAAACCATACCAACCACCGCTACTTTACCTAAGTAAAATGAGAAAATAGAAACTTGAAGCTGAGCAATCCAAATTCTTGGATATGTTTAAACAAATAAATGTCAATCTTCCTTTCATTGATGTGATTTCAGGAATGCCAAGATATGTTAAATTCTTGAAAGATCTAATCACAAATAGAAAGAAAATGGAAGAACTCTCGGCTGTTACAATGAATGCTAATTGTTCTGCAGTGCTGTTGAATAAACTACCAGAAAAACTCTCTGATCCAGGAAGTTTCACAATTCCATATTTTCTGGGTAGTCTTAGTCCAATAGAAGCATTGGCAGACTTAGGTGCTAGTATAAATTTAATGCCGTATTCACTATACGCTAAACTAGACCTCGGAGAATTGAAACCAACACGAATAAGCATACAACTAGCAGATTGATTAGTAAAATATCCTAGAGGGATAATGGAGAACATGCTAGTTAAAGTTGGTAATTTAGTATTTCCAGTAGACTTTGTTATTCTAGACATGGAAGAAGATTCTCGAGTTCCGCTCATATTAGGAAGACTATTCTTAAACACGACTAAAGCAATAATAGACGTGTTAGCTGCACTCATGGCTAATGAATACGAACCAACAACAGAAGAACTTCAAATGCTAAAAGAGGAAGAGAAATATCGATACAAATCATTGATAGAAGAACCACCGACATTAGAGTTAAAGCCACTTCCAAACCATTTGGAATACGCTTATTGACATGGTGAATCTGAATTACCTGTAATAATATGGTCTTCTCTTACTGAAAATGAAAAATCTCAACTCATTTGTATGCTAAAAGCTCATAAACCAGCTATTGCATGGAAAATTCATGACATTAAAGGCATAAGTCCTTCGTATTGCACACATAAAATCCTTATGGAAGAAGGTCATAAAACCTATGTGCAACGCCAACGAAGACTAAATCCTAATATGCAAGATGTTGTTAAGAAATAAATTATTACACGGCTAGATGCAGGTTTAATTTATCCAATCTCTGATAGTCCATGGGTAAGCCCAGTTCAATGCGTACCTAAGAAGGGTGGCATGACTGTCATCACAAATGAAAAAGATGAGCTTATTCCTACTAGGACTATAACAGGATGGCGTGTTTGTATTGATTGTAGAAAATTAAATGACGCCACCAGAAAAGATCACTTTCCCTTACCTTTCATTGATCAAATGTTGGAAAGGTTAGCTGGAAATAGTTACTATTGTTTTCTTGACGGTTTCTCCGGATACTTTCAAATTCCAATAGCACCCGAGGACTAAGAGAAAACCACATTCAAGTGCCCTTATGGTACTTTTACTTACAAACACATGCCATTTGGACTTTGCAACGTCCCTGCAACCTTTCAAAGGTGCATGATGGCGATTTTCCACGACATGATAGAAGAATGCATGGAAGTTTTCATAAATGACTTTTCAGTCTTCGGTGATACTTTTGAAACATGTCAAGTTAATCTTGAATGAATGCTTATTAGATATGAGCAATCAAATCTAGTTCTTAATTGGAAGAAATGTCATTTCATAGTTAGAGAAGGCATCGTTCTTGGTCATAAAATTTCAAAGGAAGGAATTGAAGTGGATAGCTAAAGTAGATGTAATTGCTAAACTTCCACATCCCACCAATGTTAGAGGAGTTAGGAGTTTTCTAGGGCATGCCGGTTTTTACCAACGTTTCATAAAAGATTTTTTCCAAAATTGCCACTCCTATGAATAAACTCCTAGAAAAGGATGCTCCATTCATCTTTTCAGATGAATGCATCAAATCTTTTAATATTCTTAAAGAAAAACTCACTAATGCACCGATCATGATAACTCCAAATTGGAATTTACCATTTGAACTCATGTGCGATGCAAGTGATTTTGCAATGGGAGCCGTTTTAGGACAAAGAATTGAAAAACGATTTCAACCTATTTATTACGCAAGTAAGACGTTACAAGGAGCACAAATGAATTACACAACTACTGAAAAAGAACTCCTTGCTATTGTCTTTTCTTTTGACAAATTTCGTTCATATCTCGTTCTAGCTAAAACGGTGGTCTATACCGACCATTCTGCTCTTAGATACCTATTTTCGAAACAAGATGCCAAACCAAGATTAATCCGTTGGATCTTACTCTTACAAGAATTCGATATTGAGATCTGAGACAAAAAGGGAGCAGAAAATCTCGCCGCTGATCATCTTTCTTGTCTTGAAAATCCTGAATTAGAAGTTCTAAACGAATCGGCCATACAAGACAACTTTCCTGATGAATATCTTTTGAAGATCGATTATAATGAAATTCCATGGTTTGCAGACTATGCAAACTACTTAGTATGTGGATTCCTTGAAAAAGGGTTGTCGTACCAAAAACGAAAGAAATTCTTTAGTGATATAAAACACTATTTTTGGGAAGATCCACATTTATTTAAAAGTTGTCCCGATGGAATAATACGCCGATGTGTATTCGGAGATGAAGTTAGTCAAATATTAAACCATTGTCACACAGGACCAACATGAGGGCATTATGGGCCTCAACTCACAGCAAGAAAAGTCTACGATGCTGGATTTTATTGGCCTACAATTTTCAAAGACGCACACCTTCTTTGTAAATCCTGTGATGCATGTCAAAGGGCCGAAAAAATAAGTCAACGTGATGAAATGTCAAAAAATGTCATTCAAGTATGCGAAGTATTTGACGTTTGGGGTATTGACTTTATGGGTCCATTTCCAAAATCTCATAATAATCTCTACATTCTCGTTGCCATTGATTATGTATCTAAATGAGCGGAAGCACAAGCTCTCCCAACTAACGATGCACGAGTTATAGTTAACTTTTTAAAATGTCTTTTTGCAAGGTTCGGAACACCGAAAGCTTTAATAAGTGATCGGGGTACTCATTTTTGTAATAATCAACTTGAGAAAGTTCTCAAAAGATATGGAGTAACTCATAAAATCTCAACCGCCTATCATCCACAAACAAGTGGACAAGTTGAAAATACTAACCAAGCATTAAAACGTATTCTAGAGAAAACCGTAGAATCAAATCCGAAGGAATTGTCCATGAAATTGCAGGATGCATTCTGGGCTTTTCGAACAGCCTACAAAACTCCAATTGGCACCACACCTTTTAAACTCGTTTACGGAAAAGCATGTCACCTTCCAGTAGAAATTGAGCACAAAGCATTTTGGGCTTTGAAGACATGTAATCTTGATTTACATGAAGATGGACGTCTACGGTTAAGTCAACTAAATGAATTAGAAGAATTAAGACATGAAGCATACGAAAATTCGTTAATCTATAAGGAAAGAACGAAGAAATAGGATGATAAAAGAATCGGAAGTTCAAAAGAATTTAAGGAAGGAGACAGATTTCTTCTTTTCAATTCAAGATTCAAGCTATTTCCTGGAAAATTGAAATCAAGATGGTCTGGACCATTCATAGTCAAAAGAGTTTTCCCGTACGGAACAGTAGAGTTAATAAATTCGAATAGGATTGAATTTAAGGTTAATGGTCACAGAGTTAAACATTACATAGATAATCCAATGGAAGTTGAAGATGACATTAATCACAATTTCGACACCACAGCTAACTAAGTGTGGGAAGATTCGAATCTTTTAAGGGTAATATGAATTTTTGTTAGAGTTAGATATTCTATTTTCGTGTAGTTCTCGAAAATGGAATCCGAATGGTCTTTCCCTAGCAGACCCTAAAGAACTAGTCTTCTCCCTCCATTCTAAATTTTTATTTCTTTTAGGTTTTACGAGTTGAAGAATTCCTTTGATCTGAACCATGGTCTACTACTACACGCTATGATTACTAAACGTAATAATAACATCTTCCCGAGTGAAATGGTATCATTCATAAGAGGAAAAATGGATGAAGTGAGGAAAGAACTCAGGAAAGATCATCATAAGATACATTTTGGTAAAGGAAAATCAAAATCCGCAACAAAAAGAAGAGCACGACACCTTGAAAGATGTCATAAATGCGGAAAATGGTCACACGAAGGTAAATGTTCGAACAATCAAACATATTCAAATCCCGAATTTGTTACTCTATGCAGAGAAGGACCGTTCATATGTTTAGAAGAAAAGTTATTGAAGAATCGAGGTTACGCTTATGTAGCTATGGAAAACCAAATCACACGACTCTCCTATGAGTCGGCTAAAGCAGGTCTCTGAGAATTCTATCTCACAGGTAAGTATGTACAGTTTTATTTTTATTTTATTACTTTTAACCTTTTGATAATAAACGCTGAATCATTCGCTATAAAGTATTAAATTGATATTCAATAAAATTAGGTATGCGAAACTGAAATTATTGATATTAAACAAAAATTTAATGCATCACTGCGAAATTTACCGTTTATTCATAAGGTATAAATATCTTTAATCAATCAATCCAAAATATTTCAAAAATTCGTCAGGAGTAAAACTAGGTAAAATAGCCAAAATTACTTTACCCAAAAGAGGAGCGTATATTTTTGATAATATTTGATTGATTAAAGTGGTATAAAAGACCAAAAAGATTTTTAATTTTAATTTTTACCTTGTTTTTAAATTAATAATAAATTATTATTGTAAATTTTTAAAACCAATATATTTAAGTTTTTAAATATTTTAAAAATTAATATTTTCAATATAAGTTTGTAAAATTAATGTATAAAAATATTAATGATATTTATATGAATTTTAAATTTTATGCATTTTCGATTTAAGTTTTGTGTGAATTTAAAAACAAAATTTACTTTATTTTATTAAGTTAAAAATATGATTTTTAAAATTCGTCGTGAGTTGAAGACTAGGTCGTTGAACCGAAATTGCTTTACCCAAGGGCGGGACGAGAAATTTTATTATCATTATTTTTAATTTTATTGATCTAAATTATGACAAAAACATAAAAAAATTCAAAAATCTTAGCTTTTAAAACAACGCTTTAAAATGACAAATTTTAAAATTTTATCGAGGGATGAACTAGATCAACGTACCGAAACGACATCATAAAAAGGAAAACAAAATTTTAAAATTAATTAATTAATTGTTTTATAAGTTAAATGTTCAAAAAAAAAAAAAAACCCCCACCCCATGCGATCGCGTGAGATTTGCAAGGGGGATCCATGCGATCGCATGGAGGCAAAAACCTGGACAGATTAAAAATTCCCCACGAGCTGCTTCTGTCTCCACATTTAACACACACACAAACACGAGCAAACACCCCAAACACTCTCAAATTTCACCAATTTTTCACCAAAATCAACCAAATTTCGTTCTATAATCCGCTATAATCATGTCTTTTCTCAGATGGGGAAGCAGAAAGGTAAAAATTTCACCCCTAAACTCCTAAATTTTCTAATTTTTGTGATAATTTCAATTAATTACAATAATCTTAGTTTGATAATTTCTAGTATAATTAGAGTTAAATTGTTAGTATATTATGCATGCATAACCTAGATTGATGCTATTTAACATGATTTGAAGCCTTAAACTTCAAAATTTTTAGAAATCTAGGATTTGTGTTCTTGAGCAATTTGGGGCTTTTTGACATAAACAGGTTATGGCCGATTTTTGTTATAAATTAGTGCTAAATTAAGTAGTGTAACATGTTTAGGTAGCTAAATGATCCAAACTTTGATCCTAAACATGATTTTTAAACATCAAAGTGGACTTTTTAAGTCTAAAATTCATGAACTTGATTAAATTGATGTAATTGCCATTTGAAACTTGTTTAATTGCTAGTAATAGTTATTTTAACATGTTATTTGAGTTGAATGCTTATGAACTTTGTATATCTTTTCATATATGCTTATTTAAAAAATTGTAGATTTGATAAAAATATGAAAATGATTATAAGTTTAATATGGATTAAACATGTTATTGTAATTGTTTTAATTTGTTATTTTGCTAACACTAATGCATATTTGGATGCACAAATTTTGTGTTTAATGTATTTTGCAGAGAAATACAGATACAGACGGTGCATCATCGTCTAGACGACCTGAACAAGAACCTGATCAAGAACCGCAACCGGAACCACAACCTGAACAACAACAACATTATGATCAACACGTGCCATACTATGATCCGGAACCACAATTTTTTATTGCTTACGTAGTATTTCCCATTCACCATGTAATAGAACACTCGAGAACTCATGAAGAGGAGTTACACCCCAATCTAAGGTTTGATAGAAGTTGGAGAGATTACCCGACGTACTAAAGTAACAAATTTAAGCTTTGGACCAAAAATGTAGAGGTACCAAGGGTAATAGATTGGGAGCCTTTGGTAAGGGTCCACCTAGCTAACTCAGTTAGGCAGCATCTAATCCAAAGGTATGGTAGCTCTTCTTTTACTGGTTGGGAACGTTTATTTACCACTCGTAGGCCTGTATATAAGGAGTGGTGTGTTGAGCTAATGAGTACTATAGCCTTAAATAAGGATGTAGATAGGTTAGACGATAAGACTTTTCTTAGATTTTTACTTGGAGGTAGGATGTACAGGTTGTCTATGATAGACATGGCTATAGCTTTACATATTTACACCCCCACTGAATTATTATCACCTGATTGTACAACTTTAATTTATCACGGTGAGAGGGTAGATAGAGATTTTGACGCTAACGCCGTATGGAGGCGTATGTCAAATTTTAATATGTTTACACGGGCAGGAAGACACTCCTATTTAGATATTAACAAAGCAGAGCTTCGTATAATACATAGATTTTTAACTAACTCGATTACACAAAAAAGTAAAAACAAGGAGAAAATGACTCTAAACGATTTATTTTACCATAAGTGCATTCGAGACACTAGAGGCTTTGTTAATATTCCCTACTGTGTTGGGTATTATTTGTCCAAAGTTGTGGAAGGTATACAGGAATGGGGAATAATAGGAGGAGGCATTTTTGTTACTCTCATTGGAGAGTATTTAGGTGTGGATAGGGAACACGGGGGTCCAATGATGGTGGTTGAGGAACAAACCGATACTATAGGTTTGCAGGTTTATCAGGGTGCAAAGGTACTAAAACGGAGGCACAATATGCCAATACCATATCATGGCACTCATCCACAGGTAGAGAGGGGTTCGGATGAGGAGATGGAGGAAGCAGATGACATCAGAGATGTCACTAGGGATAGTTTTACTGACGTTTTCCAGCGTATAGATGAGGTGGAAATGAGTAATGAGGATAGGCATCGTCGAGCAGAGGCATGCCGCGAATGCGTATGAGACTTTCAGGCGACGCCAACACGATAGCTGGCAAGTTCATCAGCACCAAATCATGAGCCAGCTATCATATCAGGTACCAAATAACTACATCCCGACTCGACCTGCTTACTATCCACCACATTAGCCCTACATGCGACCACCCTTTGACCTGTACGACCCCAACCAAGCCTACCAGAACGCCTATCACCAACCATGGAACCCGAGCGATGATATGAACTGGAACCCCTATCCAAATCAATAGTGTTCCATTGGTGATTTCTTATCTTTTATTATTTTTATCTACTTATGTTAAACATATAACATTTTGATACTTTTATGTAATGTTTAACATTTTTTTTATTTTGTACTAATATTTCATTTTTGTAATTTGAAAGTGGGATATTAAGTCCCATTTCAAATTACCATACATGTTTATATTTGTATTGTATGTATTTTATCTCATGTACACAACAGGGTAAAATAGCGCATTTTCAAAGACTGACATTAAGTTCAGCAAAAGCAACTAATTTTGACGACAAGATGCAAAATAAATGTGAAATAATAACTGCATGAATGAACAAATGATGTGCACCATTTATCATTCAACACAAACAACAATATGTTTGAAAACTTTGGTAAAATTTAATCATTTTTCTACGCTAATCACCCTCAATAACCTAAATTGCTACTGATTTCTTGCAAATGAGGGAATTGCAAGATCTTAAGTGTGGGAAGGGATTAAATTCTTTCGGTTTTAATTTTTTTTTTTCATACACTTGGTTTAATAGCCACCGTTAAACTTTACTAGTAACGCAGTAGTTGTATTAGAATCTAGTGCTCTCTGATAATAAAGAACACCCCTAGTCTTATATACTGACTACCCACTTCTAGTAAAATTTTTAAATTTTTTTAACTCAACTCAAAATCATGTTTATACATATTTATGAAAGATAAAACTAGGTGTTAACACCGAAATTATTGTTACCTCGGAAAGGACATAAATTGAGAAACAACCCAAAATGCTTGAATTCATTTAAAATAGAATAGAGGAGAATAAAAAGGCAAAGAAAGAAAAATAAAAGCCAAGTGTGGGAAAAATTTACCAAGTTATTTAGAACATATATCACATATTTTTGTACAAATAATTGAAAATACTTTTGTTTTGGACAATATTAATCAGTTTTACCCAGTTTATTGTAATATAAATAGAATATATAAGGAAGTACAGTCTCCCGAGAAAAAGACACGCGCTTCTTGATTTAGGTCAGGAAGTTGTCGCCCAGACCAGTTGTAGAGACTACGAAAAACCTTGAAAAGTTTTCTCGAAAATCAGCTGGAAATCCACGGACCGCAGCATCAAACAGGGTCGCCAAGTGGTCAGACTTATCCTAACCATGAGAGGATATGTCTCGTACAATGGGGGGCACCATGCAAATTAGCTTATAAGACTAATGAATCAGATCCCCAGAAAGGATAATCTCCTTAAAGATCAAAAATCAGCTTTTAAGCCTGATATTACTCAATCCTTGAGATTGACCTTAAAGATTGAGGATTCAAACTCATGGAATTCGATGATATCTAAACTCAAGCTTGAACGAGAAAAATTTTTGATCAAAATTACAAACCGATTTGTTTTCTGAAAACTCATTTTCAATGCGTTCATTACCATTGAATGTAAAATCCTAGGAATTCAACTAGAATTCATTAGGTCACCTGAACCAAATCGGGTGTCAACCGTAAGAACAGTGGTTGCATAACATGGTCGAAGACAGGACCTTGTGCCAGACCGAAAAAATTATAGGGTGATCTTTACTATTGCTCCTTCAAAGGATAGTAATTGCATCCAACACGATATAGACCATAATCAAAAGCATGTCATTAGACATTGCCTTAATAGTTGCTTGTTCAGCGCTTTCCTTTACAACCGGACGGTAGTTTACCGAAAGGTAATATACGGAGCAAGTATACTGGACGAGTTGATTTCCTAATATAAGGTTAGCAAGTGGGTGACACAAAAACGCAAGTTTTGAGCTAAAATTTTCAAATCTGAAACCCACAAAACCCACAAAAAAAATTTGCAAACACCGGTGAAGGGTTATTCCGAAAAACTTATCTAGGGTAAAAGCTAGATTGAATTTTTAAAAGATCAAATGTTTTCATAAAGATCCAATTTTCTAAAGGATCTAAATTTTTATAGTCATGTGGGACTGTAAACCACATCGTTACTATCATTGTTCATACCGCCGTATTAAAATCACTGATGTACAAAGTGTGAAGAATAAAGCAGTGATTCAAGTATGTTTTTATTTCAAGTTCTATATTGCTTGAGGACAAGCAACGCTCAAGTGTGGGAATATTTGATAATGCCAAAAATGAACACATATTTCATAGCATTATCCTTCAAGAAAGACAAGCTTTTAGTTGCTATTGTTCTATTTACAAGTGATATTTGTTTAAATAATAAAAGGTGAAGACAAAAGACAGATTCGATGATTTGAAGACGCAAACGACCAAAAATCTCAAAAGTACAAAATACAATCTAAGTGGTTCAATTTATTGATGAGAAACTTCTCAAAATTACAAGAGTGCAAACCGCAAAAAGCAAAGTACAAGATATTAAATCGTACGCAAGGACGTTCAAAAATTCGGAACTGGGACATGAACCAACTATCAAAGCGCAATGCAACGGAGCTAAAATTATAAATCAGCTATGCACACGAATATAATATAATATATAAATAATTCTATAAATTATTTATATATTATATTTATATTAAAAACTGTCGGCAAATAAAAAAACAAAAGTGTGTGAGCTATCCCAGGGGGCCATGCGATCGCATGGCCTGGAAGCACAAATTCCATGCGATCGCATGGCAGCTAAAGTTAGGCCAGGTCTATAAATTGCAACGAATTCATCCGAATTTATGTACACCATATCAACTGATATCTTCACTCTCTCAATTTATATTTATATTTATATTTTATAATTATAATTATAATTTTTAGTTAATAATAAGGTTATAGTGGCGAATGTTTTAAGTTTGTAAGTCGAAACTCTGTCCGTGTAACACTACGCGATTAATACTCATTGTAAGTTATGTTCAACCTTTTTAAATTAATGTCTCGTAGCTAAGTTATTATTATGCTTATTTAAGCCGAAGTAATTGTGATGTTGGACTAAATATTAAGACTGGGTTATTGGGCTTTGGACCATAATTGGGGTTTAGACAAAAGACCGACACTTGTGGAAATTGGACTATGGGCTATTAATGGGCTTTATATTTGTTTAACTGAATGATAGTTCGTTAATTTAATATAGAGATTTACAATTTGAGGTAATTATAAATAACCACATACACTCGATCGGACACGATGAGTGGGATATTTATAAATACTAATAATTGTTCATTTAACCGGACACGGGGATGGATTAATAGTCAATGGACTCATTAAAACAGGGGTGGATTACATACAAGGACACTTGGTGTAATTGTTAATAAAGTATTAAAACCTTGGATTGCACACAGTCAATAACCTGGTGTAATCATTAACAATGTATCAAAACCTTATTACAGTTTAAGTCCCCAATTAGTTGGAATATTTGACTTCGGGTATAAGGATAATTTGACGAGGACACTCGCACTTTATATTTATGACTGATGGACTGTTATGGACAAAAATCAGATGGACATATCGAATAATCTAGGACAAAGGACAATTAACCCATGGTAATAAATTAAAATCAACACGTCAAACATCATGATTACGGAAGTTTAAATAAGCATAATTCCTTTAATTTATTTACCGTCATTTTATTTATCGTCATTTTATTTATCGTACTTTAAATTATTGCACTTTTATTTATCACACTTTTATTTATCGTCATTTACTTTACGCTTTAAATTAAGTTGTATTTATATTTAATATTTTACATTAGGTTTTAATTGCGACTTAAGACATAAAATCGACAAACCGATCATTAAACGGTAAAACCCCCTTTTTATAATAATAATACTACTTATATATATATATATATATATATATATATATATATATATATATATATATATATATATATATATATATATATATTTATATACAAATATAGTTTAAAATATAATATAGCGTTAAATTTAGTTGTATCCCTGTGGAACGAACCGGACTTACTAAGAACTACACTACTCTACGATTAGGTACACTGCCTATAAGTGTTGTAGCAAGGTTTAGGTATATCCATTCTATAAATAAATAAATAACTTGTGTAAAATTGTATCGTAATTAATTGTATTACGTAATACACCTCGCACAAAAATTTATGAAATTTTAACCGCACAAAAATTTAAAGATTCGAGATATTAAATGTATGAAATTTAATTAACAGAAAGTGTTGACTAAAAATTACCATTCGGTCAACGTTTTGTTAAAGCAAAGTTTACACTTAATTACAGTAGGGATCTACTTGAGTGATAGCTGATATTGTATGAAATCTCAGCCAAAAGAGTCTGGGTGAATAGAACATCTAGTCTTATGTACTTCATCCAAGACTAGTTCTTGAATATTTCTGATTAACGGTGATTTTTATAGGATCGACATGTATTCCTTCAGTATCAACTACATGTCCAAGAAATTGTACGGTTCGCAGCCAAAGTTCACACTTGGAAAACTTGGCATACAGTTGTGAAATGCCCCATTCATATTAATTATAAACGTTTCATATTAATTGGTTTCTTTGCGAGGTTTTGACCTCTATATGAGACGTTTTTCAAATCTTGCATTCATTTTTAAAAACAACCATAACCTTTATTATTGAATAAAGGTCTTAATGACATAATTTAGATTGTCTATCAAAGACAATCTCCTCAAATAAATAAGTTTTTACACAACCCATTACAATATGATCAAATATATTACAACAAATACTCCAAATTCATGTTTAAACAATATAAACAATTATGCCGACTCCAAATCTTGACCTTGGGTTGGCATACGACAGCGGAAGCGTTTTTAATATTCACCTGAGAATAAACATGCTTAAAACGTCAACAAAAAATGTTGGTGAGTCATAGGTTTAATTTCTATATAATAATCATAACATTTAATAAGCCACAAGATTTCATTTAATCAAATGCGCAGGATCATTACAACTGCAAAAATCATTCATACGATGAGTCGCCTGGTAACCGACCTTAACATAGAGCGTTTAAGATATCTAGCATCATACATTCCACTATTCAAATGTATGACAAGAACCCTTCGAAGTACTAAAGCATTTCCACTATTCGAAAATGGGGGTGGTTGGTGCCCGTAGATCTACCTTTAGGATTCGCGTCAATTAGTGTTTTTCACTAATTCTTAGGTTACCAAGCATAATAATAATAAGTACAGATATCCAGTATAACAAAACAGTCGTAGAATGTAGTTTCATGAACTTGTGCTTATTTTGTAAAACATTTATAAATTTGCATGTATTCTCATCCCAAAATAATTTAGATAGTAAAAATTGGACTATAACTCACTTTCACAGATTATTAATTCGTCGAGAATTAGACTTGGCCACGGGTTGATTTATGAACCTATAACAATATATACATATATTAAAATATGATCGAAATATATTCACAATATTTTCTTTATTACGTGTTGATGATTTTAGTTGTCCAGTTAGCAGTCCAATGTTAGTAGTCCATAATTTGTCGTACATGAATAACTTAATATATATCTTGAATCAATCCACGACTCAGCGTATACATATCTCAGTATTGATCACAACTCAAACTATATATATATTTTGGAATCAACCTCAACCCTGTATAGCTAACTCCAACATTTGCATATAGAGTGTCTATGGTTGTTTCACAATATATATATATATATATATATATAGATGGGTCGACATGATAGGTTGAAACATTGTATACGTGTCTATGGTATCTCAAGATTACATAATATACAATATAAGTTGATTAAGTTATGGTTGGAATAGATTTCTTACAAATTTTCACGTAGCTAAAATGAGTAGTTTTTATCCAATTTTGTTTTACCCGTCATTTCTTCGTTTCAAATCTGTTTTGAGTGATTCAAGTTACTATGGTTTCATAATGCACTGAAATTTATGAAACTAAACACAAAAAGTATAAGTTTATAGTCGGAAATACAGGTTACATGTCATTTTTTAAAGAGGTAGTCATTTCCATCGAAAGAATGACATCTTGATGACCATTTTGAAAAACATACTTCCACTTTGTGTTTAACCATGATTTTTGGATATAGTATCATGTTCATATGTAATATCATTTTTTCTAGAAAACAAACTTCCAATTCAAAGATTAAGATCGTTTTTATTTTTCTTACCCAAACCAAAACAGCCCCCGGTTTCACTACGACGGCGTATGTCCGGTTTTACGGTGTTCTTCGTGTTTTCAGGTTTTAAATCATTAAGTTAGCATATCATATAGATATAGAACATGTGTTTAGTTGATTTTAAAAGTCAAGTTAGAAGGATTAACTTTGTTTGCAAACAAGTTTAGAATTAACTAAACTATGTTCTAGTGATTAAAAGTTTAAATCTTCGAATAAGATAACTTTATATGTATGAATCGAATGATGTTATGAACATCATTACTACCTAAATTTTTGTGAATAAACCTACTGGAAAAGAGAAAAATAGATCTATCTTCAAAGGATCTTTGGATGGCTTGAAAGTTCTTGAAGTAGAATCATGACACGAAAACAAGTTCAAGTAAGATTTCCACTCGAAAAACGATTGTTATAGTTATAGAAATTGAATCAAAGTTTGAGTATGAGTATTACCTTGAATTTAAAAGATATCTTACTGTAAATAAGAAATATTTCTTGAGATTGGATGATCACTTGAAATGAATTTGCAAGATTGGAAGTAAGCTAGCAAGTTTGAAAGATTTCTTGAAGTGTTCTTGAATGGTTGTTTTTATGATGATTAAAGCTTGTAATTGAAGCTAAAAGATGGTGAAAATGCTTGGAGATGATCAAGTATGATGTTAGGAGTATTTTGAGAGAGAATTTGGAGTGTAAGTATGAGAAAATGGAATGGAAAAATGGGGTAAAATCATAAAAATGGGATTACTTGTTATAAAGAAAAAAAAGATCCTTAAGTTTGTTTTTAGCTCATTAGTCATACAAGTTGTTAAATAATGGTTCCACATATTTTTAACTCTAAGATGGCTGCTAAGAATGAATGATTAAAGGTGTATATACCAATAGTAAATACATCTAGACGTTGTGTATTGTAGAGTACGAATACGGGTACATACGAGTTGAATTGTTGATGAAAATGAATGAGAATGTAATTGTGAGCATTTTTGCTAAGTAAAAGTACTTTGATATGTGTTTTGAAGTCTTTCAAAAGTGTACTAATACATATTAATACACTACATGTATATACATTTTAACTGAGTCGTTAAGTCACCGTTAGTCATTACATGTAAGTGTTGTTTTGAAACCTTTAAGTTAACGATCTTGTTAAATATAATTAATCCATTGTTATAATACTTAAATAAGATGTTAAATTATTATGTTATCATAATAACATGGTGTATAAATATATTTTAACATCATATATATATATATATATATATATATATATATATATATATATATATATATATATATATATATATATATATATATATATATATATATATATATGTTAAAATATTATTACAACGATAATCGTTACATATATGTCTCGTTTCGAAACCCTTAAGTTAGTAGTCTTGTTTTTACATATGTAGTTCATTGTTAACACACTTAATGATTTACTTAATTATCATTTTATCATGTTAAATATAGTGTAACAATATCTTAATATGATACATATGTATTTAGTAAGACGTTGTTATAACGATAATCGTTATATATATCATTTTCGAGTTTCTTAAATCAATAATCTCATTTGTTTGTATATAACTCATTGTTAACATATTTATGGAGATACTTACTTATCATAATCTCATGTTAACCATATATATATATATATATATATATATCCATTTATATAACACCATGTAGTTTTTACAAGTTTTTAACGTTCGTGAATCGCCGGTCAACTTGGGTGGTCAATTGTCTATATGAAACTCATTTCAAATAATCAAGTCTTAACAAGTTTGATTGCTTATCATGTTGGAAACATTTAATCATGTAAATATCAATCTCATTTAATATATATAAACATGGAAAAGTTCGGGTCACTACAGTACCTACCCGTTAAATAAATTTTGTCCCGAAATTTTAAGCTGTTGAAGGTGTTGACTAATCTTCTGGAAATAGATGCGGGTATTTCTTCTTCATCTAATCTTCACGTTCCCAGGTGAACTCGGGTCCTCTATGAGCATTCCATCGCACCTTAACGATTGGTATTTTATTTTGCTTAAGTCTTTTAACCTCACGATCCATTATTTCGATGGGTTCTTCGATGAATTGAAGTTTTTCATTGATTTGAATTTCGTCTAACAGAATAGTGAGATCTTCTTTAGCAAAAAATTTCTTCAAATTCAAGACGTGGAAAGTGTTATGTACAGCCGCGAGTTGTTGTGGTAACTCAAGTCGGTAAGCTACCGATCCAACACGATCAATAATCTTGAATGGTCCAATGTACCTTGGATTTATTTTCCCCCGTTTACCAAATCGAACAACGCCTTTCCAAGGTGAAACCTTAAGCATGACCATCTCTCCAACTTCAAATTCTATGTCTTTTCTTTTAATGTTCGCGTAACTCTTTTGTCGACTTTGGGCGGTTTTCAACCGTTGTTGAATTTGAATGATCTTCTCGGTAGTTTCTTGAATTATCTCTGGACCCGTAATCTGTCTATCCCCCACTTCACTCCAACAAATTGGAGACCTGCACTTTCTACCATAGAGTGCTTCAAACGGCGCCATCTCAATACTCAAATGGTAATTGTTTTTTGTAGAAAAACTCTACTAATGGTAGATGTCGATCTCAACTGTTTCCAAAATCAATAACACATGCTCGTAGCATGTCTTCAAGTGTTTGTATCGTCCTTTAGCTCTGCCCATCAGTTTGCGGATGATAGGCAGTACTCATATCTAGACGAGTCCCTAATGCTTGTTGTAACGTCTGCCAGAATCTTGAAAAAAATCTGACATCCCTATCAGAGATAATAGAGACTGGTATTCCATGTCTGGAGACAACTTCCTTCAAGTATAGTTGTGCTAACTTCTCCATTTTATCATCTCTCTCATTGGAAGAAAGTGTGCTGACTTGGTGAGACGATCGACTATTACCCAAATAGTATCATAACCACTTGTAGTCCTTGGCAATTTAGTAATGAAATCCACGGTAATGTTTTCCCATTTCCATTCCGGGATTTTAGGTTGCTGAAGTAGACCTGATGGTTTCTGATGTTCAGCTTTGACCTTAGAATACGTCAAACATTCTCCTACGTATTTAGCAATATCGGCTTTCATACCCGGCCACCAAAAGTGTTTCTTGAGATCTTTGTACATCTTTCCCGCTCTGGGATGTATTGAATATCTGGTTTTATGTGCTTCCTTAAGTACCTTTTCTCTCACATCTCCAAACCTTAGTACCCAAATTCTTTCAGCTCTATATCGAATTCCGTCTTCCCGAATATTAAGATGTTTCTCTGACCCTTTGGGTATTTCATTTTTTAAATTCCCTTCTTTTACAACTCCCTGTTGTGCCTCCTTTATTTGAGTAGTAAGGTTAGTACGAACAATTATATTCATAGCTTTTACCCGTATAGGTTCTCTGTCCTTTCTACTCAAAGTGTCGGCTACCACATTCGCCTTCCCTGGGTGGTAACGAATCTCGAAATCGTAATCATTCAATAACTCAATCCATCTACGCTGCCTCATGTTCAGTTGTTTCTAATTAAATATGTGTTGAAGACTTTTGTGGTCGGTATATATAATACTTTTGACCCCATATAAATAGTGCATCCAAGTCTTTAATGCAAAAACAACCGCGCCTAATTCCAAATCATGCGTCGTATTATTCTGCTCGTGAATCTTCAATTGTCTAGACGCATAAGCAATTACCTTCGTTCGTTGCATTAATACAAAACCGAGACCTTGCTTTGAGGCATCACAATATATCACAAAATCATCATTCCCTTCAGGCAATGACAATATAGGTGTCGTAGTTAACTTTCTCTTCAACAACTAAAACGCTTTCTCCTGCTCATCCTTCCATTCAAATTTCTTCCCTTTATGTGTTAATGTAGTCAAGGGTTTTGCTATATTGGAAAAATCTTGGATGAATCTTCTGTAGTAACCAGCTAGTCCTAAAAATTGGCGTATATGTTTCGGAGTTTTTGGGGTTTCCCATTTTTCAACAGTTTCAATATTCGTCAGATCCACCTGAATACCTTCTTTGTTCACTATGTGACCGAGGATTTGAACCTCTTCCAACCAAAATGCACACTTTGAAAATTTAGCGTACAGTTTTTCTTTCCTCAACAACTCTAGCACTTTTCTCAAATGTTCTTCGTGGTCTTGATCATTCTTTGAGTAAATAACTATGTCATCGATGAAAACAATGACAAACTTGTCAAGATATGGTCCACACACTCGGTTCATGATGTCTGATGAAACATGACTAGGAACTTCGAGATCAACAGGTTTAATTCACACAAAGGCGGAATTAGTGAATCAAGCCAATCAAAGTGAATATGGGTAGCTTTTTGGGATTAAATTAGTCAAACCACAACAATGATTGTGATTAGATTAATGCCTAGAGCTATTATTCACTACCTGGAATTATTTGGGTTGAGAGAGAATCGAATCAGGTGAACCAGATCTGAGTGATTGTGTGTGAGAGAAGCTTAACCTAAAATGAAGAACATAAGACTTTATATACCCCTGCTGTTGACTCACCCGTACGAGTCATCCATCACATGTACGAGTTGGCTTCATCAGCCGTACGGGTGATCACTCACTCGTGTCTTCTCATTCAGGTTATAATTATGACTTAGCTCAGCATCAACCGTGCGTAATATATATATATATATATATATATATATATATATATATATATATATATATATATATATATATATATATATATATATATATATATATATATATATATATATATATATATATATATATATATATATATATATATATATATATATATATATGAGCCTATCAGCCGTACGAGTGATGCTTCACTCGTACGTCTGACTAAGTCTAACATAGTTAAACATCCGTATCACATTCCTGCAGTACCTGTAACCACATACAAACACAGATAGGATAATAACGAGCGATCATGGTATCCATAAACTGAAGTACTAATCACAAACGTAGGCAAGATGTCTAGGGACTTACAGAACATGCATCAACAACTCCCCCTAGGACCTAGAACATCGATTACAATAAAATAAATGTTCGTGAAATACACATAAGTCCAAAAGTAGCATCAGTCTAATATCAATTACATATCCAGATTCTCTCTCTCCAAAATACATCATCATCAAAAACAAAAACAAACAAAAATTACTAACTAGTGTCACAGTATTTGACACACATCAGCTGGCTTGAACTTGGTTTGAGCTTTGAGCATCACTTTCTTTGTTGAGGTATGCATAGAGGACATCGATCACACGTTGATATCTCATAGCTTCCTCCTTTCGATCGTCTCTGAATGTAATGTAATGGCGGAGAAGAGTCTCCACATCAAATCTCGACAAGTTCCTCAGCCACATAGGATCTAGAATCCTCACATTGTCGAACTGTATCCTTCCATCATCCTTCTCAGTCGCAGTCAAGATCACTGCTTCCTCTGACAATTCATCATAGAACCACCATCTGAAGTTCTTACAAATATCCTTGGGTAAGGGCATTAAAGGAGATTGCTTCATGTACTTGGCTGGACGGAACTTAACAACACGTACAGGTCCTCCCTTAGAATTCTTCTTTGTCAAGTGTATGAAAAACCTAGCGGCCGTTGACTTAAAGATGTCCCATTTCCCTGTCTTATACTCATATATGAGTTTTCTCTGAAACAACCTGGAAAGGTCACAATCTTCAGCGTTCAACATCTTCAGCTTAGCAAGTTGCATGATCTCGAAGTACAGTAGAGTTTTGAAGTGACTAGGACGTGCCATATAATCAACTCCGCCTTCCCTCTTGATCAAAAAGCAATTAATCTCCTTGAAGTAACCCCAGCTTAGTATTTTACCCTTGGAATACTTCTTGGTTCTCTTTCCTTTCTCATAGAAACTAACAAACTTCGGCTCGAGCTCTGGCTTATCTACTTGATCCGGGTTAACAACGTTCTGTCTCCACCAACTCTGGCGATCTTCGTCTTCCTTAACGTTTCTATTCACTTTAACCCTATCACGTTTGAACCATTCATTAATCTCATTCCATGTCTCGGCTTTAGCTTGTTCGGCTCGGAGTTTCTTATCTTTCAATTCAGTTTCTTTTCTTTCTTTCTCAACGAGCAGTTTCTCATGTCGGATCTTCTTGTTCCTTTCTAACATAACATCCACTTCTTTCACTTGTTCTTTGTATACCTTCCTCGCCTTTTCTAACTCAATTAAGTTCTTTCTTTTCTCCTCACAACTCAGATTGAAGAAATCACTTAAGGTGTTGAGTGACGGATGCGAGTACGGCTCAAGCGAAGGCATAACAATCTCAACTTCTTCTTCTTCTTCTTCATCATCAGATTCTGTCACAAATTCGTCCTCGGATTCAATAATCACATCCTCTTTAACACTTTCCTTACCAACATAATCCTCACTCTTCTCATCAGCAAACAAATTATCGAAATCGCTTAAGTTGATATTTTGGATTGATTCGGGAGGGATACTTGACAATGACTCTTATTGTGGAGCCTTGTTTTCAGCTTCAACTGACTCTGCATTCTCCGCATCATTTTCGCTGTCATATGCTAGAGTAGCAAGCTGTTCCAAAGGAAACTCACTTGGTGGAACATCCCCCTTTTCTGCATCATTAAAAACATTTGAATAATTCATATAATATTCAGCAGTAAAGACCTCACCATATTCATTAAAACTTCGAATAGGTATCACTAACGGTATATCAAAAGAGGGTCCTCCAGTTTCAGCATCTTCTTCATCGTCTCTTTCATCACCTTCTCCCAAATCAGAAGAATACTCTTCTCCTTTCTCCGTTATCAACTTGGTTTTACCTGTGGTAAGCTGTTCGATTCTTTCATTCAACTTCTTCATCTTCTCCCTGTTCTCACTCTTAATCACCAAAACTTTCTTTCTCAACTTATCTGTTCTTTCCTTCTGACGGTCCAGTCTATCAGATAACTTCTTGTTCTCTTCCACCAATGAATCAATCTTAGCATTACTGATCTTCTTCTCCTCAGTAGCTTGATTCT
This sequence comes from Rutidosis leptorrhynchoides, assembly GCF_046630445.1. Taxonomy (NCBI): domain Eukaryota; kingdom Viridiplantae; phylum Streptophyta; class Magnoliopsida; order Asterales; family Asteraceae; genus Rutidosis; species Rutidosis leptorrhynchoides. The sequence goes on from NC_092333.1 coordinate 559,410,313, forward strand.
CCAGATTGGTTATTTTTATGATCAATGACATCAACAAATTTTGCTGTGTTTTGTATTCATCTGCCGTGACCTGAGGGGTTGTTGTTGCAGGTTTAGGTGAGGTAACAGCAGCTCTTGCATCCTTCATAAACCCGAATGGTTTCCTCTGAGCCTGTTGTTTTGAACCTCCCTGTGATGATTTCTGGGGTGAATCATAAGAATACTTCGTTCTTTTCTCCTTCTTTTTCAGTTGCTCTGCGGTCATAGGATCCTTTCCTTTCCACTTCCTTTGAATCAAACTGGTATCCTCCTCAGTTGCTTCATCATCACCCTCAATAACCTCATCATCAACATTACCTCCTCCTTGAGCATTACCAGTAGCTTTCTGATTATCATCTTGTCCTTCCTCATCTGTAACTTCATAGTTAGAGTCTGAATCCTCATTCCTCCAAGCATTACCTGCTGGGCATCGATAGTTCTCCTTGATAAGATGACAAATGAGCTTTCTATTAAATTCAGGCTTTAAATCCGCAATCCTTGTCTCTTCCATTCTGCGGAAAGTAATCGGATTCATCGGCTTAAGGTGGATAATATCCTCTTCAAGCTTAGGTAGATCAGGTGCAGTGTCATTAATGATTAATTGAAGAAAACGGGCATAGATCAGGTATCTCTGGGAAGAACTGAAGTGGTTTGCCTTGAAATTATAGAAAACAAAACCCGAAAAATCATATGGAGCCTTGAGAACAAGTGCCACAAACATACTCTGCACTTTCTCGTTCAGCTTATCAAAACCCAATTTGCGTCCACTCAAGAAATGCATGATCACATGAGCAAGATATCTAAACTGTGGTGGAAGACATGTCTTCACCCGCTCAGATTTGCCACTTAAGTAACCATAATAAGCATATCTTCTGAAACAACCATGGATTCGTTCTCTACTGATCGTCATGTGAGAATAGTTTTCGTCATTGAAACCCAAAATCCTTCTAATTACATCCTTAGAAACAGTAATATCATGTCCTTGAATCTTACTAACAAGCTTATCTTCATCAACATCCAACACAGCATTTCTCCAGAACTCTATCTGATGACTGTATTATGCAGTGCATTCAGTAGAAATAGCAGTGTGTATCCTTGATCTCTTAAGAAACTCGACAATCTCCTTAAAGTGAGAACCTCTTTCAAGAGTAGTATCATAAAGAGCGACTTTATTATTCAGTTTGCCCATTTCTAATGGAATCTCTTATTGAGCAGGTGGATTGATAGGATTAGCTTGAGGATTAGCTTGTAGATTAACTTGTTGCTCCCCCTGTCCTTCAATGTTAACAACCGGAACGTTTACTTGTTGTTCTGCCATCTGATGATATCTAAACAGAAACTGAAACGTTAACAGAGATGTTAGATATATAAATCAATCAACATAAAGCATTAAAGCATTTGCATCAACGTGTCATAAATATGTTAAATAGGATGAAACGTGCGAGTGACAGTGTCACACGTGCGGCTGAGAGATCAACCGTGAGAGTGATATAGACACTCGTGTCACTGTTGACACGTTTGAGCAGTAATATGGTTTCACAGGGTACACGACTGATGCATTAAAACATAAGCGAGTGAATCAACCGTGTGTTGACTCGTGCGTGTAATCACACATGTCAGCTCTTGCAAACGAGTGATCAATAAATGCAAGACAAACGAGTGAGCTCAAAGGTCCACACGGTTGATCATCAACCGTGCACTGACTCGTGCGAGTCATGTCTCACGCGTGCGAGTGACGTCACTCGTGCATGTCTGATGAAACCCGTATTAAATGCCTTTTTCAAATCATCAAGATCACATAATTGTGCATTTTATGGACCGATTTACATCACGATAGCATCATAAGGTTCCGTTAAACACAAAACAATTACAGATACACATCAAAACAACCTTCAATTTCACAAAATCCGAGTTATATACCTTTAGGGTTTCGACTCATTAAAACAACAAATTAAGGTATCTAAACTCAATGAAATCATACCTAATAGGTGGCGCTGGATTCGTCTAAAGATGCTTAACGTTCATTGCAAAGGAATGCTTGATCAGTGATGATCGAATTTAGAGAGAGAAAAAGAGTTGGGTGCACAAGTGTGAGCTGCTGAGCTCATCACCCCTATTTATACTCTCGTGATCAACTGTGCGGTTGATTACACAATCCACCATCAAACACGCATCTCACCTAAATCATACGTGCGTGTGACCCAATTGTCTTAGGACAAGTTTGATCAGGGTCATCCATACGGTTAACCTCAAACGTGTGGTCAATCGTACGGTTCACACATCAAGCGTGCATGTGAGCACTTAGGCAATTTCAAAACTTCAAAATTTTACAACCTTAGGATTTCGACTCGTTCGACAATCTTAGATCTAACAAGCACTTTCAACTTGAGTCGAAAATCACTAAACCTTCAAGAAATGACCATTAACACTTAGGCAGATAAAAAATCCTAACCTAAACAATGTTATTACTCTAATCATTCTGTGTTCCAAGAGTAAATCCTACAGTGTAATGTCAACTTAAGTTCATTAGCAATCTAAATCATCAATGTCCTTCAAACAGTCACAAACTCTACAAACTTCTATCTCATGGATTTGGTGGCCCAATATCTTGATCTCAACAGAGTTCTTTCAGATGTCGTTATGCACTCAGAGGATAATCAGAAAAACAAGGAAATGATAGAATCTTTATGAATTTTCTGATGTAAAAAGTCATGCAACTAAAATTATGCAAATGAAAGACATTCTATCATGAAATGCAATAACATGCAAACCAAAATCTTTTTGTCGTTTTATAGTTTTCAATGCAAACAAATTAACAGTACACATATCTAAGACATACAAATCCACATTCTTTTTGTGAGCAAGATGATTAACTATTTTAAAAAATGGATCAGAACTGACATATTGAATCAATTTCTGTTGTTCATTCCTAATTATCCAGTCTATGTCTATTATCATGTAATTACTGATATCAATCCTCATTAAACATGAACATATTCATTCCGGACATATCGACAATCATGTTCGCATTAATTACTTGAACACTATAAAGCAATGATTTTTGAGATCATGCTAAGTTCATTAATCCTTGATTCTTCCATCACTTATGATTGTGCATTTTTATTAGGTTGTCAATTCATTACACGTAACTTTCCGTTATCTCTTTCCATGTACTTCATTCAAATTGAACAGGATGGTTCTCACAGCATTTTGAATAACCCTGTCAGCCTTTGGCTTCTACCAATGTGTTGACAATCTTCAATCTAGTTGGCTCGGCTGATCTCAGAGTATATTGGATTATTCGAATAGGCGGACTATTTACCGCGGGGATTGGTCTACAGTTAAAGCGGACTTGCCTGATGACCAGTCGTCACACGAAATAAATCTTGAGGCCCTGAACTTGTTTATGTTCAAGTTGTCATGGAAAACAAAATCGAAATTTAAACTTTCATAAATAAGTATTAGAGTATATCTAGGTAAGTATCTTTCCAACTTACAGTCTTAATGGATATAACTCTAAATTGCAGACGACAAGAATCTTGATAGTTCAGTGTGAACGTCGTGATTAAACAATTCAAGCTGCGCGGGGGCGTCACACTAAGAATGATCTGAGTTCTTTATGAGCACATCATGAATCAGCATTCTTCATACTTTCAGGACTTTGCCATCTTGATACGCCAATTATTTTTGACTTTGATTTTCTTTTAATATTTCCTTTTCAGCATATCATTGTCTTTTGATATATTGATTTTGAACGCAATCATGAATGAATTTTCCATTTTTATGCATGAACTCATGTTTCTTTGTTGTGTGCTCAGATCACTTGAAGGTGTTCTCCCTTAAATGCTTGAACGGTCCGTAATAAGGAATTATACTTTTCAACCTTAAGCGAGAAGGGACACTTACTTTCGACATAAACTAATTTTCACTGTATTTTCAGGGTTTAGTTTCGATGATTAAGTCTCAGGCCTGTGACAACGTGGTATGCACCAGCCAAACAGATAATCCTCAACCCCTTAAATGATCTATTGAATGTCCCATTCATAGTTATGAAGCTGAATTGGTAGAGCAACATTGAATATTGCCTGGGGACATCCAACACCAACTTTCTCTAACGATTATAAATTATGATAGGGGATACCCTCAACCGACTGTTGAGTTCCTCAACAATTATCATTAGATACGATTTCAAAGATAATTAGGTGACTACCTTCAAATGCTACAGATCGTCCATGACTTCTGAATCTTAGATGATCGTTATTCTTATTATGATTGTTTAATGCCAAGAATTCATAAGTCACATCTATCAGTACATCACACAACAGATAAACATAAATGTTCAAATCAGTCATTACTAATCAAATATATCAATTCTCAGTACAGTAATTTCTTCACGTCCAACATATTAATCATAACAAGCTCATTTTCGGATTTTTCAACTTTTTAAGATTTTCCGGTGAGGCATTTTTCACTTTTTAGGTATTTTTTGCTGATAACATATACTCCCCCTAAAATGCTGAAATATAAAATCTTTTTGTGTTTTAGCATTTTAACCAAACAGAAAATATCTACAGACTAGCATGCAATCATGAAAGAAATTATGTGAAGAAATGCAGACAGGAAGCAAAAATATGCAATACAGATAATTAACAACCAAAAATCTACATGTCATGCATCCTACATGCAAAGTCTAAAAGCTTGACTAACCGTCACACACAACATCCGTAATTACTTTGTCTCGATCAACAATGCCATTCATCTCTAGTAGTAGTAACAACCTAGGTTTATCAAAAGCCTTAGTGAATAGGTCAGCCCTTTGTCCTTAGTACCTATTCTCTTAACCTCAATAATCTTTTTCTCATGGCAATCCCTAAGAAAATGATATTTAACACCTATGTGTTTAGTCTTAGAATGTTGCACAGGATTCTTAGTAATTGCTATAGCAGCAGTATTATCAATATAAAGAGGAGAGAAAGAGATTCTTAGCCCGTAATCGCAAAGTTGTTGTTGGATCCAAACAACTTGCGAACAACAACTAGCAGCAGCTATATATTCAGCTTCACACGTGGAAAGAGCAACTGCAGTTTGTTTCTTGCATTACCAGGTCACCAGCCTTTCACCTAGAAATTGACATCCTCCTGATGTAGATTTGTTGTTGATTTTGCAACCAGCATAATCTAAATCGCTATAAGCTACAAGATCAAACTTCTCATCGTTCGAATACCAGATGCCGAGATTTGGCGAATGCAACAGATAACGTAGAATTTTTTTAGCAGCTGTAAGATGAACTGTATTTGGATTAACTTGATAACGAGCACACAGACAAGTTGCGAACATAATATCCGACCTAGACGCAGTGAGATACATGAGCGATCTGATGATTGCTTGATAGTATGTAGGGTCAACAGGTTCTCCTTCGCACTCTAGTGAAATACCATGATTAACAGCTAGCGAAGTTGACACAGGACGTTCTTGAGTCATACCGAAACGTTCGAGTATATCATTTACATACTTTGCTTGATGAAGAAAAATACCATTACTAGTCTGTTCGACTTGTAAACCAAGAAAGTAGTGTAAGAGACCCAATTTACGCATTTCGAACTCGTCCTTCATCACCTTTTCGAACTCATCAACGAGTTCCTGCTTAGTAGCACCGAAGATAATATCGTCAACATAAATCTGGACTAAAATAATGTCGTCATCTTGAACTTTTGTGAACAGAGTACAGTCTACCGTGCCCATTTGATATCCTTTTTCAATCAGATAACTCGATAACCGTCCGTACCAAGCTCTAGGAGCTTGATGTAAACCATAAAGGGCTTGACTTAATCAGTAAACTTTGTCAGGATGAAGATGATCTTCAAAACCTGGAGGTTGACTGACATATACTCTCTCATTTAGCTTGCCATAAAGAAATGCACTCTTAACATCCATTTGATAAACTTTAAATTTCATAAACGACGCGAAAGTCAAGAAAATGCGAATCGCTTCCAATCTGGCAACAGGAGCAAAAACTTCATCGTAATCAAATTCAGGATCTTTCTGATAACATTTAGCAACTAATCTTGCTTTGTTACGGGTAACATTACCATCTTCGTTGAATTTGCACTTCCAAACCCATTTGAGGTCGATTACTTTCACACCATGTGGCTTTGTAACTAACTTCCAAATATCTAGACGATGGAATTACTGAATCACTTCTTGCATAGCCATCACCCATTCAACATGCTTCAAAGCTTCTTTTGTTGTCTTTGGCTCTATTCTAGAAATATGACATGAGTACTCGTAATATGCAGCAGTGGCTGTCATATGAGAATCAACTTGACCATCAAACTGAACTTGTCTTCTTGTTCTAACATATGCATTCGAATCTCCAATAATGTCTCTCTAGGATGAGCAGCTGTAGTTCTGGGAACAGGTATTTCTCGATGTAGATTCGTGGTATCTCCATCTTCAGGATTATCAGAATTTTCACTCGAAATATCAGATCCGCAGGTATCGTACACTGGATCAACATCTTGATGTGAATCTTGTGCTGGTTCAACGACAGTAGGTAATGGAGTTGGAGTAGGTGCAGACACTTCTGGCTCGTTCTGTAAATCAAACAACATTTGTAACTCTACTTCATTCTCCGTCTTATCTGGAGCAAAATTAAATGAATCAATCAGCTCATCATAGTTGTAGATCCAAGGATGACTTTTGGTAGCAGTCTTTGTGTAATTCCGTTGGACGTCAACTTCAGACCATTCTTCAACACATCTCGTCTCATTGTTGAAAACTCGTTTGTTAGCAGAACCGTAACCTAGAAATACTCCAGTAACCACTTTTGAATCAAACTTACTTCCTGGTTTTCTTTTCAAAATTGTGCACGGCGCACCAAATGGTTCTAGATACTTCAATGATGGTTTTCTCCCATGTAATAACTCATAGCAAGTCTTACCCAGTCGTTTAACAGTTAATACCCGATTCATAGTGTAACAAGCATTTGCAACAGCTTCTCCCCAAAAATGAACAGGTAAAGATGAATCAGCTAGCATAGTTCTAGCAGTCTCAATCAGAACCCTATTCTTTCTTTCAGCAACACCATTCATCTGTGGAGCGTATGCAGAACTGAACTGCATATTTATACCTTTTTCAATACAAAAACCTGCAAGAAACTGATTCTTGAATTCTGTACCGTTGTCGCAACGAATCTTTCTGACTTTCAAATTAAAACCTGTCTCTAAACTATTGATTAGCACTTTCAAGTTCTCAAACGTATCGGACTTCTCTTTCAAGAACATTACCCAAGAGAATCTTGAATAATCATCAGTTACCACCAGAAAATACCTACTTCCATCAATGCTTTCAAAGCGGATTGGACCAAAAAGATCCATGTGCAATAATTCAAGTGGAGCAGAGATAGGATTGTACTTCACCAACTTATGAGCTTTCTTGCTCTGCTTACCCTTCTTACAAGGAATACATGTGCCTGGAATCTGAAATGAACGAAGATCAACACCTTTTACAAGATTGTTGTGAACCAGATGGTTCATCTTCCGAAAACTTAAATGACCCATGCTCTTGTGCCATGTAATAGAATCTTGTTCAGTCGCTTTAGAAACAAAAGCTTGATGATGTTCAGCAGTTGAAGTAGCAACATTCATATCTAGCATGTATAAATCAGCTTGTCTAGGAGTCTTCATCAAAATCATTTCTGGAGGAATCACAAACTCTGGTTTCAAAATGTAGCTGAATTCGTCATCAAATGCTACTTTGAAGGATTTTTCACAGATTTGTGAAATCGACAACAAATTGTTTGCAAGCTCTTGACAGTAGTTTACTTTGTCGAAACTAACTTTATCATTCTTCAATAAACCCTGAGCTGAAATGTGACCTCCTTTATCTCCAGCAAATGCAACATAACCTCCCTTAATTGGGTGTACATCCGAGAGAAGAGATAGCTATCCAGTCATATGTCTCGAAGCGCCGCTATCTACTATCCAGGTGTTGTTTGCAGGTAGCCTGGTTCCCTGCATATCACATTAAAAGAATTAATTGATAATGAGAACCTACGCCCGGACGGCAGTAGGTTGTCCATTAACACCCATTGCTTGAACTTCCATCCATTTCCCATTTGAGTCAGGTGGAACCTCATCGTCTGAAACCATGAACTTAGACAGTTTAGAAGAAGCAACATTGCTCTTCTGGTTTTTCACATTTTGCTCATCTTCAGAGCGATTCACTCGTGGTCTGGTACGGGAAAAGTATTTCCTACGACTAGCTTTTTGCGAAGGTGATCGTGCCTTAAATTCATAGGCTTTACCTCGATCACTTGATTCGGCAACTCTTGCCTCGGTATCCTTCTTAGGAACCTTAATCTTCACAGGGGAAATTGACCTATTGAAGTTCTTTCTCTTATAGTCTCCATAGACAACATTTGTTATATGTCTTCTAGTACGAACTTCATCACGAACAGGTGAACCTGTTCTGTAAGCATGATGTGATCGGTGATCATCATATGTGAGGTCAATCTTATGTCTTGGTGTTGTATACCATGTAGGACAGTTAGTAGCAATGTGTCCAAACACACCACAACTAAAACATTGTCGAAATTCTCTATATCCTCTAGATTGATATTGATTATTAGAGTTAGAGGAAGAGGGATCTTGTGTTTTTGCAAACACAGGAGAATCGTTTGATCTCTTTCTAGGAACAGGTTTAGATACAGGTTTAGGTGTAACCAGTGGAACCACTCTATTAGCAAACTTTGGATTTTTCATAATCCGAATTGGTTCATCAGGTATTATCACCTTCCTTTTCTCCGACTTATCTCCTAGACCTGTTTTCTTATCTTCCTCATGATCTAAAGATCCTTCAGTGGTATCATCGGAAGGTGCATTCTCAGTTGAGCTACACTTTTTGTTCTTCTCAACATAGTCCTCATAACTAGGTGGAATACAGTCTTCTGGTCGTCCATTAACAACATTTGCATTAACAAATTTGTTTTGAAACGGTGGAGCTGCGACCTTTAATCCAATACCCTTACCCTTGGTGTCATTTAATTCCACCATTAATGCATTCCATTGTGACGCACTTGCCCAACATTTCATCTTAATTGACATAGCTTCTAAATCAGCTTTAACACATTCATTTTCTTTCTTCAATTCGTTTATTGTGTCAACACGTTTAACTAAAGCTTGATTTATATCAAAGTTATAACATTTAAGATCGTGAAGTTGTTTTTTATAAACTTTGATTTGCTCTTTCAACTCATTTTCAACCTTAGTGGTCACATGGTCAGCATGCCATTTTTCTTTCATCTCCGCATATGCCTTAGTTAAATTATCTATTGTTACCTTAGATTCAGCACATTTAACACATTCAATGGGTGTATCAAAAGATGGATCAGAAGATACCTGTTGAGCATTATTTGATGAGGAAGTCTCAGCCATAAATGCAAAGTAATCTGTCTTCTTCCCATCATCGAGCTCATCTTCTGATTTTGACGAGTCTGTAAGAAACTTTGAAGTATCAGCATCATTACCCAAATGAATCTCTTCAAGTCTATCCCAGATATCCTTAGCTCTTGTCAAACTGGAAACTTTTTCAAGATCACAAGCTGATAAGCACATCTTCAATAAGTCTACTGCTTGCTTGTTCAATGCTTCAAAATTAGTTTGATCTACCCCAGTATGATCAGCTTTCTCTTCAACCTCTGATTTTGACGTCTTGTCCGAATCATCAACATCTGAACTTACACTTTCAAGATCTGAACCTTCACCCATGAGTACTAACATTTCCAATTCAACAGTAATCATTCTACCCCATTCGTCTAATTCCTTATCAGCATCAACCAATGTTTCTTCACTATGATCTGCTTCTAGACTATCTTCAAACACTGAGGTATCACCATACTTATCCTTCCAACTGTTGAAGTAGTAGTCCTCTGATGATGTCGGTGAAACACTTTCAGATCAGGTGTACGAGGAACCGAATCACGTGCCTTTTTGAATTTGCTCTCAACTTGCTTCTGAACTTTCTCTCTTCGAATGGTTCTTGTCAATTCTTCAGCTCTTTCAGCACGAGCAGTCAGCTTCTCAATTATGTTTTGACTAGTGACATAGTCTTCTTCTACTTCAGTGATTTTTGCCATGTTGGCTTTAGGTTGTTGGTCAGCCACATTTAACTTCATAGACCAATCATCATCGTCTCCATGAATAACAACCAAAGCTTTGTTCGGATTTTCAGCTACATCAGCTTCATTTACTTTATCAGTAATGTAGATCTCACGTTTAGTTGAATGACTCTGAGAAGTATAATTCTGATTCTTGAACGGATTACGATTACCCTGCTTCTTTTGTTTTGTACATTGCCTTGAAAAATGACCTAATTCTCCACAGTTGAAGCAAGTAACATTATTCATATCAAAACCCAGTTTTGTATCTTTGGTTAGACTGATAGGTTTCCTAGTTCGCTCTTCATAATCTCTAGCATGTCTCACAAGATTTGCCATACCCCACATAATATCCATCTTCTCGGCTTCGTTCTTATCAAGTTGATGATAATCTTCAGTAATTGTTAGATGAATATTACCTGCACGACCATCAAGATAACTATCATAAGAATTAACAAGGCTTTACAGCAAAGCTATATCTTCACTAATCTTTTCTTTCCCAGCTTTCCTCATGTTTTCGATCTTAAGTGCAGAAAGAACATCTGATGCAGTCGGTGTAGATGACTCAGTAGTATTCGAAGTAGGCTATGATTGATTATTGAGTGAACATGGCGAAACTTGTGGTGGATACCAAGTTTGTTGAATAGGTGCACTGCTAACATTCAAACCATACATATTCTGATTGTTCGTAGCAAAAGTTGTTTGAAATGGTGCATGAGCCAACTTAGGCGGTGTGTAACTATTTGGAAAGTACATTTTGGTGTCTTGAACTTGTTTAGACCTCTTGACTTTGTTTAACAACTCTAGTTCTTCTTCCTGAAGTCTTGCGATAAACGAGTTCACTGTAGCATTAGCTAATTCTCTACTAGTTTTCATAGTTAATACAAAACCATTCCATTCTATCGGTAATGCTCCAGCTAGACATGTCACTTTGTCTTTATCTTCAATAGTTACATCATGCTTATGTATTTCAGCTAGCAAATGAAGAAATCTTTCAACTAATTCTATAATAGACTCTCCAACTTGCCAGTGAAAACGATCAAACTCAGCTTTCAATTCTAAACCTTTTGTAGTTCTATAAGATGAATTTCCTTCATTGAAAGTACGAAGTGCTTCCCATATCTTGAATGAATTATCATGACACATAAATTGATGGAAAATCGGACCATCAAGAGCTCTCGTCAAATTACAGTACATCTTTTTCTCCAAGTTATACTCCTCACGTTCTTTGGAAGGCATGTTGTGCAATGTATACAACTCATTCGTAACCGGTGAATGTGGACATTGAAATTCGGTTTCAATGACCTTCCAAAGCTTCGTGTCCTGACCATCAGACCAAAAACCTCAACTTCTAAGTAGAATAATTATCTATATTCAGTAACCTCGGACATTTCGTACCACTTCCTAATTCACTTTCGACAAGAAGTAATCGTTGAGTCATATTCGTAATGCTTTGAACTAACGGTGCGGCCAACGCGTTATCATTTGAATTAAACATCTTGAAAACTTTACCAAAGTGTAAACCGTGCGATTCAGGTTATCAATTGTACGTGTGATAGTATCAACCGTAAGTGAGAAAGTATCAACCGTACGTGTCACAGACTCAAACGTACGTGTTACTACTTAACCAACAAAACCGAACACTAAGTAACAACCGTGCGCGTGACAATCACCCGTGTGATTACTCGTACGTGTCACAATCAACCGTTTGATCACTCGTGTGATCAGACTGTAGTCACTTAACCTCAAAAGGTTATACTAACCCGTGCGTGTGAGTTCACGAGTGACGATCAACCGTGTGGTCAACCGTGTGTGTGATCAAAAAATTTTGACCCACTCGTGTGAGCTGCTGTTCAGCTCAAATCACCCAAAAACCCTAAAAATTGATGTTAAACCTCAATTTCTTCGTCCAAAAGCTGGATTAGCACTAAACAAACATAAACACACTTTCTAATTACAATTACACACGTAAAATGATTCCTTTTTTTTAATTAAAATCACTTTTATCTCAAAAACCCAAATACTAAACCCTATTAATCACCAAAAATCACTTGATGATGTTGAAATCACAACCAATGCTCTGATACCAATGATGAAACATGACTAGGAACTTCGAGATCAACATGTTTAATTTACACAAAGGCGGAATTAGTGAATCAAACCAATCAAAGTGAATATGGGTAGCTTTTGGGGATTAAATTAGTCAAACCACAACAAGGATTTTGATTAGATTAATGCCTAGAGCTATTATTCACTACCTGGAGTGATTTGGGTTGAGAGAGAATCGGATCAGGTGAACCAGATCTGAGTGATTGTGTGTGAGAGAGGCTTAACCTAAAATGAAGAACATAAGACTTTATATACCCCTGCTGTTGAATCACCCGTACGAGTCATCCATCACATGTACGAGTTGGCTTCATCAGCCGTACGGGTGATCACTCACTCGTGTCTTCTCATTCAGGCTATAATTATGACTTAGCTCAGCATCAACAGTGCGTATGAGCATGTCAGCCGTACGAGTGATGCTTCACTCGTACGTCTGACTAAGTCTAACATAGTCAAACATCCGTATCACATTCCTGCAGTACCTGTAACCACATACAAACATAGATAGGATAATAACGAGCAATCATGGTATCCCATAAACTGAAGTACTAATCACAAACGTAGGCAAGATGTCTCGGGACTTACAGAACATGCATCAACAAGGTCCATGAACACAGCTGGTGCGTTAGTCAACCAAACGGCATAACCATAAACTCGTAATGACCGTAACACGTTCTGAAAGTAGTCTTCAGAATATCATCCTCCTTCACCCGCATTTGATGATACCCAGAACGTAAATCAATCTTCGAATAAACTGACGAGTCTTGTAGTTGATCAAATAAGTCATCGATTCTCGGTAGTGTATAACGGTTCTTGATGGTAAGTTTGTTCAACTCTCGGTAGTCGATACACAACCTGAATGTACCATCCTTCTTTTTGACAAACAAAATAGGAGCTCCCCATAGTGATGTACTTGGTCATATGAAACCACGTTCTAAAAGTTCTTGTAGTTGGCTTTGAAGTTCCTTCATTTCACTGGGTGCGAGTCTGTATGAAGCACGAGCTATTGGTGCAGCTCCTGGTACAAGATCTATTTGAAATTCCACAGATCGGTGTGGAGGTAGTCCCGGTAATTCTTTCAGAAATACATCGGGAAATTCTTTTACGACGGGAACATCATTGATGTTCTTCTCTTCGGTTTGTATTTTCTCGACGTGTGCTAGAACGGCATAGCAACCTTTTCTTATTAGCTTTTGCGCCTTCAAATTACTAATAAGGTTTAGCTTCGCGTTGCTCTTTTCTCTGTACACCATTAAGGGTTTTCCTTCTTCTCGTACAATGCGAATTACATTTTTGTAACATACGATCTCTGCTCTCTCCTTTTTCAACCAGTCCATGCCAATTATCACATCAAAACTCCCTAACTCTAGTGGTATCAAATCAATCTTAAATGTTTCGCTAACCAGTTTAATTTCTCGATTTCGACATATTTTATCTGCCAAAATTAATTTACCGTTTTTTAATTTGATTAAAAATTTATTATTCATAGACATCAATGGACCACTTAATTTAGCACAAAAATCTCTACTCATATAGCTTCTATCCGCACCCGAATCAAATAAAACATAAGCAAGTTTTTCATCGATAAGAAACGTACCCGTAACAAGCTCCGGGTCTTCCGGCGCTTCTTCCGCATTAATGTTAAAAACTCTCCCACGGCTTTTCCCATTATTTTTTCCCTGGTTTGGGCACGTAGTTTTGTAGTGGCCCTTCTTTCCGCATCCGAAACAAATAATGTGGGCAGTATTTGTTCTTTTAGTCACTTGTCCGAATGCTTCACACTTCGCTGCAGCATGACCCTTCCTATTACATTTGGTATATACTACTTCACAAAATTTACCCGAATAATATCCTTCACACCTATAGCATGGAATTTTCTGATTGTTTTTGTCATTGTTGTTATTGAGATTGCTATTGGGATTGATGTGGTTGTTATTTTTGTTGGGACGTTTGGTGAAGTTATTGTTGTTGCGAAGCTTGTTGTAGTTGTAGTTGTTGTTGGGATTGTGATTGTTGTTGTTGCGATTGATGTTGCGGTTGTTGGGATAGTTGTTGCGATTGTGGTTGTGATTGTTGTTGTTGTTGTATTGGTAACTCTTGTCACTGTTTTCCTCCCACTTTCTCTTGACTTGTTTCATGTTGGCCTCTTCGGTCTCCTGTTCTTTAATCCTTCCCTCAATCTGATTTATGAATTTGTGAGCCATTCGACTTGCCTTTTGTATGGAGGCGGGCTCGTGTGAACTCACATCTTCTTGAATCCTTTCTGGTAACCCTTTTACAAATGCGTCAATCTTCTCCTCTTCATCTTCAAACGCTCTTGGACACAATAGGCTCAACTCTGTGAATCGTCGTTCGTACGTGGTGATGTCAAAACCTTGCGTTCGTAATCCTCTAAGCTCTACCTTAAGCTTATTGAACTCGTTTCTGGGATGATACTGCTCATTCGTCAAGTGCTTGAATGCTGACCACGGTAGTGCATAAATAGCATCTTGTCCCACTTGCTCGAGATAGGTGTTCCACCATGTTAACGCAGTACCTGTGAAGGTATGTGTAGCGTACTTTACTTTGTCTTCTTCAATACATTTACTTATGGCAAACACCGATTCAACCTTTTCGGTCCACCGTTTTAATCCAATTGGACCCCCGGTTCCATCGAATTCCAAAGGTTTACAGGCAGTGAATTCTTTGTAGGAGCATCCTACCCGATTTCTTGTGGAATTAGTTCTACTGCTAGAACCAGAGTTATTGTTGTTATTTTGCATTGCGGCCTGCACTTCGACTATATTCGCAGCAAGGAAAATACGAAAGTCTTCCTCACTCATGTTCAAGTTCTGACGAGTCATCGGTGCCATTTCCTTCAATAATGGCCAAAAGAATTGAGTTAATCATATAGAATTTAAGAGTAGTCAATAGTATTTCGTAGCATAATATGAACTCTTTTATAAAAGCTTTTTCTTCATATTAGCGTTTTATAAGTTTTAATTCGGGTAATACCTACCCGTTAAGTTCATATTTAGTAGCTACTATACAATTCAACTACTACGATTCTATATGAAAAACTAAATACAATAATATTTCGCGTTCAAACTTTTATACAATATTTTTACAAATTTACAATACCGCTATTTTACATATAGCATGAAATATAGCACACAATAACTTTGATACAAAACAGTTGTGATAACAATCCTAGTTAATACGCAAGTCGTTCAGTAAAGGCAATAAAAACACGTAATTCATAAGTCCAGAAACAAGTCATGCATTCTGGTTTTACTAAGACTACTTCCCATCCTTGGTCTTGTGGAACATAAACATTGTGGCCGTTGACAAGACAGCATGTTGTAAATTCATCAAAGGGACGAGGGTTTCGTAATGCCCAACAGCCCCATAACAATCTAAATCCCTTGTTTCTTACCCCAACTACTGAATCCGTCACTTGTGGGAAGGTTTTATTTAAAATTTATAATCCGATGTTCTTTTTCTCACTTTGGTGAGAAGCGAACATCACTAACCCGTAAGCATAACATACTTCTTTATGTTGCATGTTAGAAGCTCTTTCTAACTCACGAAGTCCTACGTTGGGATATGTTGAGTCAAAATAGATTCTTATCCCGTAGCGTAAAATTGCATTTGGGATTCCCGCATTTAACGCTTTAAAGAAAACACGGCGTAACTTACGGTGTCCCCAATGTGATATACCCCATCTTTCAAATAAAATCCTTTTATAAACTAAGGCATGCCTGGAACGTTCTTCAAATATTCTACAAACTAATTTTGCCGTAAATAAGTGTGCCGACGAATTTTGACCGACTTTAGACAAGATTTCATCAATCATGTCCCCGGGTAGGTCTTCTAAAATTTTTGGTTGTCTATCCTTAACGTCCATTGTGTTTTTATACTATAAAACAGACGAGAATTAGATTCGTAAAAGATAATAATACAAGCAATTTTCACATACAACAAGAAAAGTACAAGCACACTTATTTTACATATTTTAGACCTCATGATTACAACTCTTTATTCCGACTCACTAGTTTCTTCCTCTTTGGACCTGTTTCGTTTTGCTAATTTTCTAGGGATATATGATGTTCCTCTAATACGCGCCATTGTTTTCACAAATGGTTTAGAAAAACCTGGTGGCTTAGAGGTTCCCGGGTTATTGTTACAACTTAAGAAATACGGGTGTTGACGATACATATAAAGTTCATCGGGGTTGGAATCAGGTTTCTCTATTTTGATGCCCTTTCCCTTATTATTTTTTTTGCTTTTTCAAATTAGGTCGAGGTAATTTCTATAACATCATCGGAATCCTCATCGGGATCCGATTCATCGGAAAATTGGTAATCTTCCCAATATTTTGCTTCCTCAGCGGAAACACCAGTGACCATTATTAATTTTGGTCCATTAGTTGAGGGTTTTCTTTTGTTTGTCCGTTTTTCAGTGGTTCCTAAAATTTCCCCCTCCTGAACCTCTTCTTCCGGTTCCTCTTCTTCCGATTCCTCCTCTTCCGGTTCCTCTTCTTCCAGTTCCTCTTCTTTCGGTTCCTCTTCGGGAATTTGTGAATCTTCCCAAAATATATTCGACTCTTCATTATTATTAGGTGAGTCGATGGGATTTGTACAAGAGGTATACATCTATCATACATTATCAAATACGTTAAGAGATTAATATATCACATAATATTTACATGTTAAATATAAATAGTTTTCAACAAAAAGTGTTAAGCAATCATTTTTAAAGAAAAATATATGGTCGAAGTCCAGACTCACTAATGCATCCTACATACTCGATAAGACACACTAATGTAAATTTTTGGTTCTCTAAGACAACGATCGGATACGAACTGAAATGTCCCGTTTATATCGATTTATAAACGTTCCATATTAATTGATTTCGTTGCGAGGTTTTGACCTCTATATGAGACGTTTTTCAAAGACTGCATTCGATTTTAAAACAAACCATAACCTTTATTTTATCGATAAAGGTTTAAAAATATTACGGAGATTATCAAATAATGATAATCTAAAATATAGCGTTTTCACACGATTATTACATAATGGTATACAATAATATTACACATCAATTTAAGTCTTCGAATGCAGTTTTTAAACAATATTATACAAGCATGCTGACTCCAACTCTTGTAAATAAATTAGCATGCAACAGCGGAAGCTCTTAATAATCACCTGAGAATAAACATGCTTTAAACGTCAACAAAAATGTTGGTGAGTTATAGATTTATCCTATATATTTATCAAATCGTAATAATAGACCACAAGATTTCATATTTCCATTTCTCATAAACAACATGCAATCTGCATAAAAATCATTCATATGATGAACACCTGGTAACCGACCTTAACAGGATGCATATAGAATATCCCCATCATTTCGGGACTCTCATCGGACATGATAAATCGAAGTACTAAAGCATCCGTAACTCGGATGAGGCTTGTTGGGCCAAATAGATCTATCTTTAGGATTCACGTCAATTGGTGGCAATTATAATAAACACCAATTCTTAGGCTACAAGCTAAAAAGGGGCATATTCGGTTCGATAATTCAACATAGAATGTAATTTTGATCACTTGTGTCTATTTTGTAAAACATTTATAAAACTGCATGTATTCTCATCCCAAAAATAATAGATTTTAAAAGTGGGACTATAACTCACTTTCACAGATTTTTCCTTCGTTGGAAATAAGACTTGGCCACTGGTCAATTCACGAACCTATAACAAATATGTACATATATATCAAAGTATGATTTAAATATATTCACAATATTTTTTATTACGTTTTTATGATTTAAGTTTGTTAAGTTAGCAGTCCTCATTAGTAACCTACAACTAGTTGTCCACAGTTAGATGTGCTGAAATAAATCAATATATATATATATATTATCTCGAATCAATCCACGACCCAGTGTATACAAGTCTCAGGCTAGATCACAACTCAAAGTATATATATTATTTTGGAATCAACCTCAATCCTGTATAGCTAACTCAAATATTACTGCATATAGAGTGTCTATGGTTATTCCGAAATATATATATATATATATATGGGTCGATATGATATGTCAAAACATTGCATACGTGTCTATGGTATCCAAGATTACATAATATGTATAATACAATATAAATTAGTTAGGATATGTTTAGTCTAGATTTGTTACAAAATTTTCGTAGCTAAAACTAGCAAATTTATCCAATTTTGTTTTACCCGTCATTTCTTCGTTTCAAATCCGTTTTGAGTGATTCAAGTTGCTATGGTTTCATAATAAACTGAAATTTATGAAACTAAACAGAAAAAGTATAAGTTTATAGTCGGAAATATAGGTTACATGTCATTTTTTAAAGAGGTAGTCATTTTCGTCGAAAGAACGATATCTTGATGACCATTTTGAAAAACATACTTCCACTTTGTGTTTAACCATGATTTTTTGATATAGTATCATGTTCATATGTAATATCATTTTTCCAGAAAACAAACTTCCAATTCAAAGATTAAGATAGTTTTTATTTTTCTAACCCAAAACAGCCCCCGGTTTTACTTCGACGGCGTATGTCCAGTTTTACAGTGTTCTTCGTGTTTCCAGGTTTTAAATCATTAAGTTAGCATATCATATAGATATAGAACATGTGTTTAGTTGATTTTAAAAGTCAATTTAGGAGGATTAACTTTGTTTGCGAACAAGTTTAGAATTAACTATACTATGTTCTAGTGATTACAAGTTTAAAACTTCGAATAAGATAGCTTTATATGTATGAATCGAATCATGTTATGAACATCATTACTACGTCAAGTTATATGTAAGTGTTGTTTTGAAACCTTTAAGTTAACGATCTTGTTAAATATAATTAATCCATTGTAATAATACTTAAATAAGATGTTAAATTGTTATGTTATCATAATAACATGGTGTATAAATATATCTTAACATCATATATATATATATATATATATATATATATATATATATATATATATATATATATATATATATATATATATATATATATATATATATATATATATATATATATATATGTTAAAATACTATTACAACGATAATCGTTACATATATGTCTCGTTTCGAAATCCTTAAGTTAGTAGTCTTGTTTTTACATATGTAGTTCATTGTTAACACACTTAATGATTTACTTAATTATCATTTTATCATGTTAAATATAGTGTAACAATATCTTAATATGATACATATGTATTTAGTAAGACATTGTTATAACGATAATCGTTATATATATCATTTTCTAGTTTCTTAAATCAATAATCTCATTTGTTTGTATATAACTCATTGTTAACATATTTATGGAGATGCTTACTTATCATAATCTCATGTTAACCATATATATATCCATTTATATAACACCATGTAGTTTTTACAAGTTTTTAACGTTCGTGAATCGCCGGTCAACTTGGGTGGTCAAATGTCTATATGAAACTCATTTCAAATAATTAAGTCTGAACAAGTTTGATTGCTTATCATGTTGGAAACATTTAATCATGTAAATATCAATCTCATTTAATATATATAAACATGGAAAAGTTTGGGTCACTACAAATGATAAGTCTAATATGTGGACTCCAATGCAACAGCTAACTAAGCATCATAGGGCAGCACACAAGCTAATCTTCACCTGAGGCAAAACATGCTTAAAGTGTCAACCAAATATATATATATATATATATATATATATATATATATATATATATATATATATATATATATATATATATATATATATATATATATATATATATATATATGAACAACATAGGTTTAATAATTATAATAAGTTTTAGACCACAATATTTAATTCAAAATATCAATATGCCATGAGTTATAATATCGAACTAAACATTAACCCCTGACATTGTACGGGTGTCGGCAATCATTATTATGTACCCCCTTGAACATTACGCCAATGGGTAGAGACGTCACTCTCAATAGGCCTACTCACAATAATTAAGCTTGCAAAATTCCAATTCCAGCAATTAACGATATTATGGCGGGGATTTGCATGTAAAAATAAATACATGTTTAATAAAAGTCTCACGAAATTGCATATCAAATAGTTTAGGTACTTGTGTCTAAATTGTAAATCATTTAAAAGCAAGCATGTGTCTCACCCCAAAGTTTATAAAACAGTTAAGAAATAGTATAAAGAGGGGCTATGAAGTTCAACTTAGCAGCAAGTAAGTAATTCCACGCAAGGAAGTATTAACGGAGTATGCAACCGGAGATCTTAACCTAGAGTTATAACGTTTGATTAGTTAATGTCTAATAGACATAAAGTTTGTTTATTAATATAGTAAACTATATTAACAGTGACGGTTTTCGAGAAAAGTTCCTATTCTTAAAAGTTTCTATATTTGGAAACCTACTATTTATGGAAAGCTTCCATTTATAGTAAGCTTCTAGTTTAAGAAGTTCGGGTTATAATTCTTAACAAAGATGTTGTACAATCTTGCCCAAACTTCGTTGCTAATCATCAAGTCACTCGAATGATCTATTGTTACCGAGCGGCCCATGATCTCTTGACCAGAATCTAAGTCTTGGCATTCGAGATCCACAAGCGTCCCATAATGGTAACAAGGATCACCCTATGCCACAAGTAGCGGTGATGTTTGTAGACTTTGTACGCTATCTTTAATTATAACCTTCACGTTATAAGTGTATACACATAACTAGTTATTAATGTATTAATTATTTATATAGGTGATAATATACTTAGTGTATTCAAGTGTTACTATATAGATAAGTGTATAAGTCATAATAATAGTATTATTATCTAATTAATCACCTATTATGTAATCTTTACATGTATGAATATACTTATATGATACATACATATATATTCTCTATTATTATTATACATGTATGTGTTCATAACTATATGATATATATATATATATATATATATATATATATATATATATATATATATATATATATATATATATATATATATATATATATATTATATGTAAGTGTTACATATACATAAGTATAAGATGATATATATATATATATATATATATATATATATATATATATATATATATACACTTATTACTTCTCTTTTTATATTTACTAACCTTATATAATTACACAATACATACTCATACATACATACACACGTACATATACATACATATATACACATACATATACATGTATGTATATATCTAAATATATACACAAGCATATACCTACCTATATATACATACATCCGTATGCATGCATGCATGTATATCATTATCATTATACTTTACAAATCGTAAAACTTATCATACTTCATGTACATAATTTATTACTCCATAAACTTATTCAAAATCTTTTAACCATTTACCTATCTAGTTTACATATCATGATCGTAATCTTTCATTATCCTTCTTAACCTTACTATTAATAAATTACATACTTAATCTCATTAACATAATAACTTATTGATCTAATTATAATCGTGCATCTTTTAACCCTAATCATAATAATCATAATCAACTCTTATTCAATATCTTTTATCTATACCATTAACCTTATTACTCTATAATCATAATCATACAACTATTACCATAATACTCATTATCTAGTTCAACTTAACCTAGTACTTTCAATTCATTATAACCATTTTTATTAAACATTATACTTATAACTTATCATGATTAACCTTATTAACATAATCACTAATCATATTCATTATAATTATACTTTTAACTTTTTCATTATTTTATTAATCTAATCATAAACTTTCTTATTTTATTCATAACCATAATTCAACAACCTTAAGTTAGTTATCATATTCATTATCGTTAGTCATACTTATTTAACATGATACTTAAATTAACAACTTAAAAGTAATAGATTAAGAACAAGATTAAGCTAGGATTTAGGGCTACCTTAATGGATAAAGATTAAGAAGATGATGATGGTTGTGGAATGCAATGGAAAACTGAATTGCAGTAGAAATCACGTGCCAAACAAGGTGTTTCTTGGGTCTGATTTTGCTCGACAGACTCAGCAGGAACAGCAGCAATCAACGAGCACTTGAAGGCTGTTTTAGACCATGAATTGTTGCAGCAACTCAGCACGAAAACGAGCAGCAACTATGGCATGATAATGGGCTATTTGAAGGCGAATACAAGAGGCTGAATTATAGCAGGTTTGGCAATTAAAGGGGCTGTAAAAGTGGTGAATTGCAGCTGTTCTTGGTGGGTAATTAGTCGATGCAAGTGAGGGATTATGGGGACTGTTTTTGGTCGACTACAAAGGCTTGGAGTCTGCTGGATTTAATCGACCAAACAAGGGAAACAAGGGAGGGATTTTGTGGTTTATTTGTGAATGAAGATTGTGAGGCTAGAGGTCCTTTTTATAGATGAATTTAGCAAGTTGTAATCCCTCTAGGATTCTAGGAATTACTTGGTGATCAAGGATTAGGATTAGCTTCAAGACTTAGAACTAGATTAGGATTAGGATTGTAGATTACTTAGGGATCAAGCTCATCTCCCTTTTTTTTTGGCCGAAAATTATATATTAATACATATTTATATTTTTTATATTATTATTATTATTATTATTATTATTATTATTATTATTATTATTATTATTATTATTATTATTATTATTATTATTATTATTATTAAAGTTTCATTTATTCAAATTACATCTTATTAAATCAATTATACTTTGTCCATGACTTTTATTAATTTTTACTTAGTTGTTATTAGTTTTTAAATTTATAATTTGTCACCTTTAATTTATTAAATATAATTTATATTATTAATTTAGTATTAGGGTTAGGGTTTAATATTTAATATTAAACGGTATTAGGGTTGAATCTTAATGTATAGGGTTAAGTTTAGGGTTTACAAGATTAGGGTTTAATTAATATTTGAGGTTACGGTTTCCATTTATTAATGACATGCTTTAATTATAGATCATTTAATTATCTGGATAACAATCCTAATGACAATACACAGGATCAGGAAATGAAACCCTAAGGGCAATCTGGTAAATTCAGAATGGAAAAGTGAGGGTTGTTATAGTACCTCCCCGTTAATTTAAACTTCGTCCCGAAGTTTCAGGAAGACTTCTCGGATGCATCAACGTTTGAGGAAATATGAGGATATATCCGCTTCATTTAGTCTTCACGTTCCCAGGTATACTCGGGGCCTCTTCGTGAATTCCAACGGATATTAACAATAGGAATAGAGCTTTGTTTCAAGCCTTTAACCGCATAAAAATTTTAAGATTCGAGATATGAAATGTATGAACTTTAATTAACAGGAAGTTTTGACTAAAAATTACCATTCGGTCAATGTTTTGTTAAAGTAAAGTTTACACTTAATTACAGTGGGGATCTACTTGAGTGATAGCTAATACTGTATGAAATCTCAGCCAAAAGAGTCTGGGTGAATAGAACATCTAGTCTTATGTACTTCATTCAAGACTAGTTCTTGAAAATTTCTGATTAACGGTGATTTTTATAGGATCGACATGTATTCATTCATTATCAACTACATGTCCAAGAAATTGTATGGTTCGCAGCCAAAGTTCACACTTGGAAAATTTGGCATACAGTTGTTCCTTCTTTAAGAGCTCTAGAATCAATCGCAGATGTTGCTCATGCTCTTTCTCGCTCTTGGAATAGATTAAGATGTCATCAATGAAAACGATCACGAATTTATCAAGATAAGGTTTGCATGCATGGTTCATAAGATCCATGAATACAGCATTGGTTAAACCAAAAGGCATAACAAGAAACTCATAATGTTCATAACGAGTTCGGAAAGCGGTCTTAGAAACGTCAGTTTCCTTGACTCTCAATTGATGATAATCTGACCTAAGATCAAGCTTCGAATAGATACTTGGCCCTTGCAGTTGGTCAAACATGTCATCAATACACGGGAGTGGTTAACGATTCTTGATGGTTAGCTTGTTGAGTTCTCGGATCGGCTAAAAAGTCACGTTTTCACCCCGGTATTAAGGCCCAAAAACAAGAAAGATTCAAACTTTATCGGAAAAATACCCACTTCGTCGGTTAGAATTGAAGAACAAGTAATTACGAAGGTGGTGCAAAAAGAATCAAGAAAATCGGAGCTAAAACGAAGATTCTAGAGCGAAAACGGTGAAAGACAAGAAATCAAGTTACGATCCAGGGAATCAAGGATGACCAGCACACCATACGGCTTGCCATAGGGCCTGCCATACGGCCTGCCTTTATGGATACGGCCTGCCAGATACGCCCTACCAAGTGCCTTCACCATACGGCCTGCCAACCATACGGCCTGCCAAATACGCCCCACTATACGGCCTGCCATGCGGCCAGCCAGCCGTATTTTGACATTTTCCTAGTCTATTTAATGGGTCTTTATCATTCATTCCAACACACACTTCAATTCACTTCTTTCTCTCTCTTGTACAATATTAGTCGTACTCTCAAGGCCTTTGACTCCGTGCGGGAAACCTAGTACCCGGAGAAGAACAGTGAAGATTGTATTAGGAGCGGTCTGGAGTCTTGAAGTTGTCACTTTTGTATTCGGAACTTATTTAATCTACTGGTACCTCTATCCTTTATCTTATATAATGCTTTATTATATTGTTGCCATGATTAGCGAGTAGTTATCTTTAGTGTATGCTATGATGTAAGCAGTTATAATGCCGAAATAATATTATGGTTTGTGTATGCTGTCGAAATGCTTTCCGATTATGCTTTAAACTCAATCGCTTTTCCAACTAATAGAACGTAGTTATAGGCTCTGTTATTGGGAAGTCGCGAACCCCGATCCAGAGTACACTATTTGTGTCACCCCTTGGTAAGAGAAGTCTATCAGATACAACGTAAGATTGACTGAGGCACACTGTTGTAGTAAGTCTATCAAGCTTTGGATTCTGACTAAGGACTCTTTCGTAGTGAAACATCTGACTAGACCCTTAGTACATTGTCGGTCCCAGACCATGCTAGTGTAGTCACCAAGCATATAAAATTCGTACGTGCACGCTGAAGCACAGCGGTTTTTGTAAGCTGTACCTCTGCTAAGTAAGGCCATGGAACACGATTAGTGTTGACCAGTACACTGCACCATAACGCGGTCTCAAGCATTGCACCCCGCTTGAGGGATTCTTAGTTAATTAAGGAACTGTTTGTTTAGACACATAAGGGATTGGACCGTTAGGATAACCGAACGTGTTCATGGAAGTCATCTTGACTTGGCCATGGTGTTGTTTATGGTTGAACTCTTTTTAAGGGCCTAATTATCTTTTACCAATCATTAACGAAAGCATTGAAGCACATCA
The DNA here is from genome assembly GCF_046630445.1 of Rutidosis leptorrhynchoides. Taxonomy (NCBI): domain Eukaryota; kingdom Viridiplantae; phylum Streptophyta; class Magnoliopsida; order Asterales; family Asteraceae; genus Rutidosis; species Rutidosis leptorrhynchoides. The sequence goes on from NC_092333.1 coordinate 559,435,913, forward strand.
CATCTCTCGAATATGGTAAACCATGTATTCTATTATGCTTAAGAAAGTTTAGACCATTTTGGAATGTTAATACGTCACCCAACCGAGTCGCTCAATTGGATGAGCCGTCTAAACGTGTATGCCTGTAGTCAGACTGTACGGGCGTCGGGGGTAAGGGACGTTGCTGTGTATTCAGAATCTTCAAGCCTAATGCAGTACCCAGTGACATGTCTTATGATAAGGGCGTTTAGGACCAGTGTAATGAGTACAAGGCCTCTGCCTATTCATGAGCCAGCATTCCATAATCTCGGCAGAATAACTGATGAAGTCATAGTATGCACTTAATTTAACCTTATCTGAATTGCAAATTTTATCGCATTTACTTTATCTATCTTATAAATTAGAAAATCCCAAAATAAATATTCACTACTCCCTAACTATCTTAGGCTAAAATATAGGTTCGATGTTACTGATATCTCAAAAATACGACTCTAGGTCATACTTCCCTTACTCATAAGGAGTAGTAAGATTTAGGCCCTGCTAAATATAAATTTAAAACTGTACCCTCTCCCACTAGTGGCTGATCCTGGCAAGCTGCGGCCTAACGACACCGCGCAAATAAAAACCGTCCGTTTCGGCCATATCAGGAGAGAACCTAGTTTTTGGCGATGCTGCCGGGGAACTGGTATCAGGCAATACTGCTCTCTATCAAACTTATTTACAAGCATTTAGTGGTGTCTAAGAAAGAAAATTATACACAGACTTGGTTATTGGATTTTTCGAACAGTCGCCAATTATATTGGGACCAAAAGGATCATGCCTCTCCGTAGTCGGCCTGGCCACTTGGTTTGTTGAATAGTTTGTGCGAAGCTCTATTACCGAAATACCAGGGAATCAGTAGCCAGAACCAAAAACATATTCCACCATAGGATAGTTAGTTAATTAGCTAGAGAACTTTAGATTACCTTAGACTACCTTAGATTAGATTACCTTAGATTAAATTAGATTGCCTTAGAATTAGATTAACTTAGTTTAGTTTAGCTTATTATAATTTAGCTTATTTGTGAAAATTAAAAACAAAAAGGCATACCTAGTGTATGACCCAAACCCGATATAGACAAGGGCCGTTGTTATTCGTACCTAATCCAGACGCAATAATCTCTAAAGTACACAATGAACCAAGAATTAGAAACCAAATGGCGTTACGCGTTACTTTAGCAGAAAATACCAAACCCTCGATTGAAGGTCGAGGAGGACCAATCAGATTTCCAGAGATTCAAGGACACTGGTTCGAGTTAAAACATCACATCATCCAGCTCATTCAGAATAGCTGTCAGTTTCACGGATTACCGAATGACGATCCTAATTCTCACCTTGATAAATTCATATCTCTTTCAAACTCCTACAAACAGCCAGGGATAGGACAATATATAGTCTGGCTATACTTGTTCCCCTATTCTCTCACTCATCATGCTCAAACTTGGTTTGAAGGATTGGAAAAGGATTCGATCGCGTCATGGCTACTAAATTCCTAACCAAATATTTCCCTCCTTCTAAACAAACCAAACTGAAGAATGACATCATTAACTTCAAGCAAAGTTATGATGAATCTCTTTACACCGCATGGGAGCGTTTTAAAACCCTGCTGAAGAAATGCCCTAACCACCAGCTAGAACGGTCAGCCTAAATCTGCACCTTCTACAATGGTCTTACGGTAAATCATAGGATGACGATCGATGCAGCAGCTCAAGGGAATCTGATGAACCAAACCGCAGACGAAGCATGGGAATTGCTCGAGAACATGACGATGCATCATCATGACTGGAACAGTGGTGAAACAACTTCATCATCTGCACCACTCTCCACACTTAATAATCAAACAGAGGCCATCAAATCCCTCACAGATAAGATGGAATCTCTTGCCAAACAACTCGGAGAATTGAAGACGAAGCCGCAGCAGGTTAACCAAGCTCAGGCTTGTGTTAATTGTACCAACCTACAGCCTACTGAAGATTATCAAGTTGAGTACGAAGACCCTGATGGTTCAGTCTGTTACGTCTAATACCCAGCTCGTCCACTAAATCCCGGATTCAATCAACCACCTAGGGTTAATCAATTTCAGCGAAGCAATCAACCTTTTCGCTATCACTATCCACCTTACCCAGCCCAACAATCTCAATTGACCTACGATCAACCACTTCTACTCACTGGTCCCCCAGTTGAGGAAAATTCCCCTACCACCCAGATTACAAAAGCAACTAACCCCACTCTCGGAGCTGATGATCAGTTAACTCAGTTCATCCAAGGACAACAACAGCTAAGTCAGAGAACTGCAACCAGACAAGATTAGATGGAGATACTAATGAGAAATCAATTGGCTCTGCTCAAAAGTTTAGAAACGCAGCTCGGACAGTTATCACAACGCCTTGAAACCCGACCGCAGGGAAGATTGCCAAGTAATACTATCCAAAATCCCCACATAGAAGAAGCAAAGCAAATGGATTCCGTAATCCCAGAGGAAGAACCAAGGAGAAGGTCAACTAGGCTCAAGAACAAATCGACATATACTCAAAAGCTGACTCCTGAAACTCCAGTTCGCGTACCTTATCCTGGAAGGCTACAAGAAGAACCATCCAAGCTTGATTCCTTCAAACTTGATGGAAGATTCTTGGACAACATGTCCAAAGTTCCCAACCAGAAGAGATACATCCGAAGGCTTCTTTCTACAAAGGAGAGGATACCAGACTCTAACAAAATTCCATTGAATGAAGAATGCTCTGCATTACTCAGAAACTCTCTACCACCAAAGCTAGGAGATACGGGCCAATTCGTTTTCCCGTGTTCAATCTACCAATCTGGAACCATTCATGCGCTAGCAGATTTAGGAGCAAGTATCAACCTAATCCCCTACTCTCTCTACAAGAGATTAGAGATAGGAGACTTGTCACCAACCAAAATGACAATCCAACTTGCCGATCATACAATTCGATATCCTAAGGGCATAGTTGAGAACGTCTTGGTGAAAGTCGACAAATTCTTGTAACCTACGTATTTCGTAGTGATGGATATCAAGGAAGACCTACACACCTCAGTAGTTTTAGGAAGACCTTTCATGAATACGGCTAGGACTGTCATTGATGTGTACAATCAAACCATGATCTTACGGTCACATGGGGAGAGCGTTACCTTCAAAATTGACCGACCAACCGATCTTTCTGGGCAGGCAGAGATGTTTGCTATTTCCACTAGACGAATCACTTCCGATGACGAGTCACCACCAGCCGATGATATCGAAATGGGTGTCGAATCACACTCTGTAAACGACCCAGAAATGGAAGAAGAGGATCCCAGCGAAGAAATAGAGGAAGAGGAAGAATCTGAGGAGAAAGAGGAAATGGAAGACGTAAAAGAAACTGCGACAACACCCGTTCCAAGCACTAAGCATCATGAAGAAATAATGAGGCTTGAGACGGCAGATCACAGTTTAATTATTTGCATCAAGAAGAAGTCCGACAAGGCTGAGGTTAAGGATATAGAAATTGATCCTGTAAGTATCAAAGTGGAGAATCAGAATACCGAAGAAACCCATTCATCAGACGCATCCTCAGAGGAACCAGATACCGATGATGACGAGGAAGAGCATCATGGAGACATTCTGACTAACTCACACTCTCCAACCGAACTAGATCAAGGGGAGCCGGACTCTTCTTCAGATAGAATTCCTGTTATATCCACATATGCAGACATGATCACCTTCATCAATGATACCGATGAATTTTAAGACATTCTCGAAGCCATCCGGAAGTCAACCATTGACTTTTCCCTACGCTTAACAGAACAAATTATGGCTATCAGAGAAGAGCACCACCTCTATCTCCAAAGAGAAGACAATGATGTTGAAATCCTATAAGAACGCATTCAAGACTTTATTAATTCTCTTCACGATCATATCTATCACGAAGAAAGGTAACGAGAGCATAACTCAGTAGTTCGCACTATTCTCGAAACAAGATTCTGTCGAGATCAGAAGATCATTTACTCTAGGGTTTATAACGCCTTAGCCGGATCTGCACTTCCATTCTCGCGAAACCAACGAGCACTACTGACTCTCATCCGGAAGCATATGGATCTTTCCACCGGCCGCCCGACTTATTACTCTGATTTGCAAATGATCGAGGATATTCACAGTCTTTTCGCTCTTCTGGATCGAGATAATTTTGAAAGCACACCAGACAGACTAGTGATTTACGTAACAATTGATCATCACGCTGATCTGATTATCAAAGAGTTACAAGACGCTGTTATGGAGGAAGCAGGGCGAAACAATCCGTTCTCTCATCTTGAACCAGATCGAGTCAATATTGCCACCTATGCTACGAAGCAGCTATCACGTATCTTCCACGAGTCCACGGATCCTAGTTTCACATTTAAAGCTGGATGTCGGGAGATATACTCAAAGACGGTGAAACTAATACTCGGATCAGGATTGCTGGTCACTTCTTTCCAGCTTCGTCTCTTAACTAATCTGTGCAAAGCTACAGACTCCTATTGTGGAGATCACCGTTCCAAAGACTTCAAAATTCTAAAAATACAGTTTCTTACATTGTTTGAAGACCTCCGAAATGAGCATCCCGTCAGAGAAATCATCAACACCAGCACTGCTTCTATGATTGAGATTCATAGGTCAACCAGTAGAGCTGTGGATCATATTCTCATCGGACTTCAAGACTTATCAAAAGCCGAAACTGCACACTACTTATCTTTCAGAAGATCTTCAAGAGAAGTACCGGATCTGTTACCACTGTTGGTCCGATTCTTTCTCAGGACTTATCCACCAAGACTCACATTCCCTCAAGAAGACCAAGATCACAACCATCAGCGAGGAATGTTCGCTTTTTGAAGCATCACTACGGTCGAGCCAACGACCTTAAACAAAAGCGCTTCTTGGGAGGCAACCCGTACAATAAAGTAGAGTAGAAGAATAAAGGATGACAAATGAACCGATAAAGAAGCAAGGAAGCCAGCCGCATCTGCTAGGGGTATTTCTTTCTTTTCGCTACTAGCTCAAGATTCAAAATATGCCACATCCTAGCTTTTCACTAAGTGTGGGATAACACCCAATAAAAACACTAGACAAATACTCCCAAATCTTCAACTTCAACTCCTAAGTGTGGTACACTAGGAACATTGAGGACAATGTTCGTCTAAGTGTGGGATGTTGGTATCTTTTTATGCTGTATTATAATAAACCATTACGAAGATTCCAAGTCCTTAAGTCAAATTTCAAAATTTTTGCAAAAGTAACCCTTTTCTAAAGAGTATTTTTGAAAACCTAAAACGTTTGTCAATAAAAATAAGGCTTAAGTAAGGTGGAATTCTTATTAGATTGAAATCTCTAATAGAGCATTGCATGACTAAGGCATTATCGACCTAAATTGATTATGATGAGGCACCCCAAATAAGACCAGCATTCATCTTTAATGCTTCACTATTTTCCGTTGAGAGTGCCGATGTCTGTGCTCAGAATCAGAACTTGCTTTAGATCTACATCTCTAAGCAGCGAAACACGATTCGGTTGTACTCAAATAGCTACCCATTTGTCAAAACATAAACCTTCCGCACCTCCACTGCTTCTACTCCACCACCATATCCATATCACCTTTACTATTTACTCGAAAAACACAGAGAAAATGAGATTCCTTCCGAAAACCCGATGTTATAAACCTCTCAAGTATCATGGCAAAGGTCTTGAAAAAGTTTACCGGCAAAAAGTTTCTCGAGATGAAGTCTCCAAAAAAATAATAAAAAAAAATAAAAAAAAATTCTGAAAAAAGGAGCAGAACTAAATAAGAGAAATGCCGAAGAGAACTCGACTGAAAATGATTATCAAATGAAGAAAAAGTTCAAAAGTGCTTCTCAAAATACTTCAACACTCCTATCTATCCGAATAAAAGTCTGTATAAAGACTACATTACCCGTTATCTCAAAACAACTTCACTACCACTCTAAAATTCCTTTCCCATCATTGACAAATGACCTATAAAGCTGAGATTACTACCGTTCTCGCATTAGCAGCAAGGATTTGAGTCTTTATCAAGCCTATGATGATGGGTGCAGCATGACTGGTTATGAGCGTACTTCATTTCTTAGATCTATAGGGAACCCTAAACACTTGAGTGATTTGAGTGACCCGTGAAAGCTAGCCTATGTCATGTAACCTCCTCGCATGCTTGCAGAGATAATTTCAAAATCCTAACATAGATGACTCACCTTATCTTTTTGCTCTTATAATAAAAGCAAACCGCTTAGGCTATTAGAAAAGAAACACCAAAAAGATTCTTAAAAAATAAGAGTTTGCTTGAGGACAAGCAAAGTCTAAGTGTGGGATATTTGATATCGGCTAAAAAGTCACATTTTCACCCCGGTATTAAGGCCCAAAAACAAGAAAGATTCGAACTTTATCTGCAAAATACCCACTTCGTCGGTTAGAATTGAAGAACAAGTAATTACGAAGGCGGTGCAAAACGAATCAAGAGAATCAGAGCTAAAACAAAGATTCTAGAGCGAAAACGGTGAAAGACAAGAAATCAAGTTACGATCCAGGGAATCAAGGCTGACCAGCACACCATACGGCTTGCCATACGGCCTGCCTCTATGGATACGGCCTGCCAGATACGCCCCACAAAGTGCCTTCACCATACAACCTGCCAGCCATACGGCCTGCCATGTGGCCTGCCAGGCGTATTTTGGCATTTTCCTAGTCTATTTAATGGGTCTTTGTCATTCATTCCAACACACACTTCAATTCACTTCTTTTTCTCTCTTGTACAATATTAGTCATACTCTCAAGGCCTTCGACTCCGTGCGGGAAACCTACTACTCGGAGAAGAACGCTGAAGATTATATTAGGAGCGGTCTGGAGTCTTGAAGTTGTCACTTTTGTATTCAGAACTCATTTAATCTACTGGTACCTCTATCCTTTATCTTATATAATGCTTTATTATATTGTTGCCATGATTAGCGAGTAGTTATCTTTAGTGTATGCTATGATGTAAGCAGTTATAATGCCGACATAATATTATGGTTTGTGTATGCTGTCGAAATGCTTTCCGATTATACTTTAAACTCAATCACTTTTCCAACTAATAGAACGTAGTTATAGGCTCTGTTATTGGGAAGTCGCGAACCCCGATTCAGAGTACACTATCTGTGTCACCCCTTGGTAAGAGAAGTCTATCGGATACAAAGTAAGATCGACAGAGAAACACCGGTTGTAGTAAGTCTATCAAGCTTTGGATTCTGACTAAGGACTCTTTCGTAGTGAAACATCTGACTAGACCCTTAGTACATTGCCGGTCCCAGACTATGCTAGTGTAGTCACCAAGCATATAAACTTCGTACGTGCACACTGAAGCACAGCGGTTGTTGTATGCTGTACCTCTGCTAAGTAACGCCATGGAACACGGTTAGTGTTGACCAGTACACTGCCCCATAACGCGGTCTCAAGCATTGCACCCCGCTTGAGGGATTCTAAGTTAATTAAGGAACTATTTGTTTAGACACATAAAGGATTGGACCGTTAGGATAACCGAACGTGTTCATGGAAGTCATCTTGACTTGGCCATGGTGTTCTTTATGGTTGAACTCTTTTTAAGGGCCTAACTATCTTTTACCAATCATTAACGAAAGCATTAAAGCACATCACGTCTCTCGGATATGGTAAACCATGTATTCTATTATTCTTAAGAAAGTTTAGACCATTTTGGAATGTTAATACGTCACCCAACCGAGTCGCTCAATTGGATGAGCCGTCTGAACGTGTATGCCTGTAGTCAGACTGCACGGGCGTCGGGGGTAAGGGACGTTGCTATCTATTCAGAATCTTCAAGCCTAACGCAGTACCCAGTGACATGTCTAATGACATGGGCGTTTAGGACCAGTGTAATGAGTACAAGGCCTCTGCCTATTCATGAGCCAGCATTCCATAATCTCGTCAGAATAACTGATGAAGTCATAGTATGCACTTACTTTAACCTTATCCAAATTGCAAATTTTATCGCATTTACTTTATCTATCTTATAAATTACAAAATCCCAAAATAAATATTCACTACTTCCTAACTATCTTAGGCTAAGATATAGGTTCGATGTTACTGATATCTCAAAAATACGACTCTAGGTCATACTTCCCTTACCCATAAGGAGTAGTAAGATTTAGGCCCCGCTAAATATAAATTTAAAAATGTACCCTTTCCCACGAGTGGTTGATCCTGGCGAGCCGCGGCCTAACGACACCGCGCAAATAAAAACCGTCCTTTTCGACCATATCAATTCTCAACGTGCCACCTTTCTTCTTAATGAAAAGAACAGGTGCTCCCCACGGAGGCAAGCTAGGACGAACGAAACCTTTCTCCAAAATTTATTTGGAGTTGGCTGGATAATTCCTTTATTTCATATGGAGCTAATCGGTATGGTTCCTATGCAATAGGTGCAGCACCAGGCGTGGATAACTTACAAGTGAAGGATAATATAATATCTAGGGTTGATATTTTAGTTGACAATATAGTGATAAGGAGTAGGTAACGGTACATAATGGTCCTGAGGTTGATCAGATCTTATTTCCATCATGATCCATTAGGATTCCTCCATGACTTATCATAATATAACTACGTTGATCAAGCGTCATTATATTATACTAAATCATACTTTTATCACTCCATTAAATTACTATTTGAGGTTAAGGTTTCAAGTTATTAATGACATGCTTTAATTATAGAGCATTTAATTATCTGGATAACAACCCTAATGACAATACACATGATCAGGAAATGAAACCCTAAGGGCAATCTGGTAAATTCAGAATGGAAAAGTGAGGGTTGTTATAAATGAGACGTTGCTTAGCGTCTTGCTTAGCGAAAAGGTACTTAGGGGCCGAGTTGAAATATCCCGTTCTTATTGATTAAAAACGTTCCATATTAATTGATTTCGTTGCGAGGTTTTGACCTCTATATGAGACATTTTTCAAAGACTGCATTCGTTTTTAAAACAAACCATAACCTTTATTTCATAAATAAAGGTTTAAAAAGCTTTACGTAGATTATCAAATAATGATAATCTAAAATATCATGTTTACACACGACCATTACATAATGGTTTACAATACAAATATGTTACATCGAAATCAGTTTCTTAAATGCAGTTTTTACACAATATCATACAAACATGGACTCCAAATCTTGTCCTTATTTTAGTATGCAACAGCGGAAGCTCTTAATATTCACCTGAGAATAAACATGCTTTAAAACGTCAACAAAAATGTTGGTGAGTTATAGGTTTAACCTATATATATCAAATCATAATAATAGACCACAAGATTTCATATTTCAATACACATCCCATACATAGAGATAAAAATCATTCATATGGTGAACACCTGGTAACCGACATTAACAAGATGCATATATATAAGAATATCCCCATCATTCCGGGACACCCTTCGGATATGATATAAATTTCGAAGTACTAAAGCATCCGGTACTTTGGATGGGGTTTGTTAGGCCCAATAGATCTATCTTTAGGATTCGCGTCAATTAGGGTGTCTGTTCCCTAATTCTTAGATTACCAGACTTAATAAAAAGGGGCATATTCGATTTCGATAATTCAACCATAGAATGTAGTTTCACGTACTTGTGTCTATTTTGTAAATCATTTATAAAACCTGCATGTATTCTCATCCCAAAAATATTAGATTTTAAAAGTGGGACTATAACTCACTTTCACAGATTTTTTACTTCGTCGGGAAGTAAGACTTGGCCACTGGTTGATTCACGAACCTATAACAATATATACATATATATTAAAGTATGTTCAAAATATATTTACAACACTTTTAATATATTTTGATGTTTTAAGTTTATTAAGTCAGCTGTCCTCGTTAGTAACCTACAACTAGTTGTCCACAGTTAGATATACAGAAATAAATCGATAAATATTATCTTGAATCAATCCACGACCCAGTGTATACGTATCTCAGTATTGATCACAACTCAAACTATATATATTTTGGAATCAACCTCAACCCTGTATAGCTAACTCCAACATTCACATATAGAGTGTCTATGGTTGTTCCGAAATATATATAGATGTGTCGACATGATAGGTCGAAACATTGTATACGCGTCTATGGTATCTCAAGATTACATAATATACAATACAAGTTGATTAAGTTATGGTTGGAATAGATTTGTTACCAATTTTCACGTAGCTAAAATGAGAAAAATTATCCAATCTTGTTTTACCCATAACTTCTTCATTTTAAATCCGTTTTGAGTGAATAAAATTGCTATGGTTTCATATTGAACTCTATTTTATGAATCTAAACAGAAAAGTATAGGTTTATAGTCGGAAAAATAAGTTACAAGTCGTTTTTGTAAAGGTAGTCATTTCAGTCGAAAGAACGACGTCTAGATGACCATTTTAGAAAACATACTTCCACTTTGAGTTTAACCATAATTTTTGGATATAGTTTCATGTTCATAATAAAAATAATTTTCTCAGAATAACAACTTTTAAATCAAAGTTTATCATAGTTTTTAATTAACTAACCCAAAACAGCCCGCGGTGTTACTACGACGGCGTAAATCCGGTTTTACGGTGTTTTTCGTGTTTCCAGGTTTTAAATCATTAAGTTAGCATATCATATAGATATAGAACATGTGTTTAGTTGATTTTAAAAGTCAAGTTAGAAGGATTAACTTTTGTTTGCGAACAAATTTAGAATTAACTAAACTATGTTCTAGTGATTACAAGTTTAAACCTTCGAATAAGATAGCTTTATATGTATGAATCGAATGATGTTATGAACATCATTACTACCTTAAGTTCCTTGGATAAACCTACTGGAAAAGAGAAAAATGGATCTAGCTTCAATGGATCCTTGGATGGCTCGAAGTTCTTGAAGCAGAATCATGACACGAAAACAAGTTCAAGTAAGATCATCACTTGAAATAAGATTGTTATAGTTATAGAAATTGAACCAAAGTTTGAATATGATTATTACCTTGTATTAGAATGATAACCTACTGTAAGAAACAAAGATTTCTTGAGGTTGGATGATCACCTTACAAGATTGGAAGTGAGCTAGCAAACTTGAAAGTATTCTCGATTTTATGTAACTAGAACTTGTAAAATATATGAAGAACACTTAGAACTTGAAGATAGAACTTGAGAGAGATCAATTAGATGAAGAAAATTGAAGAATTAAAGTGTTTGTAGGTGTTTTTGGTCGTTGGTGTATGGATTAGATATAAAGGATATGTAATTTTGTTTTCATGTAAATAAGTCATGAATGATTACTCATATTTTTGTAATTTTATGAGATATTTCATGCTAGTTGCCAAATGATGGTTCCCACATGTGTTAGGTGACTCACATGGGCTGCTAAGAGCTGATCATTGGAGTGTATATACCAATAGTACATACATCTAAAAGCTGTGTATTGTACGAGTACGAATACGGGTGCATACGAGTAGAATTGTTGATGAAACTGAACGAGGATGTAATTGTAAGCATTATTGTTAAGTAGAAGTATTTTGATAAGTGTCTTGAAGTCTTTCAAAAGTGTATGAATACATATTAAAACACTACATGTATATACATTTTAACTGAGTCGTTAAGTCATCGTTAGTCGTTACATTTAAGTGTTGTTTTGAAACCTTTAGGTTAACGATCTTGTTAAATGTTGTTAACCCAATGTTTATAATATCAAATGAGATTTTAAATTATTATATTATCATGATGTTATCATGTATGAATATCTATTAATATGATATATATATACATTAAATGTCTTTACAACGATAATCGTTACATATATGTCTCGTTTAAAAATCATTAAGTTAGTAGTCTTGTTTTTACATATGTAGTTCATTGTTAATATACTTAATAATATATTTACTTATCATTTAACATAATTAACCAAGTGTATCAATATCTTAATATGATTCATATGTACCTAGTAAGACGTTGTTATAACGATAATCGTTATATATATCGTTTTCGAGTTTCTTAAATTAATAGTCTCATTTTTATGTATATAACTCATTGTTAAAATACCTAATGAGATACATACTTATAATAAAAACATGTTAACTATATATATAACCATATATATGTCATCGTATAGTTTTTACAAGTTTTAACGTTCGTGAATCACCGATCAACTTGGGTGGTCAATTGTCTATATGAAACATATTTCAATTAATCAAGTCTTAACAAGTTTGATTGCTTAACATATTGGAAACATTTAATCATGTAAATATCAATCTCAATTAATATATATAAACATGGAAAAGTTCGGGTCACTACAGTACCTACCCGTTAAATAAATTTCATCCCGAAATTTTAAGCTGTTGAAGGTGTTGACGAATCTTCTGGAAATAGATGCGGGTATTTCTTCTTCATCTGATCTTCACGCTCCCAGGTAAACTCGGGTCCTCTACGAGCATTCCATCGAACCTTAACAATTGGTATCTTGTTTTGCTTAAGTATTTTAACCTCACGATCCATTATTTCGACGGGTTCTTCGATGAATTGAAGTTTTTCGTTGATTTGGATTTCATCTAACGGAATAGTGAGATCTTCTTTAGCAAAACATTTCTTCAAATTCGAGACGTGGAAAGTGTTATGTACAGCTGCGAGTTGTTGAGGTAACTCCAGTCGGTAAGCTACTGGTCCGACACGATCAATAATCTTGAATGGTCCAATATACCTTGGATTTAATTTCCCTCGTTTACCAAATCGAACAACGCCTTTCCAAGGTGCAACTTTAAGCATGACCATCTCTCTAATTTCAAATTCTATATCTTTTCTTTTAATGTCAGCGTAGCTCTTTTGTCGACTTTGGGCGGTTTTCAACCGTTGTTGAATTTGGATAATCTTCTCGGTAGTTTCTTGTATAATCTCCGGACCCGTAATCTGTCTATCCCCCACTTCACTCCAACAAATCGGAGACCTGCACTTTCTACCATAAAGTGCTTCAAACGGCGCCATCTCAATGCTTGAATGGTAGCTGTTGTTGTAGGAAAATTCTGCTAATGGTAGATGTCGATCCCAACTGTTTCCGAAATCAATAACACATGCTCGTAGCATGTCTTCAAGCGTTTGTATCGTCCTTTCGCTCTGCCCATTAGTTTGTGGATGATAGGCAGTACTCATGTCTAGACGAGTTCCTAATGCTTGCTGTAATGTCTGCCAGAATCTTGAAATAAATCTGCCATCCCTATCAGAGATAATAGAGATTGGTATTCCATGTCTGGAGATGACTTCCTTCAAATACAGTCGTGCTAACTTCTCCATCTTGTCATCTTCTCTTATTGGCAGGAAATGTGCTGATTTGGTGAGACGATCAACTATTACCCAAATAGTATCAAAACCACTTGCAGTCCTTGGCAATTTAGTGATGAAATCCATGGTAATGTTTTCCCATTTCCATTCCGGGATTTCGGGTTGTTGAAGTAGACCTGATGGTTTCTGATGCTCAGCTTTGACCTTAGAACACGTCAAACATTCTCCTACGTATTTAGCAACATCGGCTTTCATACCCGGCCACCAAAAATGTTTCTTGAGATCCTTGTACATCTTCCCCGTTCCAGGATGTATTGAGTATCTAGTTTTATGAGCTTCTCTAAGTACCATTTCTCTCATATCTCTAAATTTTGGTACCCAAATCCTTTCAGCCCTATACCGGGTTCCGTCTTCCCGAATATTAAGATGCTTCTCCGATCCTTTGGGTATTTCATCCTTTAAATTTCCCTCTTTTAAAACTCCTTGTTGCGCCTCCTTTATTTGAGTAGTAATGTTATTATGAATCATTATATTCATAGATTTTACTCGAATGGGTTCTCTGTCCTTCCTGCTCAAGGCATCGGCTACCACATTTGCCTTCCTCGGGTGGTAACGAATCTCAAAGTCGTAATCATTCAATAATTCAATCCACCTACGCTGCCTCATATTCAGTTGTTTCTGATTAAATATGTGTTGAAGACTTTTGTGGTCGGTATATATAATACTTTTGACCCCATATAAGTAGTGCCTCCAAGTCTTTAATGCAAAAACAACCGCGCCTAATTCCAAATCATGCGTCGTATAATTTTGTTCGTGAATCTTTAATTGTCTAGACGCATAAGCAATCACCTTCGTTCGTTGCATTAATACACAAACGAGACCTTGCTTTGATGCGTCACAATAAATCACAAAATCATCATTCCCTTCAGGCAATGACAATATAGGTGCCGTAGTTAGCTTTTTCTTCAATAACTGAAACGCTTTCTCTTGTTCATCATTCCATTCAAATTTCTTCCCTTTATGCGTTAATGCAGTCAAGGGTTTTGCTATTCTGGAAAAGTCTGGGATGAACCTTCTGTAGTAACCAGCTAGTCCTAAAAACTGGCGTATGTGTTTCGGAGTTTTCGGGGTTTCCCACTTTTCAACAGTTTCTATCTTTGTCGGATCCACCTTAATACCTTCTTTGTTCACTATGTGACCGAGGAATTGAACTTCTTCCAACCAAAATGCACACTTTGAAAACTTAGCGTACAATTCTTCCTTCCTCAATACTTCTAACACCTTTCTCAAATGTTCACCGTGTTCTTGGTCATTCTTTGAGTAAATAAGTATGTCATCAATGAAAACAATGACAAACTTGTCAAGGTATGGTCCACACACTCGGTTCATAAGGTCCATGAACACAGCTGGTGCATTAGTTAAACCAAACGGCATGACCATAAACTCGTAATGACCGTAACGTGTTCTGAAAGCAGTCTTTGGAATATCATCTTCTTTCACCCGCATTTGATGATACCCGGAACGTAAGTCAATCTTTGAATAAACAGACGAGCCTTGTAGTTGATCAAATAAGTCGTCGATTCTCGGTAGTGGGTAGCGGTTCTTGATGATAAGTTTGTTCAACTCTCGGTAGTCGATACACAACCTGAATGTACCATCTTTCTTCTTGACAAACAAAACAGGAGCTCCCCACGGTGATGTGCTTGGTCGAATGAAACCACGCTCTAAAAGTTCGTGTAATTGGCTTTGCAGTTCTTTCATCTCGCTGGGTGCGAGTCTGTAAGGAGCACGAGCTATTGGTGCAGCTCCTGGTACAAGATCTATTTGAAATTCAACGGATCGATGTGGGGGTAATCCCGGTAATTCTTTCGGAAATACATCGGAAAATTCTTTTGCAATGGGAACATCATTGATGCTCTTTTCTTCAGTTTGTACTTTCTCGACGTGTGCTAGAACAGCATAGCAACCTTTTCTTATTAGTTTTTGTGCCTTCAAATTACTAATAAGATGTAGCTTCGTGTTGCCCTTTTCTCCGTACACCATTAAGGGTTTTCCTTTTTCTCGTATAATGCGAATTGCATTTTTGTAACAAACGATCTCTGCTTTCACTTCTTTCAACCAGTCCATACCGATTATCACATCAAAACTCCCTAACTCTACTGGTATCAAATCAATCTTAAATGTTTCGCTAACCAGTTTAATTTCTCGATTCCGACATATATTATCTGCTGAAATTAATTTACCATTTGCTAATTCGAGTAAAAATTTATTATCCAAAGGCGTCAATGGACAACTTAATTTAGCACAAAAATCTCTACTCATATAGCTTCTATCCGCACCCGAATCAAATAAAACGTAAGCAGATTTATTGTCAATAAGAAACGTACCCGTAACAAGCTCCGGGTCTTCCTGTGCCTCTACCGCATTAATATTGAAAACTCTTCCACGGCCTTGTCTATTCGTGTTCTCCTGGTTCGGGCAATTTCTAATAATGTGGCCTGGTTTTCCACATTTATAACAAACTACATTGGCATAACTTGCTCCGACACTACTTGCTCCGCCATTACTCGTTCCGACACCATTTGTTCCTTTCGTTCTATTAACCCCTGGTCCGTAGACCTCACACTTCGCCGCGCTATGACCATTTCTTTTACACTTGTTGCAAAATTTGGTGCAGAACCCCGAGTGATTCTTTTCACACCTTTGGCATAGCTGCTTCTGATTGTTGTTGTTGTTGCGGTTATTATTGTTGTTGGGATGATTGTTGTAGTTGCTGTTGTTGTTGTTGTTGTTGTTGGGCCGTTTGTTGTAGTTGCGATTGATGTTGCGATTGTTGGGATAATTGTTGCGATTATTGTTGTAATTGCTGTTGTTGTTGTATTGGTGATTCTTATCACCGTTTTCCTCCCACTTTCTTTTGACTTGCTTCACATTGGCCTCTTCAGCAGTCTGTTCTTTAATTCTTTCTTCAATCTGGTTCACTAGTTTGTGAGCCATTCTACATGCCTGTTGTATGGAGGCGGGCTCGTGTGAACTTATATCTTCTTGGATTCTTTCCGGTAATCCTTTCACAAATGCGTCGATCTTCTCTTCCTCATCTTCGAATGCTCCCGGACACAATAGGCACAATTCTGTGAATCGTCTTTCGTACGTGGTAATATCAAATCCTTGGGTTCGTAACCCTCTAAGTTCTGTCTTGAGCTTATTGACCTCGGTTCTGGGACGGTACTTCTCGTTCATCAAGTGCTTGAATGCTGACCACGGTAGTGCGTAAGCATCATCTTGTCCCACTTTCTCTAGATAGGTATTCCACCATGTTAACGTAGAACCTGTGAAGGTATGCGCAGCGTACTTCACTTTGTCCTCTTCAGTACACTTACTTATGGCAAACACCGATTCAACCTTCTCGGTCCACCGTTTCAATCCGATCGGTCCTTCGGTTCCATCAAATTCCAAAGGTTTGCAGGCAGTGAATTCTTTGTAGGTGCATCCTACACGATTTCCTGTACTGCTAGATCCAAGGTTATTGTTGGTATGTAGTGCAGCCTGTACTGCGGCTATGTTTGAAGCTAGAAAAGTACGGAATTCCTCTTCATTCATATTCACGGTGTGTCGAGTAGTCGGTGCCATTTCCTTCAAAATAGTTAAATGGAACAAGTTAATCATACAGAATATTAAGAGTAGTTAATAGTATTTCGTAGCATAATATGAACTCATTTATAAAAGCTTTTTCTTCATATTAGCGTTTTATAAGTTTAAATTCGGGTAGTACCTACCCGTTAAGTTCATACTTAGTACCTAATATACAATTCAACTACTACAATTCTATATGAAAAACTGATTATAATAATATTTCGCGTTCAAACTTTTATACAATATTTTACAAACTTACAATACCGCTTATTTTACATAAAGCATGAAATATAGCACACAATAACTTTGATACAAGATAGTTGTGAAGATAATTCTAGCTAGTACACAAGTCGTTCAGCAAAGGCAATAAAGACACGTAATTCATACGTCCAGAAACAAGTCATGCATTCTGGTTTTACTAGGACTACTTCCCATCCTTGGTCTTGTGCAACATAACCGTTATGGCCGTTGATAAGACAGCGTGTTGTAACGTCGTCAAAGGGACGAGGGTTACGTAATGTCCAACAGTCCCGTAATAATCTAAAAACCTCATTTCTCACCCCAATTACCGACTCCGTCACTTGTGGAAATGTTTTGTTTAATAGTTGTAGCCCGATGTTCTTGTTCTCACTTTAGTGAGAAGCGAACATTACTAATCCGTAAGCATAACATGCTTCTTTATGTTGCATGTTAGCCGCTTTTTCTAAATCACGAAGTCCAATATTCGGATATATTGAGTCAAAATAATTTCTTAACCCGTTGCGTAAAATAGCATTTGGGTTCCCCGCAATATATGCGTCAAAGTAAACACATCGTAATTTATGGGTTTCCCAATGTGATATCCCCCATCTTTCAAACAAAAGTCTCTTATAAACCAAGGCATTCTTGGAACGTTCTTCGAATGTCTTACAAACTGATCTCGCCTTAAATAGTTGTGCCGAGGAATTCTGGCCGACTCTAGACAAGATTTCATCAATCATGTCTCCGGGTAGGTCTCTTAAAATATTGGGTTGTCTATCCATTTTGTGTTTTTAAACTGTAAAATAGACAAGAGTTAGATTCATAAAAAACTACTTATTAATACAAGCAATTTTTACATATATCATAAAGCATAAGAACACTATATTACATATATTACACCACACGAATACAACTATCTTATTCCGACTCGCTCGTTTCTTCTTCTTCGGTTTTGGTTCGTTTTGCCAAGTTTCTAGGGATATATGATGTTCCCCTAATACGAGCCGTCGTTGTCCACATTGGTTTAGAAAAACCTGGTGGTTTAGAGGTTCCCGGGTCATTGTTACAACTTAAGAACTTCGGGGGTTGACGATACATATAAAGTTCATCGGGGTTGGAATTAGATTTCTCTATTTTTATGCCCTTTCCCTTATTATTTTCTTTTGCCTTTTTAAATTCTGTTGGGGTAATTTCTATAACATCATCGGAATTCTCGTCGGAATCCGATTCATCGGAGAATTGGTAATCCTCCCAATATTTTGCTTCCTTGGCAGAAACACCATTGACCATAATTAACCTTGGTCGGTTGGTTGAGGATTTTCTTTTACTTAACCGTTTTATTATTTCCCCCACCGGTTCTATTTCTTCATCCGGTTCTGATTCTTCTTCCGGTTCCGATTCTTCTTCCGGTTCCGACTCTTCTTCCGGTTCCTCTTCGGGAACTTGTGAATCAGTCCACAAATCATTCCAATTTACATTTGACTCTTCATTATTATTAGGTGAGTCAATGGGACTTGTTCTAGAGGTAGACATCTATCACATAATATCAAACACGTTAAGAGATTAATATATCACATAATATTCATATGTTAAAAATATATAGTTTCCAACAAAAATGTTAAGCAATCATTTTTAAAGAAAACACGGTCGAAGTCCAGACTCACTAATGCATCCTAACAAACTCGATAAGACACACTAATGCAAATTTTCTGGTTCTCTAAGACCAACGCTCTGATACCAACTGAAATGTCCCGTTCTTATTGATTAAAAACGTTCCATATTAATTGATTTCGTTGCGAGGTTTTGACCTCTATATGAGATGTTTTTCAAAGACTGCATTCGTTTTTAAAACAAACCATAACCTTTATTTCATAAATAAAGGTTTAAAAAGCTTTACGTAGATTATCAAATAATGATAATCTAAAATATCATGTTTACACACGACCATTACATAATGGTTTACAATACAAATATGTTACATCGAAATCAGTTTCTTGAATGCAGTTTTTACACAATATCATACAAACATGGACTCCAAATCTTGTCCTTATTTTAGTATGCAACAGCGGAAGCTCTTAATATTCACCTGAGAATAAACATGCTTTAAAACGTCAACAAAAATGTTGGTGAGTTATAGGTTTAACCTATATATATCAAATCATAATAATAGACCACAAGATTTCATATTTCAATACACATCCCATACATAGAGATAAAAATCATTCATATGGTGAACACCTGGTAACCGACATTAACAAGATGCATATATATAAGAATATCCCCATCATTCTGGGACACCCTTCGGATATGATATAAATTTCGAAGTACTAAAGCATCCGGTACTTTGGATGGGGTTTGTTAGGCCCAATAGATCTATCTTTAGGATTCGCGTCAATTAGGGTGTCTGTTCCCTAATTCTTAGATTACCAGACTTAATAAAAAGGGGCATACTCGATTTCGATAATTCAACCATAGAATGTAGTTTCACGTACTTGTGTCTATTTTGTAAATCATTTATAAAACCTGCATGTATTCTCATCCCAAAAATATTAGATTTTAAAAGTGGGACTATAACTCACTTTCACAGATTTTTTACTTCGTCGGGAAGTAAGACTTGGCCACTGGTTGATTCACGAACCTATAACAATATATACATATATATTAAAGTATGTTCAAAATATATTTACAACACTTTTAATATATTTTGATGTTTTAAGTTTATTAAGTCAGCTGTCCTCGTTAGTAACCTACAACTAGTTGTCCACAGTTAGATATACAGAAATAAATCGATAAATATTATCTTGAATCAATCCACGACCCAGTGTATACGTATCTCAGTATTGATCACAACTCAAACTATATATATTTTGGAATCAACCTCAACCCTGTATAGCTAACTCCAACATTCACATATAGAGTGTCTATGGTTGTTCCGAAATATATATAGATGTGTCGACATGATAGGTCGAAACATTGTATACGCGTCTATGGTATCTCAAGATTACATAATATACAATACAAGTTGATTAAGTTATGGTTGGAATAGATTTGTTACCAATTTTCACGTAGCTAAAATGAGAAAAATTATCCAATCTTGTTTTACCCATAACTTCTTCATTTTAAATCCGTTTTGAGTGAATCAAATTGATATGGTTTCATATTGAACTCTATTTTATGAATCTAAATAGAAAAGTATAGGTTTATAGTCGGAAAAATAAGTTACAAGTCGTTTTTGTAAAGGTAGTCATTTCAGTCGAAAGAACGACGTCTAGATGACCATTTTAGAAAACATACTTCCACTTTGAGTTTAACCATAATTTTTGGATATAGTTTCATGTTCATAATAAAAATCATTTTCTCAGAATAACAACTTTTAAATCAAAGTTTATCATAGTTTTTAATTAACTAACCCAAAACAGCCCGCGGTGTTACTACGACGGCGTAAATCCGGTTTTACGGTGTTTTTCGTGTTTCCAGGTTTTAAATCATTAAGTTAGCATATCATATAGATATAGAACATGTGTTTAGTTGATTTTAAAAGTCAAGTTAGAAGGATTAACTTTTGTTTGCGAACAAATTTAGAATTAACTAAACTATGTTCTAGTGATTACAAGTTTAAACCTTCGAATAAGATAGCTTTATATGTATGAATTGAATGATGTTATGAACATCATTACTACCTTAAGTTCCTTGGATAAACCTACTGGAAAAGAGAAAAATGTATCTAGCTTCAATGGATCCTTGGATGGCTCGAAGTTCTTGAAGCAGAATCATGACACGAAAACAAGTTCAAGTAAGATCATCACTTGAAATAAGATTGTTATAGTTATAGAAATTGAACCAAAGTTTGAATATGATTATTACCTTGTATTAGAATGATAACCTACTGTAAGAAACAAAGATTTCTTGAGGTTGGATGATCACCTTACAAGATTGGAAGTGAGCTAGCAAACTTGAAAGTATTCTTGATTTTATGTAACTAGAACTTGTAAAATATATGAAGAACACTTAGAACTTGAAGATAGAACTTGAGAGAGATCAATTAGATGAAGAAAATTGAAGAATGAAAGTGTTTGTAGGTATTTTTGGTCGTTGGTGTATGGATTAGATATAAAGGATATGTAATTTTGTTTTCATGTAAATAAGTCATGAATGATTACTCATATTTTTGTAATTTTATGAGATATTTCATGCTAGTTGCCAAAAGATGGTTCCCACATGTGTTAGGTGACTCACATGGGCTGCTAAGAGCTGATCATTGGAGTGTATATACCAATAGTACATACATCTAAAAGCTGTGTATTGTACGAGTACGAATACGGGTGCATACGAGTAGAATTGTTGATGAAACTGAACGAGGATGTAATTGTAAGCATTTTTGTTAAGTAGAAGTATTTTGATAAGTGTCTTGAAGTCTTTCAAAAGTGTATGAATACATATTAAAACACTACATGTATATACATTTTAACTGAGTCGTTAAGTCATCGTTAGTCGTTACATGTAAGTGTTGTTTTGAAACCTTTAGGTTAACGATCTTGTTAAATGTTGTTAACCCAATGTTTATAATATCAAATGAGATTTTAAATTATTATATTATCATGATGTTATCATGTATGAATATCTCTTAATATGATATATATATACATTAAATGTCTTTACAACGATAATCGTTACATATATGTCTCGTTTAAAAATCATTAAGTTAGTAGTCTTGTTTTTACATATGTAGTTCATTGTTAATATACTTAATAATATATTTACTTATCATTTAACATAATTAACCAAGTGTATCAATATCTTAATATGATTCATATGTACCTAGTAAGACGTTGTTATAACGATAATCGTTATATATATCGTTTTCGAGTTTCTTAAATTAATAGTCTCATTTTTATGTATATAACTCATTGTTAAAATACCTAATGAGATACATACTTATAATAAAAACATGTTAACTATATATATAACCATATATATGTCATCGTATAGTTTTTACAAGTTTTAACGTTCGTGAATCACCGATCAACTTGGGTGGTCAATTGTCTATATGAAACATATTTCAATTAATCAAGTCTTAACAAGTTTGATTGCTTAACATATTGGAAACATTTAATCATGTAAATATCAATCTCAATTAATATATATAAACATGGAAAAGTTCGGGTCACTACACGAGTGATCGGTATAAACAGTGGTCTTAGACAACACCAAATAAGGTCAGAATTTATCAAATGCAAAGACAACTGCGAAAAGCTCCTTTTCCGTAGTGGTATAATTAGTTTGAGCTCCCGTTAGTGTCCTGCTCGCGTAATAAATTAGACTGAAGTGATTATCGTGGCGTTGTCGTAAGACGGCTCCCAACGCATAATCGCTAGCGTCACACATAAGCTCAAAAGGCAAACTGAAATCAGGCGATACAATTATTGGAGCCTGTGTGAGCTTGGTTTTTAGATTTGAGAAGGCGTTTTCACAATCATCATTAAAGTCAAAAGGAGTGTCTTTCTCAAGAAGTTTGGTAATAGGGCGGACGATTTTTGAAAAATCTTTAATGAATCGTCGGTAAAAACCCGCATGATCTAGAAAACTATGAATGGCCTTAATATTCGTCGGTTCAGGTAATTTAGATATGACCTCGATTTTGGCTTGGTCTACCTCAATTCCCGCAGAGATATTTTATGGCCTAGAACTACGCCTTCCTTCACCAAGAAGTGGCATTTTTCCCAATTTAAGACTAAATTGGCTTTCTCACATAGAATTAGCTTACGTTCAGGATTAGCAAGACATGAATCAAAGGAGTCCCCAAAGACGGAGAAGTCGTCCATAAAGACTTCCATACACTCCTTGATCATGTCGTGGAAGATCGCAATCATGCACCTTTGAAAAGTACCAGGTGCATTGCATAACCCAAAAGGCATGCATCGATAGGCAAAAGTACCAAACGGACAAGTGAATGTGGTCTTGTCCTGATCTAGCAGTCGATTGGGATCTTGAAATGCTCGGAGAATCCATCTAGGAAGCAGTAGAACTCCTTACCCGCCAATCATTCAAGAATTTGATCGATAAAAGGTAGTGGGAAGTGATCCTTCCTAGTAGCATCGTTCAAACGACGATAATCTATACAAACTCTCCATCCCGTAACCGTGCGTGTAGGAACAAGTTCAATCTTTTCATTAAGCACAATGGTCGTACCCCATTTTTTGGCACAACTTGAACAGGGCTCACCTATGGGCTATTGGGGATTGGGTAAATTAACCCGGTGTCAAGTAACTTAACTACCTCCTTTTTCACAACGTCCTTCATATTTGGGTTTAGCCTCCTTTGCCTTTGGACAACAGGTTTGTACTCATCCTCTAAGAGGATTTTATGAGTGCAAAAGGAGGGGTTGATGCCCGGTATGTCGGTCGTTTTCCAGGCTATCGCCTTTTTGTGAGCCTTTAACGAATTAATTAACCGACCCTTTTGATTACCAGAAAGAGTAGCAGAAATAACTACCTGTAATTGCGATGTACCTTAAAGATAGGCATACTCCAAATGTTCCGGGAGTTCCTTAAGTTCAAGTACGGGTGGTTCTTCCAAAGAAGTTTTAATTTGGAACTTATCTTCCCCTTTGATCTCTTCTATCAGTTCCTCTTCTTTGGGATCAACTTTCTCCTTCAGATCATAATCATCAGTACTTACTTCCAACAACTTCTCAAATTCAGCATCTAAATCGAAATCATCACTACCATCAACCGGGACAAAACCTGTAGTATCAACTTCCAAGAATTCCTGCAAATCATTCTCAACACACAAGTCTATTATAGAAAGTTTAAAGCAAGTATCATCAGTGGACTTGGGTTGTTTCATGGATTCGTCTATATGGCAAATCACTCTTTCGTCACCTACACCTATGCTAAGTTGGTTTTGTTGAACATGGATAATAGCATCAGCGGTGTTTAGAAAAGGTCGACCTAGAATGATTGGTACCTTAGTGTCCACTTTCATTTCGAGGATCACAAAATTGGCCCGAAAGACTAATGGTTCCTTATTTAGACAAGGGTGGCTAACTCTTACTATTTAGTCTTCGGCAATACCTATAGGAGTGTCAAAAGAATGGTTGGCCAAACGGATTCCCATTCTAGTCGGTTTTAAATCTCCTAAGCCAAGTTTCAAGTATAACGAATAGGGCATCAAATTAACGCTTTCACCTAAATCGGCTAGTGCATGGTACAAATCACCCAATAAACAAGGAATAATAAAGCTACCTGGGTCTCCCAATTTTTTTGCTTTTTCAAAATGGCCGAACACGCCTCATTGAGGAATGTGGCCGACACCTCTTGATATTTACCTTTCGAAGAGATTAGGTCCTTTAAAAACTTCTCGTAGTTAGGCATTCCTTTAATCACCTCCGCTAATGGCATATTGATGCTGATTTGATTGATCATATCCAAGAATTTCTTATACTGATTCGCTAGCTTGTCTTTCTTTAGAGCTTTGGGATATGGGATCAGTGCTTTGTACACCTTCAATGGCGGCTTAGTTATGATCTCCGGTGGATCATCTTTTTTTGCTCCTGAACTGTTGGCTCATCATCCTTAAAACTCTCATCCTTCGACTCCTCATCATTGGGTACCTGCAAAACAGTAGGAGAAACAATAGGTGGAGACTTGAGAGTCTCCTCATTAATGACCAAACCACTTAGGGTGGTTATGGAGTTCACGTGCTCATTTCTAACCGGTCCTTTGTTTTTCAGATTGGACTACGTGTTAGATGGGAGAGTACCTGGTGGTCTCTCCGAAAAAGACTGAGCAATACGGCCCACATCTCGTTCCAAATTTTGAATCGCGGCCTGCTGACTTCTAACTTGTTGCGTTGTTGATTCACCATCTTGTCTCAAAGCAGTAATACTCTCGTCCATTTTCATAATGAAACCCCTTAACAATTCATCCAACGGAGGCATCTTATTTTCTGGCTGCTGAACTGGTTGCATAGGTTGCTGAAAATTTCTAGGTGGTGCTTGCTGATTTCTGTTGTTAAATCTAGGTGGCCTGTACGGATATGTCTTCCGATTACCTTGATAAACCTGATTACCACTCTGATAATTATTACCACTCGTATTACCCACTTGGTTGAAAAACTGCCTTCCACCCAGAAATTCACTAAGAGCAAAATCACTTTTTTTCACATAACCCAAATAATTTGCTGTTCCTCCATTGATGCTTGATCACAATCTTTCGTAAGATGTGGTCACTGACATAACTCACAACCAACATTTATCACGTGCATTTCTTTAGTCATAGATTTCATCTGTCTTTTAAAAGTCGCAAGTTGAGCCTTAACTAAAGTAAGCTCGTCACTAGTTTTGGTACTAGCAACATGGGAAAAACGAGAGACGTCCATCTCTTGATGCCAATCATATGAGTGCATAGAAATTTCGGATATGATGTCATAAGCTTCATCCGGAGTCTTTTTCATTAACGTACCACCTGCAACAATATCAATTTCTTTCCTTGTCGGCACATTAACACCCTTATAAAAAATCTGGACCTTATTAAAGTTGTTCAACTCGTGTTAAGGACAGCTGTGTAGCAATTTACCGAATCGTGTCCATGCATCATAATGTGCCTCATTTGACTTCTGAATAAAGTGGTTAATGTCACTCTGCACTTTAGTAGCCTTAGAAGCTGGAAAGAAACACAGCAGAAACTTATCTTCCATTGTTGGCCAACTATCAATTTCACCTTCGGGCAATGATTCTAACCAATCCTTGGCATCGTCTTTTAAGGATCAAGGAAAAACTCTCAAATAGATAATCGTATCTGCAACATTTGCAATCTTGAACAAATTATAGATGCTTTTGAAGTTCCGAAGATGGTCGAATGCATCCTCTTTTGGTGTGCCCCTGAACTGGCACTGGTGAGTTATCATATTCAAAATCTGCCTCTTAACCTCAAAATTTGTGGTGACTGTCGGTTTTCTAATGGCATGTCCATTACCAGCCCTCGTGGGTTTCATCATTGCTTTCATCGTCGGACCTTCTCCTCCTTCGGCCATGTTAACTCCTTCTTTCTTAATATATTCAAAGTCCGGAATATAAAAAGGTAATTAAGCGACACCTTCGGCGATTTCCTATTCTTCTTTGGCTTTGCTGCGTGTATGGTAAACTCTAGACGGTTCCAGAGTTATTTGTACCTAACCTGTAATCACACTACAACAAAACCACGCGTAAATCCGAATAAAATAACTATAAAATAACTTTTGTAAGAATTGATTCTCACAAAAGGATCGAATAATTAAAAGCAAACTTAAAATCCCAATGTAGAACCGCTCCCCGACAGCGGTGCCAAAAAGTTGATATGTGATATCGTACCTTAAAATAACTAGCTAAAAACTTAACAATTATCACACAATTACAGGCAACTATAACCTGATCATGCAGTAATCTATAAGTAATTTGACCAATTCGTTCCACAGAGAGCAGTTTAATCAAGATCTTAAAACTATTAATTATCTCAGAGATTTTGATTAAGAGATTTGGTTTGTATTTCAATTCATGCAATCAACGTGAAGCAAATGAAATGAATAAACAGTTAAGACAAAACAGTGTCCACTTGAATGATTCACTATTGATATGGATTATTCTTGTAATTATTACCGATTATTATGTTTTTAATATAGTTGTAGGACTTCTCACAAAGTTCTAATCAATCAAAGTGAGTAAACTCACATAAACACACTTCAAAAGATTAAACTATATTTTGATAGAAACCAATGAGACTTGATTTGGACTAAACTCACGTAAAATCCTAATTATAACAATCACTTGCAATAATTACACTGTCATACAGTTCACAAGCCTTTCAATTCCCAATAAAATCAATAACACAATCACTTGAAATCACTTCTCTAATTGTCTAGATCACCTAAGTGTTGAAGCATAGATTACATCTCAATTTAACTCAAGTTAAACGATTAACAACCTATGTAATTGAATTAAGAACATAGAACATGCATAAGAGTGGATCTTTAATCAAACACAATTAATTTCAATCACAAAACATTAAATCCATAAAATAGAATAATCCAATAGTCATGGTTTCACATTCAAGCAAACACTAAACTTATTTAGCCTAGCATATTAAGGTAGCAAGAAGCAAATAAACAATAAAAACAAAGAGTATTCATGATTACATTGATAAACTAATGATAAAAACAAGTACCGAAAGTTATGATTAATCGAATAAAAGTAAAAGATAAGCAAGTCTTCAATGGTACGGTTGAGGTCTTCAAAGAACACTTCTTTTCGTATCTAGAAAACTGTACACACCTTTAGGGTTAAAAACCTCGACTATTTATAATTGCTCAAAAAGTCACCTGACCGGGCCCGCATCGCGATCGGGATAGACCAATCGCGGCCGGGATCATGCTTTTGCATCGCGACCGCGATGCTTGAGTCGCGACCGTGATTCATCTGCTTTCGATTTCTTCAACTTCTGTCAATGTATTACGGCCAGGATTCAACCAGTTGCGGCCGTGATCAGCTCCAAACTCAGTAAAACTTCAATTTCTCGTGTCCAAACATACTTTGAGCTTAAATATAACCAATACTTAGCAGAAAACAACCAAAACATTAAACCAAAGACCTCTGGAGCTAGTATTACCATTTTATCTCAAATAATCACAAAAGTCTTCACTATTCCGCAAATAAATAACAATAAAGGACCGATATCGCGATGTAATATATGTATAATTTGAGCGATTTCACCGTGGAGTCAGCATGGTTTAAATAAAGACAATTATTACTTTCGCATTTAAATTTTTGAATATGTTCAATACTGTTGGCTTGTGGTTACGATTACAATAGTATTACTTATATTGGTTCATTGACTTATATTTTAAAGGTCAATGTTTCTAATAAAACTAAATGCGAATGCTTTAAAACATCTCATATAGAGGGTGTAATTGTTAACTGTGGGACCTATGATTAACACGCCGTCAGATGGGAATTTAGCGGGGTGTTATAGTTGGTATCAGAGCTAACGGTTACCTAGGACTAGGCTGCATTAGATGTCGAACTTTTGGACACCTTTTGAGTCTAAATGGTAACCCTAGACTAGTTAAGCTACATAGAATATAGTTACCTACTTGTTACTTTACTTGATCTATATAATATAACTGCTAGTGTACTAACTTGTGTTTCTTTTGAAGTGCTAGATGACTTCTTCCAATCCTGTAATTCTTACCGACTCTGACACAGAATCCGAGGAAACCGTGCAGGCACAGGGAAACACTATACTTGAGTTCGTGGATGAGGCTATGTCTGAGCCTGAGATGGAGTCTGACCCGAGGAGGATCCCAAAGAGGATCCGGAAGAGGAACCAGAAGAGGATCCGGAGGAGGAACCGGAGGAGGAACCCGAGGAGAACCCAGAACTCGAATCCGAACCCGAACCCGAATTACCCGATTCACCTACTGGCACCAATTCACCTTTCAGGGACCCAGATTATGAAAACACCTACGGACCGAGAGGCCACCGTAGGATACCGAAGGGACCCTCCCAAGCCAATAATCCGTTTTGGAGAAGCTTTTCACACGACACCCGAACACTTCAGGAGTGCCGTCGTTTTCACCCTTATGAAGCTTCTACTTCTAAACCTAACACCTCCACTGCTGCTACCAATAGCAATGACACCGACGACCTCAAGCTAAGAGTTGAGAACCTAGATAAAATCGCCGAGTACCTGTTGAAAGAGCTTGGGAAACCTAAATAGAAGAGATTTATTGAACTTGTTCCACATTACTTAATACTATTTCGTATTATTACTTATTACTTGATGTTTACACATACATTACTTGATATTTTAATTCTTTATTATGGCATGAATAATAAATGAATGGTTTTGCTACTTAAAGTCGCTGGTTTACTATTATTCTGTGATGCATGATGAGTTATTAATGACTGTTGTGAACTGCTTATTATCACTACTATCACAACTGTCACTACTTACTACTAATAGTGTTACTTAACACTACTTCTCACTACTAAGGATCTCTTCATATTATTATTATTACTTACTAGTCTTCAACACTCGTTGCTAGTATATTTTTATATAGTGTTGTTTTGGCACTGACCTGGTGTATTTTTCTGTGTTGAAGATTCCTCCGAAGGAATCCACAGCTGCTCAAATTAGGAGACTCGTCGCTAAAGGTATCGCGGCAGAAAGAGCTGAATCGCTTAGGGAGCTCAACAACACACGCAATAGCAACGATCGTGGTGGTTCGAGCAACAACAACAACAACAATGGAAACCAGGGCCGTGGTAGGTGTTCTTACAAAACATTCACTAGCTGTAACCCACACTCATTTAGTGGGACTGAGGGACCCGTTGGTATCAACCGTTGGTTCGAGAAATTCGAGTCTGTTTTCCGCATCAATGGGTGTGATGATGCTGATCGAGTGAGATTTACTACGGGCACACTATCTGACAGAGCGCTCACTTGGTGGAATAATTATGCACAGTCTCTGGGTCATGATCAAGCGTATGCTCTTCCATGGGAAACTTTGAAACAGTGAATGATTGAGGAATACTATTCGTGCAATGAGATCAAGAAGATGGAACGTGAGTTCCATAATTTGAAGCCAGTAGGCACTGATCTTACCACCTATAACAAGAGGTTCTTTGAGTTGGCAATGATGTGTCCAGAAATGGTCACTCCTGAGAAGCGTAAGGTTGAACAGTATATTGAAGGCTTAAGTGAGAATATTCAAGGTGGGGTCACTACTTTCAAACCCACTACAGTGCAATAAGCTATTAATATGTCAAGTTTATTACTAGATCATATTGTTCAGAGAGGAAAGGGCACTACTGTTAATGAGGTTAAGCCTAATGATGGCAAGAGAAAGTGGAACGGTGGGCAAGATAAGAATCATTACTAGCAACCGTTCAAAAAGCATGATCCTTACTGAAACGACACTGGGGTCATTGGAGCTAACTCTGGGTATAAGGGTAAGAATCCATAATGTCAAAAGTGTGGCAAGCATCACTCTGGAACCTGTACTGTAATTTATGACCGGTGTAAGAAGTTTGGCCATTTGGCTAAGGATTGTAAGAACAACAATACCAATATCAACACTGCGAGCAATGCAGATAACACTGGTAATGTTAAGAATTGCTTTGGTTGCGGACAGTCGGATCATTTTAACAACACTGGAATTGCTCGAGGCATGGCGTTCAATATCAACTCTGCGGAAGCTCGTGATGATCCGAAACTAGTCACGGGTAAGTTTTCACTCAATGATCAACATGTTTATGTTTTGTTTGACACTGGTGCTGATACAAGTTTTATATCTAAGGATATTTGTCACTGCATTAAGAACCCTATTTCTCCCCTAGATAACGTGTATTTTATAGAACTAGGGAATGGTAATTTGATGAGAGCCGATAAGATTATTCGTGGCTGTATTTTGAAGTTAAAGGGTACGCCTTTTAACATTGATGTTATACCTATTAAACTGGGAAGTTTCGACCTTGTGGTTGGAATGGGCTGGTTATCTGACAACAAAGCCGAAGTGGTCAGTGACCTAAAGGCTATTCGTATTCCTATTGCAAATGGTGAACCTATGATGATTCATGGAGAAAAGAGCAACACACAACTACATCTCATTAACTGCTTGAAAGTTCAGAAGTATGTGAGAAAGCGATGTATCGCGTTTATGGATCACGTAAGCCAAGTTGAACCTGAAGAAAGGAGACCCGAAGAAGTTCCTATAGTTAAGGAATTTCTTGAAGTTTTTTCAAAGAAATTACCTGGTCTCCCACCGCATCGAGAAGTTGACTTTCAGATTGATTTAGTGCCAGGAGCGGCACCGGTGGCTCGCGCACCGTATAGTCTTGCACCTCTAGAGCTACAAGAGTTGTCTAGTCAGCTGCAAGAGTTATTAGACAAGGGATTTATACAATCGAGTTCTTCAACTTGGGGAGCTCCAGTCTTGTTCGTTAAGAAGAAGGAAGGGTCGATGAGGTTATGTATTGACTATAGAGAGTTGAACAAGTTGATAATCAAGAATCGGTATCCACTGCCGAGGATTGATGACTTATTCGATCAATTATAGGGATCTAGTTGTTACTCGAAGATTGATCTGAGGTCCAGTTATCACCAATTGAGGGTCAAGGAAGTTGATGTCCTGAAGACGGCGTTTAGAACACACTATGGGCATTATGAGTTTACAGTGATGCCGTTTGGTTTGATGAACGCACTAGCAGTGTTCATGGACCTCATGAACCGTGTGTGTAAGCCATACCTAGATAAATTTGTCATTGTGTTTATTGATGATATATTTAAATAGCACGAACAACATTTACGTTCGATACTGACGACGCTTAGAGAAGAGCATTTGTATGCAAAGTTCTCAAAGTGCGACTTTTGGTTGCAAGAAGTACAATTCCTTGGTCATGTTGTAGGTGCCAATGGAATACAAGTTGATCTGGCGAAGATTGAAACGGTTAAGAATTGGGAAACCCCAAAGACACCAATGCAGATCTGAAAATTCTTGGGTCTAGCTGGTTACTACAGGAGATTCATTGAAGGATTCTCTAAGATTGCCCGACCGTTAACAACGTTAACTCATAAAGGCAAGAAGTATGAGTGGTCAGAATCGTAAGAAACTGCATTTTAGCTGTTGAAGGATGAAAGAGAAGCTAACAACTGCAACGATATTGTCTTTACTTAAAGATTTTGTTATTTATTATGATGCCTCGCGTCAAGGAATGAGTTGTGTACTTATGCAATGAAACAAGGTTATTGCTTATGGATCGCGACAGTTAAATATTCACAAGCAGAACTACACTACGCACAACCTGGAACTAGGAGATGTAGTCTTCGCACTCAAAATGTAGTATGGAACCAAATTTACCATTTTCACCGACCATAAGAGCTTACAGAACATATTTGATCAGAAGCAGCTCAACATGAGATAGTGACGCTGAATGGAGTTGCTTAACGACTACGATTGTGACCTTCAATACCATCCTGGCAAAGTGAACGTTGTAGCGGATGCTTTGAGTAGAAAACAGAGAGAGAAACCTCTCAGGGTTAAAGCTCTTAACATGATTGTACGTACGAACATTACATCACGGATCCGCGAAACTAGAAGCCGTAAAATAAGAGAATGTTGATGCTAAATTTATCAAGGGTTTGGATAAGAAATTCGGCATAAAAGACAATGGAACACGGTATTTTGCTAACTGAATTTGGGAACTAAAGTTTGTTGGATTGAGAGAACTAGTGTTGGTGGAAGAACACAAGTCAAGGTACTCAATTCATCCTGGATCAGATAAAATGTACCAAGATTTGAAGGCGTTCTATTAGTGGCCAAATCTGAAAGCTGACATTGCTACCTATGTCGAAAAGTGCTTGACTTGTGCTAAGGTCAAGGCTGAACACCAGAAACCATCAGGGTTATTAACTCAAACAGAGATTCCCAGTGGAAATGGGAATGTACTTCATCACAAAACTGCCAAAAATCATGGGAGGTTACGACACCATTTGGTTGTCGTGGATCGTCTCACTAAGTCTGGACACTTCTTACCGATAAGAGAAACTGATAAGATGGAGAAGTTGGCTCAAGTCTACATTGAGGAAGTCATTTCTAGGCATGGGGTACCTGAATACACTATATATGATCGCGATAGCAGATTATCTAGATTCTGGTAAACGTTACAGCAAGCAATGGGGACTCGTTTAGATATGAGTACAGCATATCACACCCAGACAGATGGCCAAAGCGAACGAGCTATTCAAAATTTAGAGGACATGTTGCGAGCATGTGTCATTGATTTCGAAAACGGGTGGGATAAGTATTTACCGCTAGCCGAGGTCTCATACAATAGCAGCTACCATTCGAGCATTAAAGTTGCACCTTTCGAAGCATTGTACAGAAGGAAGTGTAGATCTCCCATGTTTTGGAGCGAATTGGGGGATAGTCAGTTGACAGGTCCGGAGATTATTCAGTAGACAACAGAGAAAATTGTACAGATTCAAGAAAGATTGAAAACGGCTCGGAGTTGTCAAAAGAGTTATGCCGATGTTAGAAGGTGAGATTTAGATTTTCAAGTTGGCGATAAAGTCATGCTTAAAGTATATCACCCTGGAAGGGTGTGGCACGGTTCGGAAAATGAGATAAATTGAGTCCGAGATATGTTGGACCATTCGAGATAACTGAAAGAGTTGGACCAGTGGCTTACAGATTGAAACTGCCACAAGCACTCAGTGGAATACACGACACTTTCCATGTGTCCAACCTGAAGAAGTGCCTAGCCGACGAGAACTTGGTGATTCCTTTAAAGGAACTGCGTGTCGATGAAAAACTTATTTTTTTATTGAGGAACCCATCGAGATTATGGACCGTGAGGTCAAACGCTTAAAGCAAAGCAACATCCCTATCGTTAAGGTTCGGTAGAACGCACAGAGAGGACCAGAGTTCATGTGGGAGCATGAGGATCAGATGAGGCAAAAGTACCCGCAACTGTTTCCGGAGGAAACTACTTTAGCAGACGTTCACTAAAATTTCGAGACGAAATTTTCAATAACAGGTGGGTAATGTAACAACCCTGCCTTTTTCATCACTTTCGTTAACTGTCTATTAATCGTTTTAACGGTGATTACTTGACTTTATATGTGTTTACGTGTAATAAATGCATACTTGATCCCTATAGGGTTACGTGAATTAACATGGGGTTAATATTAATTAATAAACTTATTTCAGATAATGAAATACGATAAAAATGGTAAGATTTGAATACTGCAAAAATTACTTTTCGAGTAAAGAAACGCTCGGGTTTATTTTTCATAATTATTTTAATAATTATTAACTTTGTAAAATATTTAACTTATTGGTATTTTAATAAACTAAATGATTGATTGCGTTTTAACTGTAATGACCCAAACCTCGTTATACCAAAAACACGCCCCAAAAAAAATTTGGATCAGAACATCTGGACGGCGTCCAGCTATCTGGACGGCGTCCAGCTCTGAAGGCCAGGACGGCGTCCAAGCATATGGGACGGCATCCCAATGAACTGCCAGTTACTGCTCCCCGTGCTCAACTTACGTGAGCGGAAAACCCACTTCCCGACACTTTCAAACGAAACCCTTTTTACAACATGTCAATATAAGTAAAATTAAAAGATTTCCACAATAAAACCAAGTTTTACAACATCAGGCCCACATCGGCCATTTTACGAATTTCATTCAAAATTACGAGTTTCGACCATAAGAGTTTAAATTCCAAACGACACCTAGAGCATGGTGTATGGGGTTAAACTACCCACATCTTGGTCAAACTTCAAAACTAAACTTTCCAAAAGCGTCCCCTATCCAAAAGGAGCTGGAGGCCTCTAATCCAATCAAACACCCTTACCCTTGTCCACGCTGGAGCCTAAAAAGGTAAACAACGAGAGGGTAAGCAAAACGCTTAGTGAATACAATAATTATACACATACATATATAATATACCAACTTGCAAACACTTACACACATACCGCATACATGATAGCAACACAATTAGCTTATCATCTCAAATACAAAGCTATTAACCTCCGGTACCATAAGCTAGCACATCATTAACATAAATATAACTCAAACGATGTAGTATGCTTATGCTACCACACAATAACCATGGTTAACCAATTGTAAAAGGGAATGGCACTTACGAACGGCCATCGGTGTTCATAACATATGTTAGTGTACTTAACACCTCGTATTACTAAATCCTCGGGTGGCATCTTAACACCTCGATGCTTCACCCTTTATCTTACAGAGTGGTGCCTTAACACCTCGGTACTTCACTCCTAGGTGGCATCTTAACACCTCGATGCTTCACCCCGAGTGGCGTCTTAACACCTCGACGCTTCACTCGTTACGTGAAACCTGGTGTCTTAACACTTCGACACTTCACATCTCACGCTACAATAAATAAATACATTATATACCTACGCATATAATTATTCCACTCACCTTGAAGTCTTTTGTGGAAGATAACTGAGCTTGTAACCTTCAATGTAACGTACCTATTACATTATGCATATAATCAATCACAAACTCAAGTCGGTCAACCAACTTGCTAACCATCCTAAAGTCATTTTGACCCTTGGTGCAACTTCGACCCATTTGCACACTTACCCTTATCATCGGGTCAATTTTGCCAAAACCCTAACACTAGCCAAATATGGTCTTAAAAACACATTTTAACACAAGGTTATCGCATTTTCCACACTCGTAAGACAACTTAGGTCATCAAGGACTCGTTTGACCCATTTCAAGCTTTACACACCCATCCGGGTCACCACATACCCAAATAACACCCACTTACATAACATCTAGGTGTGCTATTAGTTAACTAACCATTCTAAGACTCATAAACACATTTAACATTTCAAAACCCTAGGTTAATCATCTTTGAGTCCTCATGACCCAAAGTTACCCAAAAATCTCAATTCACTAACAAAATGGGTTTTATGTTCGACACTACCCAAACCCCAACCCTTAAACAATTAAAACAAGGAAATCAAGGTTAAGGCTTACCACCACAACCACGACGTAGCTAGGGACTAGACGAACAACTTTAAAACCCGTACTTTGGCCCGAAACAACCTTCTTCATCCTTGATTTGAGCTCTCTCACTCTAGAGCTCTCCTTTCTCTCTCTAGAATTTAAGTGGAAAGATGAAGGTAGGTGATAGTGGAGTTATGACACCCCACTAGCTGATCTTGTGGCCTTAAATTCGTCCCAAGTGAAATTACCAAGATGCCCTTTTTAATGTCTAAAAATAGGACAGCTGACCCGCCAGTTCATCTGGACGGCGTCCAGAATACTGGACGGCGTCCAGCCCTTCAATAAAGGACGTGTAACAACCCAAACCAAACCACGACAATTCCCGTTAAATTTTACAACAAAAAAAAAATTTCTGGTGCAGTTCAATTGCGCGGCACGCCAGGTGGGTGCGCGGCGCGCCAAACCACCTGGACAGCCCGCTGTCCCCGGAAGTCAATTTAACGAAAATGTTCGACTAGTTCCCGACATTTTTAGCCAAAACGCTTTCAACCATGAATTCATATATATAAAACTAGCACGTTTAATTAATAAAATTAAGTTTACGGAGTGGGTCCGACATTGACCCATATTACCACCTTAAGTACCAAAAATACAATTTTAGACTTTAAGATTTTAATACAAAACAAAGCCGAGCATGGCGATCGGGAATACACTACCCAATCCTAAACAATCCAAAAGCAAGTCACTAAAGCAACTATGCAAGTCTTCTAGTCCTCGCGCTTACCCGAGCCACCATCCGCATGCAATCTATAAAAAAAGTCAACAACGAGAGGGTAAGCTAATGCTTAGTGAATGATAATATACTACATACATATATATGTATAAAATGAATACGCCACACAAAACAAATACCGCATACCGAAGCATCCAAGTATAAAGCATCTACACTAAGCATACCGTACGATCTAAGCAACGAGCTAAAGATACAACACAAAAGATAGTCCACCAACGACAAAGTAAACATCGCCAAATAGCTACACCCGGAGGGTTAGCTACAACACAACAACACATTAATATAATACAATAATAATAATACACAAGGTTAACCCCTTAACCTCAATCACACGAACATTGGCAGAACAACCCGAGCCTTGTGAATTCGCACAACCCGAAATTCACTTCTCAACCATAAGATGACCGAACAACCCGAGTCATCGTGAATCCGCGCTACCCGAGATCCACTACCACAATAAGGTGACCGAACAACCCGAGTCACCATGAATCCGCACTACCCGAGATTCATTTCTCATTGCTAAAGCCCACGGTCACGGGATTATAAAATCCACCACATCGGGGTCATCCACAACACAACCATATCAACCCTTCGCCATTAGGGTTATAACAACCAAATCACAACCATGTGTGATAATGTGCACACAAAATGTGCACCTCGCCAAAGATGGTCAACCAAAACGCACAACCGTGCCAATTGGACTTATACACAAGTCCATCAAGTCCACCTATATGTGAAGTGAGCTCTATAACCGAGAATCACTTCACCCGACCCGCACCCATCCTACACATACATATGCACATAGGATATTATCACTCACCTTGAAGTCTTGAAGAAAGCTTCCAAGTAATCCGCAACTCGTCAATGGAAAGTACCTATTCCATTATCACAAATATCACAACACAATTAGGATGGATTTACAAACCACCCAATTCGACCCTTAGTGCAATTTCGACCCAAATGCACTTCCAAGCACAAACCGTATCGGAACTAACCAATAATCACTAACACAAGTGAGAATGGTCATAATATGCTAAATAAACCCGAACTCAAGTGTTAAACACGTGTCATACCCATTTTGACACTTAAACCCTAATTTTGACCCATAAAGGTCAAAATCTCATCCTTTACAAGTTTGACACCAAAACACATTTAACTCGGTTTAATACTTCAACTTAATCCATTTTAAGTTTATAAACCTCATTAATTCGCCAATCGGGTCATAATTACCACCAAAACCTAATTTGACCCAAAGTCACAATTAGTCACCCAAATTACCCTAAATGGGTTCCAATACTTCCATAATCACTAATCCAAGTGATTAAACTCCAAACCAAAGCCTAATCAAGGCCAAAACGTCATCCAACCCAAAACCCGCCAAGTGACAAGAATAACTAGTCACCATAAACCCATTTCATCACCTAAGTGGGTTACTCAACAAATTAACTCAAAACCCTAAATTGAATATCAAGTTAAACAAATGAAATTCGGAGTTTGAGCTTACCAATACCACCACAACGTAGCTAGGAACGAGGAGAACAACTTTAAAATCCGAGACTTTGAACGATTCGAGCTTCTTCCTCACCAAAACCTTCAATCTCTCTCTAAGCCTCTCTCTCTCTCTCTAAGAATGGATGAAGATGATGAGTGGATGTGAATGGGATCCAAAACTGATCCAAACTAGCTCATAAGCCTCACAAATCCGGCCCCATGTGATTTTACCCTTTTACCCCTCATTAAAGCAATTAAAAATAAAGAGGGTTCTGTCAGCAGCAATCGGCGCGGCGCGCCCCAACCCTGCGCGGCGCGCAACACAGCTGAACCAGATTCCTTTGCATATTAATTCCATATAAATATTAAACGAAGCCCGATCTCATATGTCTTTTATAAACAAGTATACAAAATAAATATTCGGGTCTTACAACTCTCCCCCACTTAAACTCGATCACGTCCTCGTGATCCTCATCACTTGACCAAACGGACTCCACTTTACGGTCCTCAACATAAGTCCAATCCGACTTTCCTAAGCAATTTTTCCCAACGAATCGCCTTCCACAACTAAATCGTCACCCGCGGTTTATCAAATCCACAATCCGAGCACTAACACCATGCTCATTCCCTAACACTGGGAAAAACCCAACCAATCTCATACCGAGATATTAATTCCTTAGTGTACTATTACCGAGTACAACGCTAAAAGCAACCAAGTCTCAACCTAAAGTCAACAATCCGAAACGATGAAGACCGAACCAAACGAATCCTTGCGGATAACACCAATCACTAGACATCCTTTGTAGTGCGCTATACGACCAATACGCCACTACTGTAATCATCATAATCCAACGGTTAGAAACCGATAGCGTCCAAAATGACTATGGCAACGCTAAACCCGAAGGTGTACAAAATCAACTCTCGTCACACCCGTGACAACATGTGAGCGAAACACGGCTATCGCATCACTAATCACACAACATGGTCCTCACGACCCCACTACCGGCGTATAAAACAACCAATAGATCAAACCACACGGTCCTCATGACCCCACCATCGGTGTATAAAACAACCAATAGATCAAACCACACGGTCCTCATGACCCCACCATCGGTGTATAAAACAACCGATAGATCACAACTCAACATGGCCGAAATAACCCGAGCCAAAACACATATGGAGGATGGTCGAAACAACCCGAACCTTAGTGAATTCGCACAACCCAAAATCCACCAACCCAATCCATATATCTCACAACAGAATGACCGCACAACCCGAGTCATCGTGAATACGCGCAAATCGATATTCACTACCACTGCCACATAGTGTAACCGAGGATGGCCGTACAACCCGAGCCTTAGTGAATCCGAACTACCCGACATTCACTACCTCAAACTATGAGCCCAACCAACAGGGATAATCGTACTACCCGAAATATTGTGAATACGAACAACCCGATATTCACGTCCCACAACACAACTCTCTTGATGAAGTCAGCGGACCCCGAAGGTCATGCTCCACCAATCTCAATACCGGATGAAGTCAGCGGACCCGAAGATCATGCTTCACCGATCTCAACACCACGCTCATGACGAAGTCAGCGGACCCTAAAGATCATGCTCCATCAATCACGTACTCCCATGATGAAGTCAGCGGACCCTAAAGATCATGCTCCATCAATCAACCATACCATAATGAAGTCAGCGGACCCGAAGATCATGCTTCATTAATCGTCAATCCCATGATGAAGTCAGCGGACTCCGAAAGTCATGCTTCATCAATCACATACCATAATCGAGCAAGAACCACCTATATCAAGCATAGGTACCGAACAAGAATTCTCCAAAAGAGAACCCGACACACACCTTCCTTAACCGAAGGATTTCACCTTGCTCACCAAACACATCCATTATCTCTCAACGAGATTTACCACTTTACCACCTCGGTGGTAATTCCAATCCAAACCATAAGTACAATTTATCCGAAATCGTACCCTACCACAAATCGACCAAAACTAGGTCTCGACAAAAAATTTCCGGATCTACCAAAAGCATGATCCGAAATATCACACTAAAACTTCCTCGTGCGGGAGTGCGACTCCCCCACTTGGAACCACGTTCCTATCTCACAACTCGTACAACAGTACAATGCTACCAAAGGTAGACTTTACCGATCATTGGGTACACACGACCCATCACTACACCTTGCTCCAACCTTGAGCATACAAAGGATTTCAATCAATCCTTAAACACTTCGAACGCAAAGTGTAGCACGATTACACAAACCATACCCTCGCAATTATCCAATTGCTTTAGTTTGTCAAGTTTCACTTAGTCACTCATGTACCTAAGGGTTTCTCCCGGGACCCTAAGTACAATGTAACCACAACACAATCGGAGTCGACACCACGCTAGTAGGTATAAAAGAGGCACCTAATGTCGCGTCATAAAGACTCCATTACCAACATACGTCAAGATTTTAAACACTCGATCTCAAAGGTTCCAATCACCCGACGAACCCCATGGTTCATCACTTCAACATAGAAGCGAACACGCGCTTAACAATCGAACACCATATCCTTTTCCGTGGCTTGGTAGTAACATTTCCCAAATACTAAGGAATGCTTGGTTGCACCAAGTCTTACGCCCTTCGTCCCAAAAATCAAACATCGTCACAGGGTACTTCCATTAGAAACGTCACCCTTAACAATAACATGCACAACACAATGCATATAACAAATCCGAACCTAAACGCCACATAAATAAATATTCAAAAGACATATTTATTAAAACGAAACGTACCTCAACGTCTCCTTGCGGCATTCGCCGCCGCCAACTCGGGACAATCCGGCTTGCGATGTCCCTCTTTATGACAATAGTAGCACATTCCGTCATCACTTCTCGGCATTGTGCATTCCCACAACTTGTGACCCCTAACGCCACAATTGAAACACCTAGGCGCACGAGAATCCACCGCGCCCTTTACCACATTACTCGTACTCGCACTCGGACCCTTAGTCCTCTTACTCGGAGCACCATAAGAAATAACCCTTCTCTCACTTGAAGGTTCGGCCTTTTTCGATCGCGTATAAGACTCGAAACCTCTAGCCACCGCAAATAACTCCGCAAATGACTTCGCGTAACCCCGGCTGATTTTGCTTTTCAAGTCATCGCTCAAAGTTCGATAGAAATCCTCCATCAACAAACGATCGTTCCCCAAATATTCCGGGCAAAAACGAGCCTTCGACATAAAAGTCGTCTTTAAAGTATTCAAGTCCATAGAACCCTGTTGCAAATTTTGCAACTCACAACGCAATTCTGATAAATCGGCTGAAGTTCGAAACTCCTCGAAGAATTCCTCCTTAAATTCGTCCCATGATAATGCCATAAACGTCTCACCACCGACAAGATCAATCTTGCCATCCAACCAATCCTTCGTCCTACCTCGCAACAAACTAGTAGCGAGTCTCGTCTTTTTCTCGGGTGGGCATTCCATAGTACGAAAACACCCTTCGACATCCGAAACCCAAGTCGTACTCACCAAAGGATCCGGTTTCCCATCATACATAGGGGGTTTAGTCCTCATGAAGCTCTTAAGACAACGCTCCATTTCACCCCTATTTTTGAATTCGGAATACTTCCCATCCATTTCTTCTCGAAACGCCCTCATTTGCTCCGCAACGGCGGCCGTAACTCTAGCTTTAAATT
The DNA here is from genome assembly GCF_046630445.1 of Rutidosis leptorrhynchoides. NCBI lineage: Eukaryota > Viridiplantae > Streptophyta > Magnoliopsida > Asterales > Asteraceae > Rutidosis > Rutidosis leptorrhynchoides. Next base: position 559,477,629 of record NC_092333.1, read on the forward strand.
CCGTGTCGTTCGTCTCAGTCTCGTTTCTCGTCGTCATTCTAAAGAATGCAAAACGATTAGTCCACGCACGTATAAAACGACACGCACAACACCCTCCCATCTTGCTAAACACTCGTCGTACATCACTTGTTAGACACGATTTGCACCCGTAATAAGGTCTGCAAGTTCTTATTACGCACGCACGCCGCATCGACTCGTTAGTACAACGACCGCCTCGCTCGATGCTATAAACAAACACAAACAAAATTCTACGCGATAGAAGCACACGCGAGAATTACACCACAACACAAATAATATATTAATGATATCCGCATTACTAATATAAACGTTAGTCGACCTATAAACAAGGCACTAACTAAACCCGTTCCTGACCCGTAATCCTACAAGTCCCGCAACAAATTACGCGCACACAAAAGTCTAAGTCTAGGCACCTATCTCAAGTCACCTAAATCCCTTAGACCATGCTCTGATACCACTTGTAACAACCCAAACCAAACCACGACAATTCCCGTTAAATTTTACAACAAAAAAAAAATTTCTGGTGCAGTTCAATTGCGCGGCGCGCCAGGTGGGTGCGCGGCGCGCCAAACCACCTGGACAGCCCGCTGTCCCCGGAAGTCAATTTAACGAAAATGTTCGACTAGTTCCCGACATTTTTAGCAAAAACGCTTTCAACCATGAATTCATATATATAAAACTAGCACGTTTAATTAATAAAATTAAGTTTACGGAGTGGGTCCGACATTGACCCATATTACCACCTTAAGTACCAAAAATACAATTTTCGACTTTAAGATTTTAATACAAAACAAAGCCGAGCATGGCGATCGGGAATACACTACCCAATCCTAAACAATCCAAAAGCAAGTCACTAAAGCAACTATGCAAGTCTTCTAGTCCTCGCGCTTACCCGAGCCACCATCCGCATGCAATCTATAAAAAGAGTAAACAACGAGAGGGTAAGCTAATGCTTAGTGAATGATAATATACTACATACATATATATGTATAAAATGAATACGCCACACAAAACAAATACCGCATACCGAAGCATCCAAGTATAAAGCATCTACACTAAGCATACCGTACGATCTAAGCAATGAGCTAAAGATACAACACAAAAGATAGTCCACCAACGACAAAGTAAACATCGCCAAATAGCTACACCCGGAGGGTTAGCTACAACACAACAACACATTAATATAATACAATAATAATAATACACAAGGTTAACCCCTTAACCTCAATCACACGAACATTGGCCGAACAACCCGAGCCTTGTGAATTCGCACAACCCGAAATTCACTTCTCAACCATAAGATGACCGAACAACCCGAGTCATCGTGAATCCACACTACCCGAGATCCACTACCTCAATAAGGTGACCGAACAACCCGAGTCACCATGAATCCGCACTACCCGAGATTCATTTCTCATTGCTAAAGCCCAGGGTCACGGGATTATAAAATCCACCACATCGGGGTCATCCACAACACAACCATATCAACCCTTCGCCATTAGGGTTATAACAACCAAATCACAACCATGTGTGATAATGTGCACACAAAATGTGTACCTCGCCAAAGATGGTCAACCAAAACGCACAACCGTGCCAATTGGACTTATACACAAGTCCATCAAGTCCACCTATATGTGAAGTGAGCTCTATAACCGAGAATCACTTCACCCGACCCGCACTCATCCTACACATACATATGCACATAGGATATTATCACTCACCTTGAAGTCTTGAAGAAAGCTTCCAAGTAATCCGCAACTCGTCAATGGAAAGTACCTATTCCATTATCACAAATATCACAACACAATTAGGATGGATTTACAAACCACCCAATTCGACCCTTAGTGCAATTTCGACCCAAATGCACTTCCAAGCACAAACCGTATCCGAACTAACCAATAATCACTAACACAAGTGAGAATGGTCATAATATGCTAAATAAACCCGAACTCAAGTGTTAAACACGTGTCATACCCATTTTGACACTTAAACCCTAATTTTGACCCATAAAGGTCAAAATCTCATCCTTTACAAGTTTGACACCAAAGCACATTTAACTCGGTTTAATACTTCAACTTAATCCATTTTAAGTTTATAAACCTCATTAATTCGCCAATCGGGTCATAATTACCACCAAAACCTAATTTGACCCAAAGTCACAATTAGTCACCCAAATTACCCTAAATGGGTTCCAATACTTCCATAATCACTAATCCAAGTGATTAAACTCCAAACCAAAGCCTAATCAAGGCCAAAACGTCATCCAACCCAAAACCCGCCAAGTGACAAGAATAACTAGTCACCATAAACCCATTTCATCACCTAAGTGGGTTACTCAACAAATTAACTCAAAACCCTAAATTGAATATCAAGTTAAACAAATGAAATTCGGAGTTTGAGCTTACCAATGCCACCACAACGTAGCTAGGAACGAGGAGAACAACTTTAAAACCCGAGACTTTGAACGATTCGAGCTTCTTCCTCACCAAAACCTTCAATCTCTCTCTAAGCCTCTCTCTCTCTCTAAGAATGGATGAAGATGATGAGTGGATGTGAATGGGATCCAAAACTGATCCAAACTAGCTCATAAGCCTCACAAATCCGGCCCCATGTGATTTTACCCTTTTACCCCTCATTAAAGCAATTAAAAATAAAGAGGGTTCTGTCAGCAGCAATCGGCGCGGCGCGCCCCAACCCTGCGTGGCGCGCAACACAGCTGAACCAGATTCCTTTGCATATTAATTCCATATAAATATTAAACGAAGCCCGATCTCATATGTCTTTTATAAACAAGTATACAAAATAAATATTCGGGTCTTACAGGACGGCATCCCAAGATTTGGATGGTGTCCCAACCTTCTGTGAAAACAGGATCTTACAACTCTCCCCCACTTGAACCGGATTGCGTCCTCGCAATCCAAGCCGCATGACAAGCAGGAAGATACACCAAAACAAACTCTTCAGATTCGCACGTTAACTCGGAACCCTTACTACGACGCCATTGAACCTTAAAAGTTCTCATCTCTTTATTTCTCAACATTTTCACCTTTTCATCGAGTATTGCAATCGGCTCCTCAACATACTCTAACTTATTATTTAGCTCAATCCCGTCGAATGGCATCCAAGAAGAATCATCTGCAACACAATTACGGAGATGGAAAACATGAAATGTATTATGGATCCCTGCAAGCTCTCTGGGTAATTCCAAACGATACGAAACTTCACCAACACAAGCTAAAATCTTAAATGGCCCAATAAACCGAGGAGCTAACTTTCCCTGTTTTCGAAAACGAATAATACCCAATCTTAAATGGCATCACCATGTCACCCTCTTGGAACTCAATCAATCACTTACGTTTGTCGGCATACGACTTTTGTCTATCTTGAGCCACTTTCAAATGAGTTCGAATCATCTCAATCTTGCTATTCATCTCTAAAACCAATTCGGTACTCCCGATTTCTCTTTGACCCACTTCACCCCAACAAATCGGAGTTCGACACCTTTGCCCATAAAGCATCTCATAAGGTGGCATCCCGATACTAGTATGGTAAATGTAACGACCCGGATTTTTCCGATCGTTTTACACTTATAAGATTAATATTTACATAAATTAAAACTTACCAACATGATAAGCAATCTAAATTGTTGAGATTTATGATTTTGAAAAGAGTTTTACATAACGTTTAACCGTCTAGTTTGACCGATGATATCACGAACTATACAATATATGTTAATTATACGTTTGTGTATATATATGTATATATACATATTTAACATGATTTAAGGATGTTTAAATATCTCATTTTGTATTAATAACAATAAGTTATAAGTATATTTTGAAACTACTAACTTAAGCTTTCAAAACGATAACTATACGTAACGTTATTTGACATAAATACTTACGACCTATAATGTTTATACATATATCGTATATATAATGTATTTAATCACTTTTAAAGACTTAAATACATAAAACAATATAAGTATATTCACAAAAGATAGCTATATTTGAATCCTCATTCCATTTTTCACAAGATTTCTATACGTATATCTAGAGTATATGTACTCGTATCATACCTAGCTTCTATACGTATTTACTATTGGTATATACACATCAAATCACCACCAACCAGCCCTTGTTCATGCCTTATGTATAAGGTAACTACTTTTGTTATTTAGTATGACAATTTCACATGATTAAAAGATCTTTTCACAAAATTACAAATTTATACACCTTTTACACCACCATAAATACATGCATCCATTTTCAATTTTTGGAACATCATTTCTCTAGCTAAACACACACACTTACTAGCCTCATGTCTCTCTAAGAACTCCAGCAAAAATCCTCTCAAGAATCACCTTAAACACCACCATAAAAAGATCAACAAAAACACTACAAAAATACAACTTTCAATTCAAGTTTATGTCTTAAGTTGCTTCCAATCTTTCATCCAATTTCATCACTCTTTTGGTTCTAAGTTTTTACTCCTCTTTTACAGCAATCTTGTCCAAGTAACTTGAGGTAGTAACTTTGTTCATAACCTTATTCGATTCATATATATATAGCTATCTTATTGTATGGTATACAATTTTAACAACAAAAACATAGTTTGAATGATTTCAAACTTGTTTGCAAACTAAATAGATCCTTCTAACTTAACTTTTAAAATACTTCAAGACCTGTAATATAACTTAAATATATGCTAATTTAACAAGGTATAACTTGGTTTTTCAAAGAATACCTTAAAAAACTGTTTTTATGACGTCGGAGTGCAACCGGGGGCTGTTTTGGGTTGGATAATTAAAAACCATCTTGAACTTTGAATTGGAGGTTTATATTTTGGAAAAATGATATTTCTTATGAATATGTTAACACATAAAAATTTCATGATTTAATTCATAGTATAACTATTTTTAGAAAAATGGTCATTAAATGATGTTTTTGTAACAAAAATGATTAACTTCATAAGTTTCACCAAAATTTGACCTATGACCTATAATTTCGAATACAAACTAAGGTATTTACAGTTCATATTCTTAAAGAGGGACTCGATCCAAGGAAGTGGAAAGTTGAATCAACGAAAACGGAGTTGTAACGAAGAAATTATGACCAAAACAAAATCGGATATCCAAGACTAGTTTAGCCACGAAAATAATTGGAGAAAATTAAATAAATCACATCTTCCTAAAGTAACATGATATTTTATACATATGTACTCATAATTTAATTTTATATGGTTCAGGATCACCCGTAAACAATACGAGAAGATTAATCATAAGATCCCATGATTGTACGCAACACGTCATTTGACAACACCGGTACTTTATGTACGCAACACGTCATTTGACAACACCGGTACCATGGGTCAAGATTAATCTTGACCAATACATATACGATGGGGGTTTTATTTATTTCATTGGGGGTTTATTAAACAACTAAATATGAACCATTAAAATTGAATTACTAACATCGGACTGCTAACTACGGACTAAGGAATTATTAAAAGTATTAAAAGTATTATAAGTATATATATGTGACGATTGTTTAAAAAGAAAAGGTATTGATATATTATATATGGATAGGTTCGTGATATCAATCGGAGACCAAGTCGAAATTACATATCTTCAAGACAAAAGTGAGTATATAGTCCCACTTTTAAACTCTAAATATTTCGGGATGAGAATACATGTATTTTATGTTTTACGCTATGGACACAAGTTACTGAAAAATATATTCTACGTTGAGTTGTACCACTGGCATACTTCCCTGTAGCTTGGTAACTAATATTTACAGCGGTATTGTAAACGCGAATCCTGTTGATAGATCTATCGGGCCTGAAAACCCCAACCGGACTGGACGACCAGTATTAACGGTTGCACAGTACTTCATTTCGTGACTACACCTTGGTACGGTGTAGTAAGATTTCATAATAAAGGGAATATGCGACGTGATTAAATGTTAAGTATGGTTACCAAGTGCTCAACCACTTAGAATATTTTTATTAAAATGTTTATATATGAAATCTTATGTTCCATTGTTATAACGCTGCTAGCATCAAACCTATATATCTCACCAACTTTATGTTGACGTTTTAAAGCATGTTATTCTCAGGTATGAATTAAGTCTTCCGCTGTGCATTAGCTCATGTTAAGGATACTACTTGGGACCTTTTAAGCCATGATACAAAGACGTTGCATTCGAGTCATTGGATTTCAATAGAGAATATAAATAAGTAAATGACAGATTAGGTCATTTGGATATTATGAAATGTTAGACGAAAATGTCAAATATTGATGTAATGATAGTTTGCCTTTTAAGAATAAATGCAACGTTTGTAAAATGTATCATATAGAGGTCAAGTACCTCGCAATGTTATCATATGTTATTGTATTCATCCCTATGGATTGGGTCGGGTCGTCTCATGTGGTATCAGAGCGTTGGTCTTAGCGAACCAGGTCTTGCATTAGTGTGTCTAACTGGTAGTTGTTAGGATGCATTAGTAAGTCTGGACTTTGACCGTGTCTACATGTCAAAAGTTTTGCTTATCATATCTAGTCAAAAATCATCTGCTTATCATCCTTAAGAATTGCCTGCTTAGTATTCTTAAGTCTAGACACGTCTTACTGCATTTGGTGCATCGATAGTGTATAGACAAAATTCGTATCCTAGCGTATCTGTTGCTATAGAAATTGCCTGACGAATTTCAAAGATTCTCCGTAATTCACGGGATTTTGAGTATTATAAATACATATGTAAATTATGTATTGAAGAATACCAAACCCAACTCCTATAATCTATTCCAAACCAAAAATTCATTTCCCCGACTGTACAAGATGAACTCCGCGTCCAGTTCGAATTCCTCCGACTCCGACAGCTACGCTGATATGGATTTCCATTCGGGCTCCGAAGGCAGCGTCACTGGAATGGATCAACCAATTTCTCATCATCTATTCTGGATGAATTGGGGATGGGTTCGTAGTATACTAAATTATTGGAGACAAGAAGAAGGTGATCCCTTTCACCCACCGAATTGCCCCATTGGCGACGAACCTGAAGCACTTACCGGCGAACCTGTTCGAGAAACCATTTTCTCTCTCATTTCTCGAGTATCTCGTCACGATTATATCCTATCCCATATTTCGGATCTTGTTCATTCGCTCACTCCAACCGCCAATCATCCTGGTGTACTAGCAGAAATTAACGAACTTCGCGCTCGTGTGACGGCTTTGGAGAACACTGTGCGAAGGTTACAAACACCAGCAGCAGCACCAGCAGCATAACCAGTACCGTTAACCACATCAACCTCGCAATCTTCAGTACCAGTAGCATCATCGACGTCAACGACATCATCAGCATCAACACCAACCGTATCATTACCACCACCAACAATCACATCCGCACCACGTACCTCAACATCATCATCTGAACTTCGAATATGATCTTTGTTCTACATATCATTCTACACCGATTACCTCTTCTTTACGTATCGTTCTTCGTTCGACATGACGATTATGTAATCTCTAATGTTTTGGAGATTATGTAATCTAGTAATAACGATAAATCAAATGAGTTGAATATTTTATTGACTCATTAAATTCATAGTTACCTCCGAAGAAAATATATATGCAAATATATTTTCATAAAGATTGTAATTAAAAATTTCATTCGTACAAACTGTTAATGATGAAAATATTTTAACGGGTGGGTAGTACCCAAGGAATATTTAGAATTCACATTAACAAGTTACACTGTACATTCTTCGAATCTGATTCAACGATCATTTATTATCCTACTTACAATTACCGATATACGTATCCGTTCACCCCAGATTAACCATTTCCATTTAAATTTCATATTTGGATTTTTACCTATCCGAATCCAACAAGTGGCATAATGAAGAAACATTGGCAAAATAAAAATTGTTAGAAACAGATGAATTAATTAATTGAAATTGTGAAAGGATTACACGCTAACTGTTCCGGCTAACTGTTCCCAGCTAACTGATTAATATTTAATTTATCGCAATTTACATTCTTGCAATTTTAATTTCTGTACTTTACATACCGTCGGGACACATGTACAACAACACGTCGGATTAATTCTGAGACAACACGTTGTATAATGGGTCATGATATATATTTATTTATTTTACGCATTTTAAATAACGGGACACGTATACAAGGTTTCGACTTATCATATTGATCCATCTATATATATATTTCGGAACAACCATAGACACTCTATATGTGAAGGTGGGAGTTGGCTATACAGGGTCGGAGTTGATTCCAAAATATATATATACTTTGAGTTGTGATCGACACCGAGACCAGTACACGGGTCACGATACGTATTAAGTAATTCGAATATTATATATTTAGTTCATATATGAATTTATTGAACCATTGGACAATCGGACTATTGGACTGCTAACTTTGAACAATTAAAAATGAGTTAAAATGATGATTATTACATATGAAACTAAACAATCCTTCAAGTTTGCCACTTGATTCTATTTTAAAACTCATTTGTATCTTGACGATTACAATTCGCATTCACAACTTTTCATGATTCTTGAAAACATCTCGATCGAGAAGTTCAACCAGCCGCACCTCGTCTACGGAATAAAGATTTATGCATACAGTTATGCACCTAAAAATTTTTGAACTCGAAGTTATAGTTAAAACGTATCCGCATCGAATTCCTTATCATCCATTAGCAAAAACAATCACGCGATTCCTTTTCAATTAACTAATTTTGTCACAGCTCCACTTCGATATCTCAGTAAGACTACTCTTATTACAATCTCGATATATATATATATATACGTTGTTCTTTCGCCATCGTTACCGGAGAACCTTTTATATTCCATCATATTACCATCAGCGTTTAATCATCTAAAAATACAATTCTCCTTAAACCATCTTGGTTTGATAACCAATGACCCAGATCCGATAACTTTGAAAATACTGACGAAGCAGCATGTTGTAGAAGGTCTTAATGACCAAATGTTGATGATAAAAGAAGGAAGTGTTAGGAACGCTCGATAGAAAATTGGTACTGAAAACCGGATTGAACAAACCATGAAGGAGACTCTGAACAAGTTACAAGGACTAAACTTGTACATAAATAATTATGACGATTCTGTAGCAAACACCTTGCTTCTGAATCTAAACCCTTACGGGTCAATCTTCATCATCATCCTTCGACATTAGAAATTCCAAGATATTATCATATCTTTCATTATAAATATCCTCAATATTTCTGAAGATATTTTCACCACTATCCTTATCTGAAATCATTTATCTCTCTGTAATATCTGCGTTACAATATAAAGGAAACTGTGTTAGTTTCTAAATCCTTCAAGTTTAAAATAGGAATGTTCTGAAGCAGTGTTGGGAACTGATGCATGAACTAGTATAATATAATGAAACTTGATCAACTTCATTATATTACAGTAAGTCATGTTAAGTTTCTAATGGAATATGATGATTCACAGTACCGTCATCATGTGCCATGTTACACGACTTTTACATTCTATCCAATTCTGAAACATATTAAGAACAAATCATCGTGATAGTTCTATTTTCCTGGATATTCTGGTAATTTGACAAATCAAAATCGTGTCATTACCATTCCTTTCTTAGAGCATTAGCTATGTTCATTCCGAATTTTATACCTACGAATTTCGAACTATTGATCGCTTGACTCAAGGACGGGAAGAAGAAACGAAGGGACAAAGTCCCAAAATAGAAATTGGGGTATAGATTACAGCAAATAGGAGAGAGTATTAACTATGGATGACAATGATTATGGAAAACAGAAGCAGGAGCATCGAAATATAAGGAAAGATATCAAACCCAATAACCACCCAGAAACTACAAACCGTGTGTATCAATACGTATGGCGACGTAAAGACACGGGAGAATTAGAAACATTATAATTCCAAGAAAATCATAAAAGTGAATAGATTCTTCTAGCGGTAGATGAAAGAGAAGAATGAAAGATATGAAAGTTAGAAGTATAACAAAAATCAGAACGGGATGAAGCATTTTAAAGGATACCTTAAGGTATGAATTAGAGGAGGAAGAGTAAGAGATGTGAGGTATGGAAGTAAGAAAGGGAAGGAGGTGGATTTATAGTGAAATATCCGACAAAGAAATCGAAACAGATTATCGCATTAAATCAAAGGAGATCCTATTTTCTAAATCATCGAAGAACCAAATCTTATTACATAAGATTTTCTTTAAATCCCTTAAATTCTGGAAATCAATCCTAATCTCGACATCGGTTAAAACAATTCTATATTCACTCATTTCATTCTTTTGTGATAGCTTCACTCGTGCGCTTCACATGACCGAATCTTTTTATCCATATCTTCCAATAATGATAAAACTCTATTAATACCTCATATTCGTCATGAAAACATTCCTATTGTTATTTATGACAACCTCTACCAAATTTCAGGACGAAATTTCTTTAACGGGTGGGTACTGTAACGACCCGGATTTTTCCGATTGTTTTACACTTATAAGATTAATACTTACATAAATTAAAACTTACCAACATGATAAGCAATCTAAATTGTTGAGATTTATGATTTTGAAAAGAGTTTTACATAACGTTTAACCGTCTAGTTTGACCGATGATATCACGAACTATACAATATATGTTAATTATACGTTTGTGTATATATATGTATATATACATATTTAACATGATTTAAGGATGTTTAAATATCTCATTTTGTATTAATAACAATAAGTTATAAGTATATTTTGAAACTACTAACTTAAGCTTTCAAAACGATAACTATACGTAACGTTATTTGACATAAATACTTACGACCTATAATGTTTATACATATATCGTATATATAATGTATTTAATCACTTTTAAAGACTTAAATACATAAAACAATATAAGTATATTCACAAAAGATAGCTATATTTGAATCCTCATTCCATTTTTCACAAGATTTCTATACGTATATCTAGAGTATATGTACTCGTATCATACCTAGCTTCTATACGTATTTACTATTGGTATATACACATCAAATCACCACCAACCAGCCCTTGTTCATGCCTTATGTATAAGGTAACTACTTTTGTTATTTAGTATGACAATTTCACATGATTAAAAGATCTTTTCACAAAATTACAAATTTATACACCTTTTACACCACCATAAATACATGCATCCATTTTCAATTTTTGGAACATCATTTCTCAAGCTAAACACACACACTTACTAGCCTCATGTCTCTCTAAGAACTCCAGCAAAAATCCTCTCAAGAATCACCTTAAACACCACCATAAAAAGATCAACAAAAACACTACAAAAATACAACTTTCAATTCAAGTTTATGTCTTAAGTTGCTTCCAATCTTTCATCCAATTTCATCACTCTTTTGGTTCTAGGTTTTTACTCCTCTTTTACAGCAATCTTGTCCAAGTAACTTGAGGTAGTAACTTTGTTCATAACCTTATTCGATTCATATATATATAGCTATCTTATTGTATGGTATACAATTTTAACAACAAAAACATAGTTTGAATGATTTCAAACTTGTTTGCAAACTAAATAGATCCTTCTAACTTAACTTTTAAAATACTTCAAGACCTGTAATATAACTTAAATATATGCTAATTTAACAAGGTATAACTTGGTTTTTCAAAGAATACCTTAAAAAACTGTTTTTATGACGTCGGAGTGCAACCGGGGGCTGTTTTGGGTTGGATAATTAAAAACCATCTTGAACTTTGAATTGGAGGTTTATATTCTGGAAAAATGATATTTCTTATGAATATGTTAACACATAAAAATTTCATGATTTAATTCATAGTATAAGTATTTTTAGAAAAATGGTCATTAAATGATGTTTTTGTAACAAAAATGATTAACTTCATAAGTTTCACCAAAATTTGACCTATGACCTATGATTTCGAATACAAACTAAGGTATTTACAGTTCATATTCTTAAAGAGGGACTCGATCCAAGGAAGTGGAAAGTTGAATCAACGAAAACGGAGTTGTAACGAAGAAATTATGACCAAAACAAAATCGGATATCCAAGACTAGTTTAGCCACGAAAATAATTGGAGAAAATTAAATAAATCACATCTTCCTAAAGTAACATGATATTTTATACATATGTACTCATAATTTAATTTTATATGGTTCAGGATCACCCGTAAACAATACGAGAAGATTAATCATAAGATCCCATGATTGTACGCAACACGTCATTTGACAACACCGGTACTTTATGTACGCAACACGTCATTTGACAACACCGGTACCATGGGTCAAGATTAATCTCGACCAATACATATACGATGGGGGTTTTATTTATTTCATTGGGGGTTTATTAAACAACTAAATATGAACCATTAAAATTGAATTACTAACATCGGACTGCTAACTACGGACTAAGGAATTATTATAAGTATTAAAAGTATTATAAGTATATATATGTGACGATTGTTTAAAAAGAAAAGGTATTGATATATTATATATGGATAGGTTCGTGATATCAATCGGAGACCAAGTCGAAATTACATATCTTCAAGACAAAAGTGAGTATATAGTCCCACTTTTAAACTCTAAATATTTCGGGATGAGAATACATGTATTTTATGTTTTACGCTATGGACACAAGTAACTGAAAAATATATTCTACGTTGAGTTGTACCACTGCCATACTTCCCTGTAGCTTGGTAACTAATATTTACAGCGGTATTGTAAACGCGAATCCTGTTGATAGATCTATCGGGCCTGACAACCCCAACCGGACTGGACGACCAGTATTCAACGGTTGCACAGTACTTCGTTTCGTGACTACACCTTGGTACGGTGTAGTAAGATTTCATAATAAAGGGAATATGCGACGTGATTAAATGTTAAGTATGGTTACCAAGTGCTCAACCACTTAGAATATTTTTATTAAAATGTTTATATATGAAATCTTGTGTTCCATTGTTATAACGCTGCTAGCATCAAACCTATATATCTCACCAACTTTATGTTGACGTTTTAAAGCATGTTATTCTCAGGTATGAATTAAGTCTTCCGCTGTGCATTAGCTCATGTTAAGGATACTACTTGGGACCTTTTAAACCATGATACAAAGACGTTGCATTCGAGTCATTGGAGTTCAATAGAGAATATAAATAAGTAAATGACAGATTAGGTCATTTGGATATTATGAAATGTTAGACGAAAATGTCAAATATTGATGTAATGATAGTTTGCCTTTTAAGAATAAATGCAACGTTTGTAAAATGTATCATATAGAGGTCAAGTACCTCGCAATGTTATCATATGTTATTGTATTCGTCCCTATGGATTGGGTCGGGTCGTCTCAGTAACTATTATTGTACGAGAACTCCACCAATGGTAAGTGCTCATCCCAACTACCCCCGAAATCAATAATACATGCCCGTAACATATCCTCCAATAATCAATAATACATGTCCATTTGAGGATGGTACGCCATGCTCATTCTCAATTGTGTACCTATATATTCATGAAACTTATTCCAAAACCGAGATGTGAAACGGGTATCTCGATCCGAAATAATAGATATAGGAACCCCATGTCTCGATATCACCTCCTTGATAAATATTTTAGCCAAAGTCACCGACGATATCATTTCCCGAATGGGAAGAAACAACGCACTTTTCGTCAACCATTCAACTATCACCCAAATCAAATCAAATTAGGTTCTTGCCGTCTTTGGTAACTTTGTAATGAAATCCATGGTAATGTGCTCCTATTTCCATTTCGGGACTTCCAACGGTTGTAACTTACCATACGGCTTTTGGTGCTCGGCCTTAACTTGCAAATACGTGACACATTGTTCAACATACTTTACGACATCACGTTTCATGCCCGGCCACCAATACTCTTTCTTCAAATCAAGATACATTTTCTTCGCGCCTGGATGAATGGAATACTTTGACTTATGTGCTTCATCAAATAGCACTTGTCAAAAATCTCCCATTCTAGGCACCCACACCCGTCCTTGAAAGGATAACAAACCATGCGGACCTAAAGTAATAAACTCTGTTTGTTCCACGATTCGTTCCTCATGCTTATTGTTAACAAAACCTTTAATTTGAATCTCACCGAGCTTTACAAGAAAATGGTTAGTAATAATCATGCATAACGATTCTACTCGTATCACCGGATGTTGACTCTTTCGACTTAACGCATCCTCGACCACATTCGCCTTACCCTGATGATAAAGTATTTCACAATCATAGTCTTTCACCACATCCATCCATCTACGTTGACGATAATTGAAATCTCGTTGATCAAAAAGATGTTTTAATCTCTTGTGATCCGAATAAATTGTACACTTGACACCATACAAGTAATGGCGCCAAATTTTCAACCCATGAACAACCGCCGCCAACTCAAGATCATGAGTCGGATATCTCGTTTCGTGTTCCTTTAATTGTCGAGAGGCATAAGCGATGACTTTACCTCTTTGCATTAGAACACACCCGAGCCCATTTAAAGACGCATCACAATAAACCGTCATGTCTTCTACACCTTCCGGCAACTCTAACACCGGAGCTTGACATAACTTTTCTTTTAATAATTGAAAAGCAATTTCTTGCTCGTTCTCCCAATTAAACCTCGCGTTCTTTCTCGTTAATTTCATCAATGGAGAAGCGATCTTAGAAAAGTCTTGGATAAACCGACGGAAATAACCAGCCAATCCGAGAAAACTTCGGATTTCCGTAGGCGTAGTCGGTCGTCCCCAACTTTTCACCGTCTCAATCTTCCCCGGATCTACTTGAATACCATCCTTGTTCACAATATGGCCAAGGAATTGAACTTCCCTTAGCCAAAATTCACATTTGGAGAATTTTGCATATAACTTCTCCTTCCGCAACGTCTTCAACACACCACGCAAATAATGTTCATGTTCCTTCATACTCTTCGAATAGACAAGTATGTCGTCAATGAACACAATTACCGACTTGTCCAACATAGGTTGGCACACTCGGTTCATAAGATCCATGAATGCCGCCGGTGCATTCGTAAGACCAAAAGGCATAACTACAAACTCAAAATGCCCATAACGCGTTCGAAAAGCCGTTTTCTCAATATCTTCCTCACGAACCCGCATTTGGTGATAGCCGGACCGTAAGTCAATTTTAGAGAAATACGTCGCACCTTGGAGTTGGTCAAACAAATCGTCAATCTGAGGCAATGGATAATGATTCTTGATCGTCACTTTGTTCAACTCCCGATAGTCGATGCACATTCGCATACTACAATCCTTCTTCTTCACAAATAAAACTGGAGCACCCCACGGCGAGGTACTCGGTCGAATGAAACCCTTCTCAAGCAACTCTTGGGTTTGATTTAACAACTCTTGCATTTCCGTTGGTGCTAAACGATAAGGAGTTTTAGCAATGGGAGTAGCCCCCGGAACCAACTTAATGCGAAATTCAACTTATCTTTCCGCCGGAACAACCGGCAATTCATCCGGAAAAATATCTTTAAATTCGCTAATCACCAGAATTTCACGAATGGATGGTGGCTCTTCACGAGTATCAACCACATGGGCAAGGAAAGCCATGCCACCACTAACAAGAAAACGACGTTCCCGTGCATATGTGCATAATGGCACAAGTCTCCTCCGTCTCTCGCCATGAATAATTAACTCTCCCCCACTTGGGGTCTTCACACGAATAGATTTTTTATTGCATGCAATATCGGCTCTATAACGATCGAGCCAATCCGTACCAACGACAATATCAAATTCACCCAAGGTCATCAGGATAAGATCAATTTTAAACGTTTCGGAACCAAACACAATATCACAATCATTACACACATCAACCCCTAGCACCGTCTTATCATCCGCTATTTCGAATTCTATCGGATGACTTAACTTAGCTAGCGGTTTATCAAGCTTAGACACAAAACTTGGAGAAACAAACTATAAATTAGCACCGCTATCAAAAAAGATCCTTGCCGGATTAGAGTTAACCATGAAAGTACCTGAAACAACTTCATTTAATTGCTTGGCCTCATCATGGGTCATTAAGTGATTTTATCCCCGAGCCGTACCCGCCACCTTCTCTAACCGTTTAACATGATCGGTGTTCAAATCGGGACACTCCGACTTTCGGTGTCCTTACTTTTGGCAATTGAAACATGTGAGGTTGTTTCCGGAAGATGGGTTCGGACAATCACGAGCCATATGGCCCAATTGTCCACAATTATAGCATGTATAAGAAAAACCCCCGGAAGCACTCTTCTTCATGCTATTGACACTTTCGGAACCCTTCTTGCTCTTTCTCTTTTTGCTTGAAAAGCTCGAATGGCCCAAACCTTCAAATTTTCTCTTAGAAAAAGAGAAATCACTTCTTTTTAGAACCTCCGGCTCGAAACCCCGGGCTAACTTAAACAATTCATCAAAAGACTTAGCCATTCCCCGACTAATCATATGCTTCAACTCATCGCTTAGTGTACGATAAAAATCTAGCATCAACATTCGGTCATCACCTACATACTCCGGACAAAAACGAGTCTTTGACAAGAAGGTAGACTTGAGAGTAACCAAGTCCATCGAACCTTGTCGTAAATTGCGCAACTCGTCCCGAATTTTGT
This sequence comes from Rutidosis leptorrhynchoides, assembly GCF_046630445.1. Classification (NCBI taxonomy): domain Eukaryota; kingdom Viridiplantae; phylum Streptophyta; class Magnoliopsida; order Asterales; family Asteraceae; genus Rutidosis; species Rutidosis leptorrhynchoides. The sequence continues at coordinate 559,494,287 of NC_092333.1, forward strand.
TAAGATCGGATGGAGTCCGATATTCATCAAAGAACTCCTTTTTAAACTCATCCCACGTCAAGCCCATACATTTCTCTTCACCATACAACTTAATCTTATCGTCCCACCACAACTTTGCCCCTTCACGCAATATACTAGAACCGTATCTCGTTTTCTTCTCGGGAGGACACTCCGCGGTACGCCCCTCAATGTCGGAGATCCAACATGTGCTTTTCAACGGATCCCTTACTCCATTAAACATAGGAGGTTGAGCATCCTTGAAATTTTTTTAATGGAAGTCTCGCCTTCCATGCCCACCACTACCATCACCCCCTTGCCCCGAGGATGAATGTTTCTAGATTCTAATGCCTCTTCAATTGCAGTATTCATTCGCTCATTTATTAACTCGGTTACTTTCCCATTAACCGATTCTTGAAAAACCTTTCGGACATCCTCAAGAAATTCCGCTCTTTGCTTTTTAATAATGGCCTCAACCTTAGACGTAAACTCGAGATCCTCGCTCGTACCTCCTTTATGGTTCTCGGGTCCGTTTCTCGTCTTCATACTATAAAACGGAAATCGGTTAAACAATGAAACGAAAGGACATACACAAAGTATATATATATATATATATCTCACACCGCCCCATCTTGCTCAACAATCGTCGTACATCGCTTGTTTGACACGATTTGAACCCGTAACAATGGTAGCTAATCATTGTTACGCGAGCACATCGCCTTAACTCGCTAGTATAACGTCTATCTCGCTTGATGATTGCAAAACACAACACAAAACAATTATTGCATAGTTAGTTCACCTAAACCTAGGCACTAACCAAATCCCGGTCCGACCCGTCTCCTACAAGTCCCGCATAAAGCGCATTCACAAAAAAGTCTAAGTCTAGGCACCTATCTCAAGTCGCCTAAATCCCTTAGACCATGCTCTAATACCACTTGTAACAACCCTATCCTCGTTATACCAAAAATAAGCCCCAAAAAATTTTTGGATCAGTACATCTGGACGGCGTCCAGCTATCTGGACGGTGTCCAGCTCTGAAGGCCAGGACGGCGTCCAAACATGTGATACGGCGTCCCAATGAACTGCCAGTTTTTGCTCCCCGTGCTCAACTTACGTGAGCGGAAAACCTGCTTCCCGATACTTTCAAACTAAACCCTTTTTACATCATGTCAATATAAGTAAAATTAAAAGATTTCCGCAATAAAACCAAGATTTACAACATCGGGCCCACATCGGTCGTTTTACGAATTTTGTTCAAAATTACGAGTTTCGACTATAAGAGTTTAAATTCCAAACGACACCTAGAGCATAGTATTTGGGGTTAAACTACCCACATCTTGGTCAAACTTCAAAACTAAACTTTCTAAAAGCGTCCCCTTTCCAAAACGAGCGGGAGGCCTCTAATCCAATCGAACACCCTTGCCCTTTTTGTAACAACCCAACCCGTCGACCAACCCAAAAAAATATTTTGCTGGTACAGCACATGGCGCGGCGCACCATATGGCCGCGTGGCGCGCCAATGTGGCCTGTCCAAAAAGTCATGAAATGCGAAAATGTTTGACCACTTCCCGACGTATTTAGACAAAACGCTTTTAACCATACATTAATATATGTAGAACTAACACGTTCCATTAATAAAATTAGTTTTACGAAAACCGGGCCCACATCGGCCATTTTACGACTTTCGTACGAAAATACAAGTTTTCAACCACATGATTTGTAATACAAAATAAAGGTCGAGCATGGCGATTGGGGATACGCTACCCAATCCTAATCGAATCCAAAAGCATGCCTTTAAAGCAACTACGCAAGTCCACTAGTCCCCGCGCTTACCCGAGCCACCGCATCCATGCAAATCTATAAAAGAAAAGTCAACAACGAGAGGGTAAGCTAAAGCTTAGTGAGTGATAATATACTACATACATATATATGCATAAAATGGACACGTCACAATAATAATCAATTAACGCATACCGGAGCGTCCAAATATAAGGCAAGCTAAACCTAGCATACCGCACGTGCACTAAGCACAAGCTAACAACATCAACAATATAGTAAGTTCACAAGCAACGATGTGAACAATGCCAATAAGCTACACTCATAAGATTAGCTACATTACGACAATACAACATTATATGTATACCATATACATATATAACAATGCGTAAAAACACCCAAGGTTAACCATAACGCTATGGTGCTACCGGCACGTGGTTCACACCATACGCATTTGAGTCTCACTCGTTTATAGTGCTACCGGCACATGGTTTACACTTCGACGCTACCGGCACGTGGTCCACGCCTCATTTTATAGTGCTACCGGCACGTGGTTCACACTCGATGCTACCGGCACGTGGTTCACATCATTATCATCATAGTGCTACCGGCACGTGGTTCACACTCACAATCCACATCACACACATGTTATGGTACTACCGACACGAGGTTCATACCATAACATTTACAAATAAATACGCCATATACATGAACGCATAATTATTCCACTCACAATATCAACCCTTCGCCATTGGGGTTATATAATCCACATCACACGCCCATGTGATAACGTACACACAAAGTGTGCACCTCATCAAAGGTGGTCAACGAAAATGCACAACCGTGCCAATTGGACCCATACACAAGTCCATCAAATCCACCTATATGTGAAGTGAGCTCTATAGCCGAGAATCACTTCACCCGACCCGCACCCATCCTACACATACATATGCACATAGGATATTAACACTCACCTTGTCACCTTGAAGAATGCTACCGAATAATCTGCAACTCGTCAATGGAAAGTACCTATTCCATTATCACAAATTCAACAACATACTTAGATTGGATTTACAAACCAACCCAATTTGACACTTAGTGCAAATTTGACCCAAATGCACTTCCAAGTACAAACCGCGCCCAAAATTAACCAATAATCACTAACACAAGTGAGAATGGTTTTAATACGCCAATTAAACCCCATCATAGGTGTTAAATACCTATCTTGCCCAAAATGACACTTAAACCCTAATTTGACCCATAAGAAGTCAATATCACGCCATTAGCAAGTTTTGACACCAAAACATATTTAACTCGGTTCTATGCTTCAACCTAATCCATTTTAAGTTTATAAACCTTATTAATTCGACAATTGGGTCATAATCATCACCAAACCCTAATTTTGACCCAAAGTCAAAATTAGTCAACCAACACACCTAAAAGTGTTCCAACACTTCCATAATCACTACACCTAGTGATTAAACCCAATTACAAGTCCTAATCAAGGCCAATTTGTTCACCAACCCAAAATCCACCAACACTAACAATAAACCCGATTACTAGCATCACTAAACCCACTTCATGAGTCTAAATGGGTTTATCAACAAATCAAGTTCAAACCCTAACTTTGAATAGCAAAATCAACAATGAAATTCGGAGTTAGAACTTACCAATACCGCCAAAATGATGCCGTTGACGAGTAGAACAAATTTAATGCTTGAGGTTTGACCCGAAACAACCTCCTTCTTCTCCAAATGGAGTTCTCTCTCCCTAGAACTCAATCTCACTCTAGGGTTTGAGGATGGGAGTGTTTGATGAGTGAGATGTGATCCAAACTGATCAATGGATCAGTTTTGATGACCCCAAACCGACCCCAAGTGAAAAGACCAAAGTACCCCTCATTTAGACCTTTTAAAAAGGCTGAAAATTGCATCAGACGGGTTCGGCGCGCCGCGCCGAAAGGTGGATCGCCGCTCCAACCTTCAGGTCAGTTTTCAGTTTCTTGTTTTAGCCATAACTTTTTGACCGTAGCTCCATTTTCGATGAATCAAATATCGTTGGAAACGTGATAAGATTTCCTTTCCAATGGTAAGGCTTTGGAACATCAACACAAACTTTATTTGGGGTTGAAAGGATACGTACACACTTTGTCACTTCAGACAACGTCCAGTTTCCTTCGGCGTTCGAGCAAGCAACACGTAAACTTCATACACGCATCATACACCATAAATACATTATGTACAATAAATATTTGGGTCTTACACTTTTCCTCGCTGGAGCCTAAATAGGAAAACAACGAGGGGGTAAGCAAAACGCTTAGTGAATGCAATAATTATACACATTGATGTGTGCAGCGGTGTATACGAAATAGTTATATTTTTGTTACGAAATACTATTAAATACGATACAATTTTACACAAGTTATTTATTTATTTATAGAGTGGATATACCTAAACCTTGCTGCAACACTATAGGCAGTGTACCTAATCGTACAGTAGTGTAGTTTTTAGTAAGTCCGGTTTGTTCCGCAGGGAGCTAACTAAGTTTAACGCTATATTTTTTTATTTTAAACTATATTTGTATATATATATATATATATATATATATATATATATATATATATATATATATATATATATATATATATATATATATATATATATAAGTAGTATTATTATTATTATAAAAAGGGAGTTTTTACCGTTTAGTGACTGGTTTGTCGATTTTATGTCTTAAGTCACAATTAAAACCTAATGTAAAATATTAAAAATAAATATAACTTAATTTAAAGCGTAAAGTAAATAACGATAATAAAAGTGTGATAATTAAAAGTACGATAATTAAAAGTGCAATAAATAAAATGACAATAAATAAAAGTGCGATGATTTAAAGTACGATAAGATATAAAATAAAGAAATTATGCTTATTTAAACTTTCGTAATCATGATGTTCGACGTGTTGATTTTAATTTATTACCATGGGTTAATTGTCCTTTATCCTGGATTATTCAATATGTCTATACGGTTTTTGTCCATAACAGTCCATCAGTCATAAATATAAAGTGCGAGTGTCCTCGTCAAATTATCCTTATACCCGAAGTCAAATATTCCAACTAATTGGGGACTTAAACTGTAACAAGGTCTTAATACTTTGTTTAATAATTACACTAGGATATCGACTGCGTGTAACCCAAGGTTTTATTACTTTGTTAACAATTACGCCAAGTGTCCTTGTACGTAATTCACCCATGTTTTAATGAGTCCATTGTGAAATGTCCCGTTCATATTGATTATAAACGTTCCATATTAATTGATTTTGTCGCGAGGTTTTGACCTCTATATGAGACGTTTTTCAAAGACTGCATTCATTTTTAAAACAACCATAACCTCTATTTTATCTATAAAGGTTTAAAAAGCATTACGTAGATTATCAAATAATGATAATCTAAAATATACCGTTTACACACGACCATTACATAATGGTTTACAATAAGAATATATTACATCAAAAATAAGTTTCTTGAATGCAGTTTTTACATAATATCATACAAGCATGGACTCCAAATCTTGTCCTTATTTTAGTATGCAACAGCAGAAGCTCTTAATAATCACCTGAGAATAAACATGCTTAAAACGTCAACAAAAATGTCGGTGAGTTATAGGTTTAACCTATATATTATCAAATCATAATAATAGACCACAAGATTTCATATTTTAATATACATCCCATACATAGAGATAAAAATCATTCATATGGAGAACACCTGGTAACCGACATTAACAAGATGCATATAAGAATATTCCCTATCATTCCGGGAAATCCTTCGGACATGATAAAAACGAATTTGAAGTACTAAAGCATCCGGTACTTTGGATGGGGTACGTTAGGCCCAATAGATCTATCTTTAGGATTCGCGTCAATTAGTAGATCGGTTTACTAATTCTTAGGTTACCAAGCAAAAGGGGCATATTCGGCTTCGATCATTCACCCATATAATGTAGTTTCATTTACTTGTGTCTATTTCGTAAAACATTTATAAAACTGCATATATTCTCATCCCAAAATATTCGATTTTAAAAGTGAGACTATAACTCACTTTCACAGATTTTTACTTCGTCGGGAAGTAAGACTTGACCACTGGTCGATTTACGAACCTATAACAAATATGTACATATATATCAAAGTATGTTCAAAATATATTTACAACCCTTTTAATACATTTTGATGTTTTAAGTTTATTAAGTCAGCTGTCCTCGTTAGTAACCTACAACTAGTTGTCCATAATTAAATGTACAGAAATAAATTGATATATATTATCTTGAATCAATCCACGACCCAGTGTATACACGTCTCAGGCTAGATCACAACTCAAAGTATATATATTTTTGGAATCAACCTCAACCCTGTATAGCTAACTCCAACATTACTGCATATAGAGTGTCTATGGTTGTTCCAAATAATATATATATGGGTCGATATGATATGTCAAAACATTTTCATACGTGTCTATGGTATCCTAAGATTACATAATATAATAGAATACATGTATAATATAATATAAGTTAGCTAGGATATGATTTGTATAGAATTGTTACAATATTTCCCGTAGTTACAACAATCAAAAAATATCCAATCTTGTTTTACCCATAACTTCTTCGTTTTAAATCCGTTTTGAGTGAATCAAATTGCTATGGTTTCATATTGAACTCTGTTTTATTAATCTAAACAGAAAAAGTATAGGTTTATAGTCGGAAATATAAGTTACAAGTCATTTTTGTAAGAGATAGTCATTTTAGTCGAAAGAACGACGTCTTGATGACCATTTTGAAAAACATACTTCCACTTTGAGTTTAACCATGATTTTTGGATATAGTTTCATGTTCATAAGAAAAATAATTTTCCCAGAAGAACAACATTTAAATCAAAGTTTATCATAGTTTTTAATTATCAAACCCAAAACAGCCCGCGGTGTTACTACGACGGCGTATGTCCGGTTTTACGGTGTTTTTCGTGTTTTCAGGTTTTAAATCATTAAGTTAGCATATCATATAGATATATAACATGTGTTTAGTTGATTTTAAAATTCAAGTTAGAAGGATTAACTTTTGTTTGCGAACAAGTTTAGAATTAACTAAACTATGTTCTAGTGATTTCAAGTTTAAACCTTCGAATAAGGTAGGTTTATATATATGAATCGAATGATGTTATGAACATCATTACTACCTTAGGTTTTGTGGATAAACCTACTGGAAATGAGAAAAATAGATCTAGCTTCAAAGGATCCTTGGATGGCTTGAAAGTTCTTGAAGCATAATCATGACACGAAAACAAGTTCAAGTAAGATTTCCACTCGAAATATGATTGTTATAGTTATAGAAATTGAATCAAAGTTTGAATATGAGTATTACCTTGTATTAGAAAGATATCTTACAGTAAATAAGAAAGATTTCTTGAGGTTGGATGATCACTTTACAAGATTGGAAGTAAGCTAGCAAATTGGAAGTATTCTTAATTTTATGAAACTAGAACTTATAGAATTTATGAAGAACACTTAGAACTTGAGAGAGATTAATTAGATGAAGAAAATAGAATAATGAAAGTGTTTGTAGGTGTTTTTGGTCATTGGTATATGGATTAGATATAAAGGATGTGTAATTTTGTTTACATGTAAATAAGTCATGAATGATTACTAATATTTTTGTAATTTTATGAGATATTTCAAGCTAGTTGCCAAATGATGGTTCCCACATGTGTTAGGTGACTCACATGGGCTGCTAAGAGCTAATCATTGGAGTGTATATACCAATAGTACATACATCTAAAAGCTGTGTATTGTACGAGTATGAATACGGGTGCATACGAGTAGAATTGTTGATGAAACAGAACGAGGATGTAATTCTAAGCATTTTTGTTAAGTAGAAGTATTTTGATAAGTGTCGTGAAGTCTTTCAAAAGTGTATGAATACATATTAAAACACTACATGTATATACATTTTAACTGAGTCGTTAAGTCATCGTTAGTCGTTACATGTAAATGTTGATTTGAAACATTTAAGTTAACGATCATGTTAAATGTTGTTAACCCAATGTTTATTATATTTAATGAGATGTTAAATTATTACATTATCATGATATTATGATATAATAATATATCTTTGTATGATATATATACAGTTAAATGTTGTTACAACGATAATCGTTACATATATGTCTCGTTTCGAAATCATTAAGTTAGTAGTCTTGTTTTTACATATGTAGTTCATTGTTAATACACTTAATGACATGTTTACTTATTATTTATCATGATTAAACATAGTGTATCAATATCTTAATATGATTCATATGTATTTAGTAAGACGTTGTTATAACGATAATCGTTATATATACCGTTTCGAGTTTCTTAATTCAATAAACTCAATTTTATGTATATAACTCATCATTAAAATACCTAATGAGATACTTACTTATCATAATATCATGTTAACTATATATATAATCATATATATGTCATCATATAGTTTTTACAAGTTTTAATGTTCGTGAATCACCGGTCAACTTGGGTGGTCAATTGTCTATATGAAACATATTTCAATTAATCAAGTCTTAACAAGTTTGATTGCTTAACATGTTGGAAACACTTAATCATGTAAATAACAATTTTATTTAATATATGTAAACATGGAAAAGTTCGGGTCACTACACATTGAGTATTAATCCATCCTCGTGTCCGGTTAAATGAACGATTATTAGTACTTATAAATACCCCGCCCATCGTGTCCGATTGAGTGTATATGGTTATTTATAGATACGTCAAATTGTAAATCTCTATATTAAATTAACGAACTATCATTCAGTTAAACAAATATAAAGTCCATTAATTGCCCATAGTCCAATTTCCACAAGTGTCGGTCTTTTGTCCAAACCCCAATTATGGTACAAAGCCCAATTACCCAATCTTAATATTTAGCCCAACATCATTATTACTTCAGCTTAAATAAGCATAATAATAACTTAGCTACGAGACATTAATTTAAAAAGGTTGAACATAACTTACAATGAGTATTAATAGCGTAGCGTTACACGGACAGAATTTCGACTTACAAACTTACAACATTCGCTAACATAACCTTATTATTATTAACTTAAAATTAAAATTAAAATTAAAATATATATATATATATATATATATATATATATATATATATATATATATATATATATATATATATATATATATATATATATATTGAGATATAGAGAGTAGATAATATTTTGTGTATATAATTCGTCGACCGAACGTTGCAATTTATAGGAATTGGCTTGCTACAGTGCCTCATGCGACCGCATGACATTTACACTACCTGGCCATGCGATCGCATGGCCAGCTGTACCAGCTCACATTGTCAATTAAAACGTGGGCTGCTCGATTATTTAATATATATAATATAATATATAATTTTATATAATTAATTATATATTATATTATATTATATTCTTGTGCATTGTTGACTTGTAATTTTAGCTCCGTTGAATTGCGCGTTGATAGTTGGTTCATGTCCCGGTTCCGGATTTTCGAATGTCCTTGCGTACTATTTAATATCTTGTACTTTGCATTTCGCGGCTCGTACTTTTGTAACTTTTAGACGTTTCTCATCAAGAATTTGAACCTCTTGGATTTTACTTTGTACTTTTTAGCTTTTTGGTCGTTTGCGTCTTCAAATCTTCGAATCTGTCTTTTGTCTCACCTTTTATTATTTAAACGAATATCACTTGTAAATAGAATTATTGCAACCAAAAGCTTGTCTTTCTTGAAGAATAATGTTATGAAATATATGTTCGTTTTTAGCATTATCAAATATTCCCACACTTGAGCGTTGCTTGTCCTCAAGCAATATAGAACTTGAATTAAACTTTACTAGAATCACTTCTTTATTCTTCACACTTTGTACATCAGTGATTTCTATACGGCGGTATAAACAATGATAGTAACGATTTGGTTTACAGTCTCACATGACTATGAAAATTTAGATCCTTTAAGAAATTGGATCTTTATGAAAATATTTGATCTTTTGAAAATTCCATCTAGCTTTTACCCTAGATAAGTTTTCCGAAATAACCCATCACCGGTGTTTGCAAAATGTTTTTGTGGGTTTTGTGGGTTTCAGATTTGAAAATTTTAGCTCAAAACTTGCGGTTTTGTGTCACCCACCTGCTAACCTTGTATTGGGAAAGCAACACGTCCAGTTTACTTGCTCCATATTTTACCTTTCGGTAAACTACCGTCCGGTTGTAAAGGAAAGCGTTGAACAAGCAACTGTTGAGGCAATGTCCCGTGACATGCTTTTGATTATGGTCTATATTGTGTCGGATGCAATTACTATCCTTTGTAGGAGCAATAGTAAAGATCACCCTATAGTTTTTTCGGTCTGGCACAAGGTCCTGTCTTCGACCATGCTATGCAACCACCGTTCTTACGGTTGACACCCGATTTGGTTCAGGTGACCTAAGGAATTCCAGGTGAATTCTCAGAATTTTACGTTCAATGGTAATGAACGCATTGAAAATAGGTTTTCAGAAAACAAATCGGTTTATAATTTGATCAAATTATTTTCTCGTTCAAGCTCGAGTTTAGATATCATTGAATTCCATGAGTTTGTAATTCTCAATCTTTAAGGTTAATCTCAAGGATTGAGTGATATCAGGCTTAAAAGCTGATTTTTGATATTTTAAGGAGATTATCCTTTCTGGGATCTGATTCATTAGTCTTATAAGCTAATTTGCACGGTGCCCCCCATTGTACGAGACAGATCCTCTCATGGTTAGGATAAGTCTGACCACTTGGCGACCCTGTTTGATGCTGAAGTCCGTGGATTTCCAGCTGATTTTCAAGAAAACTTTTCAAGGTTTTTCGTAGACTCTACAACTGGTCTGGACGACAACTTCCTGACCTAAATCAAGAAGCGCGTGTCTTTTTCTTGGAAGACTTTACTTCCTTTTAAATTCAATTTATATTACAATAAACTGGGTAAAACTGATTAATATCGTTCAAAATAAAAGTATCTTTAATTATTTGTACAAAAATATGTGATATATGTTCTAAATAACTTGGTAAATTTTTCTCACACTTGGCTTTTATTTTCCTTTCTTTGCCTTTTTATTCTCCTCTATTCCATTTTAAATGAATTCAAGCATTTTGGTTTGTTTCTCAATTTATGTCCTTTCCGAGGTAACAATAATTTCGGTGTTAACACCTAGTTTTATCGTTCATAAATATGTATAAACATGATTTTGAATTCATTTATTTGAAAAAAAATTTAAAAGTTTTACTAGAATTGGGTAGTCAGTATATAAGACTAGGGTTGTTCTTTATTATCAGAGAGCACTAGATTCTAATACAACTACTGCGTTACTAGTATTTTTAATGGTAACCAAGTGTTTAAATTAAAATTTTAAAACCCGAAAGAATTTAACCCCTTCCCACACTTAAGATCTTGCAATGCCCTCATTTGCAAGAAATCAGTAGCAATTAAAATTATTGAGGGTGATTAGCGCAGAAAAATGATTAAATTTTACCAAAGTTTCAAACCATATTGTTGTTTGTGTTGAATGATAAATGGTGCACATCATTTGTTCATTCTGTCTGTTGTTACATCACACTTGTTTTTCGTTTTGTCGTCAAAATTAATAGCTTTTGCTGAACTTACTGCCAGCCTTTGAAAGTGCGATGTTTTACCCTGTTTTGTATATGAGATAAACTACAAACATATATATACATATTTTTATTATATTTTTTTTTATAAAACCTTTATTTATTAAAAAAAATTTAATGAATAATTTTTTTAAAAAATTTTGTTTCCTTTTACTTTAGGTAGTTTTGGTATGATTACCTACTCTGTCCCTCGACAAAATTTAAAATTTGTCATTTTTAAAGCGATTGTTTTAAAAGCAAAGTTTTTTGGGTTTTTTAATTTTTTTTTTTGGTATACTTTAGATAAATAATATTAAAAATAATGATAACAACATTTTTTGCCCCGCCATTGGGTAAAGCAATTTCGGTTCCATGACCTAGTCTTCAACTTACGACGAATTTTAGAAATCATATTTTTAACGTAATGAAATAAAGTACATTTTTGTTTTTAAATTCACACCAAACTTAAATTTAAAATGCATAAAATTTCATATAAATATTATTAATATTTATATATTTTAGTTTTACAAACTTATATTAAAAATATTAGTTTTTTAAAAATATTTACAAACTTAAATATATTGATTTTAAAAATTTTTACAGTATTAATTTAATATTTATATATTAATTTTAAAAACAAGGTAAAAATAAAATTAAAAATCTTTTTGGTCTTTTATCCCACTTTAATCAATCAAATATTATCAAAAATATACGCCCCTCTTTTGGGTAAAGTAATTTCGGCTATTTTACCTAATTTTACTCCTGAAGAATTTCTGAAATATTTTGGATTGATTGATTAAAGATATTTATACCTTAAGAATAAACGGTAAATTATGCAGTGATGTAATAAATTTTTGTATGATATCAATAATTTCGGTTTCGCATACCTAACTTTATTGAATATCAATTTAATATTTTATAGCGAATGATTCAGCGTTTATTATCAAAAGATTAAAAGCAATAAAATAAAATAAAAACTGTACATACTTACCTATGAGAAAGAATTCTCAGAGACCTGCTTTAGCCGACTCATAGGAGAGTCGTGTGATTTGGTTTTCCATAGCTACATAAGCGTAACCTCAATTCTTCAATAACTTTTCTTCTAAACATATGAATGGTCCTTCTCTGCATAGAGTAACAAATTCGGTATTTGAATATGTTTGATTGTTCGAACATTTACCTTTGTGTGACCATTTTCCGCATTTATGACATCTTTCAAGGTGTCTTGCTCTTCTTTTTGATGCGGATTTTGATTTTCCTTTACCAAAATGTGTCTTATGATGATCTTTCCTAAGTTCTTTCCTTACTTCATCCATTTTTCCTCTTATGAATGATACCAGTTCACTCGGGAAGATGTTATTATTACGTTTAGTAATCATAGCGTGTAGTAGTAGACCATGGTTCAGATCAAAGGAATTCTTCATCTCGTAAAACCTAAAAGAAATAAAAATTCAGAATGGGGGGAGAAGACTAGTTCTTTAGGGTCTGCTAGGGAAAGACCATTCGGATTCCATTCTCAGAAACTACACGAGAACAGAATATCTAACTCTAACAGAAATACATATTACCCTTAAAAGATTCGAATCTCCCCACACTTAGTTAGCTGTGGTGTCAAAATTATGATTAACTTCGTTTTCAATTGGACTATCAACAACTTGTATATCTCTGACTTTTGCTTCAAGCCAATTGTTGATTTCCTCTGTAACTTTCACAAATTCAACTAACATTGCCTTTTCTTTAGGCGACAAATTGGATACTAATCGGTTACATAACTTAAAGTTCCCCTTAATTCTAGCATCTTGAATCCGTTTATAAAGTTTCTTCATTGAATTGTTGAAAACGGGTTCATCTAATTTCGTATCAATAATGGGGTTCTTTTTTATCGGTTTATCATTAGGTGTTTCTTCATCTTCCCCACACATAGGCGTTTTTATGGGTTCAACAGTTTTGGTTGGTGGAGATCTAAACTTTTGGTTCACAAAGGTAACCGATTTATCACCATCCCTAAGTGTCATTCTACCTTCTCTTACATCAATGAATGCTTCGGTGGTTGTTAAAAATGGGCGACCTAAAATTAGAGGAATATCAAGGTCTTCCTCTATATTAATAACTATAAAGTTTACAACAAAGGTCAAACTTCCCACTTTAACAAGTAAATTATTGGCTATTCCAACCGGGTATTTAATGGTTTGATCAAATAATTGAACACCTATTCTGGTTGGTCTTAATTTACCCACACCTAATCTTTTGTATAAGGAAAGAGGCATAACATTTGCACTTGCTCCTAAATCTGCGAGTCCATTATACATAGCACCATCATTAAGCAAGCAAGAAATGATAAATTCACCAGGGTCTCTTACTTTAGTAAGTAGAGTTGGTTTGTTAACCTTTTCTGGGTGATCTTTTCTTTCACTTCCACTTGAACTTCTTGTTCACATTTTTTTCGTTTCTTGGAATGGGATGTTTGTATAGGAATTCTTCTTCATCACTCCAATTTGAAGCTTCCCCATCTTCCAATTTTGGTTTTTCATATGTTATTGATAACATATTTATGTTTTCATTCTGAAGGTTTTCTTGAGTGGTGAAATTATGATTGACTTCATTGTCAACTTCCATCGGACCATGTATGTAATGTTTAACTCTGTGACCATTAACTTTAAATTCAATCCCATTTGAATTTATCAACTCTATTGTTCCATATGGAAAAACTCTTTTGACTATGAATGGTCCAGACCATCTTGATATCAATTTTCCAGAAAATAGCTTGAATCGTGAATTGAAAAGAAGGACTCTGTCTCCTTCCTTAAATTCTTTTGAACTTCTGATTCTTTTATCATGCCATTTCTTCGTTCTTTCTTTATAGATTAACGAATTTTCATATGCTTCATGTCTTAATTCTTCTAATTCGTTTAATTGAGTTAACCGTAGACGTCTGGCTTCATGTAAATCAAGATTACATGTCTTCAAAGCCCAAAATGCTTTGTGCTCAATTTCTACTGGAAGGTGACATGCTTTTCCGTAAACGAGTTTAAAAGGTGTGGTTCCAATTGGAGTTTTGTAGGCTATTCTAAAAGCCAAGAGTGCATCCTCCAATTTCCTGGACCATTCCTTCGGATTTGATCCTACGGTTTTCTCTAGAATACGTTTTAAAGCTCGGTTGGTATTTTCAACTTGTCCACTTGTTTGTGGATGATAAGCGGTTGAGATTTTATGAGTTACTCCATATCTTTTGAGAACTTTCTCAAGTTGATTATTACAAAAATGAGTACCCCGATCACCTATTAAAGCTTTCGGTGTTCCGAACCTAGCAAAAAGACGTTTTAAGAAGTTGACTACAACTCGTGCATCGTTAGTTGGGAGAGCTTGTGCTTCTGCCAATTTAGATACATAATCAATGGCAACGAGAATGTAGAGATTATTATGAGATTTTGGAAATGGACCCATAAAGTCAATACCCCAAACGTCAAATACTTCACATACTTGAATGACATTTTGTGGCATTTCATCACGTTGACTTATTTTTCCGGCCCTTTGACAAGCATCACAGGATTTACAAAGAAGGTGTGCGTCTTTGAAAATTGTAGGCCAATAGAATCCAGCGTCGTAGACTTTTCTTGCCGTGAGTTGAGGCCCATAATGCCCTCCTGTTGGTCCTGTGTAACAATGTATTAAGATTTGACTAGCTTCATCTTCGAATACGCATCGGCGGATTATTCCATCTGGACAACTTTTAAACAAATGTGGATCTTGCCAAAAATAGTGTTTTATATCACTAAAGAATTTCTTTCATTTTTGGTACGACAACCCTTTTTCAATGAATCCACATACTAAGTAGTTTGCATAGTCTGCAAACCATGGAATTTCATTATAATCAATCTTCAAAATATATTCATCAGGAAAGTTATCTTGTATGGCCGATTCATTTAGAACTTCTAATTCGGGATTTTCAAGACGAGAAAGATGATCAGCGACGAGATTTTCTGCTCCTTTTTTATCTCGGATTTCAATATCGAACTCTTGTAAGAGTAAGATCCAACGAATTAATCATGGTTTGGCATCTTGTTTCGAAAATAGGTATCTAAGAGCAGAATGGTCGGTATAGACCACCGTTTTTGCAAGAACGAGATATGAACGAAATTTGTCAAAAGCAAAGACAACGGCAAGGAGTTCTTTTTCAGTAGTTGTGTAATTCGTTTGTGCTCCTTGTAACGTCTCACTAGCGTAAAAAATAGGTTGAAATCGTTTTTCAATCCTTTGTCCTAAAACGGCTCCCATTGCAAAATCACTTGCATCGCACATGAGTTCAAATGGTAGATTCCAATTTGGAGTTATCATGATCGGCGCATTAGTGAGTTTTTCTTTAAGAATATTAAAAGATTTGATGCATTCATCTGAAAAGATGAATGGAGCATCTTTTTCTAGGAGTTTATTCATAGGAGTGGCAATTTTAGAAAAATCTTTTATGAAACGTCGGTAAAAACCGGCATGCCCTAGAAAACTCCTAACTCCTCTAACATTGGTGGAATGTGGAAGTTTAGCAATTACATCTACTTTAGCTCTATCCACTTCAATTCCTTCCTTTGAAATTTTGTGACCAAGAACGATGCCTTCTTTAACCATGTAATGTCATTTCTCCTAATTAAGTACTAGATTTGATTGTTCGCATCTAATAAGCATTCGTTCAAGATTAACTAGACATGATTCAAAAGTATCACCGAAGACTGAAAAGTCATCCATGAAAACTTCCATGCATTCTTCTATCATGTCGTGAAAAATTACCATCATGCACCTTTGAAAGGTTGCAGGGGCGTTGCAAAGTCCAAATGGCATGCGTTTGTTAGCAAAAGTACCATAAGGGCACGTGAATGTGGTTTTCTCTTGGTCCTCGGGTGCTATTGGAATTTGAAAATATCCGGAAAAACCATCAAGAAAATAATAGTAACTGTTTCCAGCTAACCTTTCCAACATTTGATCAATGAAAGGTAAGGGAAAGTGATCTTTTCTGGTGGCGTCATTTAATTTTCTATAATCAATACAAACACGCCATCCTGTTACAATCCTAGTAGGAATAAGCTCATTTTTTTCATTTGTGATGACATTCATGCCACCCTTCTTAGGTACGCATTGAACTGGGTTTACTCATGGACTATCAGAGATTGGATAAATTAATCCTGCATCTAGCAGTTTAATAATTTCTTTCTTAACAACATCTTGCATATTTGGATTTAGTCTTCGTTGGTGTTGCACATAGGTTTTATGGCCTTCTTTCATAAGGATTTTATGTGTGCAATACGAAGGACTTATGCCTTTAATGTCATGAATCTTCCATGCAATAGCTGGTTTATGAGCTTTTAGCACAGAAATGAGTTGAGATTTTTCATTTTCCGTAAGAGAAGATGATATTATTACAGGTAATTCAGATTCACCATGTAAATAAGCGTATTCCAAATGGTTTGGAAGTGGCTTTAACTCTAATGTCGGTGGTTCTTCTATCGATGATTTGTATCGATATCTGTCTTCCTCTTTTAACATTTGAATTTCTTCTGTTGTTGGTTTGTATCCATTAGCCATGAGTGCGGCTAACATTTCAGCTTCATCAATTGGTTCAGTTCCTTCTCCTAAAAAACATTCTCCTGTTCCTTGTAATTCTGGAAATTCTTCTAACAATTCTGCATGTGAATCTATAGTTTGAATATAATAACATGTATCATCTGCAGATTGCGGTTGTTGCATGGCTCTATCAACAGAAAAGGTAACACTCTCGTCCTCTATACTTAGGGTCAGTTTCTTACCAAAAACGTCTATTATTGCTTTAGCCGTGTTTAAGAATGGTCTTCCTAATATAAGAGGAACTCGAGAATCTTCTTCCATGTCCAGAATAACAAAATCTACTGGAAATACTAAAGTACCAACTTTAACTAGCATGTTCTGCATTATCCCTCTAGGATATTTTACTGATCGATCTGCTAGTTGTATGCTTATTCGTGTTGGTTTCAGTTCTCCGAGGTCTAGTTTAGCGTATAGTGAATACGACATTAAATTTATACTAGCACCTAAGTCTGCCAATGCTTCTATTGAACTAAGACTACCCAGAAAATATGGAATTGTGAAACTTCCTGGATCTAAAAGTTTTTCTAGTAGCTTATTCAATAGCACTGCAGAACAATTAGCATTCATTGTAACAGCCGAGAGTTCTTCCATTTTCTTTCTATTTGTGATTAGATCTTTCAAGAATTTAGCGTATCTTGGCATTCCTGAAATTACATCAATGAAAGGAAGATTGACATTTATTTGTTTAAACATATCCAAGAATTTGGATTGCTCAGCTTCAAGTCTTTCTTTTCTCATTTTACTCGGGTAAAGAAGTGGTGGTTGGTATGGTTTAACATAAGGTTTAGCCTTAACTGTGTTATCTTCATTAACCTTTTCAACTACCGATTCTTTTTCCTTATCTTGCTCAGATTGTATTTCTTGTGTAGTAGGAATAGAGTCATTAGAATTTACAGGTATTTCAGGTGTTTTAAGTGTAATACCACTTCTCGTAGTAATGGCTTTAGATGTTTCATTCCGGGGGTTAGCATTTGTATCGCTAAGTAGACTTCCTGGTTTTCTTTCACTTTTTAACCTTGCTAGGTTACTCACTTCTTGTTCCAGATTTTGAATAGAAGCTTGTTGATTTCTAAATGCTTGAGCATTTTGTTCATTGGTTTATTTCTGAGATGTGAAAAATTGCGTTTGAGATTCAACTAGCTTTGACATCATATCTTCTAAATTTGGCTTTTTATCATCGGTTTGTAGTGGTTTATTTTGAAAAATAGTTCTTTGCTTATTGTAAGTATTATTAGATACTTGTTGATTACTAGGACCTTGTTGGTTGTTGTATGGAACATTTTGGTTATAATTCTGATTGTAGTTTGGTCTTGACAGTTGATAATTATTCTGATAATTATTTTCAGGCCTTTGGTTCATGTATGAAACATTCTCTCTTTGTTCCATTGTTTGTTCAATATTGAGACAATCTTTTGTCAAATGTGGTCCTTCAAACTGTTCACAACTAATTCGTATTGAGTGAATATCTTTAGTCATGTTTTCCATTCGTCTCTCGAAAGCATCTATCTTTACGGACATGGAATCAAAGTCATGGCTAGAATCGGATCTAGCCGCTTTAGATGATCTAACGATGTCTTTTTCTTGATGCCACTCATGTGAGTGGGAAGCAGTGTTATCAATAATTTTGTAAGCTTCAGTTGCGGTTTTCTTCATAATGGAACCACCAGCTGCTATATCGATGTCTTTTCTTGTAGTGATGTCGCATCCTTGGTAGAATATTTTTACTATTTGATAAGTATCTAAACCATGTTGCGGACATCCTCTTAACAACTTTCCAAATCTTGTCCATGCCTCATATAGTGTTTCAGTTGGCTTTTGTGTGAACGTAACTATTTCTCCTTGAAGTCTCATGGCTATAGATGCCGGAAAGAATTGTTAAAAAAAATTTTCAATTAAAACATCCCATGTATCAATCGCCCCTTCAGGTAACGATTCTAACCAATCTTTGGCTTCTCCCTTTAAAGTCCAGGGAAATAACATGAGATATATATGTTCTTCATCAACTTCTCGGATTTTGAATAGAGTATAGATCCTATTAAAGGTACGAAGATGTTCGTTTGGATCTTCCTTCGGCGCACCACTAAATTGGCATTGATTAGTTACCATGTGTAGGATTTGTCCTTTGATTTCATAATCTGGTGCATTAATGTCTGGTTGAGTAATTGCATGACCTTAGCCAGTGCCTTTAGCCCTCATTCGTTCTTCCATACTTAGAGGTTCCAGATTTTCCATGATTGAATTTTTTGAATCTGAATCACTAGAGGATTCCGACTTAATGGTTTCTTCCTCGACATTCTCTGGATGAATGATTTGTGGTTCATAAGGAATGATTAGTGGTTCAGGATCTCTGAATTGTCCCTGAATATCCTCCGGATTCTCAATTGTGAGGTCGGGTTCAAAAAATGGATTATCAGAAATTTGAATTGGAGTACTTGGTCGACTAGATAATGATTCTAAAGAAAAATCAACGGCGACAATGTTGGCTAGATGTCTTGATCGAGTTACAGGTGGTGAACGTATGAAAGGTGGTGAACATTTTGCTCGGTGCATTCACAGAATATCCTATTAGCTATAAAAGATAAAAATTATATAAGTTATTAAATTAATAGACTTTTCTGATTTTTTCCACGTTTCGAATAGCCAATAGACGCAGCAGGTAGCCAGGACCCTTTAAATCGGAAGCCCACAACTCACCACTAATAAATCCAACTATTACTACGAACCAGAAAATTTTGGATGTCTATCAATTTAACCACTTAAAATAATTTTTTTTTCCGTTTTGAAATTTTAGAGAAGAAATAGAAAATTCTATATCCTAAAAACTAGAGCGTCGAAATGAAAAAGAAAAAGTGCGTCAAAAAAAAGAAGTCGAAAAAAATAGGCGTCGGAAAATAAAGGTCGAAAAATAATAATAAGAAAGTAGTGCGTCGAAACTTAAAAAGGAATCTAAACGAAAAACGGCAATTACTTAAAAGGTACTAAAATTTATAAACAGCGTCGCAAAATTCTAAAGCACCTAAATCTTACTCTAAAGAAAAATCACTTAAGGGATTTTACGGCAAAGCCTAAAAATTTAGAAATAAAAATAACTACGGCAAAATACTAGACTTAAAACTAATTACGAACGAAAAATACAAATTACGAATTAAACTAATAAAAAGATATGAAATATAAAAATAAAACTTAAAGTTATAAAAATAAAATTTTTATAAAAATATTATTTTTATATTATTTATTTTATAAAAGTATTAACAAAAACTTAATTAAAACTTAAAAACACAATTTAAATAAAAACTAAAACTAATTATTATTTAAACTAACCCTAATTAGGTTAATAATAATAATAATAATAATAATAATAATAATAATAATAATAATAATAATAATAATAATTAATTAATTTAAACCCTAACTGTGTAATTATTGCGTACTAGGTTTGCTGTCAGACTAACTCATGTGATCGCATGAGTTTTAGTCGTCCGATCCATGCGGTCGCATGGGCCTGAATTCCAGATCAAATATTGGGCTGCTACAGTGTAGGCCCGAATACTTTTAAATTTTTTTTAATATAAATAAAATATTTATATAAATTAAATAAAACTTATATTTAAAAACTAAAATAGAAATAAAATACTTTATAATTTTATATATTTTAAACAAACTCTTAAAAATATATATATTTTGTGTTTTTTTTTCCTTTCTTTTTATGTTTTTGTATTTTTAAAACTTAAAACATATTTTTACAAAAATAAATTAAACTTAATAAAATTCTTTTTTTTATAGTGTTTCGCTTCGGCGTTTAAGACTATCCCCGGCAGCGGCGCCAAAAATACTTGATGTGTGCAGCGGTGTATACGAAATAGTTATATTTTTGTTACGAAATACTGTTAAATACGATACAATTTTACACAAGTTATTTATTTATTTATAGAGTGGATATACCTAAACCTTGCTACAACACTATAGGCAGTGTACCTTATCGTACAGTAGTGTAGTTTTTAGTAAGTCCGGTTCGTTCCGCAGGGAGCTAACCAAGTTTAACGCTATATGTTTTAATTTTAAACTATATTTATGTATATATATATATGTATATATATATATAAGTAGTATTATTATTATTATTATAAAAATGGTGTTTTTACCGTTTAATGACCGGTTTGTCGATTTTATGTCTTAAGTCACAATTAAAACCTAATGTAAAATATTAAAAATAAATATAACTTAATTTAAAGCGTAAAGTAAATAACGATAATAAAAGTGCGATAATTAAAAGTACGATAATTAAAAGTGTAATAAATAAAATAACAATAAATAAAAGTGCGATGATTTAAAGTACGATGAGATATAAAATAAAGAAACTATGCTTATTTAAACTTCCGTAATCATGATGTTCGACGTGTTGATTTTAATTTATAACCATGGGTTAATTGTCCTTTGTCCTGGATTATTCAGTCCATAACAATCCATCAGTCATAAATATAAAGTGCGAGTGTCCTCGTCAAATTATCCTTATACCCGAAGTCAAATATTCCAACTAATTGGGGACTTAAACTGTAACAATGTCTTAATACATTATTTAATAATTACACTAGGATATCGACTGCGTGTAACCCAAGGTTTTAATACTTTGTTAACAATTACGCCAAGTGTCCTTGTACGTAATCCACCCCTGTTTAAATGAGTCCATTGACTATTAATCCATCCCCGTGTCCGGTTAAATGAACGATTATTAGTACTTATAAATACCCCGCCCATCGTGTCCGATCGAGTGTATATGGTTATTTATAGATATGTCAAATTGTAAATCTCTATATTAAATTAACGAACTATCATTCAGTTAAACAAATATAAAGTCCATTAATAGCCCATAGTCCAATTTCCACAAGTGTCGGTCTTTTGTCCAAACCCCAATTATAGTACAAAGCCCAATTACCCAATCTTAATATTTAGCCTAACATCATGATTACTTCAGCTTAAATAAGCATAATAATAACTTAGATACGACACATTAATTTAAAAAGGTTGAACATAACTTAAAATGAGTATTAATAGCGTAGCGTTACACGGACATAATTTCGACTTACAAACTTACAACATTCGCTAACATAACCTTATTATTATTAACTTAAAATTAAAATTAAAATTAAAATATAAATATATATATATATATATATATATATATATATATATATATATATATATATATATATATATATATATATATTGAGAGATAGAGAGTAGATAATATTTTGTGTATATAATTCGTCGACCAAACGTTGCAATTTATAGCACTTGGCTTGCTACAGTGCCTCATGCGACCGCATGACATTTACACTACCTGGCCATGCGATCACATGGCCAGCTGTACCAGCTCACATTGTCAATTAAAACGTGAGCTGCTCGATTATTTAATATATATAATATAATATATAATTTTATATAATTAATTATATATTATATTATATTCCTGTGCATCGTTGACTTGTAATTTTTGCTCCGTTGAGTTGCGCGTTGATAGTTGGTTCATGTCCCCGTTCCGGATTTTCGAACGTCCTTGCGTACTATTTAATATCTTGTACTTTGCATTTCGCGGCTCGTACTTTTGTAACTTTTAGACGTTTCTCATCAATAATTTGAACCTCTTGGATTGTACTTTGTACTTTTTAGCTTTTTGGTCGTTTGCGTCTTCAAATCGTCGAATCTGTCTTTTGTCTTCACCTTTTATTATTTAAACGAATATCACTTGTAAATAGAACAATTGCAACCAAAAGCTTGTCTTTCTTGAAGGATAATGTTATGAAATATATGTTCGTTTTTAGCATTATCACACATACATATATAATATACCTACTTGCAAACACTTACATACATACAACATACATGCTAGCAACACAATTAGCTTATCATCTCAAATACAAAGGTATTAACCTCCGGTACCACAAGCTAGCACAACATTAACTTATATATAACTCGAACGATGTAGTATGATTACGCTACCACACAATAACCATGGTTAACTAATCGTACAAGGGAATGGCACTCGCAAACGGCCATCGGTGTTTATAACATCCGTTAGTGTACTTAACACCACGTATCACTAAACCCTCGGGTGGCATCTTAACACCTC
Organism: Rutidosis leptorrhynchoides; assembly: GCF_046630445.1. Taxonomy (NCBI): domain Eukaryota; kingdom Viridiplantae; phylum Streptophyta; class Magnoliopsida; order Asterales; family Asteraceae; genus Rutidosis; species Rutidosis leptorrhynchoides. Next base: position 559,517,485 of record NC_092333.1, read on the forward strand.
GATGCTTCACCCTTTATCTTACGGAGTGGTGCCTTAACACCTCAGCACTTCACTCCTAGGTGGCATCTTAACACCTCGATGCTTCACCCCGAGTGGCGTCTTAACACCTCGACGCTTCACTCATCACGTGAAACGTGTTAACACTTCAACACTTCACATCTCATGCTACAACAAATAAATACATTATATACCTACGCATATAATTATTCCACTCACCTTGAAGTCTTTTGTAGAAGATAATCGAGCTTGCAACCTTCAATGTAACGTACCTATTACATTATGCATATAATCAATCACAAACTCAAGTTGGTCAACCAACTTACTAACCATCCTAAAGTCATTTTGACCCTTGGTGCAACTTCGACCCACTTGCACACTTACCCTTATCATTGGGTCAATTTTGCCAAAACCCTAACACTAGCCAAATATGGTCTTAAAACACATTTTAACACAAGGTTATCGCATTTTCCACACTTGTAAGACAACTTAGGTCATCAAGGACTCGTTTGACCCATTTCAAGGTTTACACACCCATCCGGGTCACCACATACCCAAATAACACCCACTTACATAACATCTAGGTGTGCTATTAGTTAACTAACCATTCTAAGACTCATAAACACATTTAACATTTCAAAACCCTAGGTTAATCATCTTTGAGTCCTCATGACCCAAACTTACCCAAAAACCCCAATTCACTAACAAAATGGGTTTTATGTTCGACACTACCCAAACCCCAACCCTTAAACAATTAAAATAAGGAAATCAAGGTTAAGGCTTACCACCACAACCACGACGTAGCTAGGGACTAGACGAACAACTTTAAAACCCGTACTTTAGCCCAAAACAACCTTCTTCCTCCTTGATTTGAGCTCTCTCACTCTAGAGCTCTCCTCTCTCTCTCTAGAATTTAAGTGGAAAGATGAAGGTCGGTGATAGTAGAGTTATGACACCCCACTAGCTGATCTTGTGGCCTTAAATTCGTCCCAAGTGAAATTACCAAGATGCCCCTTTTTAATATCTAAAAATAGGACAGCTGACCCGCCAGTTCATCTGGACGGTGTCCAGAATACTGGACGGCATCTAGCCCTTCAATAAAGGACGGCATCCCAAGATTTGGACAGCATCCCAACCTTCTGTGAAAACAGGATCTTACATTAACGATCGGTTTATCATTCCGGGCCTTCGGTATGTTTAAACAGCACTTGAAACGGATCACGATTGCACGTTAATGGACAACACGAGCCTGGGCAGCCCATGTGGGCCCCATTCAGCCGAACCCACCCCACTCCCCCTTTATTTTCTATTTTGGACTAGTATTGGGTATTTGTGTGTGCATTAGGCCCTAATTTAGAAACTATATAAATGAACATAAACTCCCTAAACCTAATTAAACCCCAAATCGACTGCTTCTCCCTCCCTCTCCCTTTGTTCGTCGACCACAACCACACCAACATCAACATCGAAAATCGATTTTTAGATTAAACGTTATACACGAGTCTTGCAATTCACAACGTTAGCTACGCATTGGTGTAATCGATTTAGTGATCTAAGGTATAATTCTTTAAACCCTAATTGTTATAGATCTAATTTTGTTAGATTTTATTAATGTAAGAGGTCTATTGCTCAATCGATATGCGTTATTGTTAATTGCTTGCTTTAAATCGATCGTTTGATGTGATTAGGGTTAATCACGAATTTGTTTTTCATGATTACAGAAACTTGACTTTATTGAATGTTAAATATTATTACATATTTGAAATCCTCTCGAAAAATTAATAATTTTAGGCTATAGATTTGCGTATTTTCGTTACCGTATGCGTAAGTTACGATTAAATAAAGTTTTGTTGATGAATCTGTGATTTATGTGAATTTTGGAAAAACGTGCATGGAATTGGATTATATACTGATCAAAAATGTGTAGAGAATTCAAAAACACTCAAGTTAGACTAGGATATCAAGCTATTTGGTATTGTAATGCTCACGTTATACTTAATCGAACGTTCATGACAAAACTTATTTGCTTGGTAACTTAAAATAAATTCTAAAGGCTATTTGAAATAAGATAATGAATCAAGTCTTTGCATATATGGAAAATTCATATGTTGTAGATAACTTTTCATCTAGGTCTTGCATTGTATGGTAATGATACACATACCCGATTGGCTCGTGTTGCGCATCACACTTGCACCATGTACACAGCCCTCGCGCTCTAGTACTCCAGGCACAAGTAAATGTGCTCTAGGTTAGAATAGCGCGCCGTATGAGGATGACATGTCATGTACTTACCACGATCTATGTAAAAGAACCGACAGCTAGCAAAGAGCAACAGTACTGTTACCTGGTCCCCTCTACTGAACGACCAGGCAGTACAGACAAGAAAGCGACGTGGAACACGTGGCTCCAATAAGCAAACGGCACTGTAGCTATAATTAACGGACTCGAATCACAAGGAAACGGATCCGTTTTTTGGGAAATGACATACATACTATTTGGAGTACCAACGTACGGACTAACTGCCAAATCCATATAGCGCCTTCTTTACCCGCGCTACCGGACTCACAGCATACCACTAGACAATCTAGATATACAGGTAACGTTCTACGAACCCTATTTCTAAAGCGAGCCATCGCCAACCGGATAACCCGTCGATGGTGGGTTTATGTTTAACCACCCCTACAGAGATCATCATCTCGTGAGGGGTTATTCACGGTACTCCGGACTGGAGAGTTAAACCCAATCGACCCTTAAATCCCCCTTCTTTGATGTCAAGCATGGACCGAACTCGACCCGATTATTGATCATTTGGCGTCATCCGTGGGACATACAAGTTAAAAGGTTTTGATTTGATCTTTTCTTTATATGTCCACTACTCATTTATTTTTTCTATACAGGCATCTGTTAGGAAAAGATAAGTGCTTTCAATGGCCAACTGCCAACAATAAGTAGGAACTAAGCGCAAAGCCGGCTCTAGCGGAAGCTCGGAGGCGACAGAGATATCATTCCCCGCCATCCGAATGTTCAATACTTCCTGCGCGCTCATTGTAGTACAGGGATAATTACCCGAATCAGGTCATGGCGTGAAGCGCCTTCATATGGACAATGGCAGTAGTGTTGACATCATGTACGAGCATTGCTTCCGACAATTTCCCACACTGACTAGGCGAACCATCAAGCCTCCGACCACAGCCTTGTCTGGGTTTTCAGGGGAATCAACGTGGCCCATAGGAACTCTAGACTTGAGGTTTGAGCTGAGAGACAGCAAGGACAAATTAAAAAAGCACACTGAGAGCATAGAATTTTGTATAGTGCGCTCATATTCTAGATACAACGCTATACTGGGAAAAACCTCCATTCAAAAGTTTGGCGCTATACCATCCACAATCCACGGGAAGGTCCGATTTCCATCAGAACAAGGAGTCGCCACCCTCGAATCAGCACCGCTGGATGCCTTATGCGCATTTGTCACCGATAAAGGAAGTGTTACTCCCGAAGAAAAAGGAGCGAATGAATGGTGGGTCGTAGTTAATCCCAAATATCCGGAACAGAAGGTAAAAATAGGGGGAGACTCACACTCGAAACTAAAGAGAAACTGAGGAATATACACATTTCTAATTCCGACATATTCTGCTGGAGCGATGCTGATATGACTAGAGTACCGCGAGAGATAGCACAGCATTATCTCCGCGCTAGTACCAATTTCACCCCTATCAAACAGAAAAAGTGGCCGATGGCGCCCGAAAGAAGTGAATGGTTGCGCAGAGAAGTCGACAAGCTGGTCTAAGCTAATATACTGCGCAAAGTGGACTACCAGACATGGGTGGCTAACCCCGTATTGGTGGCCAAGTCCGATGGAACGTGGTGGCTCTGCATCGATTTTAAAGACATCAACAAAGCTTGCCCCCAAGGACAATTATCCGTTGCCAGAGATAGACTGGAAAGTCAAGTCGCTCACATGTTTTCGATTTAAGTGTTTCCTGGACGCCTACAAAGGATACCACCAAATACAAATGGTTGTGGAAAACGAAGAGAAGACCGCGTTCCACGCAAACTAAGGGATATACTGTTACACCAAAATGCCCTTTGGACTGAAAAACGCAGGTGCTACTTATCAGCGCACCATAGATACGACGTTCGCTAAACAAATTGGACGCAACCTTGAGGAATATGTCGACAACCTCATCATTAAAAGCAACACCGAGGAGCAATTACTAGCAGACTTTCTCGAAACATTTAACACGCTCAGAGGCATCAATATGAAGCTTAAACCCGCTAAGTGTAGCTTCGGAGAGGAAGAGGGAAACTTCTTAGGGCACATCGTGACTCTGCGGGGAATCAAAGCGAACCCAAAGAAAATAGAAGCAATTGAAAAAGTTCCCTCTCCTAAAACAAAAAAGCAAGTTCAAAGCCTCAATGGGAAATTAGCCGCATTAACTTGATTCCTGTCTATGGCCGCTGAAAGATCGCTCCCGTTCTTTCATACCTTGAAAGATTGCGCTAAAAAGTCAGATTTAAAATGGACTGATGAGGCAGAGAAGGCATTCTAAGAGATGAAGGCGCTCCTCAAAGATCTCCCTACGTTAACAGCGCCTATCGCAGGTGAAACTTTGATACTTTATCTTGCGGTGTCTAAAGAAGCTGTTAGTTCCGTTCTTGTTGTCGAGCGAGGAGACGCTCAAATGCTAATATACTTCATCAGCAAAGCACTGTCAGGAAGCGAGTTAAGCTATCTCCCCATAGAAAAACTCGTATACGCGCTCGTCGTCACTTCCCGCCGTCTACGCATGTACTTCCAAGTGCATCCAATTACGGTACTCACTGAACAACCTATTCGACAACTACTCTACAAGCCAGAGATATCGGGGAGACTAACCAAATGGGTGATAGAGCTGGGCGAGCATGAAATCACGTACTGCGCTAGAAGCACTATTAAGGGACAGGTGATGGCCAACTATCTGACCGAAACAGCCGCTGATATGTCAGTAATCTGCGACCCTAAACAACTCCCAGCGCCTTCTCCCGAACTATGGGAACTCAATACCGATGGCGCGGCAAGCTCTGAGGGCGCAGGAGAAGGTTTAATCCTCACAGATCCGCATCAGGAAGAGCATACATACGCATTGCGGTTCAACTTTAAGGTGACAAATAACGAGGCAGAATATGAGGCACTACTAGCAGGGATGCGTATAGCCCAGGAATTGGGAGTAAAAAAGCTACAAGCCTATGTGGATTCGCAATTAGTCACTAATCAGATAAATGGCACATTCGACGCCAACGACAAATCCATGTGTGACGACCCAGAAATTTCCGACCAAATTTAAAACTTAATCCTTATATGATTTCGACAAGATAAGCAAAGTCAGTATTGATTCTCAAAATTTTTGAACTATTGTTATATATTCAGTTAACCTTTGACTATTGACCGACGATTCACGAACATCTATTTGTAATATATATATATATATATATATATATATATATATATATATATATATATATATATATATATATATATATATATATATATATACAATAAGTTGGAATATTAATCATTAAAATTAATTATAAATAACTTGCAATGTGTATTTAAAAACTGATTTATGTATATTAAATAAAGATATATATATATATATATATATATATATATATATATATATATATATATATATATATATATATATATATATATATATATAATTTCAAGTTATTTAGTAAACGATAGTAACATTCGTTTATTGATTTGATTGATATTTAGATAAGTTAACTAAAACGTTTAAGATGAACAAGTAAATAACTAATTTACTACAGTATTTTTGAATTGCTACAGTACCCGAAAAGCTACAGTGTTTTCGAAAACTACTATTTGCTACAGTAAAACATTATTTCAAAATGAAAATGTATGTATATTTTACAAATGTTATAAAATATAATATTAACTTAGATACAAAACGTTTTGATTTAAAATAATATTATTATATATTAATACGTTAATTTATAGACGCAAATGACCAAAACACTCGAACGTACAAGATACACTTCGGGTAATATAGTTATTGGTAATATAAGTCTATATTTTGACAAAGGTACACGTCGCGAAACGTAAAGCACAAGTTATTAAAGCGTACGAAGTAACGTTCGAAAAATCGGAACCGGAACATAAGTCGAGTGACAACGTACGAGTCATCGGAACAAAAATTACAAATCAACTATGCACGATAATATAATATAATATATAATTAATTAATATAAATTATATATTATATATATATATATATATATATATATATATATATATATATTTAAATATTATGTCGACAAACTAAATAACAAAATACAAATGAGCTGGAAGGAGCATCCATGCGATCGCATGGCAAATGGGCATCGAACCCATGCGATCACATGGGGGTCAGGAATCAGAATTCTTCTATAAATAGCCCAGGTTTCTGCCAAATCCATTACAATTCAATCTCTTACTTTCTCTCAATATTTATATTTATATTTATTATTATTATTATTATTATTATTATTATTATTATTATTATTATTATTATTATTATTATAAATCTTATTATTATTATTAGTATTATTATACATAAAATACTACGACGAGGTCATGAGCAAGTTATTTTCAAAACAAGCTTTTCGAGCGGGATAGAGCTAAGGAAATTATGAGTTATAGCTAAGGAGGTGATGAGTATTATTCGGGGGTATTACTCGTGAGGTCAAACTAGTGTTTATCATTTCTGTTGCGTCTACGTACTTTCCTGCAATCTTGAATCACAATATTGATACATGAGCATTCATATATTACCTTTTATATAGTAATAGTGTATCCATGTCTAGTGCTCGAGTATATATGTTTATACATGCTTGTATGCTAAATTTCGTCGTTAGATAGTTTTATGATGAATCACGAATTTAATACATATACTACTGATATAAGGTATATGATATGCATGATATTTGAAAGCTGACGAAAAATTAATAACTTTTCATTTAGGAATCGCGTGATTTCGATGAACGAATTAAAAGTTATGGTCAACTGAATTTTGTTTGACGTTAATTGAAATTGTGTTTGAAACTGTAAATTAATATTTAAACACCTTGTTTATAAGATTAATAAATTGGATTTTTGGATACCACTAGTTGAGTAAATAAATTCTTATATAAGACACGTCTCGTTTTGTTGAACAATTGTCAAAGTTAACAGTCTTAACATGTTTTAAAGCTTTATAAACACTATGATCTGATTTTACAAGTATTGGAAAACTATGTGAAATAATAAAATATTTTCGATTGCCATGATAATTCAAATATAATATAGCTCCTGAAATAAATAATATTTTGAGTTTGATAAACTATAAATTCGTTCAATTATCAAGACTTATACTATGTGAATATAATAAACATGTATAGAATTAAAGATCATATTGGGTCAGGTTGACTTTTGAGATGAATTTTGTTCACTTTTGCATGTCGATCTCGAGCATTAGGATTGTGATACACTATGACCTGACCTAGCTTGTTAGACATGTATTGACCAACATATGTTCTCTAGATTGAGATCTACGGTTATTTTGCATTCCGAGTTTCGGTCACACTTTGGTGAATGACCTTATGTGCTGCTGAGGTGAGTTTATAGATCCCTTTTTAATTGCTATTGTAATCTATATTTTTGGGCGGAGAATACATGCACTTTATTTTAAACGCAATGGATACAAGTACATACTAAATTCTACACTGAGTTTGAACCAAAAATTCCTTAGCTTTGGTAACTAGTAACTGCCAGTTATAAGAACTGGTGGGTGCGAGTAGTTGTATATGGATCCATAGGGCTTGACATCCCCGTCTGTTCCAGGTATAGAAACCCTAGCCTGAACTATAAAATAGACGTATGCTATTTGAGTTTAGTACACGTTGGATTGCGTGTATTGTACATGTTGGTTGCATGTATGTTAAAACAGGGGTACTTATTATAACGTTAAAGCTTAGTTACCAGGGTGCTCAATCTTGTAGAATATTTTGATAAACGTTTCTGGATGAAACAACTGAAATCTTGTGATCCACCTTTATATACAGATTATGCGCAACATTTAAACTATGAACTCACCAACCTTTGTGTTTACACTTTTAAGAATGTTTATTCTCAGGTTCCTAGAAGTCTTCCGCTGTTTGCTTATACATTATAGAAGCTATGTGCATGAAGTCATACATAGTTTAATTCTAGGAAATGTTGCATTCACAAAATCATCACCATGTATCTTATTTTGACTGCATTATCAACGGATGTAGTATTGTAACTATTATTTACGGTGATTGTCTATATGTAGAAATCATCAAACATCAAAAACCTTGGAATTTGATATTCAATTATGGTGTGCCTTTTCAAAAGAATGCAATGTTTACAAAACGTATCATGTAGAGGTCAGTACCTCATTGTGAAATCGATGAATGATGTATTCGTCCAAATGGATTTGGACGGGTCATCACAGTTGGCATCAGAGCTTGAGGTCATAGGGAACCAGAATTTGCATTAGTGTGTTTAACTGGTAATTGTTAGGATGCATTAGTGAGTCTGGACTATGACCGTATCTGTTTTTACCGAGTTTTTCTTATCATTTCTTATCAGAAATTACTTGCTTATCATTCTTAAGTCTAGACATGTTTTCCTGCATTTATTGCATATATAGTGTACACACGAATTCATATCTTAGCATGTCTATTACTGTAAACATTGTCTGACATCTTCCGAAGATTCCTCCGTGATTTATGGAATTTTGGTATTATATATACATATGTAAATTTTGTATTGAAGAATACCAATCTAAATCCTATAATCTATTTCATATCAAAAATCATTTCCCTGATTATAAAAGATGGATCCCGCATCTAGTTCAAATTCCTTAGAGTCCGACAACTATTCCGATATGGATTTCCACTCGAGCTCCGAAAATAGTGTGACAGGAATGGATCAACCAATTAGCCATCATCTATTCTGGATGAATTGGGGATGGGTTCGTAATCTACTTAATCATTGGAGACAAGAAGAAGGTGATCCTTTCCATCCACCACATTTACCTCTTCGCGAAGAACCTGAAGCACTTACCGGCGAACTAGTCCGAAACACCATTTTCTCTCTCATTTCCAGAGTATCTCGCCAAGATTATATACTATCTCAAATTCTAGATCTTATTTATCCGCTCGTCCGAACCGACAATCACCCCGGTGTGATAGAAGAAGTCAACGAGCTTCGCGCTCGGGTAGCGACTTTAGAGAATATGTTGCAAAGGTTACAAGCACCAGCAGCATCACCGGAATCAACAGTACCACCATCATCAACACCAACAGTATCATTACCACTAACAACAACAACATCCGCATCCCACACCTCAACATCACAATCTGTACCTCGAGCATCAACGTCATACTCACTATAGATACCAAGGAGTACCAACAACAAACGATGAAGTATTGATTCAAAACTTCATCAAAGAAATATTCTGCAGAGAATATGTAGTTTCTAAAAGTTTTAGAGATTACTCATTCTAGTTTTAAATGTAAACCAGATGAGTGAGCGAATAGAAATAATGAAATAAAACCCTGATCGGAATGGTGCACGATTTACAAGCTAGATCTATTTTACCAGCAGCATCAACAGTACCGTCAGCATCACCAGCACCGTCAGTACCGTCAGCATCGTCAGCATCAGCAGCATCTAGAACATCACAAGCTCTGCCAGATCCATAATCACCGCAAACATCATCACTAATCAACAACGCGTATACCGTATCAACGAGTTATGAAGTATTAACTCATTCCCTCTGAAGAAATTATATGTATATATATATATATATATATATATATATATATATATATATATATATATATATATATATATATATATATATATATATGAATTTTGAGATCAAAATAAATCTTTTCGTACTAAGCTATTACGTGTGAATCTTAACTAGTAGGTACTACTCGGTTAATTCATATTACTAATATGCTATGATGTACATCCTTAGTTAACGACTTAACCATCGTTAACTACAATCTCTGTTTCAACTCAATGAATTCCATTTCATAATAAATCAAGTGTATTATTCAAATACATGTTTGATTTTACACCTTCATTTTTGATGTACTTGAAACTTTCCAGAAAACATCATTCGTACCTTGCGAAGTTAGCAAGAGTTCCATGAGCACCAACATGATTCACTGAGGAAATATCAATAAAACTGAATAACGAAGTATTGATTATATTAGTAAAATACTCCGCGAAGATTATGAAATCTTTAATGTTTTAGAGATTATTCATTTCTAATCCAGCTAAAAATCAAATGAGCTTAATATGATATTAGCTCATTAAATCTGTATTACATCTGAAGAAAATATACATACATATATTTTCATAAAGACTGTAATAAAATTCTCTGGTACAAAATATTTCTTGTGAAACTTTTAACGGGTAGGTAATACCTGAAAGATATATAAATTCACAATTAATATGTTACATTCTTCGATTCTGATTCAGTAAATCATCAACTATACTCACTACTTTCACAACGATATACATTCTTTCCTAGAAATCAAAACAACCATTCGCATTCAAATTTGATTACATATTCTTTTTGAAAAATCAGAGTCCAAGCCAAGATTTAACAGAAAACATCACTCTTAGATTCTTACATCTTTCAAATGCCATACTTTGAATTCAAAACTGTACTAGAACATAATATGTATACATATAACATTCATCTCTTAGAATTATGAGCTTTCATTCTGAAATTCTGAAAAGCAACCAGTCTACGAATCAATACTATGAATGTTGAAAAAGTTGAAGGAGGTAACAAAAACTGTAAACGACTTTAACAGTTAAAAGTTTGATGATAAAGAATAGTGTGTTGGCAAAGCTCAGAAAAGTTGGAACTGGAAAACGGATTGAGCAAACCATGAAGGAGGCTGTGGACAAATCACAAAGACTAAACCTGCCTTCAAAGAATCAAAATGATTCAGTATCTGCTGAAGTCATTAACGAATACCTTGCTCCTGACTCTAAACCTTTACGGACAAATCTTCTTTATCATCTTTCGATAATAGAAATTCTAAGATATCAACGTATCTTTCATTATAAATATCCTCGATATTTTTGAAGATATTTTCATAACTATTCTTATCTGAAATCATTTATCTTTTCGCGATGTCAGTGTTACATCAGAAAGGAAACTGTTTTAGTTTCTAATTTCTGAAAGATTCGAGCTTAAAATATGAATGTTTTTGAAGTAGTGTTGGGAACTGAAGCATGAGTTAGTATAATATAATGACACTTGATCAACGTGATTATATTACAGTAAGTCATGCTGAGTTTCTAATGGAATGTGATAAAGGTTCACAGATCATACCCTCATCATGAACCATGTTACATAACTCTTTCATTCTATTTAACCTCTTAACTACCAAGAAAATATTTTTCTTGATGATTTGGTCTTTTCCGGATATTCTGGTAATTTGACAAATCAAATCGTGCTATTACCTTTCCTTTCTACTGTGTATATTATGATCATTCGAAACTCCATACCTACGAATTCTGGACCATTATTCACTTGACTTGAAGTCGGGAAGGAAAAACAAAAGCATGGAACTCCTAAATATAAGGGAAAATATAAAGCCTGACAACAACACATAAATTACAAACCATGTATATCAATACGTATTGCAACATATAGACACGGGAGAATTAAAAACATTATAACCCCAAGGTAATAGTAGAAGAAAATAACTTCCTCTGGTGGCAGATGAAAAAGAAGAATGAAGGATACGATAGCCAGGAAAATATCAAGGATCAGGACTGGATTTAACATTTTCACAACCTATTGGGAGGTATGAAATGAGGAAGAAGATGTAGGAGTAATGAAAATAATGGAACGGAAGAGGTTGATTTATAGCGAAATATCATACATAGCAATCGAGGCAGATAACCGCAATTAATCAAAGAGGATCATAATTTCCTTGATTACCGGAGAATCAAATCTTTTATAGATTTCAAGGATTATCTTTAGATTCCTTGAAATCCAGAAATCCACCATGACTACGCCAAAAATTAAATCTTTATCTCAATCTTTTGTGACAGCTTCACTCGTACGCTTCACATAATCAAATCGTTTTATCTATATTAGTCAATAATGATGAAACTCAATTCATCAACTCGTATTCGTCATGAAAACATTTTTATTGTTAGCCATGACAATCTCTATCAAATTTCGGGACGAAATTTCTTTAACGGGTAGGTACTGTGACGATCCGGAAATTTCTTACCAAATTTAAAACTTAATCCTTATATGATTTCGACAAGATAAGCAAAGTCTGTAATATTGATTCTCAAAATTTTTGAACTAATGTTATATATTCAGTTAACCTTTGACTATTGACCGACGATTCACGAACATCTATTTGTAAATAGATATATATATATATATATATATATATATATATATATATATATATATATATATAATAAGTTGGAATATTAATTATTAAAATTAATTATAAATAACTTGCAATGTGTATTTAAAAACTGATTTATGTATATTAAATATATATATATATATATATATATATATATATATATATATATATATATATATATATATATAATTTCAAGTTATTTAGTAAACGATAGTAACATTCGTTTATTGATTCGATTGATATTTAGATAAGTTAACTAAAACGTTTAAGATGAACAAGTAAAACACTAATTTACTACATTATTTTCGAATTGCTACAGTACCCGAAAAGCTATAGTGTTTTCGAAAACTACTATTTGCTACAGTAAAAATCATTTTGCTACAGTAAAACACTATTTCAAAATGAAAATGTATGTATATTTTACAAATGTTATAAAATATAATATTAACTTAGATATAAAATGTTTTGATTTAAAATAATATTATTATATATTAAGACGTTAATTTATAGACGCAAATGACCAAAACACTTGAACGTAAAAGATATACTTCGGATAATATAGTTATTGGTAATATAAGTCTATATTTTGACAAAGGTACACGTCGCAAAACGTAAAGTACAAGTTATTAAAGCGTACGAAGTAACGTTCGAATAACCGGAACCGGGACATAAGTCGAGTGACAACGTACGAGTCATCGGAACAAAAATTACAAATCAACTATGCACAAGAATATAATATAATATATAATTAATTAATATAAATTATATTATTTATATATATATATATATATATATATATATATATATATATATATATATATATATATATATATATATATATATATATTTAAATATTATGTTGACAAATTAAATAACAAAACACAAATGAGCTGGCAGGAGCAGCCATGCGATGGCATGGCAAATAGGCATAGAACCCATGCGATCACGTGGGGGTCAGGAATCAGAATTCTTCTATAAATAGCCCAGGTTTCTGCCGAATCCATTACAATTCAATCTCTTTCTTTCTCTCAATATTTATATTTATATTTATTATTATTATTATTATTATTATTATTATTATTATTATTATTATTATTATCATTATTATTATTATTATTATTATTATTATTATTATTATTATTATTATTATTATTATTATTATTATTATTATTATTATTATTATACATAAAATACTACGACAAGGTCATGAGCAAGTTATTTTCAAAACAAGCTTTTTGAGCGGGATAAAGCTAAGAAAATTATGAATTATAGCTAAGGAGGTGATGAGTATTATTCGGGGGTATTGCTCGTGAGGTCAAACTAGTGTTTATCATTTCTGTTGCGTCTACGTACTTTTCTGCAATATTAAATCACAATATTGATACGTGAGCATTCATATCTTACCTTTTATATAGTAATAGTGTATCCATGTCTAGTGCTCGAGTATATATGTTTATACATGCTTGTATGCTAAATTTCGTCTTTAGATAGTTTTATGATGAATCACAAATTTAATACATATACTACTGATATAAGGTATATGATATGCATGTTATTTGAAAGCTGGCAAAAAATTAATAACTTTTCATTTAGGAATAGCGTGATTTTGATGAATGAATTAAAAGTTATGATCAACTGAATTTTGTTTGACGTTAATTGAAATTGTGTTTGAAACTGTAAATTAATATTTAAACACCTTGTTTATAAGATTAATAAATTGGATTTTTGGATACCACTAGTTGAGTAAATGAATTCTTATATAAGACACGTCTTGTTTTGTTGAACAATTGTCAAAGTTGACTGTCTTAACATGTTTTAATGCTTTATAAACACTATAATCTAATTTTACAAGTATTGGAAAACTATATGAAATAATAAAATATTTTCGATTGCCATGATAATTCAAATATAATATAGCTCCTGAAATAAATAATATTTTGAGTTTGATAAACTATAAATTCGTTCAATTATCAAGACTTATACTATGTGAATATAATAAACATGTATAGAATTAAAGATCATATTGGGTCAGGTTGACTTTTGAGATGACTTTTGTTCACTTTTGCATGTCGGTCTCGAGCATTAGGATTGTGATACACTATGACCTAACCTAGCTTGTTAGACATGTATTGACCAACATATGTTCTCTAGGTTGAGATCTATGGTTATTTTGCATTCCGAGTTTCGGTCACATTTCGGTGAATGACCTTATGTGCTGCTGAGGTGAGTTTATAGGTCCCTTTTTAATTGCTTTTACAATCTATATTTTTGGGCTGAGAATATATGCACTTTATTTTAAACGCAATGGATACAAGTACATACTAAATTCTACACTGAGTTTGAACCGAAAATCCCTTAGCTTTGGTAACTAGTAACTGCCAGTTATAAGAACTGGTGGGCCCGAGTAGTTGTATATGGATCCATAGGGCTTGACATCCCCGTCTGTTCCAAGTATAGAAACCCTAGCCTGAACTATAAAACAGACGTATGCTATTTGAGTTTAGTACACGTTGGATTGCGTGTATTGTACATGTTGGTTGCATGTATGTTAAAACAGGGGTAATTATTATAACGTTAAAGGTTAGTTACCAGGGTGCTCAATCTTGTAGAATATTTTGATAAACGTTTCTGGATGAAACAACTGAAATCTTGTGATCCACCTTTATATACAGATTATGCGCAACATTTAAACTATGAACTCACCAACCTTTGTGTTGACACTTTTAAGCATGTTTATTCTCAGGTTCCTAGAAGTCTTCTGATGTTTGCTTATACATTATACAAGCTATGTGCATGAAGTCATACATAGTTTAATTCGAGGAAACGTTGCATTCACAAAATCATCACCATGTATCTTATTTTGACTGCATTATCAACGGATGTAGTATTGTAAACTATTATTTACGGTGATTGTCTATATGTAGAAATCATCAAACGTCAAAAACCTTGGAATTTGATATTCAATTATGGTATGCTTTTTCAAAAGAATGCAATGTTTACAAAACGTATCATGTAGAGGTCAGTACCTCATTGTGAAATCGATGAATGATGTATTCGTCCAAATGGATTTGGACGGGTCATCACACCATGCAATCATACCTGGCTCTAGTCCACTCTCTAGCTGATAAATTCATCGACTTCAGGATCAGTCAAATCCCTAGGAGTCAGAACAAACAGGCGGACGTACTTAGTAAGTTGGCAGCTCTCACCTTCAACCATTTAGAAAAGAAGATACTAGTAGAGAAAGTTTTCAAGAAATCCACCGAGCTGGAGGTTACGGTTGCATCTGTCGAAGAGGAAGAAGCGACTTGGATGACCGACATCATAGAATTCCTGCGAACTGGGTCCTTACCCGAAAGCGAGAAGGAAGCAATGAAGATAAGGGTGAAAGCGCCAAATTACGAACTGCGAGGGGAAATCCTATATCGAAAATCTTATCTAGGCACGTCCCTACGCTGCGTGGGACCTAAGGAGGTCGCTACAATTATCAACGAGATTCACAAAGGATCTTGCAGGTTGCATTCTTGGTCGAGGACAGTCACTGAGAGGGTTAAGCGACTAGGGTATTATTGTCTCAGAATGTACGCTGACACGGCAGAAAGGATAAGAGTTTGCCAAGAATGCCAATTGCACGCACCCGTTAGCAGAGCGCCATAACACCCTATGATACCCATCACGTCACCATGGTCGTTCTGCAAATGGGCTATAGACATAGTGGGACCTTTCCCAAAGGGCGCTGGGAACGCTGAATACCTAGTGGTGGCTATCGACTTCTTTACCAAATGGTGGAAGCGAAACCCCTACGCACCATCACCAGTAAGCAGATCAGAGATTTTTTCTGGGAAAGCATTGTATGCAGGTTTGGAATACCTAACGAAATTTTCAGCGACAATGGCACACAATTCGAAGGCAACCCCTTCCGCAGCTATGTCAGGATTTGAACATCAAGCAACGTTTCACCTCCGTTTTACACCCTCAGGCTAATGGCAATGCGAGGTTACGAACAGGGATATTGTGCACGCCATCAAAGTAAGGTAAGGAATGAAGCGCAGCGGATGGGTGGATGAGTTACCCAAAGTCCTATGGGCACACAGAGTGAGGCACAAGAACAGCACAGGAGAAACACCGTTCAATTTGGTATGCGGTTCAGAGGCGGTAATCCCGGCAGAAATAACCGTCCCAACAGAAAGAATTCTGTCATATAGTGAGGGTGAAAATGATGAAAGGCTGCGCACCAATTTGAATTATGCGGAGGAGCCAGGGAAATGGCAGCAATCCGCGAAGTCACCAAAAAACAGCGCATTTCAAAATATTACGACAAGCGCGTGCGGGCAAGGACATACAAGGTAGGAGATCTTGTGTGGCGCCACAACCAAGCAAGCAGGGCCCAAAACACTGGGAAGTTGGGACCAAACTGGGAGGGACCTTATAAGGTCGTTGGGATCAGTAACACCGGAACTTACAAACTGGCAGAGCTTAAGGGTAATCCAATCAAGTGGACCTGGCATGCTACCGCGCTTAAAAAATGTTACATGTAATATAGAAATTTGGAGAATTGATCACTCACCTACTTTGTCTAGATTTACATGTAATTACTAAACCACATGCCTTTGTAGGTCGATCGTGTACTGCGTTATTGTAAAATCGTCTTTTCGATTATATTAAAGCAACGAGTCATTTTCAGTCAATTATTTCTCGTGCCTTTGAAAGCAGCCACTTGACTTAAACTGCATGCGCATAGTAATATACTAGCGTGTTCCTGCCTCTTTAAGGGATGACTTTCCCTAGATCCCGTGCGGCAGAAGTCTATTTGGCGACAGACTAGACTATTTACCGGAGAGCGACGGTCATTGGGTTGACCTAGTTCCACCCGAGCAGACCTATGGATCTGCAAGTAATGACTATAAATGAAAAAGCGTTGGTCGCGCTTGACCACAGTCCCAAATTAACATTTGGAGGACTCTTACACGCGACTACGAGCGCGCGATCTAAGTGTGTGTTGAGTGCACATCAATGCACATAAAGATTAGCGATGACATGCCAAGAGTAAAAATAACGACGTTATCGGTAACAAAGCAATAATACAAGCAATAGGTGCGCCATAAACTCACGTCACAATGTCCTATTTTTTATTTTTTCCAAAATACACATGCTACAAAATATTACGCATTATGACTATACAAAGTAAACCTACAACTTAGAATCCACTATATCTTGCGCCGTCACTCGCGAATCACGTAACAACTCCTCAAGCCGAGGAATAGGAATGTGGCGCAAGACACTGCAAGCCTCCCTGGAAGCTTCCCGTGCCTCGAGAATAAGGCAATCCAGGATAGCTTTAGGAAGAACGGTGGGCACCTGAATATGCTCCTTCACAATGTCCCAAAAGTGGAGGCGCTCAACATCCTGTACGACTTTCAAAGCATCCTCGTAGCGATCATTCATAGCATCGCTATTTAAAGTATGATCCACTATGCGAGGAAGACCTGCCTTTAATACTCCTAACTCATGAACAGCCGACTTCGCCCGCCGCTCTGAATCAGAGCACGAATAGTTTCCTCATGGTAGCAATTTTGGCGGTTGGCACAATCTAGTTGCGCTTGTATCTTCTTGTTGGCCTGTTGCGCCTTATCAAGCCTACCGCAAAGGCTCATCACGGTGTCCCTCATTATAGACATTTCGTAGCCAGAAGACCCATTGCTCGGCCCGAGGCTCTGGACACTCTTACCTTTAGCAGAACTCATCGAATTAGGACACTATTTTTCGACGGAGGCATCACTATCGACTTGAATGGGGGACGGATGAGGTTTGTTCACGCCCCCTTTTGCATTAGGCTCGTTCCCGTCATCTTGGTAGAAGTAATACTGATTAGTAACGTCAACGTGTAAGCAAAGTATGTAACAAAAGAAACGCGGAACATACCAGTACGAGTGCGCTTTGACGAAGAGGAAGCGATAGTCTTTTACGCTTCTTTTGAACAGGTGCGTCACTATGTGATGGAACAAGTTTCCCTCGGGGACACCGCTTGGGTAAATCAGCATACTACGCCGCAACCTTCTTCTTTTTCCTACATGAAGAACCAGACGCAGAGGCCTCAGTAACAGGGCGCTTAGCCGAAAATCCTTTCCCCAAAGGCATACGGTCCACCACCACAGACGTAGAAGAATAGAATTCAAGATACTCGGAGAAGGGAATTGTTGTCGACATAAGACAAAAACGTTAAGGAAGAAGTAAAAGCAAAGAAAGTCGACAGTTCCACATACCTTGAAGATGGCGACTAAAGTGAGGATACTAGCTGGGATCTGGCCAATTCTTGGATATCCCACCGGCATACAACACGTTGTTGCTATATGCACATAAGGGAAAAGCGCGACCCACACACTTGTCCAACATTGGCTGCTCGCTTGAACGTAAAGGTGGCGCTGAATTTAAGCTCCCATCAAAATCATATTGCCAGGAACCCACGTTCGAAAACTCTGGGGGGTTGAAGGTGTCATCCACGAAGAAGTAACGTTCTTTCTAGTCTAGTGGACTTTCCTCTATAGGTTCACTAGTAAATCGGACATTGTCGCGAAAAGCGAACCAGCCCGTATTGAGCCGCTCAAAAGAAAATATATTCTTGAACAAGTTCACCGTATGAATAAAATCGTTCGCCTTACACTACATCTGGAATAAAACTAGGCAACAAGTGCTATCAGGGTCTAGCTGACCCACACCAATGCTGAAATGAGAAAGTACGCGCAAAATGAAATTTGGAGGTGGAATTCGCATATTCCCCCGCTCAAAAACTACGCTATATACGGCCACCTTCCCACCAGGAGAACAGTTGGCTCGATCTAAACAACCAGGAACAATGGGTGACAATGATCTCATAGGAGGATACCGCTTCGAGAGATGCGCTACATATTCAGGCGAGATGGACGAAGGAATAGAAACAACATTGGAAAAATTAGCGCAATAAGCCATGTTAAAAATGAAAAGGCAGGAAAAGTGCAAAATGAATGAAGAAAGCTCTATTTGTAGAAAGGGAAACGACGGCTGTAAATGATCTTGATCGTACACGTGTCAGAACATGTACAGGGAAGAAGGTTAGAATTTAATGCAATGGAACAGGTGATGTGACGGCTGTCACGTCATACCTGCTATGGAGTTAATAGTAGCTGAGTTCAACACCATGCGCAATACTTGCACATAATATCGAACTGGGGGGACTTACTGAAACGCATAACCGATTAGCTCGTGTTGCGCATCACACTTGCACCATGTGCACAGCCCTCACGCTCTAATACTCCAGTCGCAAGTAAATGTACGCTAGGTTAGAATAACGTACCATATGAGGATGACGTGTCCTGTACTTACCACGATCTCTGTAAAAGAACTGACAGCTAGAAAGAGCAACAGTACTTTTCCCTGATCCCCTCTCCTGAACGGCCAGCCAGTACAGACAAGAAAGCAATGTGGAACACGTGGCTCCAATAAGCAAACGGAACTGTAGCTATAAATAACGGACTCGAATCACAAGGCAAAGGATCCATTTTTTAGGAAATCACACACATACTATTTGGAGTACCAACGTACGAACTAACTGCGCTATCCATATAGCGCCTTCTTTACTCGCGCTACCGGACTCACAGCATACCACTAGACATTCTAGATATACAGGTAACGTTCTAAGAACCCTATTCCCAACGTGAGCCATCACCAATCGGAGAACCCGTCGATGGTGGGTTTATGTTTAACCACCCCTACAGAGATTATCATCTCGTGAGGGGTTATTCACGGTACTCCGGATCGGAGAGTTAAACCCAATCCACCCTTAAATCCCCCTTCTTTGATGTCAAGCATGGACCGAACCGGACCCGATTAATCTATGCTTGATCATATGGATTAGTATAGTTTGCATAATGTGCGTGCGAAAATGGTAACCAGTATTCTATCCAAATCTGCTACGTATGCACCTTTAGCCTTATAAGTTGACTTGTGCATGGTTTTAGAAATTGATCTTCTGGATATTGAATCTTTGTATGTTATGTGATAAAATTTTAGTTTATTGCAAACCTTTAAACCTGATACATTGTGCACACTAAGGCCGTAGTTTTGGTAACTACTGAATTGAGCTGAAACAGAATGTCTAACTTGCACGAATAAACTGTACCAATTGGCTAAACATGGCCACTAACCTTGCATTAATTGCATGTCCCTAGCTCTGGTTATGACCATTACGAGATTGGTGCGCAGTCTGAAACTGATTTGGTAAACCATAACTACACCTTCTCTGAAAAACGACTTGTAGACATCGTTTGAGACCCTAGCTATGCTTTTTGGAAAAGTTTATGAGTCTAGTTGAGATCTGGAGTTTTCCATATTACCATGATTTATGTGCTATGAATTATGTGTGTTGTTTGCAACTGGTGCATGAACTTTATGCTAGACGATAAACTGTGAACGCGTACTTGACAAATTGTGAACTAAAACATGTTAGTTGACTTAGGATCGACATGTTGACCAAGATTGCCTGACCTACTGATATGGTTGACTTTAGTTGACTACTTTGACCAAGCTTGACTTTTGTTTGAATTTGGTTGACTTTTGTTGACTTGCAAGAACTAGTTGAATATGTGTTGACTTATACTTTGAAACGCGTCGAGTCGAGCAATAGGACAAGTTACTCTATGAAACCACTATTGTATAAGAAATATATGTTAACCAACCAATATACGTAAACTTAGGTTGCTTTACTTGACTCTAAATCGTACAAGCTGCTTGCTTACTTTCATTCTGAGCTTTTCAAAGGTGAGTCTACAGTCCTGCTTTTTACATATTTTCAGGGATGAGAATACACGTTGATTACTCTTACATTTTTACAAATGCTTTTATGTTTGAAATGAGTACTTATTATACATATTGAGTTTTGTTCACAAAGCCCCTAGCTTGAATACTTTTATTACCTTCGGGTAAGCACAATTTAGATGGACGGATCCGTTTGGTTAAACAAACCTCACCCTACTATAACTGTGGTGCATTTACTTTGAACTGTTTGTACACTCGAACAAGTGTATATGTTTTTATGGGTAAAGGAGGTCTTTATGCTAGTATTCAGGTGCTCATGGATTATGTTGGGTTGTGCTTATTGAAATCTCGTGGTCAAATACAAATGAACTATTTTTCTGATTACCGATTTTCAGATACTGTTTACTTACTTAAACCTGTAGATTCACCAACATGATTTGTTGGCCTGTTTTTGCGTGTTTGTATTCTCAGGTCCATAAGAGGTATAGCTTCCGCTGTTTGTTTGAGGATTTAGTCTGGCCGTGGGGTCAGCATGCTTTAAATAAAGACAATTATTACTTTGGCATTTAAACTTTTGAACATGTTTAATACTGTTGGCTAGTGGTTACGATCACAATAGTATTACTTATTTTGGTTCATTGACTTATGTTTTGTAAGTCAATGTTTTTAATAAAATTAATTGCGAATGCTTTGAAACGTCTCATATAGAGGGCGTAATTGTTAACTGTGGCACCTTTGATTAATACGCAGTCAGATGGGAATCTGGCGGGGTGTTATACTTGCTTGTCCTCAATCAAGCTTTAATATTAAGCATTCTTTCACAAATGTTGACCAACTTTGACTAATAAGATCTCGCAACTTCAAGTATGGTCTTTTTAACTTTCAAACTTTGTCATCAATCTCCTTCTAATCAAATATTGGATTGCCCTAATGCTTTACACTCGGCATCAAGAACCTCAATATGGCGGGATCATCAAAAATGTTTGGCCTTAGGAAAAACAAGGCCTTTGAAAACCGTTTTTTTCATTTTTATAACGGGAAAACAAGTTAAGTTTTTACACAAAACAAATTTTCCGAATTTTAGGTTTTTAAGGCTAGGTTCTTTCAAAGTCATCCTGGGTTTGGGATAACCACACGGGAAATTGCCAACCCAGTATATCATTGATATTGCTTTAAACATACATATATTTCGACGCAATATCATTTATATTTCATCAGCTTTTACCGAAACGAAGACATTCAAATGTATAATTCACGAGAAAAATGACAAAAGTAAAACACGAGCTTGAAGTTTGATAAAACAACAATAAAATGATGGATTTAAACCAAATATGTATCAAGATAATGTTTACCCGAATGCAAGTTCAAGATGATCGAAGAGAAGAGTTCAAATGAAAAGTTCCAAGTCGATATACGTAAACACGGGATCAAGAGAGAACAAACGAAAAAATAAAAATAAGAAAACTATCGACTACTCTTACGCAGATCGCGTAGATAAGTACGAGAAACGCGTAGTATTTTTGTCTTACGCGAAACGTGTGGATTGTTACGCGAAATGTGTAATGTCGAATCCAGATCCAGATTCCAAATGCAAATGGGATGGCTGCTTTTGTGTTTTATATAACTTCTTTTTCAGTGCTACAGCAAGAAAAGGCATTAACACTCAAGTTACCTACTACTTCAACTCTTATAATACGGAGTACTAGAGACATACAGAGAGACACAGACACATTTTCACACATACAATTTACACAGCTCCAAAAATATATACAATAACATTTACATCATTTTTAGCTACTGTATTTTATTTTCAAGTACCAATATTAATTTCAGTTCCAAGTTAAATTTTTAGTTAGTTTCAAGGGTGTATTGTTCGTGATTAAGGGTATTATTGTACGCGCTAAAGGGGTGTTGTTATTGTAATTTTTTACCGTTTAAAGTAAATGAGAGTGAAGATTTTCGTAAGTATATCCCATTAAAATTATCGTTATCAAATTTTATCATTATTATTATGTTTGTATATTTATATTTTTACGTTTAACCTAGTATAATGAATAGCTAAATTTTCCTAGTGGTTGCTTAGATGTAGAGCCCCTAGTGAAATGGATTGTTATCATTTGTAAAAATTAAAATGTAACTGTAGTATTTTTAACATTGAGCCTAATTAAAAGAACCATTATTATGTATTTGGATATTCAACCCCTGTCACTCAATTTGTTAGATTAAAATAATGAAAGTTATTTTTATCTATATAAATTAAGCTTCAACATCAAAAGTGATCTAGACGAATTTATGAATAATTTACTAACACTAAATTAGAAATAAAGTTCGGTGGTTTGGGTAATATCATGAGTCATATAATAGTGAAATTGTAAAAAGGGAAACCGTTATGATTCAAGTTTTGGCGAAGGTCAAAACTGGGTTGGGTCTCAATTTAAATACTTAAGAACTAGTAACTATCTAAATATAATCCAATGAAAATTAGATTTAATTTAGTTAGTTAAAACTTTATATTTATTCGAAAGTAAAATATAAGTTTTATACTAAACATTTTAATACGAGCTTAAACTTAAAACAATCCATGGATCTAGAGGTGACACATTTAAGTAACCACTCCCATTTTTATATATTGTAAAATTATTATTATTATTATTATTTACGTATTATTATTATTATTACACACTAAAATAAAAAAATTACATCAAAATACTCAAATCTGTACCAGCACTGTTTGTCACCTGGACTATAACATACGCGGATCGTGTATAATTCTATACGATATGCGTACATTTTAAAACATACGCGGAACGCGTATATCATTACACGAAACGCGTAAGTATAAATACGAGCACTGTAGCAAATTAGGTTAAAATTTAGAGTTTTAAACATTTTATTATTATATTTAAGTTATTAATTTATAATTAGTAATTAGTTTATAATTAGTTAATTATTATAATTCCTATTAATTTATATTAATTTAATTAAAACATGTTATTTAGTTAATTTAAATAAATTTATATTATAATTGTTCAAAACAAAATTCTAATCAATTAGTTTTATTAAAAGTTATTATTTTATTAATTATCATTTAGTAATAAACTTATTAGTATAGTTTCAATTAATTCACTTATAAGATAATAATTATAAATAATGTATTCGTATAAATTAATAAGTAGTTCAATTAAATTAGGATTAAGTTATATTTTATTATTATTATGTAGTATTATAAATTCCTAATCCAAAACCCCCTTTAAATAAGTTTAACCTCAAAGACTATAAAAAAATTAATTTGAACACTGTCTCCCTGTGGAACGAACCGGATTTACCAATAAACTAAACTACACGGATAGGACTAGTTGCCTATATATGTTTGAAACCAACATAAATTCATTAAAATACCATATATACAATAAATCAATTCGTGTAACAAAACAACTCAAATCCGTTCATAAATAAAGGTACTGTTTCAGCACATCAACTTTTTGGCGCCGCTGTCGGGGAACGGTTTTGTTTAAAAGATTTTAATAGACTTTAGGTAATTCGATCCTTTTATAGGAATTCATTCCTAGAAAAGCTTTTAGTGTTATGATTTCATAATAGAAATTAATGCATGAATTTACGTTCCTCAAACACTAAATTAACTCCTCCATATCCTGAACCCGAAAGAGAATTTCACGAACATTTAAGAGCTCAAGAAGTAGAGTCTCTTGCCGAGGATTTAGAATCACTTTCATTAGATTCTAACTCTGAACCAGATATTCAACCAATCATAGAGCCAGTTATTAAGAAAGAAGAAGAGATGGCTGTTACAAATCAAACGATGGAAGCATTAATGAAGGCGACAAGAACAGGTCAAGGCCACGCAATTATCCAACCTACGATGACTGACGGCTTTGAAATAAAAGGTCAATTCCTTCACATGGTGACTAATACATGCCAATTAGGTGAAGCTCCGAATGAGGATGCTAACGAGCATCTTTATAAGTTTGTAAGCATTTGCAAGCTATTCAAAATCAAGGATGTCTCCGATGAAGTCGCATGTTTAAAAATCTTTCCATGGTCCCTAAAGGATGATGCAAGAGATTGGTTAGACTCGTTACTAAAAGGTTATTTCGAAGATTGGAATGATATGATGGACAAGTTCTTGTCAGAGTTCTTCCCTGCTTCAAAAGCAGCAAAATTTTAAAGTGATATAAATCACTTCAAACAAAAGCTTAATGAGACTCTTTATGAAGCTTGGACCTGATTCAACAAAATGCTTAGGGTATGTCCTCAACACGGGTTGAATACATTCCAAAAAGTCCAAATATTCTATAAAGGAGTCAATGTGGCTACTAGAAAAGATATAGATGTTGCAGCAGGAGGATCAATCATGAAGAAAACACCGGAAGACGCTCACACAATTATTGCCGATATAGCAGCACATTCTCATAATTGGCATCAAGAGATAGAATTCTCTAGATCATCAACCGTTGCTAATATCGAAAGCAATGATGAAATTGCTTCTTTAAAAGCTGAAATGGCAAATCAAGCAAGACAAATTGAGAAAGTAACCAAGGAAATGCATGCTATCAGGGTAGGATGTGAAATGTGCCAAGGCCCCCATCTTACTAGAGATTGTGATAAAACAACGATGGAAAAGCAAGAAAATTTCCTAGGTTACTTGCGAAAAGGTGAAATGAATTTCAACGATTTTCCAGCGATAGAAGCAAATAACCGAAAATATCCTCCAATTAACAACTATCAAACAGGAGGACCTTCAGGTTTAAATAATAATAACTATCAAGGAGGAAATTCGGTTTACCAAAATAACCGAAATTTCCAAAATCAAAATCAAAATCAAAGAAATGCACCACCAGGTTACAATAACCTAAACAACCGAAACCAACCTCAAAGAATTTATCAAAATAATTTCCAACACAATCAACCACAACCACAAGGACTTATACAACCACAACCCGAGAAGAAATCCGGTTTAGAAGATCTCTTAAGAGATTTTATGGTTAAGCACGAGCAAACTGCGGAAATTCAAACTCAACAAATTCGAAATCAACAAGCTACGATTCAAAATTTAGAAAGAGATGTTGGAAGGATCTCACAGTTACTATCAGAGAGGCCACCAGGTGCTCTCCCCTCAAATACTAAAGTGAATCCCAACAACAATCAAACAAGGAATGAGCATGTAAATGCTATAACTACTAGAAGTGGTTTAACTGTTAACCCAGAAACTAGTAAGACCTCAGAAGTTCCTTTATCTTCTTCTAGTTTACAAGAACCTGTTGATATAGATGAACATGTTGAGAAAGAACAAGAAAAAGATGATCCACCTGAGATCATATCGAAGAAAATTGAAGAAACACCTGTAAAGGTGCACAAAGCACCTATTCCATACCTGAAGGCATTAAAGAAAGACAAACTCGCGAGCCAATATCAGAAATTTGTAGATATGATCAAGCAAATTAGCATTAACATGCCACTCGCGAAAGTTCTTAGGGGTATGCCAAATTATGGAAGGTTTATCAAGGATCTCATAGCCGACAAAGGTAAATATGAAGAGGTTTCAACCACATTCCTCAATGAGGAATGCTCAGCAATTTTGCAAAAGCAAAAGATGCCACCAAAACTCGGAGATCTTGGTAGTTTCATTATTCCTTGTCTGATGGGAGATTCAGTAATGTACGATGCATTAGCTGACTTAGGCGCAAGTATCAATCTTATGCCACACTCCTTATACTTAAAACTAAACCTAGGTGATCTAAAACCAACTAGGATGTGTATACGCCTAGCGGATAGAACTTTTAACTATCCTATTGGTATTGCCGAAAACCTACCAGTTAAAGTCAATCATTTAATCTTTCCTGCCGACTTCGTTGTCCTTAAAATGGAAGAAGATAGCAAGGTTCCCCTAATTCTAGGGCGACCATTTCTAAATACCGCTGACGCGATTGTGCGTGTTAAAGATAAAAAGCTTAGTCTAGGTGTAGGGGAAGATAGAGTTACCTTAAACATAGACAAGGCTATGAAACAACCTATCTCCTCCGATGACGAATGTTATAAGTTAGACATTGTTGATTGTTGTGTTGAAAAAGAATTGCAAGAATTACTAAATATAGACACCTCGAACTTCACCCCAATGAGTGAAGGTGATGAATTCGATGTAGAAGTTGAACTTGACGAATTGTTGAAAGTAGTCATCGATGAAGATTGCTGTGAGGAAGAAATTCCCAAGGAAGATGAACCCTTTGAAGAAATTACCGATGGTAACAGGTTCCGAATAAAATCTTCCTTGGAAGAACCACCAACCTTGGAGCTTAAAGAACTCCCGAAACATTTGGAGTATACTTATCTCCAAGGTACATCACAATTACATGTTATAATTTCATCAAAACTTTCCAATGATGAAAAGAGTAGGTTAATGTCCGTTCTAAAAACTCATAAGAAAGCAATTGCTTGGAAAACAACCGATATTCCAGGGATTAACCCCGCTTATTGTACTCATAAGATTCTAATGGAAGAAGATTTTAAACCCGTGATACAAAGACAACGAAGGTTAAACCCTAACATGAAAGAAGTTGTAAAAAAGGAGGTTATCAAGTTACTTGATGCCGGGTTAACATACCCTATATCCGATAGCCCATGGGTTAGTCCTGTTCAAGTGGTACCCAAGAAAGGGGGTACAACTGTTGTTCTTAATGATGATAATGAACCTGTTCCTACAAGAACAGTCACTGGTTGGAGAGTCTGTATAGACTACCGTCGTTTAAACAACGCCACAAGGAAAGATCATTTCCCACTTCCTTATATTGACCAAATGCTAGAACGTTTAGCGGGGAAAGAGTACTATTGTTTCCTTGATGGATTCTCCGGTTATTTTCAAATTCCCATTGATCCAAAAGACCAAGACAAGACAACTTTTACTTGTCCATTTGGTACATTCGCATACCGACGAATGCCGTTCGGATTATGCAACGCGCCAGGCACCTTTCAAAGGTGTATGATGGCAATATTTCATGACATGATAGAAGGAAGTATGGAAGTCTTTATGGACGATTTCTCTGTTTTTGGAGACTCCTTCGATTCATGCCTTTCAAACCTTGAGCGAATGTTAATTCGTTGTGAGGAATCAAATCTTGTTTTAAATTGGGAAAAAATGCCACTTCATGGTGAAGGAAGGCATTGTTTTAGGACACAAGATTTCTCGAGATGGAATGGAAGTAGACAAAGCTAAGATCGATGTAATCTCAAAGCTTCCTCCTCCAACTAACGTTAAGGGAATTCGTAGTTTCTTAGGTCATGCGGGATTCTATCGACGATTCGTAAAGGATTTTTCCAAAATCGCTCGACCCATGACTAAACTTCTCGAGAAAGATAGTACATTCGATTTCAATGACGAATGCTTACAAGCTTTCTCCATTCTAAAAAATAAACGTACGAATGCACCCATTATGGTATCACCCGACTGGTCCAAACCTTTCGAGCTAATGTGTGATGCTAGTGATTTCGCGATGGGAGCTGTTTTAGGTCAACGTCAAGATAACAAATTTCAACCAATCTATTACGCAAATAAAACACTTACAGGAGCTCAGTTGAATTACACGACTACTGAGAAGGAGCTTCTTGCAGTAGTTTTTACTTTCGATAAGTTTAGATCTTACTTAGTGTTATCTAAAACAATTGTTTATACCGATCATTCAGCCCTAAAGTACTTATTCAAAAAGCAAGACGCTAAACCTAGACTAATTCGTTGGATTCTTCTCCTACAAGAATTCGACATTGAAATTAAGGATAAAAAAGTGCTGAAAATCTAGCTGCAGATCACTTATCCCGTCTTGAAAATCCTAACTTAGAAACACTCGACGAATCTGTTATTCACGATACTTTTCCGGACGAGTTCCTTATGAGAATTGAAATAGAAGAAGAAATTCCATGGTTTGCGGGCTATGCTAATTATCTAGTCGCAGGAATTCTTGTTAAAAATCAAACTTATCAGCAAAAGAAGAAATTCTTTGCTGATCTGAAGTTTTACTTCTGGGAAAGCCCTAACCTCTTTCGTATAGGGGCTGACCAAGTTATTCGTCGATGTGTATACGACAAAGAAGAGCAACAAATTCTAGAGCACTGTCATGAAGGACCGGCTGGTGGACATTTTGGACCTAGCTATACAGCCAAAAAGGTTTTTGACTCAGGTTTTTACTGGCCTACAATTTTTAAAGATGCATACAATATGGTAAAAACTTGTGATTCTTGTCAAAGATCTGGAAATATCTCCAAGAGAGACGAAATGCTACAACAAAGCATCCTAGTATGCGAAGTATTCGACATTTGGGGTATTGACTTCATGGGTCCATTCCCCGCTTCTAACAAATGCAAATACATTCTCGTGGCAGTCGATTACGTTTCTAAATGGGCTGAAGCAAAAGCCCTACCCACTAACGATGCTCGAGTTGTTGTCAGCTTTCTTAAAAATCTTTTCTCGCGTTTTGGGATTCCAAAAGCATTAATCAGTGATCGTGGAACTCATTTTACAAATCAACTACTCGAGAAAGTGCTTAAAAAGTAAAAAGTTTATCATCGTTTTTCAACTTCTTACCACCCTCAAATGAGTGGTCAAGTTGAAAACACAAACAGAGGTCTTAAACGAATTTTAGAAAGAACGGTTAAAAATAATCCAAAAATCTGGCATCGAAAGGTAGATGATGCACTTTGGGCATTTAGAACTGCATTCAAAACATCCATCGGTACTACACCTTTCCGATTAATTTACGGTAAGGCGTGTCATCTACCTGTGGAAGTTGAACACAAGGCATACTGAGCTCTGAGAGAATGTAATACCGACCTTGTGAAAGCCGGAGAAAACCGATTCTTGCAACTGAATGAATTAGATGAATTAAGACTACAAGCGTATGAAAACTCTAAAACATACAAGGAGAAAACTAAAAGATGGCACGATGCACGGTTAAAAGAAAAGAGAGAATTTGAACAAGGAGATAAAGTATTAGTATTTCAATCACGTTTTAAGTTTTCACCTGGGAAACTTAGATCCCGATGGACTGGGCCATATATAATAAAACAATTTTTTCCATCTGGATATGCAGAATTATATAGCAAAGACGGTGGAACTTTCAAAGTGAACGGTCATCGACTCAAATTATACTTTGAAGGAATCAATACTACAGAAAGAGACGAGATCACATTCTACCCTAAGGAAAAATAAATTCAGGGTAACTTTAAGATTTTTCAACTCCATTCTCGAACTTTATTTTCATCTTTAAGAGTGGGGTTTGTTCGGTCTTTCCCTAGCAGACACTAAAGAACTAGTCTTCTCCCTCCATTCTACCTTTTTATTTTTATTTTCTTTTCGTTTTTTATTTATTGTTTATTTCCAAGATGCGCAATCAATATGTCTACAACCACTTCTTTTTTATGTGCGATAAAATTTTACCGAGAGATGTGGTTTTAGATATAAAGAGAAGATGCGATTAGGCGAGTAAAGAAATAAGGCAAAAACTTAACGAGAAAAATTATGCCAAAGGAAAATCAAAATCAGCTAAGAAACGTCGAGCGCGTCATTTGGGCAAATGTGTAAAATGTGGAAAACCAGCTCATTACGGAAATTGCCCAAAGAACCAGATGGACTCTAATTTCGAGTACGTAACCTTATGCCGAGAAGGGCCTTTTAAATGTTCAAAGGAAAACCTCTTAAACCAACGAGGTTACGCCTACGAAGCCATGGGAGGTGAAATGGTACGACTCCACTATGAGGCAAGTCGACGTGGTTTCACAATCTAATTCTTTTTCTCGCCAATTGTGTTTTTGTGCATTTTTTGTTTGTGTGCATTTTTGTGTGTTTATGTTTTGGTGTGTTTAGTTTGTATTTATTTGTTGTTTGTTTTTATTAAAAGGGTCTACCATTTAAAATTGATAAACCTTGAATTTAACATGTTTTCATTGAAAACGATAATGTTAAGTGTAACAACTGAATTGTCGTTCTTCAAATTGCACGAAATTAATTGTTGAATTCATAATATATCTTTTAAATAGTAAACTACAAAAACAAAAGAAAAATTAAAACTATTAAAAAATACCTTTTTATCAATAACCGTAAAGATATATAACTTGTAAACTTTTGTCGTGGGTAATGATAGGTGTAACAACCGAGATTATCTCTACCTAGTTGATAGGAAACAAAGTTCTAAGTTTGAAAATTAGTTGGTTTGAAAGTATATATTAAAATTTAAAAAATTTAAAAAAAATAGAGTGTATTTTAAATTCATTTAATTTTTATTTTTCATGTACTTGTTTTTAATTTTAAACATTAATTTTCTTTTAATTTTAAAATTTAAAAAGAAAAAAAATTAGAGTGTTTTGTTTTTAAGTTGTTTTTGAAAAATATTAAAACTTTAAATTTTAAAATATTAAATTATAAATTGAAATTAAAAATTTATAAACGGATAAAGATTAGGTATACCAACCGAAATTTCCATTACATCAAATATAAATTTAAAATTGATATTTTGAAATTTAAGTACTTATAAAGTTGAAAAGAAAAATATATATATAAAATAAATAAATAAATAGAATGTTTTTGTTTTATTTTTATTTTCGTAAAATATTAAAAAACTTTAACTTTTAAATTATTAAATTTTATAAATTAATTTTAAAATTTATAAACGGATAAAGACTAGGTATAACAACCGAAATTTCAAATTTATAAAAGAAATTTTAAAGGTTTGATTAATTATAAAGTTGAAAAAAAAAGGGTCCTAAAGCTTACGCGAAACGTGTGGCTATCCACACGAAACGCGTAGAAATAAAAGCTACGCGAAACGTGTAGTACTACGCAAAACGCGTAGAGTCAAAAGCAGATTCATATCAGTCGACCAGCAGCTTGTTCTTCACACACTCTTATTAAAATGCTGTGGACGAGAGAAAAACCCAAAAACCCAAAAATCACACCCAAACACTAAATTAACACTATCAATCTTCTCCAATTCATCCATCTTTCAACATGCCGAGATTGGGATTATTTAGAATGAGAGCTGTTAACCAACAGCAAGGGGAAGAACAAGTAACACCGGAAATGGAACAACAACTTCAGAATCTACACCCGAACCTGAGATTTCCTTATGATTTACCTAACCGATTACAAAAGGTTAAGGACTTACTTTCTCTGGTCAATAGAAACATCTCTCCAGTATACGTTGTAGATTGGGCTCCTTTAGGACACCCAGTGAACTTAGATGAACAAATAAGGGGAATTTTAAACCAAAGTTTTACAAAAGAATTTGGAATGACTTTGGTTTTTAATGATTTTGAGAGGTTGTTTAATTTAAATAGCCCTGTATATAGAGAATGGTGTTTAGAGTTCTATTCTACCGTTAGAATAAGTTTACACCCAGAAACTATCAATGACCCTAATTTTCGACTGGGTGGGGTAGATAGAAATATGTCCCTAAGCAACGTGACTGACGCATTAGGGATTTACACCGTTGAGGAGATGTTGGCTCATGGTTTTAGGGAATATATTTTTTACAGGAGCTAGATATACAGGAAATTATGATTCTTCGAGAGTCTGGCAATCTTTCACTAATAGAAATACATATGAGCCAGGCCAAGAATCATACCTAAAGATCACTGATGTTCGCTTTAGAATAATTCATAAGTTTCTAGCGAACACAATAAACCAAAGGTCATTTACTAATACAGATAAAATTATTTATATCGACCTTTGGTACTTAGATGCGATCAGAGATAGGGATACATTTGTTAGTATACCCTATGGAGTTGTTTACTTTTTGGCCCATGTTGGTAAGGGTGCTAGAGGGACAAGTGACAAGTCGGGGGGTCACTACATCACGTGTCTAGGAAACTGGTTCGAACTCGACCCAACTGAATCAGAACCTCCAATCCAACCGGTAGATCAAGCTGTTAAAACTTTAGGATTGGATGTGTATGGGACGGCAAAGGCTATACACGTGAGGGGTGGGGTAATTAGTTTAAGACGACAAGAAGTTGTCGCTCACGCTCCTATGGAGGAGGATGAGGAAACCGCGAGGGAAACTAGGAGGAGACGAAGACAGCCAGATGAGGCTAGTTCATCTAATACAGGTATTTCTGATTTCGATAGGCTACAAAATTCGTTTGATTCATTGAGTTTAGATTTAAGGAACTCGAATGATAATTGGGGACGGAGATCAGAAGAACAATACACTAGTTTGTCTAGTCAAATAGGGGACATTAGGCATACCCAACTAGCTCAGGGTAATATGTTAGAAAACATCCGCTACGATCAGAAGGGCCAGGGAGCATAGTTAGAGTGGGCACATCATCAGGCATATTTATACGCAGCTAACCCACAACAATACGCACCCTCAGCTTTTCCTTCATACACCCCTTGGCAAGGACACGGTGACCCTCTACCTCCACCTTATGACCCCAACGCTGCCCTAGCCGCAAGTCAGGAAGCCTATAGGCATTTTTATGAGGAACAACGCCTAAATGAACAACGGCAGCAACAACAGCAGGAACAGGAAGATTAGGGAGGCCATGCGTGGTCATTTTTCTAGTTTCTTTTTAGTTTTAGAACTATTTATTTTGTATTTGTTTTGTGTAAAATAATTTTTTTGGTGTGTTAATTTAGTTTTAATTTTATATATTTTATATTTATAAAAACTTTTAGTGTGGGGTAAAATTTTTGTACTACTAAAGTACAACCCCATCTCGTTTGTGTTTGACATATTTGTTGACAGGTACTTACGATGATAAGATTCGACATAGCGAAACACGAAAGCATTATTGAGATAAAAAGGATTGGATATGTTCATAAATTAAGCATTTTACAATCTCCAATTGCTTAACAAAGGAAGTTCTAAATACTTTACACTTTTTGTCCTCTCAAATTTATACATTTAATCTGATTTTATGTAATGAGGGCATTACATAATCTTAAGTGTGGGGTAGGAGTATATAAATTCTCGAGAACTTATAATCTAGTGGTTTTTGTGAAAAATTTTGAAAATTTTTAAACAAATATATCTAGTCAATTTTTAAGGTAATTACGAGCAATTAAAGATTAGGTGGAAAAAAAAACCGAAATTATTGTCTCCATACATTAAAAATACATAAGTTTATTTGATTAAAATATTTAAAAGAAAACCAAGTATAAAAGAATTTATAAACCAATATGTTTAGAACCATTTATCACATGTTTCTATGAAGTTTATTGCAGATATCATTGCTTTGGAATGTATAAACCTGAATATATCATTAAGGAAGTAAAGTCTTCCAAAATGACACACTTGCTAACTTATGTTAGAAGATGTAGTCCAGAACAGCTGTAGATTGACGAAAAATCTTGAAAAGTCATCTCTATCATCGGCTGGAAATCCACCTCACCTCAGCATCAAACAGGGTTTTTGGTGGTCAGACTTATCCTAACCATGAGATGGATCTGTCTCGTACAATGGGGGGGCACATTGCAAATTAGATTTTAAGACTAATAAATATAATCCCCAGATGGATAATCTCCGTAAAGATCAACCGCATCTATGTTTGACCGCGGTCAACATACATATGCCATAACAAATTGAGGTGTGCAAACTCATGGTTCACCGATGATATTTGAACACGATATAATTTTATTCTAAAACTTATGCTATTTTATGAATTATATTGTGTAAAACCATTTTTAGGACATTTAGTTTCAAGTTCCATAATACTTCAATTATGGGGGCGGATAGCTTGCTAATCGCCGACTGAGACTACGGTTTTCAGTTACCCTCGACCGGAATTTGAGTTTAAAACCGAAAAACGTGTGGCACCTTTGATTAATACGCAGTCAGATGGGAATCTGGCGGGGTGTTATACTTGCTTGTCCTCAATCAAGCTTTAATATTAAGCATTCTTTCACAAATGTTGACCAACTTTGACTAATAAGATCTCGCAACTTCAAGTATGGTCATTTTAACTTTCAAACTTTGTCATCAATCTCCTTCTAATCAAATATTGGATTGCCCTAATGCTTTACACTCGGCATCAAGAACCTCAATATGGTGGGATCATCCAAAACGTTTGGCCTTAGGAAAAACAAGGCCTTTGAAAACCTTTTTTTTCATTTTTATAACGGGAAAACAAGTTAAGTTTTTACACAAAACAAATTTTCCGAAGTTTAGGTTTTTAAGGCTAGGTTCTTTCAAAGTCATCCTGGGTTTGGGATAACCACACGGGAAATTGCCAACCCAGTATATCATTGATATTGCTTTAAACATACACATATTTCGACGCAATATCATTTATATTTCATCAGCTTTTACCGAAACGGAGACATTCAAATGTATAATTCACGAGAAAAATGACAAAAGTAAAACACGAGCTTGAAGTTTGATAAAACAACAATAAAACGATGGATTTAAACCAAATATGTATCAAGATAATGTTTACCCGAATGAAAGTTCAAGATGATCGAAGAGAAGAGTTCAAATGAAAAGTTCCAAGTCGATATACGTAAACAAGGGATCAACAGAGAACAAACGAAAAAATAAAAATAAGAAAACTGTCGACTACTCTTACGCAGATCGCGTAGATAAGTACGAGAAACGCGTAGTATTTTTGTCTTACGCGAAACGTGTGGATTGTTACGCGAAATGCGTAATGTCGAGTCCAGATCCAGATTCCAAATGCAAATGGGACGGCTGCTTTTGTGTTTTATATAACTTCTTTTTCAGTGCTACAGCAAGAAAAGGCATTAACACTCAAGTTACCTACTACTTCAACTCTTATAATACGGAGTACTAGAGACATACAGAGAGACACAGGCACATTTTCACACATACAATTTACACAGCTCCAAAAATATATACAATAACATTTACATCATTTTTAGCTACTGTATTTTATTTTCAAGTACCAATATTAATTTCAGTTCCAAGTTAAATTTTTAGTTAGTTTCAAGGGTGTATTGTTCATGATTAAGGGTATTATTGTACGCGCTAAAGGGGTGTTGTTATTGTAATTTTCTACCGTTTAAAGTAAATGAGAGTGAAGATTTTCGTAAGTATATCCCATTAAAATTATCGTTATCAAATTTTATCATTATTATTATGTTTGTATATTTGTATTTTTAAGTTTACCCTAGTATAATGAATAGCTAAATTTCCCTAGTGGTTGCTTAGATGTAGAGCCCCTAGTGAAATGGATTGTTATCATTTGTAAAAATTAAAATGTAACTGTAGTATTTTTAACATTGAGCCTAATTAAAAGAACCATTATTATGTATTTGGATATTCAACCCCTGTCACTCAATTTGTTAGATTAAAATAATGAAAGTTATTTTTATCTATATAAATTAAGCTTCAACATCAAAAGTGATCTAGACGAATTTATGAATAATTTACTAACACTAAATTAGAAATAAAGTTCGGTGGTTTGGGTAATATCATGAGTCATATAATAGTGAAATTTTAAAAAGGGAAACCGTTTTGATTTGGGTTTTGGCGAAGGTCAAAACTGGGTTGGGTCTCAATTTAAATACTTAAGGACTAGTAACTATCTAAATATAATCCAATGAAAATTAGATTTAATTTAGTTAGTTAAAACTTTATATTTATTCGAAAGGAAAATATAAGTTTTATACTAAACATTTTAATACGAGCTTAAACTTAAAACAATCCATGGATCTAGAGGTGACACATTTAAGTAACCACTCCCATTTATATATATTGTAAAATTATTATTATTATTATTTACGTATTATTATTATTATTACACACTAAAATATAAAAATTACATCAAAATACTCAAATCTGTACCAGCACTGTTTGTCACCTGGACTATAACATACGCGGATCGTGTATAATTCTATACGATACGCGTACATTTTAAAACATACGCGGAACACGTATATCATTACGTGAAACGCGTAAGTATAAATACGAGCACTGTAGCAAATTAGGTTAAAATTTAGGGTTTTAAATATTTTATTATTATATATAAGTTATTAATTTATAATTAGTAATTAGTTTATAATTAGTTAATTATTATAATTCCTATTAATTTATATTAATTTAATTAAAACATGTTATTTAGTTAATTTAAATAAATTTATATTATAATTGCTCAAAACAAAATTTTAATCAATTAGTTTTATTAAAAGTTATTATTTTATTAATTATCATTTAGTAATAAACTTATTAGTATAGTTTCAATTAATTCACTTATAAGTTAATAATTATAAATAATGTATTCGTATAAATTAATAAGTAGTTCAATTAAATTAGGATTAAGTTATATTTTATTATTATTATGTAGTATTATAAATTCCTAATCCAAAACCCCCTTTAAATAAGTTTAACCTCAAAGACTATAAAAAAATTAATTTGAACACTGTCTCCCTGTGGAACGAACCGGATTTATCAACAAACTAAACTACACGGATAGGACTAGTTGCCTATATATGTTTGAAACCAACCTAAATTCATTAAAATACCATATATACAATAAATCAATTCGTGTAACAAAACAACTAAAATCCGTTCATAAATAAAGGTACTGTTTCAGCACATCAATCATCTAGGATGAACTACCTCCCGATTCGAAGGCGATTGGAAGACAATTGCTTTAGGTGAGTGTTTAGGTGTCATCCACAGTCGATTTGGTAGTAATCAACGATACGGGGCAAGACACCAACCCAAAAAAAGCACTCTAGTGTTTAAGGAGCAAGATGAGAAGGCCACAAGGGATTGGATTTACCCTACCAATCCTATTTTTGGTTTGAAAGTTCGAGACTTTCTCTTCCCTTTACACCATCACATCATGAAACGATGCTTAGTATGAAATGGCATGAATTAGGAAGATCTCATGCCAAGTAAATCGCAACTCGGAAGACTTGACTTCCTTAAATGGGTGGACTTTATCACCCTAAAATTTTAAAGTTTGAAACTTTAAACACTTGGTTATTTTAGGTCCTTGGACCCCACTTCCCACGCTAGCAATTATGCTATTTTTAAGAAAATGCAGGAACTAGATACTACATTTCCATAATTGAATGAGGTATCATGGCTTTTGGCCATGGCGTACATTGTCTAAGCAAACGCTAGCACAAAGCCATTGCTCTTGAAAAAGACAACACTTTATGAAGCTCAAGGCTCCTCTTCCCACGGTACTAAACATCTTAAAATGATGTAAGTATGAAATGGTGTAGATTATGAAGTCCCCTGCACCAAGTAAGACGAAACTTGAAAGACTTTACTTTCAAGTTTTAGATGAACCCAACTTTAACTAGGAAGACTTTACTTCCTTTAACACACACACACACACACACAAAAGAAAATACAAAAACCCCAAACTTCATTAAGGTACCTGCGTAATTAAACTCACAAAACTGATAACATGTGCTCAATAAAACAGCTACACTTGGCTTTTGAAATCTTCAAAAAGTTCGAAAAAAAAATTCTCAAATTTTTCAACAATTGACTTAAAAATAAGACAAAAAGCCAAGTGTATTACATCCACGAGAATTTATATATCTCCCCCTACACTTAAGATCATGTAATGCCCTCATTTAAATGAAATCATAAAATCAAAATATAAATTCGAGAGGAAAACAGAGTGAAGGAAAAAGACATAACCCGATGTAGAGCATAATAACCGCGAAACAAAGTGACAGACGGCACGGACAGCCATTCCTCGATTTGTCATCACGTAATGTAGTACCTGCAATGATTAAATAAAAACACAAACACACACAAACAGAAAAATATTTTTGGATTTTTAAAATTTTCAGGTTTTTTGGATTTTTGATTATGAAACACATGCATTAAACAAAATATACAAGGATATACATGTGCAATTTTATTAACGAGTCAGGCACTAGACTCCAGCACCTTCTCAACTTATGCCTAGATGGTAGCAGGCTCCATCCTTTAACCCACTGGAACTTTTATCCGAATCTCTATACCCAATCTGAGTCAATAACCAAGCATCCACAACGTTTGACTCCTTAACCAATTCCTTAAGCTTCCCCTTTTCCATCCTCGAAAGATTAGAAACTAACCTGTTCTTAATATTCTCATCCTTTTCACACATTGAATTCCTAACCCGATTGTATAATTTCCTCGTTGACTTATCAATCATATTATCCCAGGCGATTTAATAACAAGTTTCTCCTCTACCTTTCCCCCATACTTATTTATTATACTAGTCTCAATTTTATCAGTTTCAACACTCATAATCACATTCACAGTACTTAGGGTGTGGGTGGTTTAATTGTAAACTTAGTTTTAAAACTTAAAGTTTTACCTCTATCCCTCAAAACTAGTTTTCCAGTTCTCCAGTCAGTTAATGCACCTGCAATTGCCAAAAATGGTCTACCTAGAACAATTGGTACAACCTTATCTGTAATCATATCAACAACCACAAAATCTTCAGGAAATTCTAATTCACCAACTTTAATAACCAAATTTTCAATAATCCCTAACTTCTTACCAGCTGACTGGTCTATCAATCTAACCACTGAAGTAGTTGGTTTAAGTTCACCTAAATTTTATTGCATATAAATAGAGTAAGGCATAAGATTTATACTCGCACTTGAATCAGTTAAACACCTAAAAAAGCTCAGTACCATCAACCCTACAAGGCACCATAAACGGCTCAAGATCACCTAACTTCAGTGGAAATTCATTCATCCTAACTATAGCATCACATTCCGCCTTAAGAAACACGGATGATACCTGCTCATGCTCTCCTTTTCTCGCCATCAAGTCTTTTAAATATTTCCTATAATTGGGCATACCTGCAAGAACATCAACCAATGGAACGTTTACACACATATTATCGATATTTAAAGACTTACAAACATCTTCCTTTGGATTTTCGGAATGAAGGGCTTTTGGGTACAGAATATGAGGCTTGTACTCCCTCACTTACAGCACAAACTTTACTCCTTTCTCAACTTTAAACCTAAGAGACTCGGCAGTCTCCAACTTGTGAATATCCGAACTAGAAGAACCACCCGACATTACCAACATAAAGTAGTTACCATACTTGGGTGTTGTATCACCAATATGAATTCCATCATCTTCACAAGTTGACATACTTTTCACACTTTCCACACGAAACCCATCAAAACTCTTATATGGAGTGTAATCCGCTATGTTGGAACAATCTGAAAGAATAACATCACCAAACTCGGTGTGAACCGTACGAACCTCCATCTCATCTTCAAAATCATCTTTACCATCTTCACATCCCAAAGAATAAACCAGTTCAAACCGATCAAAATCATAATCCTCGAAATTAGTTATAGCATTGACATGCGAATGGTAAGAAACTTGAGGCTCTTTCTTCTTTTGAGGAACCTGTGAAGTATTACCATTTTGACTTCCATGATTCAGGTTGACTTGGGTATTAGATGGAAGAGTACCCGGTGGTCTCTCTGATAGCATTTGTGAAATCCTACCAAGCTCTCTCTCAAAAATTTGAATAGATGACTGTTGATTTTTCATTTGTTGTTTAATCATCTTTTCTCTTTCATGAGTTTTAACCATGTAGCTCCTAATCAAATCCTCCAATCCCGAATTGTTTACCCGCTGCTGGTTGTTTTGATGATATTGATTTTGGTTAAACAGTTGTTAGTAACTTTTATTGATGAACCCCGGTGGTCCATTCCTTTGATAACCCGAACTACCTTGAAATTGATTACCTGCATAGTTAACCTGATCAATCATTGGCCTCTCATTAACATCATAATCTTTTGTCAAATGAGGCCCATTGCAACGTCACATCCCACTTACATGGCAACCACCTTCTTGTTTAGCTTCTCCAACTCTCTACCGAATGTCTTCATCTGATTTGCCAAAGAAGCAAGAGTTATATCATTATCATCATCCTCTTCATAAACACTAGAAACATATATCTTCATTGGAACATTCCTAGATGATGACGACCATACAGAAGTATGTTGGGACATATCTTCTAAAAGTTGATATGCCTGATTTGGCGACTTGTAAAGAAACACTCCTCCTACGGAAGAGTCTAAGATACCCCGTGCATGATCATCAATGCCCTGATAGAAATCTGAACAGTCGGACCAACCTCTAGCTCGTGTGGAGGATAGTCGCGTAGCATGTTCTTCAACCCGTTCCATGCATCGTGCAAAGACTCATCGAATTTCTTAGCAAACGAATTTATCTCAGGTTTCAACCTTGCAACCGTAACTGGAAAAAAATATCTGTTGATGAACTTGTTGCAAAGATCCATGTATGTAGCAATGGAGTTGGATAGTTAAGATTTCAACCAATCCTTCGCGTCCCTTGTAAAAGAATAAGGAAATAATCTCAACTTAAACACATCCATGCTCACGTTCTTTTGATGGTACAACCCACAAAGCTCATCAAACTGCTCAACATGCTGGAATGCATTACCAGTTT
This sequence comes from Rutidosis leptorrhynchoides, assembly GCF_046630445.1. NCBI lineage: Eukaryota > Viridiplantae > Streptophyta > Magnoliopsida > Asterales > Asteraceae > Rutidosis > Rutidosis leptorrhynchoides. The sequence continues at coordinate 559,559,166 of NC_092333.1, forward strand.
TTCCATCAAACATATTCTCCCTGACCATATGAATAAATTGAGGCTTAACCTCAAAGTGATTGGACTTAGTATCTGGTCTTTGAATCAGATGTGGAAGTGTAGGCGGTGCAGCTTTCCTGGCACTCCACATCGATTGATCATTTGGATCTGCCATCGGTGGCTCTTCTTTAAAATACTCAAAATCCGAAATATAGAGGGAAAGTGCAGCAAAACCCTCTAAAATTAACTGTTCCTCTTTAACCTTGATGCACGTGTGATAAACTCAAACGGTTCCAGAGTTTAATTGTACCTAACATGCGATCACGCCACAACAAATACCAACGCATAAATCCAAATAAAAATAACATAATAGTAACTTTTGCGGAAACAAGTTCCCACGAAAGGATCGAACAACTAAAAGTTTTAAAATCCCAAATTTAACACCACTTCCTAGCAACAGCGTCAAAAGGTTGATGAGGTAAAACCACACCTATATTATTAATACTAACTAAATGGTTTTAACACACGAATCAGGCAACTAATCTCGATCAATGTAATAAAGTATTTAGCAATTACATATTCGTTCCACATAGAATGGTTAATTAAGATTTAAAAACTAATAATTATCCTAAAAACAAAGTTGTAAAAGGGGGAGTTTTGTAATTGAACTAACAATGAAAAGTAGATGTAACGAATAACCAGATGGACGAAACAGTGTTCACTTTAATGCTTGACAATTAACTGGATGATTAAACCGATTATTTTATGGTTATAAGTAATTAGCTCACTTCAATTTCACAATATCAATGAATAAAACCTACTAAATTCGGTAAACTCACATAAACCTCATTCATGGTTCAATTTACCCTGTTTACTTATTGAGATTCTCTCTTGGTTGAACTCATATAAAACATAGTTTATTTAGATTACTCAAAACAAACTACACAATTATGTTATCACAATGCCATTTAATCACCAATTGCACTCACATACAATTGTCTAAATCATCTAAGTGTTGAAATATAGATTTCTAATCACTGATCAACTCACATTAACTAGTAACAATCCATATGATCAAATTAAGACATATAAACAATCATAACAATGGATCTATGAGAAAACTCAATCAATTAAACATAATAACATCAATAATCATCAAAATAATAGCAATCCATCATCAAAAGTCTTACATTAAAGCAAACACTAAAGAGTTTAGCCTAGCATGTTCATAAGAAAAGAGATAAAATAATATATAACAAAAGTATTCATGAGAATATCACTAAAATTAAAGAAAACAAGAGTACCAATTGTTAAAGTTAATAAATCTTCAATCTTGATGTTTGGCTCTCTTAAAAATGATAAAAATAGGGTTTGGAACCCCTAAATTCTTCTGGAAATCGCCCAAAATTGGATAGAATTTGTAATACCCCAAAATAGAAAAATTGCTCGATATAAATAGGGGCTGGTCTGGCCGAACTGTGCTCACGATTGCGATCCTTTTTCCTCTTACCACTTCGCGATCGCGAGGGCTGTAATTTCAGCTCTCGCGCTCACTTTTTTCTTTCTCAGTTCGCGAACTTGACTACGACTCCGTCCTCGCAACTGATTGTCCCATCCTCATGATAGCGAGCCATGTAACTCCATTTTTGGCTTGAAAATTCACTTTAAAGATTGACGTTGACCCGGGTTCGAACCTGGAACTTCATATATGACCTTTTAGCCCCAAAACAATTATAAAACACCAAAAACAACCAAATAAAACCATGATACAAATTGGCGTTAATCCTCCACTTGATCTTTATATAATCTTCATTATATTGCTCAAAACTAACCGAAATGGAACCCAATATCGCAAGATAAATATGTGTAAACTAAACAATATCAATCACGTTAGCATTAATTACTTGAACATATTTCTATGTCTGCTTAAATCATAGACTCGTCAATCATTTGAGATCGAAAAATTTATTAGGTAGTCAATTAAGCATAATTATATTGACGATGTACGCTATCACCTCGATGTACTTTCAATTTAATTGAACATGAATATTCTCACAGTATTTCTAGCATGAGCTTCTACCTTAAACTCATACTTTTCATTTCAGATAACATTGCTTGTCTCAATTTTATTGAATACTCTAAAAGAATGCATTTAGGAACCAACTGCTATAAACCCCATGCTTGATGATTATTCTTAAAGTTATTAGAGGAAACGGATGTTTGAATGACTTGAGATTTCTTTATGAGTGAGATGTCAGAATACCCTCCAGAAAGTATCTCTCGCTATCTAGGCCTTAATGGGCACAGTCCTATACCATAGACATTAAGTGAATCGTCCAGCTAAGAGGTAGCTGGTGTGGACAGAATGATTCGAGCTCTACAAATTAGGGTAACTTCTTTATTCATGGTGATGTGAATAGACAATCTTCTGTTCCTAAAACACTTCATTGTCGCAGAGTTGTATAGCTTTCTGAGATTACATTAAATTCATGATCTTTGAATTTGTGATGCATCAACCCGAAATACAATTATTTTCATATATTTTTTTCATTCTTTTCATTTTTGCGATGATGCACCACTCTCTTTGACACTAAGTAGATTCTTGAGTTGTCGATTGTCTTCAAACTTTGGTTTTGACCTCATCTCCTTAGTTGTGATTTTTTATACTCAAATCATTCATTTTCTGTTACACTGGACTGCAATTTTCAACCCGTTGATAGGAGAGACACTCCCCTTTGGATAAACCAACTTTTAAGTGATTACTTTCAATTAAAACATCAAGAGTAAATAGAAGTTGGTATGCATCATAGACAAAGTAAACTCATCTTGCAGACAAACTATGTCATCCTTCTCTACCGAGTATAAATCGTAGTAGGGGAGACCTCAACCGTCTGTTGAGTAACTGAACATTTTTTTCTCGATACATTCTAAGTGATAGTTAGGTGACTACCCTCAATAGCTCTAAATCGTTCCATTCCTTGTCATGATATTTACTTTTTATGTGTGTGATCATCTCATTCTAAAATTCAACGTCTAAGCCTACCAACATATCATTAACTAATCATGTATTACTTTATACGCAGAACGATAAACATGCAAGTTCAGTAATACAGTCATTTCCCTTTCAAATATCAACTTCTCGTTTTTATGTTTTTCTACTTTTTATTGTTTTTCATTTTATCATTTTTTATTTTATTTTCATTTTTTTATTTTTTTCATTTTTTCTACTGTTGCCATTTTCTCCCCCTATAATACTAAAACACAAATATTTTTGGTTTTTCGAATTTTATTTAAGCTAAACACAAGAAAATATGCAAAATAAAAAATAAAATGATCATGCAAGGCAGGAAAAACATGCAAACAGATAAAACCATACAGATGCAAAATATATAAATGATACACAAGAGTTGGTTACTTCAAAATCTCCTTATCAGATGCAACATTAGCTCTATCTTTCACACCGAGAGGTATTGAAAATGAGGTCAGTCAAAAGCCTTGGTAAACAAATCATCATGTTGGGTTGTGGTACCTATTTGCAGGACATCAATTAATTTCTTTTCATAACAGTCCCTAATAAAATGATACTTGATCCCTATGTGTTTGGTATTAGAATGATTAACAGGGTTCTTAGTAACAGCATGGTAGCAGTATTATCAACATAAATAGGAGTGTTAGAAATATTCAAACCGTAATCGCACAATTATTGATGAATACAGACCACCTGAGAGGTACAACTTCATCAACAATATATTCAGCTTAACAGGTTAATTGTGCAACAGCAGTTTGTTTCTTACACTGCCAGCTCACTAATCTGCTCCCCAGAAACTGACATCCACCAGATGTAGATTTAAAATCTCTTTTGCATCCCCCGTAGTCATAATCACTATACGTTGTTAACTCAAACCCATCATTATGCGGATACCATAGGCCCAAACTAGGAGTCCACTTGAGAAACACACGATCTTTTTTACTGCGAGTATATGGTTCACATTCGGATTATCCTGATAATGAGCACACATATAAGTAATGAACATGATGTTAGGGCATGATGCTGTAAGATACATAAGGGAACCGATGATAGCTCTATATAAGGTCTGGTTGACTTTCTCCCCTTTATTTTTCGGTGTAATCTCGTGATTCATCGACAGAAGAATCTTATCAACTCGTTCATCTTCCACCTTGAATCGACTCAAGTGTCAGGTACATACTTCATTTGATGTAGAAAGATACCATTTTCCGTTTAATCAATCTGCAAACCCAGTTAAAAGCTAATAGTACCCAATGAACTCATCTTGAATCTTTTCTACATTACATCTGGAAATTCATCTACCATTTTCTGATTTGTAGATTTAAAGATGATATCATGCACATATACCTGAACTAGCATAATATCATCACCCTTTTATTTAATAAACAGAGTCTGATCGATGACTCCCCTTCTGAAACCATTATCTATCATGTAATTTGATAGAGTAGCATACCAAGCTCTCGGAGCTTGATGAAGAACATAAAGTTCTTTCTCTAGGAGAAACACCTTCTCTGGATGATGTAGATCAGTAAAACCCGGTGGCTGAGTCACATACACTATTTCTTGTAGAGTGCCATACAAGAATGCACTCTTCACATGCATCTAAAATACTTTAAAACCTTTGAATAAAGCAAACACCAAAAACATCTTAATCATCTCTAGTATGGCTACTGGAGCATACACCTTGTCATAGTCAATGTCTGGTATCTGCTGATAACCCGTGACTACTAATCTAGCTTTATTCCGAATCACAATCCCTTGATCATCTTTCTTATTTTTCAAAATCCACTTTAATCCACACGGTTTATAGCCTCTTGGTTGAATCACTAGACGCCAAACACTCAAATGATGAAATTATAAAAGTTCTTCTTGCATAGATGTAACCCAAGCATCATACTGCAGTGCCTCTTTGACATCTTCAGGCTCAATTTGTAAAACGAAGCATGAGTGCGTATTTCTAAAGATTCTTCCGGTCTGATTCAACTAAGTATAAAATGCAGTCACAACATAAGCAGAGGGTGTGCTCCAATTGTGGGATAGATGCATCAAAATCTGATTCACCATTATTGGGGCCAAACTCATGAGTACTAGTCTCTGTTTTGATCGGAATACCAGATTGTACACGCACATCAGACGCATTCTCAGAAGAGATACACATATTATACATCATTTGTGCAGCAATCTCATCATTAGAGTTCTCTTCGGAAAGATGGAATGAATCAAAAAGTTCATCATAATCAAACTGCCATTGAAAGCCTTTACCAGCTGGAATAGGAGCATGTCTTTGAATATCAATTGCAGTTTGTTCTTTTACACACCGAGAATCAAGATTGAATACCCTCTTACATGCATTTACATAACCCATTAATCTCCCTGTAACTGCCTTTGGATTGACTTTACCTCCAGTATACCGATCAAAATAGTACAAAGAGAACCAAACGGTTCAAGATGCTTGATGTTAGGTTCCCTTTTAAGTAGCATCTCATAACCCGTCTTGCCGTGTCATTTGACAACAAGAACTCATTCATCGTGTAGCATGCATTAGAAACTGCTTCACTCCAGAAGATAACAGGTAATTCTGAGTCAGCTAACATAGTTCCGGCAGTTTCAATTAGAGTTCTATTCTTCTTTTCAGCAACTTCATTCATCTGTGGAGTATAAGGAGAACTAAACTGTTGTTGAAAGCCTTCTTTATTACATAAATCCTCCATCTTCTGATTATTAAATTCGGTAGCCATTATCAGTTCGATTTCTTCTTACCTTTAGCTTGTATAGAGTCTCAAGTCTAGTTATTAACAGCTTAATTTGATCAAAAGTATCAGCTTTACTTTTTAACATCACCACCTGTAAACAGCGAGTATTCATCAGAAAAAAATAAACAGTAAGAATGACCAGTGATACTCTTCATGTTTATTGGACCAAAAATATCCATATGAAGAAGCTCAAGCGGAGTATCAATTGAATGATGCTTCTTGACTGTATGCGGACTTTTGGTTTGCTTTCCTTTCTTAAAAGGAAGGTACCCTACTGGAACATGAAAACCTTTAACATTAACCCCTTTAACTAAATTGTTGTGTACTAACTGGTTCATCTTCCTGAAACTAAAATGACCCATTTGTTTATGCCATAAGACAGATTCTTGCTAAGTAGCTTTGGATACAAACGCTTGATGCCATGTAGCTGCTTTGACATAAGCCTTTGACATATCCCGAATGTATAGGTCTTGACTTCTTGGTGCCGTCATCTCTTTTGGGATCTTATAATCTTTCCTCATAATGTAACACTACTAGTCATCGAATAAAACTTTATGTCTCTTGTCACACACTTGTGAAACCAACAATAGGTTATTCGTCATTTCTTTAACAAAGCTCACTTTATCGAAAGTGACTGAGGAATTTGAAATCATTCCTTGAGCTGTAATAAAACAACCTTGATCTCTTGCGAATGAAACTAGTCCTCCTTTAATAGGTTTAACATCTTGAAACAAGGACATATTTCATGTCATGTGTCGGGACGCCCCACTATCAACAATCCAGGTATTGGTGCGTGGACTATTGGCGACCTGCACAAAAATTAAAAAGGATTAGTTTAAATGGGATATCCATGCCTTGACAGCAATGGCTTTCCCTTCGACACCTCAGCTATTCCCGAACTGCTAGCACCATTCACATCCATTTTTGATTTCCACATTTGATTTTTATGCATTGGTTTCTTGAAATAAACATTTGTCTGTTCAACCTTTAAATCACTTGTTAATTTTGTTTCATGTGGAGTAATCACTTGTTTTTCAGACTTACGAGAAGTATGTCTGGAAGACATTTGATCCTTCTGAGGAGAAACTGATCTGTTATTTTGAAAAAAATTTGTTGGAGTTAGTTTAATTCTCTTACGGGGTGATGTAAACTTTTGAGGACAATTTAAATCCCTATGACTCTCCATTCCACAGAAAACACTGATGTATTGCTAAGTCATTTCCCCGGTAGTTAGATTCAAACCTAGGGTTACGCTTGTTAGGGGATATGGTCTTTGATTTCTAGGAGGTGTGGGAGACCTAGTAGGTGTTGGTGTTCTAGCAGGAATTTTAATAGGTTACCTATGAGCAGGAGGAACATACCTTGATGGAGAATTATTGGGCGGTTTCATGAAGTCCTCCTCTTGAAATTAGGACATTTTATAAATTTAATTGGGGATCTGATATGACCGAAAAGGATAGTTTTGTTTATGCGGTGTCATTATGCCACAAGGCGTTAGAATCAGCTATGTAGAGGGAGAATAGTGGTTTATTATTTGTATTTTGCAGGGCCTAAATTTACTTTAAACTTTCTAAGGTAGAAGGTGTAAGTTAACCTAGGATCGTATTTTTGAATGGTTTAACGAATTGAAGATCAAGTGGATAATTGTCTTTGGTAAAATTATCTAGATAAAAGATAGTATTTGGTTTTAAGCTAATTATCCTAATTACACAAAAGTAAAGGTGCTGGAGGGATATCCGAAGTATGCAGATCAGGGAAATGTTGACCAAGATATCAGTTTGGGCAAGGAAAAGGTAATTATATTTATGTTAAAGCTATGATTAGAATGGTGTAGATCTGGTTGGATGAGCCAATTACACATACCTACTTATCTCTAGACTCTCAGAGTTCTCGTTGAGCAGTGAAAAGTATGTCACTTGGTGGTATAATTGAAAGGTAACTGATGATGCGTGTGGAACAATACATCATTTACCCTCTAAATTTATACAAGATTCAAACACTACAAATAAGCACACACAACTAACGAGCAATTAGAACCCGGTTATTATAGCACTTTAATGTAAGTATTCGTTTCAAGTTCGTCCCAAGAGAGCGGTGTAAGTAGAATAATTGAAAACTATTAATTGTGCTAGGGTTTGTTTGATTTGGGGGGGGGGGGGGGGGGGGGGGGGGGGGGTTTGATTGATTTTAAATAACAACTAAAACGTATGCAAGTAAATAAACTTAAACTTAACAATTAAGACAAGTAGCAAATAACAAATAACGAGTAACTAAATATTAAGAACTAATTCAATTAACTAAAGAGTGTTCACTTACCTAATCATCTCTATGCTTGGATTGCCCCGTTTTACCCAAATTGTTATCGCGCTAGTTGTTGAACTATTAAATGTTTAGCATTACTACCAAACCTTAATCAAATTATACTTTGAAAACTCACATAACCATTATATCCTAAGATCAAGTTAAGTATGAGTGGTTATTGAGATTATGCTTGGGTTAAAATCACTTAAAACCCTTCAACTATCATAATCACTTAAGATAATCAAACACCACTATGTTGACTAAAGGTCAATTGAAAACCAACATAGACTAAGAACACAATCAGTTGAAATCCTCAATCTAGTTGCCTAGATCACCTAAGGTGTTGAAGCGTAGATTGATTCACTTCTCAAAACACTAAGAGAACTACTCAATCTATGTAATCAAAGTAAAATCTAAAACAAATCATAGCAATGGACCTCATAGCTAACATAATAAAACTTGTTCATGTATTTCATTCAAACAACTTTATTCAATCAATATAAGGCAAATCCTTGCATTAGAGATTCATAGATAAGCAAACACAATGGATTTAGCCAAGCATGGCTAAGATTACACTAATTATAAGCATTGAAACACAAATAAACATCATATTTAGTTATTACAAGTAATTGATTCAAACTAGAGTAAGAAAGGCGGAGATTAGAACCCAAATTGAAAGAAAAGGAGATCTAGAGCTAAAACTATGATGGAACTTGAGCTTGCTTACTTTAATTCACCTTTAAACTCCAATAGATGATGAAATTAGGGTTTTAGAAGTGAAAATTGGACTTGGAATTGCAGTTCTATCAGCTCTCCCTTCAAAATGACCTAATCACTTTCCTTTTATAGTGCTGAAAATTATGGGCTGAACACCGACAGGAGCGCCGCTTTTGGCTCAGGACCGGCGCTTTTGGCTTTCTTCAAGAGCGCCGCTTTTGTGCTTAAGTGCGGTGCTTTTGTGGTAAGAGCGGCGCTTTTGGCATTAAGGAACAGTGCTTTTGGATACTGGTGGAAAATAGTGCCAAATCATGTACAAGAACTTCGCTATTCATTGAGGTGCAGCGCTTTTGACCATTAGGAGCGGCGCTCTTAGATGAGGAGCGGCGCTTTTGGAGCTGTTTTCTGCACTTGCCATTTTATTTGCCACTTTTGATCAAGACTTGGTCAATTTTACACCAAATCAAGCTTTTATCCTTGAACCGACACTTTAGCGCAAATAACCAACTTTCGGCCACAATGATCCTCAAAACCTAATGAAATGAGGGAGATATTGTGAGATAAAATGTGTATAATTAGAGCACTATCGGTAACTATACCTCGGAGGTTATCCTTAGTAAAGCACTAGGTTTATTAGTGAGTTGAGCTCTAATCCTCACCCTCGTTATCAGTTTGGGTAACTGAATAACAATGTGCTGTGTTGAGTGAACACTGATCACAAACGGAAGGAGTCCATCGGGCCAAGTTGACAAAATATTAATGTAAACTAACAACCATTTCATCATACTAATGAGATCATACAAATCTAGACATTATACAGCATTACAGTTGATATACTGAAAGTAAAGCAGATAGAAACCTAATAGATACCTAAACTGTTGATCTGACTTAATCCTAGGGCAACAATCAAACAAGAACATGCAATAGATTTGGGTCACATAGTTAAGGCACTAACTAGATCTTAATAGCTCCTAATATATCTCTTTGGAACGATAAATATGTATACTAGGTCATTCATGTCTCAATTCCTAAGTTTCATGTCCTAAAAGCGCATTAGATGCCTCTCAGGAACTCCGGCTATACCGAGTTCATAGAATCTTCAGATACAGTATAACCAGGGGTCTTAATCCTATGAAGTAGCTAAGTTCATATAGGTGCATAAGTCTAAATTGAAGTACAAACTAAGCTAGCTACTACTAAAAACTAACTAAAATACTTAAAAATCTAAATTGAAGTACAAACTGAGTGTGTGTAAAAATGAATGCAAAAATCCCCTTAAATAAGCAAAGATTCAGCTGCCATACGGCTGGCAGGCCGTATGGAAAGTCGTATGACCTGTCCGTATAGCATGGTGAGTCGTTTCTTGTGCCCAGGTGGTGGCAGGCCGTATCCGATGTAGGCAAGCCGTATGGCCCCTCTGGTCTGCTATTTTTCCGGGATCGTAACTTGATTACCTGGGTCGTAACTTGTTTTTCACAGTTTTCGCTCTACATTCTTAATTTTAGCTCCGATTTACGTGATTCTTTTTACATTACCTTTGTAATTACTTATCTACAAAATTAACCGAAAAATGATTATTTTGCTGACAAAGTTTGGAACTTTATTGATTTAGGGCTCAATATCGGGGGTAAAAACGTGACTTTCTGGCAGATATCAAATACTCCACACTTAGCTTTGCTTGTCCTCAAGCAAAAAGCGGGAATATAAGGTTACTTTCTAATAGATTCTCCCTCACCTACCCTTGGATTCTTTTATTATGCTTTCATCAGAAGTCTTCACATCTTTCAAAAGTAGTAGAAAAAGTTTCGAACTTCGATGGTTTAGTCACTAGATTTCAAGCGCGTACATGGTGAAAAAGGCGTACTCTCCAACTCTCAGATGTAGAATATATATGACCAGGCTTCTCACTAGTGGATCACTCATATCACTCAAGTGTTTAGGGTGCCCTAATCTAGTTGTATTGTCGTTCAGAAGCCGGTCGTGTAACGGTTATCATCATAGGCTTGCTAAAGCATTGATATCTCTACCGGTTAAGTAAGGACGGCACTGATCTTCTTCCTAGGTATTCTTTCAAGAGGAAGATGGGTTGTAGGGTTGGTTAAGAGTTTATGGAAAGGCGAAAGGTATTCGGATCTTTTGATTTTTAAAGAGAATCGATAGATTTTGATTTCTCGGAGTATCCCTTTTTGGATAGATATTGGCTTGAATTCCATGATGAGTTCTTCGGAAGATGCGGATTTTGCTAAGACTTATGTATAGAATTTTTCTTGGCTCTTCCGATAATCCTTCTTTGGGCAACTTCTCGGGTTTTTCTTGCCTTTATTCTAGAGACTTTGCTCTTTCATAATCATTTATTATTTTATTTTTTTGGCATACCCTTTTCTTCATAACTTTTGCCCTTTGCTCCTGGTGCCCAGAGAGGAAGTGATAATTAGGTCTTTGACCTATCAAAAACAATCGGGGGTTCGAAAACTTTTAACAAGTTCTTTTGAAGCGAATTTTTCTCTAGATCTTTTTTGAAAAGCGGGAAAGGAATGAAGGTGAATGGTTAGTGTATTTTGGGAGTGAATTTGGGGTGAGTATTTTCTGATTCATCAACTCTTTGGTGTGAGTTGGTCGGTTTAAATGTATGGAGTGGAAAGGGAAACGGATGGTTTTTTGTCTTCTCTATTTAAAATAATTTCGGAAGGAGTATCGCACCTACACCACGTATGGCGCTTACTAACCATTGGCCTTGAAACGTATGTCAAAACCAAGTTCTAACTGAAACTGTACACCAGCACGCTCATCAAATGAATTGACAAAGTACTGTAGATTTGATGGGTCATACAGGTCCTTTGTGTCCAAGAATTCCTCACTTTTTGGGAGTAGGGGTCGTGCCTTTGTCATGCGTAGCCTTTTACACATTTATTCTAAATAAAATCTTTTGACACAAATCATGAGTTTTAGCTTGATCGCTATGTTCTAGTAAATGTTCCGAAAACAGATTTCTAACAATTTTATAGAATCTTTTAGGTAAAACGTGGTAAGAATTTTTCGAATTTCCCTAATATTCTTTGGTAATTACTTTTTAGACAAAAGAATTTTTTAAAATTTTGGCGTTTTACGGTTACTTGTTCTTAAACCTTTACCCAATACCCCACAATTAGAAGAACATTGTCCCTAATATTCCCTAAAATAGATTATTTTAATACTTTGATAAATTAAGGATAATATTTTCTAGGGTACAATCCCACACTTAGAGATTTTGGTGTGCAATAGTTGGAAGAGGTTTAAGGACAGATTACTTCCCTACGGTCAAGTTGTTCTCCTAGTGCTGGGCTTTCTTATGGTTAGGCTATACTCCTAGTGCTGGAAAGGACCAGTCTCTTTGATAAAATTCTGCATCAAGAACAAAAGAGAGTAGCATTTCCACTAGATACATTTTTGTAAAATGCTTTTATAATAAAGATAAGATTAAAAGAAAATAAAGTAGTCTACGAAATACTCTCCTGGCCTGTTTGTAGAGCGGCGTCTGTAAAGTATCCATAAGGTCCGAAGATATCGTCCTCGTCCTCGAGTCATGGCAAATCCTCAAGCGGTTGTCCCGCATCCAATTCACGGCCCAGTAGTATGTCTAGACATAGGTCTGATGGTATGTCCAGGTGTGAAATATTCCGGAATGGCTCCTCATCAGGGATGTTCCCGGTGATCTCAAAGATTTGGACCATAGGTGGCTCTACTGAAATAGAGACTATGACTAGGTGGCAGCCCTTAGGTAGGTCACGGATAGGGATCGTCTCAATGACCAGAGTAGATGGAACAGCTGAAACATGCGGCGTGATAGGAGTAGCACGAACTGGAGCGACTACTGAGGCTACGAAATGAACCAAAACTGGAGTAGAGCGCCTAGGAGTAGCTTTTCATGTAGGTGGAACACAACGCACTAGTCTGAATGAGGAAAGGCCTATAGTACTCTGGGGCATTCTTTCACGCTGAAGATATGCTCTGAAAGCTCTGTAGAGTCTCTGGTGATCTCTAAGTAATGCCCATGTGACAGTTGGATCACTCATGGTGGCTCCATGGTGAATTACAACATGCGGCTCACGCGGCTCTAATGGCTCTGGATGCTCAGCGGGTCTAGAAGTTAAATGCCTGGAGCGTCGTACTGGAGGAGCTGGCGGTTCCGCACTGTTATCCTCCTCAAACGTCTCGGGCCTAGCCGTCCCGTCGAAGGCCTGTGCTGATCTGTACTGCTCACTGATAGGTAAACTCTGGGAGTCCTTCTCCTGCGGATGGGTATGCTATAGGAAACTACTTAACTTCTCATTTTTCCTATATACATTTCACAAACTAGTAAGTACTAAGCGCAATACGGCGCTTAGGGTTAGTGCACTGTAAAATATTTTGTAGACTAAAAATAAATTGAAATAAAAGTAATTAAAAAGGATAAGCAAGGGGTGCCTCCCAAGAGCACTTTGTTTATCAAGAACTTACAGCTCGACTTTTATGGCATGTCTTCATAATGGATCAAAGGAGAAGAGATATTCCTCCATATTGTGGTCTTCCAGATAAGCTTTCAATCGATGGACATTGACTTTGAAGTTTCTGGTGGGTCCTTCTAATTCTACGGCTCCGTGCGGAAAAGCGTGTATTACTTTAAATGGTCCACTCCATCGTGATTTGAATTTACCAGCGAATTTCTTGAATTGAGAATTGAAGAGTAGAACTTTATCTCCAAGAACGAACTTTGTTGGTATCAGTTTTGCATCGTGTGTCAGCTTCATCTGTTCCTTATAGATATATGACGTTTCATATGCTTGGTCTCTTAATTCAGCGAGTTCATTCATGTGCGTCTTCTGATGCCTAGCGGTTACTAAAGGATCGAGGTTACAAGTTTTCAATGCCCAAAGAGCTTTGTATTCGAGTTCTATCGGAAGGTGACAGGCTTTTCCATAGATCATGCAGTAGGGTGTAGTTCCTAGAGGATTCTTATAAGCAGTTCGGAATGCCCACAGAGTATCATCTAGTTTCTAGGCCCATTTATTTCCATGATGGCCGATGGTTCGTTCAAGAATTCTTTTGAGTGCTCTGTTAGTAACTTCTGTCTATCCGTTGGTCTGTGGATGATAGACAGTGGACATCTTGTGTGTAAATCTGTATTGTTACATCACCTTCATGAATTGAGTATAACATAAGTGTGTGCCTCTATCACTTATTATAGAGCGGGGAGCTCCGAATCCGCAGAAGAGTCTTTTCGATAAATTGGTGACGACTTTGGCATCACTTGTTGGAAATGCTTGTGCTTCGACCCATCTAGAGACGTAATTTACTGCTACGAGGACATATTCTTTCCCATTAGACTTGGGGAACGATCCCATAAAGTCTAATCCTCATATATCGAAGATTTCACAAGCTTGGATATTAGTCCGAGTCATCTCATTCTTCATAGAGATAATCCCTTGTCTTTGGCAAGCGTCGCAACGCTTTACAAGCTCTTGCACATCTCAGAATATAGTAGGCTAATAAAATCTTGAATCGTAGACTTTTCTTGCGGTTAAGTTTTCCCCATGATGACCTCCAATTGGTTCATGATGACATTGCTGAAGAATCCCTGTTGCTTGTTTCTCATCTACGCATCTCCTGATTATCTGATCAGGGAAAATTCTGAACATGTACGGATCTTCCCAGTAGTACTTAGCATCCCTGAAGAACTTCCTTCTTTGGGATGTGCTCATTCCATTTTGTACTACTCCGGCAACTAGGTAGTTGGCTATGTCAGCGAACCAAAGGGTATCAGTGAATTGTGATTCTATGTTTGCTTTTCCTAAGCTCATTAGATATTCTTCCAGAAATTTGTCTCTAATATCTTGTTCAACAAGTTGTTCCATCATTGGATTCTCCTAACGACTAACATGATCTATTGCGATGTTCTATGCTCCTTTCTTATCTTTAATATCAATATCGAATTCCTGAAGAAGTAAGATCCGTTGTAGGAGTCTTGGTTTAGCGTCTTGCTTAGTAAACAGATATTTCCGAGGAGAAGAGTAATAGGTCGTGTGACCTTTGAAAAATCTTTGATAAAACGTTGGTAGAATCCAACGTGTCCAAGGAAACTCCTCACAACTTTTACTGTGGTAGGTTCTGCAAGTGTGGTTATGGTTTCAATCTTAGCCTTGTCGACTTCTATTCCTGACTTTGATATCTTATGTCCTAAAACTATGCCTTCTTTTACCATGAAGTGACATTTTTCTCAATTTAGAACTAAGTTCGAATCTTCGCACCGGGTGAGCATCTTTTCAAGGTTAGGATGGCATGACTCAAAGGTACTACCGAAGATGGAGAATTTATACATGAAGACTTCCATACAACGTTCGATCATGTCATGGAATATAGCTACCATACACCTCTGAAATGTAGCAGTTGCATTGCACAACCCAAAGGGCATGCATCGATAGGCAAATGTTCCATAAGGATAGGCGAAGGTTGTATTTGCTTGGTCGTTTGGATCGAGGGGAATTTTAATGTAGCCAAAAAAACCGTCAAGGAAACAATAGAACTCATTTTTTGATAGACGTTCCAACATTTGATCAATGAACGGAAGTGGAAAATGATCTTTTCAGGTTGCGTCATTTATTTTACGATAATATATGTAAACCCTCCAACCGGTGACCTCCCGTGTTAGATTAAGTCCATTATTCTCATTTTTGATTACTTTCATTCTTCTTTTCTTGGGTACCACTTGAACAGGACTTACCCATGGCGAATCGGAAATAGGATAGATCAGACCGGCATCCAGAAGTTTGATTACTTCTTTCTTGATGACTTCTTGAATCATAGGATTGACCCTTCTTTGCCTCTGAACTGATGCTTTGTAATCATCTTCCATGAAGATCTTGTAGGTGCAATAATTTGGACTGATTCCTTTTATGTCGAAAATCTTTCATGCAATTGCCTTCTTATGTGATTTCAGAACCCTAATCAATTCCGCCTTCTCGTGTGGCATGAGATCTTTAGAAATGCTTCCAGGGAGTTGCTATTCTTCTTCTAAGAATGCATACTCCATATGTTTGGGTAACTTCTTTAACTCTAATTCTGGAGGTTCCTTGATAGACGGCTTCATTCTTGCTATTTCCTTTCTATCTAACGAGTCATATCTCTCCTGGAATTCTGATTCTTCTTCCTTAATAGAGGTCACTGATGCTATATGCCCTTTGGTTCTGGAAATTTTCCTTCTTAATGCTTCGTCTTCAGAAACTTCTTCTTTAGTTTTGAAAGATGGCTCAGGAATTTCATCACAGTCCTTAACTAAATGTGGTTCCTGGAATACTGAAATGAAATCTGTTTCTTCATTCGGTCTTCTCTTTAAGAGAGGTAGGGGAATGACTTGACCTATCGGTGCTATACGGATAGTTTTGCTGAGAAAGTTACTTTCGAAGAGGGGATATTTATATTGACCAGGATCTATGGCTGAATGGTTATCGAGATTTCCTTCAGGAGGTATAAAGAACATATCCTTAGAAATTTGATCTTGACTGCATATATCCATGGTATCCTCCAGATATTCGTTGACGAGTTCTTGAAAAGAATCAGCGAGATTGAGATTTTCTTCTCGAGGATGGCTCATGAGTCGGTCTACATTAAATGCGACTTCTTCATTTCCAACTCTTAAATTCAGTGATTTCTCGTGTATGTCAATTATGGCCTTGGCAGTATTCAAGAATGGCCTACCAAGTATGAGTGGGACCTTCGTGTCTTCCTCAATATCCATAATGACGAAATCAATGGGGAATGCAAACTTATCTACTCTGACTAGGACATCCTCAACTATTCCTCGAGGAATCTTAACCGATATGTCCGCGAGTTGGATAGTCATTCTGGTAGGTCTTAAGTCATTAAGTCCTAGATTTTTGAATAATGAATAGGGCATTAGATTTAGACTGGCTCCCAGATCTGCTAACGCATTACTGATTTGGACATCTTGCAGGTAGCAAGGTACCGTAAATCTTCCTGTATCTCCTAACTTAGGGGGAATACCATGTTGTAACACTAATGAACATTGCTCACTTAAGGGTAAGCTAACGATCTCTCTTAATCTCTCTTTGTTTGAAAGCTATTTTTTGAAAAATTTAGCGCAGTTTGACATTTATACTAAAGCATCTACTAGTCGTACATTCAAATGTAGATTTTTAATAATATCTCAATATTTAGCGAATCGCGCTTCTTGCCTTTCCTTCCTAAGCCTACCTGGAAAAGGTATGCGGGATCGCGGAATAATTTTCGGAGCTTTAGGAGACATAGGTTTCGGTGGATTGACAACTGGGTCAATTGGCACAGGTTTCGTATTATGGGTATATTAATAGTTGTTTCCTTCCCACCTGTAGTTACTACTAGGGTATCTAACTCACTACACTATGTTTCAACTTTAGTGGTTAATCGTTTAACAGTAAGCTGAAAATTGGTTATTAATTCTTCAAAAGTCTTTATTAAAGTGTCAAACTTATTCTGGCATTCTATGACTTGAAGGTTTATCATGTATTGCTTTTTCATAAAGTCGACTAAAGTTTCCTTATAGTGGAGAGTAGGTTGGTGTAATGGAAAGATTATATTAGAGTCCAAGCTATTCTGCTATTTATATGCCCATCTAGGGTAAGGATACCTTAGACTGGTTCTAGTAGCATTGGGACTTTTAGGAATTGATAAACTTTGAAGAGTGAGGGTGAGATCTTGTAACTTGGTTTCCAGCACTTTTACCGTTTGAGTGAAGATGTCATCCTTCTCAGCAGCTCCATTTCTCCAATCTTCATGTTGTGCAGCTATTGTTTCTAAAAGATACCATCCTTCGTCTGCTGTTCGTGACATGAAATTGTCTTGCGACACCATGTCTAGGAGAGACTTATCATCCTTGGTCAAACCATTGTAAAGTGTACAGATTATTTCTGCTCGACTTAACGAATGATTCGGACATCTTTTAAGCATCACCTTTACTCTATTCCATGCTAGACACAATGACTCGTCTTCTTTTTGAGAAAAGTTTGTAATGTCATTTCTTAAACACGTTTGTAGGGAAGGTGGATAAAATTTGTTTAGAAACATTGTGGCTAATTCCTCCCATGAATGTATTAAATTAGGTTTAAGCTCATCAAGCCATGTTAAAGCGTGTGTAGACAAAGAATATTGGAAAAGGTGAAGTTTCAAAATGTTTTTCTCGTATTCTTCATTTTTAAAAGAGTTAACCAAACTGATAAATTTATTCAAGTGAAAGTTTGGATCGTCAGTCAGAAATCCTTGAAATTTACAGATCATACAGACCAATTTGATCATATGGGAACTAATTTCAAGAATTCCTTCGGTTCCTAAGGTGATTGGTCCTCCTCTTTCATCTAAGCATGACTTTTGCATAGAAGCAAGGGTGATTTGTTGTTTCGTATTTTTTTGTTTAGATTTTCTATTTAAAAGACTTAGCAAAGTAATAGAAAATATTAATTAACTAAAATGATCGATAATTTAATTAAAACAATTATTCTAGAAATTCGGTCGCTAACCTTATCGTCTATTCCAATTGATAAGATTTCTTACAGATTACATCGTACCTAAGTGGCCAGATCGACTACGGAGAGGTAGGATCCTTTTGGTTCCAATATAATTGGAGACAGTTCGGAAAATCTAACAACCAAGTCCGTGTATAATTGTCTTTATTAGACACCACCAAATAATACTTTTGTCTGTTTAAAATCTTTCTCAATCAAAATATTCGATTCCCGGCAATGGCGCCAAAAACTTGTCTCTCTCTTGCTATTACCAAAACGGACGGTTTTGTTTATGCGGTGTCGTTAGGCCGCAAGGCGTCAGAATCAGCTATCTAGAGTGAGAACGGTGGTTTATTTTTTATATTTTGTGGTGCCTAAATTTACTTTTAACTTTCTAAGGTAGAAGGTGTAAGTTAACCTAGGGTCGTATTTTTGAATGGTTTAATTGAAGATCAAGTGGATAATTGTCTTTGGTTAAATTACCTAGATAAAAGATAGTAGTTGGTTTTAAACTAATGATCATAATTACGGAAAAGTAAAGGTGATGGAGGGATATCCGGAGTATGCAGTGAGGGAAATGTTGACCAAGATATCATTTTGGTCTAGGAAAAGGTAATTATGTTTATGTTAAAGCTATGATTAGAACGGTGTAGATCTGGTTGGATGAGCCAATTACACAGACCTACTTATCTCTAGACTCTCGGAGTTCTCGTTGAGCAGTGAAAAGTATGTCACTTGATGGTATAATTGAAAGGTAACTATACCTCAGAGGTTATCCTTAGTAAAGCACTAGGTTTATTAGTGAGTTGAGCTCTAATCCTAACCCCCGTTATCAGTTTGGGTAACTGAATAACAACGTGCCGTGTTGAGTGAACACTTATCACAAACGGAAGGCGTCCATCGGGTCAAGTTGACAAAACATTAATGTAAACTAACAACCATTCCATCATACTAATGAGATCATACCAATCTATACATTATACAGCATTACAGTTGATATACTGAAAGTAAAACAGATAGAAACCTAATAGTTACCTAAACAGTTGATATGACTTAATCCTATGGCAACAATCAAACAAGAACATGCAATAGGTTTGGGTCACACAGTTAAAGCACTAACTAGATCTTAATAGCTCCTAAGAGGTCTCTTCAGAACGATTAATAGGCATACTAGGTCATTCATGTCTCAATTCCTAAGTTCTGTGTCCTAAAAGCGCATTAGATGCCTCTCGGAAACTCCGGCCATACCGAGTTCATAGAATCTTCAGATACAGTATAACCAGGGGTCTTAATCCTATGAAGTAGCTAACTTTATATAGGTGGATAAGTCTTGATCATAACCTAGGTTGGTCAATCCTTAATATGCTAGCATGCAAATCTATCGGGGTTACAAATTCGGCATACAACAGTAATCGTAATATTTTAACATAATTACGCTAACCCAAACTTCTATCATGGAAACATACAGATTAATTAAGCTAACATGGCAATATCGGAACGCATTATTAAACATAAATTATAAAAATACATATTTAATTAATAAGACAAGCGTTTCGGATAAAAACCTGAAAAATTCAAAGAAATCTGCCCGAGATCGCAGGGACTCGCCGAGATATCCTCCGAAAAATAAAAGCTAAGCTAGCTACTACTAAAAACTAATTAAAATACTTGAAAATCTAAATTGAAGTAAAAATTGTGTGTGTGTGTGTGTGTGTGTGTGTGTGTGTGTAAAAATGAATGCAAAAAGCCCCTTAAATAGGCAAAGATTCAGCTCCCATACGGCTGGCAGGCCGTATGGCCTGCCTGTATGGAATGGTGAGCCGTTTCTTGTGCCCGGATGGTGGCAGGCCATATCTGATGTAGGAAAGCCGTATGGCCCCTCTGGTGTGCTGTTTTTCCGGGATCGTAACTTGATTTCCTGGGTCGTAACTTGTCTTTCAGCGTTTTCCCTCTAGAATCTTCGTTTTAGCTCCGATTTACTTGATTATTTTTGCATCGCCTTTGTAATTACTTAATCTACAAAATTTAACCGAAAAAGCGATTATTTTGCCGACAAAATTTGGAAATTTATTGATTTAGGGCTCAATATTGGGGGTAAAAACTTGACTTTTTGGCCGATATCAGGATCTATTCCTAATCTTGATAGTCCTTTGGTTCAGGGGGTTAATTAAAATATTAACTGGCTTGGGATTTGATTCACCATTACCATTGACTTTTTGCTTATTCTCTTTAACAACCTCTCTTACAACAATCTTAGGAGATTTCGTCTCAACTACCCCTTTACCGTTATCATATTTAGTCACGGTCAGTGGAGGTATAAGGATATCATATTCATAAGGATTCTCAGGTGGAACCACAATGTAATCATGTTTAAATGGGGGTGGACATTCATAATACCCAATCATGCCCACCTTTTCGACTTTTGGTTGATAGTGTTCTATCACAAAGGCTGACCGCTTAAAATTAAATACCTTATCTCTTTCTGCTTCATAACTAATCCTAAAGGATTCTTTCTCTCCCTAAGGGTATCTATTTCGGCAACATATTTCATGATAGTCCGTGTATCCAAACTTATGATGGACTTCAAATCTGTCACCTGATCTTCAAGGGTCTTAATGATATCCCTAAGTTCCCTCTCTCTATTTTTGTAAAACATGTTATCATCATATTGCCTTCTAAGTGTCTCACTAATTTTCTTGATAAAGGCATTATCATGTTCTAAAGTAGCACATTTATTACACTTAAGGTAGATTTCAGTCAATTGTTTTACCTGTTCTTCTGGTTCTGCACACTTAACTCAAACAAAAAATAGATTCCCTAAGGTCCTTAAGTTGTTGTTCTAGACTAACACAATTATTACAAAAAGTATTAAGTTCATCTTGGCCTTGAACTTATTTGAAAAATCGGCCATGAAATCATAGTGAAGCTTTACTCTTTCTCCATCTGGTCCAGATTCTGACTCGGACTCCGAAATCTGATTCTGAACTAGAACTGTGTGACCCGATTCCCAAACTTTAAAACCTTTTACCATTAGCATCATCAATGAACTCATGAACCATGAGACGACCCGTCCTAATCCATAAGGACAAATACAATAACATATGGTTACATTACGAGGTATTTGACCTCTATATGATACATTTTACAAACATTGCATTCGTTTTTAAAGACAAACGTTCATTACATCGAAAGTTGACAGGCATGCATACCATTTCATAATATCCAAACTATAAATGACCTAATCTGTCATTTACTTAATAATAATCTTTATTGGACTCTACGACTTGAATGCAACGTCTTTTGAAATATGCCATGAATGACTCCAAATAATATCTTTAAAATGAGCAAATGCACAGCGGCAGATTTCTTTAATACCTGAGAATAAACATGCTTTCAAATGTCAACCAAAAGGTTAGTGAGTTCATCAGTTTATCATAAACATTCATTTTCATCATTTTAATAGACCACAAGATTTCTAGATATTTAATTGTACACGTAACCTGAGTACAAAATAATAGGCATAACCCGCGAATTAAAAATCATTCATATGGTGAACGCTTGATAACCGAACTAACAGGATGCATATAGAATATCCCCATCATTCCGGGACTCTCATCGGATATGATATTCGAAGTACTAAAGCATTCGTAACCCGAATGGGACGTGTCAAGGTCCATAGATCTATCTTTAGGATTCGCATCAATTGGTGGCAATTATAATAAACACCAATTCTTAGGCTACCACGCTAAAAAGGGGCATATTCAATTTCGATAATCCAACCATAGAATGTAGTTTTTAATTACTTGTGTCTATTTCGTAAAACATTTATAAAAGCAGCGCATGTATTCTGAGTCCCAAAAATATATATTGCAAAATCATTTAAAAAGGGAGCAAATGAAACTCACAATACTGTATTTCGTAGTAAAAATACATATGACGGCTTAAACATGTGCAAAGTTGGCCTCGGATTCACGAACCTATATTAATTATATATATTTATATGTTGGTCAATATATGTCTAACAATTTAGGTCAAGTCGTAGTGTATCACAATCCTAATGCTCGAGATTATCAATTAAAAGTCAACAAAAGTTATCTGATTCAAAAATGACTTTCAAAATCTATACATGTATACTATATAGTTTTATTACCAGAATATAAGTCTTGATAGTTGGATGAATCGATAAATTACAAAACTCAACTTGTCGCATAACTGACAAAATTGTTATATTCGGAAATATTTAGATAAATCAATGTAACTAGTTTATATATATTTATTTGAAATCTATATGTTATTTTAATAATTAAATAACTTATATTTATTCTACATATTTTAAGTAATTTATTATTTATATATAGTAATTATTCTTAAATTATTTCGTCATTTATTATAATGTATTAACGATAAAGATATATGATAAAATATGTTTTTATATATTGAGTATTATAATTTGTATAACGTTTATATAATAATATTATTTTAATGATAAAAAATAAAAATATAGTGATATGTATTATTAATATAATTGTATTAAATTTACTAAATACATATTCGTATAAAATATTTATTTAGTTAATAATATAATATTGATAATAATGAACCAAAAGTTGTATTATTTTGTAATAATGATAATATTACTTATTTTATTAATAATAATAATAATAATAATAATAATAATAATAATAATAATAATAATAATATTTATATTTATATTTTCTAATGAAAAGTATAATTTTGATAATAAATAATAATCTTTTGTAATAATGCTAATGTCATAATAGTAATATTACTAATAATGATAAAAATAATGAAAACGATATTTTTACCTAAGTTATAGTCTTAACAATATTTTAACTGAATCATGATACTCAGACTCATTATTTCCTAATCGATTTGTTTAATAGCTTTTAGTATTCTTTTATATCGCATTCATAAAAATGATAATAATAGTAATCATAATAATTAGATGATACTAATATTAGTTTTAATGATAATGATACTAATAATAATAACAACAACAACAATAATAATAATAATAATAATAATAATAATAATAATAATAATAATAATAATAATAATAATAATAATAATAATAATAATAATAATATTAATAATAATAATAATATTAATAATAATAATAATAATATTAATAATAATAATAATAATAATAATAATAATAATAATAATAATAATAATAATAATAATAATAATAATAATAATAATAATAATAATAATAATAATAATAATAATAATAATAATAATAACCTCAGTGATAATACGATAGTATTAATAATAACAATAACAATTTTAAATGATAATACTTATATTAATAACGATAATGATAATAATAATAATTATTATTATTAAATAATAATAATAACGGCGATAGTAATAATAATAATCATTTTAACAATAATACTTAAAATTATAGATAATTCAATTGACTATATCTTTTAATCCGTTCTTCGAAACCATACGCTTTCTAAATGAAAAGTTATTAATTTTTCACCAGCTTTCCAACGACATGCATATCATATACCTTATCTCAGTAGCATATGTATTAAATTCATGATTCATCATAAACTATCTAACGACAATATTAAGCATACAAGCATGCATATCCTATATACTTGAGCACTAGTCAGGGATACACTATTAATATATAAAAGATAGGATATGAATGCTCACGTATCAATATTGTGATTCAATATTGCAGGAGAGTACGTAGACGCAACGGAAATGATAAACACTAGATTGACCTCACGAGCATACCCCCGAACAATACCCATAACCTCCATAGCTATAACCCATAATTTTCTTAGCTCTATCCCGCTCGTAAAACCCGTTTTGAAATAGCTCGCTCATGACTCCGTCGTAGTATTTTATGTATAATACTTGATAATGCTAAAAACAAACATATATTTCATAGCATTATTCCTCAAGAAAGACAAGCTTTTAGTTGCAAATGTTCTATTTACAAGTGATATTCATTTAAATAATAAAAGGTGAAGACAAAAGACAGATTCGACGAATTGAAGACGCAAATGACCAAAAAGCTCAAAAGTACAAAAGACAATAAAAAAGGTTCCAATTATTGACAAGAAACGCCTCGAAATTAAAAAAGTACAAGATTCAAAACGCAAAGTACAAG
Source organism: Rutidosis leptorrhynchoides (assembly GCF_046630445.1). Taxonomy (NCBI): domain Eukaryota; kingdom Viridiplantae; phylum Streptophyta; class Magnoliopsida; order Asterales; family Asteraceae; genus Rutidosis; species Rutidosis leptorrhynchoides. The sequence goes on from NC_092333.1 coordinate 559,583,604, forward strand.
ATATTAAATTATACGCAAGGACGTTCGAAAATCCGGAACCGGGACCAGAGTCAACTCTCAACGCTCGACGCAACGGACTAAAAATTACAAGTAAACTATGCACATAAATATAATATAATATTTAAATAATTCTTATAATTATTTAATATATTATATTTATTTTAAACCGTCGGTAAACAAAGAGCCAAACTCCTCTGAGCTGTAAAAGCAAACTCCGCGACTCGCGGAGTTTGAAGGCCAAAAAGGCAGCGAGTCGCGGAACCCCAATTTCAGAAACTCCCTATAAAGCTCGCGCATTCTGATCGTAATAATCATCTTTTTCTTCTCCTCATTCATACGTAAAATATATATATATATATATTTATAATTTATATTTTAATTTTAATTATAATTCTAATAATAAGGGTATGTTAGCGAATGTTGTAAGGGTGTAAGTCGAAATTCTGTCCGTGTAACCCTACGCTATTTTTAATCATTGTAAGTTATGTTCAACCTTTTTACATTAATGTCTCGTAGCTAAGTTATTATTATGCTTATTTAAAACGAAGTAATCATGATGTTGGGCTAATTATTAAAATTGGGTAATTGGGCTTTGTACCATAATTGGGGTTTGGACAAAAGAACGACACTTGTGGAAATTAGACTATGAGCTATTAATGGGCTTTATATTTGTTTAACTAAATGATAGTTTGTTAATGTTAATATAAAGATTTACAATTGGGCGTCCCTATAAATTACCATATACACTCTATCGGACACGATGGGCAGGGTATTTATATGTACGAATAATCGTTCATTTAACCGGACACGGGAATGGATTAATAGCCACTAGAATAATTAAAACAGGGGTGAAATTATGTACAAGGACACTTGGTATAATTGATAACAAAATATTAAAACCTTGGGTTACACTCAGTCGACATCCTGGTGTAATTATTAAACAAAGTATTAAAATCTTGTTACAGTTTAAGTCCCCAATTAGTTGGAATATTTAACTTCGGGTATAAGAATAATTTGACGAGGACACTCGCACTTTATATTTATGACTGATGGACTGTTATGGACAAAAACCAGACGGACATATTAAATAATCCAGGACAAAGGACAATTAACCCATGGGCATAAAACTAAAATCAACACGTCAAACATCATGATTACGGAAGTTTAAATAAGCATAATTCTTTTATTTCATATTTAATTTCCTTTATTTTATATTTAATTGCACTTCTAATTATCGCATTTTTATTGTTATTGTATTTAATTGCAATTTTAATTATCGTACTTTTTAATTATCGCATGTTTATTTTATCGCACTTTTATTATTCGCAATTTCATTATCGTTATTTACTTTACGCTTTAATTTAAACCTTGTATTTATTTTTAACATTTTACATTTAGGTTTTAACTGCGACTAAAAGTTTTAAAATCGACAAACCGGTCATTAATCGGTAAAAACCCCCCTTTATAATAATAATATTATTTATATATATATATATATATATTTGTATTTTTATAAAAGTAAACCAATATAGCGTTGAGCTTTGTTTAAAAAAAAGATTCCCTGTGGAACGAACCGGACTTACTAAAAACTACACTACTGTACGATTAGGTACACTGCCTATAAGTGTTGTAGGAAGGTTTAAGTATATCCATTCTATAAATAAATAAATATCTTGTGTAAAATTGTATCGTATTTAATAGTATTTCCTGTAAAAATATAAACTATTTTATATACACCTCGCGAAACATCAAGTTATTTTTGGCGCCGCTGCCGGGGAAACGCTTAAAAGCCGGAAGCGCAACGCTAATATAAAAAAAAAAAAAATTTAGTTAACTTTTATTAAAATTCGTTTTTGTAAAAATACGTTTTAATTATTCGAAAATATAAAAACAAAAACAAAACAAAAATTTATGTATTTTTAAGATTTTGTTAAATATTTAAGTTTTATATAGTTTCTTTATTTTTATATAAGTTTTATTTAAGTATTTTGTTTTTATTTAAAAACATATAAAAATATATATATAAATCTAGTTTTAAGATTTTTATTTATAAAATTATAAAGTGATTCTATTTTTATTTAAGTTTTAAATATAAGTTTTTATTATACACATATTTTTTTTATATAAACAGAAAAAATTAAAAACAGAAAATAAAAAAAAATAAAAAAAACGCGTCAGTTTCAAACTGTTCCAGGTTTGAATTTCTGAACCCCGTGACTCGCGGGGTTTGATGCTTTGAATACCGCAACTCGCGGAGTAAACCTGACACGCTGACAGAAACCCTAATTCAGTATTAATTACGAGTAATTATTAATAATTATTATTTTAAACCCTAATTAATTATTATTATTATAATTAGTTTTATTATAATTAGTTTTACTTTTTATTTAATTTGTTTTATTTAGTTAAATTAGTTTAATTAAATTGTAAAATTAGTAGTTTTATTAAATAAATAATATAAAAATAATATTTTTATAAAAATTGTACTTTTTACAACTTTTTGTATATTTTTATATTTTGTCCCTTTTTAATCGTTTTAGCGTAATATTTGTATATTTAGCTCATATTTAGTTTTAAACTTAGTTTTTGCCATAGTTATTTTTTACTTCTAGATTTTTAGGCTTTGCCGTAGAATTCCTTAAGTGCTTTTTCTTTAGAATAAGATTTAGGTGCTTTAGAATTTTGTGACGCCTTTTTAAGTTTTAGTTTCTTTTTAAGTTATTTCCATTTGGGATATAGTTTTACTTGTAAGCTTTAATATTTTTAGACACCTTTTACTATGTACCAATTATCATTCCAATTAGTAATCTCAATTTGCGATTATAATTTTAAGTTAGTTGTAGTAATAAGGTTAGGTTAGTCAAGTACTTTTAAGTTTTTTAAGTTTCTTCAATTTTTCCGTCACCTTTTATTTTTCAACCATTTTTCCTTTTCCGACGAACTCTTTTTCTTTCTTATTTCTCGCTATTCTAGTTTTTAGGACATAGATTTTTATTCTACTTCTTATCTAATTTTCTTAAAATTACGAAAATTTATTTTAAGTGGTTAAATTGATAGACATCAAAATTTTCTGGTTCGTAGTAATAGTTGGATTTGTACGTGGACCGGGTTATTGGAGCCAAACAGTCCTCAATTATATTGAGACCAAACGAATCCTGCCCCTCTGCTGCATCTTTTGGCTATTCAAAACGTGGGCAAAATCAGAAAAGTCTATTAATTGGATAACTTATTATAATTTTTCTTTCCTTTTAAAAACTAATAGGATATTCAGTGAATGCACCGAGTAAGACGATCACCACCTTTTGTACGTTCACCACCTGTAACTAGATCAAGACATTTAGCAAATATAACCGCCGTTGATTTTTCTTTAGAATCGTCATCCAGTCGACCAAGTACTTCAGTTCAAATTTTCGATAATCCATTTTTTAAACCCGACCTCACAATTGAGAATCCGGAGAATATTCAGGAACGGTTCGTAGATCCTGAACCATTAAACTTTCCTCCGGAACCACCAATCATTCAAACAGAGATTGTTGAGGAACGAACCATTAAATCAGAATCCTCTAGTGATTCCGATTCAACAAATTCAATTATGGAGAATCTGGAACCTTTAAGTATGGAAGACCGAATGAGAGCTAAACGCACTGGCCAAGGTCACGCAATTACTCATCCAGACATTAATGCGCCAGATTATGAAATCAAAGGACAAATTCTACACATGGTGACTAATCAATGCCAATTTAGTGGTGCGCCGAAGGAAGATCCAAATGAACATCTACGTACCTTTAATAGGATCTGCACACTATTTAAAATCCGAGAAGTGGAGGATGAACAGATATATCTCATGTTATTTCCCTGGACTTTAAAGGGAGAAGCCAAAGATTGGTTGGAATCGTTACCTGAAGGGGCGATCGATACATGGGACGTTTTAGTTGACAAATTTCTTAATCAATTCTTTCCTGCATCTAAAGCCGTAAGACTTCAAGCAGAAATTGTTACGTTCACACAGAAACGAAATGAAACTCTATATGAGGCGTGGACTAGATATGGAAAGTTGTTAAGAGGATGTCCGCAACATGGTTTAGACACCTGTCAAATAGTACAAATATTCTACCAAGGATGCGACATCACTACAAGGAAAGACATAGATATAGCAGCTGGTGGTTCTATTATGAAGAAAACCGAAACTGATGCTTACAAAATTATTGATAACACTGCTTCCCACTCACATGAGTGGCACCAAGAAAAAGACATCGTTAGATCATCTAAAGCAGCTAGAGCCGATTCTAGCCATGACTTAGATTCCATTTCCGCAAAGATAGATGCTGTGGAGAGACGAATGGAAAAGATGACTAAAGATATTCACTCAATACGAATTAGTTGTGAGCAGTGTGGAGGACCACATTTGACAAAAGATTGTCTCAGTATTGAATTAACAATGGAACAAAGAGAGAATATTTCATACATAAACCAAAGGCCTGGAAATAATTATCAGAATAATTATCAACCGCCAAGACCGATTTACAATCAAAACCAGAATTATAACCGAAATATTCCATACAACAACCAACAAGGTCCTAGCAATCAACAAGTATCCAATAATACTTACAATCAGCAAAGACCTAATTTTCAAAACAAACCACCACAACAAACCGATGATAAAAAGCCGAATTTAGAAGATATGATGACAAAGCTAGTTGAAACTCAAACGCAGTTTTTCACATCTCAAAAACAAACCAATGAACAAAATGCTCAAGCATTTAGAAATCAACAAGCTTCTATTCAAAATCTGGAACAAGAAGTAAGTAACCTAGCAAGGTTAATAGGTGAAAAAAAACCGGGAAGTCTACCTAGTGATACAAATGCTAACCCCCGGAATGAAACAGCTAAAGCTATTACCACAAGAAGTGGTACAACACTTAAACCACCTGAAATACCTGTAACTTCTGATGAAGCTATTCCTACTCCACAAGAACCACAACCTGATCAAGATAAGGAAAAAGAACCGGTAGTTGAAAAGGTTAATGAAGATAACACAGTTAAGGCTAAACCTTATGTTAAACCATACCAACCACCACTTCCTTACCCGAGTAAAATGAAGAAAGAGAAACTTGAAGCCGAGCAATCCAAATTCTTGGATATGTTTAAACAAATAAATGTAAATCTTCCTTTCATTGATGTGATTTCAGGAATGCCTAGATATGCTAAATTCTTGAAAGATCTAATCTCAAATAGAAAGAAAATGGAAGAACTCTCGGCTGTTCCTATGAATGCTAATTGTTCAGCAGTGCAGTTGAACAAGATACCAGAAAAACTATCTGATCCAGGAAGTTTCACAATTCCATGTTTTCTGGGTAGTCTTAGTTCAATAGAAGCATTGGCAGACTTAGGTGCTAGTATAAATCTAATGCCGTATTCACTATACACTAAACTAGACCTTGGAGAATTGAAACCAACAAGAATAAGCATACAACTAGCCGATAGATCAATAAAATATCCTAGAGGGATAATGGAGAGCATGCTAGTTAAAGTTGGTACTTTAGTATTTCCAGTAGATTTTGTTGTTCTGGACATGGAAGAAGATTCTCAAGTTCCTCTCATATTAGGAAAACCATTCTTAAACACGACTAAAGCAATGATAGACGTGTTCGGTAAGAAACTGACCCTAAGTATAGAGGACGAGAGTGTTACCTTTTCAGTTGATAGAGCAATGCAACAACCACAATCTGCAGATAATACATGTTATTATATTCAAACTATAGATGCACATGCAGAATTATTAGAAGAATTTCCAGAATTACAAGGAACAGGAGAATGTTCTTTAGGAGAAGGTAATGAACCAATTGATGAAGCTGAAATGTTAGCTACACTTATAGCTAATGGATATGAACCAACAACAGAAGAAATTCAAATGCTAAAAGAAGAAGACAGATATCGATATAAATCATCGATAGAAGAACCTCCGAAATTAGATTTAAATCCACTTCCAAACCATTTGGAATACGCTTATTTACATGGTGAATCTGAATTACCTGTAATAATATCGTCTTCTCTTACTGAAAATGAGAAATCACAACTCATTTATGTGTTGAAAGCTCATAAACCAGCCATTGCATGGAAAATTCATGATATTAAAGGAATAAGTTCTTCGTATTGCACACATAAAATCCTTATGGAAGAAGGTCATAAAACGTATGTGCAACGCCAACGAAGACTAAATCCTAATATGCAAGATGTAGTTAAGAAAGAGATTATTAAACTGCTAGATGCAGGTCTAATTTATCCAATTTCTGATAGTCCATGGGTAAGCCCAGTTCAATGCGTACCTAAGAAGGGTGGCATGACTGTCATTACAAATGAGAAAAATGAGCTTATTCCTACTAGGACTGTAACAGGATGGCGTGTGTGTATTGATTATAGAAAATTAAATGACGCCACCAGAAAAGATCACTTTCCCTTACCTTTCATAGATCAAATGTTGGAAAGATTAGCCGGAAATAGTTACTATTGTTTTCTAGATGGATTTTCCGGATATTTTCAAATTCCAATAGCACCCGAGGACCAAGAGAAAACCACATTCACGTGCCCTTATGGTACTTTTGCTTACAAACGCATGCCATTTGGACTTTGCAATGCCCCTGCAACCTTTCAAAGGTGTATGATGGCGATTTTTCATGACATGATAGAAGAATGCATGGAAGTATTTGATAATGCTAAAAACGAACATATATTTCATAGCATTATTCCTCAAGAAAGACAAGCTTTTAGTTGCAATTGTTCTATTTACAAGTGATATTCGTTTAAAAAATAAAAGGTGAAGACAAAAGACAGATTCGACGAATTGAAGACGCAAACGACCAAAAAGCTCAAAAGTACAAAAGACAATCAAAGAGGTTCCAATTATTGATCAGAAACGTCTCGAAATTACAAGAGTACAAGATTCAAAATGCAAAGTACAAGATATTAAATTGTACGCAAGGACGTTCGAAAATCCGGAACCGGGACTAGAGTCAACTCTCAACGCTCGACGCAACGGACTAAAAATTACAAGTTAACTATGTATATAAATATAATATAATATATAATTAATTATATTAATTATATATATATTATATTTATAAATAAAAACCGTCGGCAGAGAAAGACTCCAAAGTTGTGAGCTGTAATTTCAATCTCCGCGACTCGCGGAGTTTGAAGGCAAAAATGCCGCGAGTCGCGGAGCCCCAAAAGTCGAAAATCCCTATAAAGCTCGCGCATTCTGATCGTAAAAATTCACCAAATATATATCTCTCTCTCTCAATATATCGTATATATTTATATTTATATTTTAATTTTAATTTTAATTTTAATTATAATTCTAATAATAAGGGTATGTTAGCGAATGTTGTAAGGGTGTAAGTCGAAATTCTGTCCGTGTAACGCTACGCTATTTTTAATCATTGTAAGTTATGTTCAACCTTTTTACATTAATGTCTCGTAGCTAAGTTATTATTATGCTTATTTAAAACGAAGTAATCATGATGTTGGGCTAATTACTAAAATTGGGTAATTGGGCTTTGTACCATAATTGGGGTTTGGACAAAAGAACGACACATGTGGAAATTAGACTATGGCCTATTAATGGGCTTTATATTTGTTTAACTAAATGATAGTTTGTTAATGTTAATATAAAGATTTACAATTGGGCGTCCCTATAAATTACCATATACACTCAATCGGACATGATGGGCGGGGTATTTATATGTACGAATAATCGTTCATCTAACCGAACACGGGAATGGATTAATAGCCACTAAAATAATTAAAACAGGGGTGAAATTATGTACAAGGACACTTGGTATAATTGATAACAAAATATTAAAACCTTGGGTTACACTCAGTCGACATCCTGGTGTAATTATTAAACAAAATATTAAAATCTTGTTACAGTTTAAGTCCCCAATTAGTTGGAATATTTAACTTCGGATATAAGAATAATTTGACGAGGACACTCGCACTTTATATTTATGACTGATGGACTGTTATGGACAAAAACCAGACGGACATATTAAATAACCCAGGACAAAGGACAATTAACCCATGGGCATAAAACTAAAATCAACACGTCAAACATCATGATTACGGAAGTTTAAATAAGCATAATTCGTTTATTTCATATTTAATTTCCTTTATTTTATATTTAATTGCACTTCTAATTATCGCACTTTTATTTATTGTTATTTAATTGCACTTTTAATTATCGTCCTTTTTAATTATCGCAAGTTTATTTTATCGCACTTTTATTATTCGCAATTTCATTATCGTTATTTACTTTACGCTTAAAATTAAGTCTTGTATTTATTTAATATTTTACATTTGGTTTTAACTGCGACTAAAGTTTTAAAATCGACAAACCGGTCATTAAACGGTAAAAACCCCCCTTTATAATAATAATATTACTTATATATATGTTTGTATTTTTATAAAAGTAAACTAATATAGCGTTGAGCTTTGTTTTAAAAAAAGATTCCCTGTGGAACGAACCGGACTTACTAAAAACTACACTACTGTACGATTAGGTACACTGCCTATAAGTGTTGTAGCAAGGTTTAAGTATATCCATTCTATAAATAAATAAATATCTTGTGTAAAATTGTATCGTATTTAATAGTATTTCCTGCAAAAATTTAATAACTATTTTATACCACTCTGCTAAAACATCAAGTATTTTTGGCGCCGCTGCCGGGGACAGTCTTAAAAGCCGGAAGCGCAACGCTATATATATAAAATAAAATAAAAAAAGATTTTTAGTTTACTTTTATTAAAATTCGTTTTTATAAAAGTATTTTTAAATATTCGAAAATATAAAAAGAAAAACAAAAAAAATATAAGTATTTTTAAGATTTTGTTAAATATTTAAGTTTTATAAAGTTTCTTTATTTTTTATATAAGTTTTATTTAAGTATTTTGTTTTTATTTAAAAACATATAAAAAATATATATATATAAATCTAGTTTTAAGATTTTTTTATAAAATATTTCTATTTTAGTTTTTAGATATAAGTTTTTATTATATAAATACTTTTATTAAAACAGAAAATTAAAAACAGAAATTAAAAAAAAATAAAGAAAAATGCGTCGAATTTAAATAACCTGTCAGTTGAAAACTGGAACCCCGCGAGTCGCGGGGTTTGAAGCTTTGAATACCGCAAGTCGCGGAGCTGCTCTGACACGCTGACAGAACCCTAATTTCACATTAATTACGGATTATATTATAATTATTAATATAAAACCCTAATTAGGTTTTAATTAATTATTAATTTTAGTTTTTATTATTATTTTGTTTAATTAGTTTAATTAAAATATTAAATTAATAGTTTTAATAAATAAATAATATAAAAATAATATTTTTATAAAAATTGTAATTTTTACAACTTTTTGTATATTTTTATATTTTGTCCCTTTTTAATTGTTTTAGCGTAATATTTGTATTTTTAGCTCATATTTAGTTTTAAACTTAGTTTTTGCTATAGTTATTTTTACTCCTAGATTTTTAGTCTTTGCCGTAGAATTCCTTAAGTGCTTTTTCTTTAGACTAAGATTTAAGTGCTTTAGAATTTTGCGACGCCTTTTTAAGTTTTAGTTTCTTTTTAAGTTATTTCTATTTGGGATTTAGTTTTTCCTGAAAGCTTTAATATTTTTAGACACCTTTTACTATGTATCAATTATCATTCCAATTAGTAATCTCAATTTGCGATTATAATTTTAAGTTAGTTGTAGTAATAAGGTTAGGTTAGTCAAGTATTTTTAAGTTTTATAAGTTTCTTTAATTTTTCCGTCACCTTTTATTTTTCAACCATTTTTCTTTTTCGACATTTTTCCGACGAACTCTTTTTCTTTCTTATTTCTCGCTTTTCTAGTTTTAGGACATAGATTTTTATTCTACTTCTTATCTAAATTTCATAAAATTACGAAAATTTATTTTAAGTGGTTAAATTGATAGACATCAAAATTTTCTGGTTCGTAGTAATAGTTGGGTTTGTACGTGGACCGGGTTATTGGAGCCAAACAGTCCTCAATTATATTGAGACCAAACGAATCCTGCCCCTCTGCTGCATCTTTTGGCTATTCGAAACGTGGGCAAAATTAGAAAAGTCTATTAATTGGATAACTTATTATAATTTTTCTTTCCTTTTAAAAACTAATAGGATATTCAGTGAATGCACCGAGCAAGACGTTCACCACCTTTTGTACGTTCACCACCTGTAACTAGATCAAGACATTTAGCAAATATAACCGCCGTTGATTTTTCTTTAGAATCGTCATCCAGTCGACCAAGTACTTCAGTTCAAATTTCCGATAATCCATTTTTTGAATCCGACCTCACAATTGAGAATCCGGAGAATATTCAGGAACGGTTCGTAGATCCTGAACCACTAAACTTTCCTCCGGAACCACTAATCTTTCAAACAGAGATTGTTGAGGAACGAACCATTAAATCAGAATCCTCTAGTGATTCCGATTCAACAAATTCAATTATGGAGAATCTGGAACCTTTAAGTATAGAGGACCGAATGAGAGGTAAACCCACTGGCCAAGGTCACGCAATTACTCATCCAGACATTAATGCGCCAGATTATGAAATCAAAGGACAAATTCTACACATGGTGACTAATCAATGCCAATTTATTGGTGCGCCGAAGGAAGATCCAAATGAACATCTACGTACCTTTAATAGGATCTGCACACTATTTAAAATCCAAGAAGTGGAGGATGAACAGATATATCTTATGTTATTTCCCTGGACTTTAAAAGGAGAAGCCAAAGATTGGTTGGAATCGTTACCTGAAGGGGCGATTGATACATGGGACGTTTTAGTTGAAAAATTTCTTAAACAATTCTTTCCTGCATCTAAAGCCGTAAGACTTCAAGCAGAAATTGTTACGTTCACACAGAAACGAAATGAAACTCTATATGAGGCGTGGACTAGATATGGAAAGTTGTTAAGAGGATGTCCGCAACATGGTTTAGACACCTGTCAAATAGTACAAATATTCTACCAAGGATGCGACATCACTACAAGAAAAGACATAGATATAGGAGCTGGTGGTTCTATTATGAAGAAAACCGAAACAGATGCTTACAAAATTATTGATAACACTGCTTCCCACTCACATGAGTGGCACCAAGAAAAAGACATCGTTAGATCATCTAAAGCAGCTAGAGCCGATTCTAGCCATGACTTAGATTCCATTTCCGCAAAGATAGATGCTGTGGAAAGACGAATGGAAAAGATGACTAAGGATATTCACTCAATACGAATTAGTTGTGAGCAGTGTGGAGGACCACATTTGACAAAAGATTGTCTCAGTATTGAATTAACAATGGAACAAAGAGAGAATATTTCATACATAAACCAAAGGCCTGGAAATAATTATCAGAATAATTATCAACCGCCAAGACCGATTTACAATCAAAACCAAAATTATAACCGAAATATTCCATACAACAACCAACAAGGTCCTAGCAATCAACAAGTATCCAATAATACTTACAACCAGCAAAGACCTAATTTTTAAAACAAACCACCACAACAAACCGATGATAAAAATCCGAATTTAGAAGATATGATGATGAAGCTAGTTGAAACTCAAACACAGTTTTTCACATCTCAAAAACAAACCAATGAACAAAATGCTCAAGCATTTAGAAATCAACAAGCTTCTATTCAAAATCTGGAACAAGAAGTGAGTAACCTAGCAAGGTTAATAGGTGAAAGAAAACCGGGAAGTCTACCTAGTGATACAAATGCTAACCCCCGGAATGAAACAGCTAAAGCCATTACCACAAGAAGTGGTACAATACTTAAACCACCGGAAATACCTGTAACTTCTGATGAAACTATTCCTACTCCACAAGAACCACAACCTGATCAAGATAAGGAAAAAGAACCGGTAGTTGAAAAGGTTAATGAAGATAACACAGTTAAGGCTAAACCTTATGTTAAACCATACCAACCACCACTTCCTTACCCGAGTAAAATGAAGAAAGAAAAATGTGAAGCCGAGCAATCCAAATTCTTGGATATGTTTAAACAGATAAATGTAAATCTTCCTTTCATTGATGTGATTTCAGGAATGCCTAGATATGCTAAATTCTTAAAAGATCTAATCTCAAATAGAAAGAAAATGGAAGAACTCTCGGCTGTTACTATGAATGCTAATTGTTCAGCAGTGCTGTTGAATAAGATACCAGAAAAACTATCTGATCCAGGAAGTTTCACAATTCCATGTTTTCTGGGTAGTCTTAGTTCAATAGAAGCATTGGCAGACTTAGGTGCTAGTATAAATCTAATGCCGTATTCACTATACGCTAAACTAGACCTTGAAGAATTGAAACCAACAAGAATAAGCATACAACTAGCCGATAGATCAATAAAATATCCTAGAGGGATAATGGAGAACATGCTAGTTAAAGTTGGTACTTTAGTATTTCCAGTAGATTTTGTTGTTTTGGACATGGAAGAAGATTCTCAAGTTCCTCTCATATTAGGAAGACCATTCTTAAACACGGCTAAAGCAATGATAGACGTGTTCGGTAAGAAACTAACCCTAAGTATAGAGGATGAGAGTGTTACCTTTTCAGTTGATAGAGCAATGCAACAACCACAATCTGCAGATGATACATGTTATTATATTCAAACTATAGATGCACATGCAGAATTATTAGAAGAATTTCCAGAATTACAAGGAACAGGAGAATGTTCTTTAGGAGAAGGTAATGAACCAATTGATGAAGCTGAAATGTTAGCTACACTTATAGCTAATGGATATGAACCAACAACAGAAGAAATTCAAATGCTAAAAGAAGAAGACAGATATCGATATAAATCATCGATAGAAGAACCTCCGAAATTAGAGTTAAAGCCACTTCCAAACCATTTGGAATACGCTTATTTACATGGTGAATCTGAATTACCTGTAATAATATCATCTTCTCTTACTGAAAATGAGAAATCACAACTCATTTCTGTGTTGAAAGCTCATAAACCAGCCATTGCATGGAAGATTCATGATATTAAAGGAATAAGTCCTTCGTATTGCACACATAAAATCCTTATGGAAGAAGGTCATAAAACGTATGTGCAACGCCAACGAAGACTAAATCCTAATATGCAAGATGTAGTTAAGAAAGAGATTATTAAACTGCTAGACGCAGGTCTAATTTATCCAATCTCTGATAGTCCATGGGTAAGCCCAGTTCAATGCGTGCCTAAGAAGGGTGGCATGACTGTCATTACAAATGAGAAAAATGAGCTTATTCCTACTAGGACTGTAACAGGATGGCGTGTATGTATTGATTATAGAAAATTAAATGACGCCACCAAAAAAGATCACTTTCCCTTACCTTTCATAGATCAAATGTTGGAAAGATTAGCCGGAAATAGTTACTATTGTTTTCTAGATGGATTTTCCGGATATTTTGAAATTCCAATAGCACCCGAGGACCAAGAGAAAACCACATTCACGTGCCCTTATGGTACTTTTGCTTACAAACGCATGCCATTTGGACTTTGTAACGCCCCTGCAACCTTTCAAAGGTGTATGATGGCGATTTTTCATGACATGATAGAAGAATGCATCGAAGTTTTCATGGATGACTTTTCAGTCTTCGGTGATACATTTGAATCATGTCTAGTTAATCTTGAACGAATGCTTATTAGATGCGAACAATCAAATCTAGTACTTAATTGGGAGAAATGCCATTTCATGGTTAAAGAAGGCATCGTTCTTGGACATAAAATTTCAAAAGAAGGAATTGAAGTGGATAGAGCTAAAGTAGATGTAATTGCTAAACTTCCACATTCCACCAATGTTAGAGGAGTTAGGAGTTTTCTAGGGCATGCCGATTTTTACCGACGTTTCATAAAAGATTTTTCTAAAATTGCCACTCCTATGAATAAACTCCTAGAAAAGGATGCATCATTCATCTTTTCAGATGAGTGTATCAAATCTTTTAATATTCTTAAAGAAAAACTCACTAATGCGCCGATCATGATAACACCAAATTGGAATCTACCATTTGAACTAATGTGCGATGCAAGTGATTTTGCAATGGGAGCCGTTTTAGGACAAAGGATTGAAAAACGATTTCAACCTATATATTATGCTAGTAAGACATTGCAAGGAGCACAAACGAACTATACAACTACTGAAAAAGAACTCCTTGCTATTGTCTTTGCTTTTGACAAATTTCGATCATATCTCGTTCTAGCAAAAACGGTGGTCTATACCGACCATTCTGCTCTTAGATACCTATTTTCGAAACAAGATGCTAAACCAAGATTAATCCGTTGGATCTTACTCTTAAAAGAATTTGATATTGAAATCCGAGATAAAAGAGGAGCAGAAAATCTCGCCGCTGATCATCTTTCTCGTCTTGAAAATCCCGAATTAGAAGTTCTAAATGAATCAGCCATACAAGACAACTTTCCTGATGAATATCTATTGAAGATAGATTATAAAGAAATCCCATGGTTTGCAGACTATGCAAATTATTTAGTATGTGGATTCCTTAAAAAAGGATTATCGTACCAAAGACGAAAGAAATTCTTCAGTGATATAAAATACTATTTCTGGGAAGATCCACATCTGTTTAAAAGTTGTCCCGATGGAATAATACGCCGATGTGTATTTGGAGATGAAGCTAGTAAAATATTAAACCATTGTCACACAGGACCAACAGGAGGGCATTATGGGCCTCAACTAACAGCAAGAAAAGTTTATGATGCTGGATTCTATTGGCCTACAATTTACAAAGACGCACACCTTCTTTGCAAATCCTGTGATGCATGTCAAAGGGCCGGAAAAATAAATCAACGTGATGAAATGTCACAAAATATCATCCAAGTATGTGAAGTATTTGACATTTGGGGTATTGACTTTATGGGTCCATTTCCAAAATCTCATAATAATCTATATATACTCGTAGCCATTGATTATGTATCTAAATGGGCGGAAGCACAAGCTCTCCCAACTAACGATGCACGAGTTGTAGTCAACTTTTTAAAACGTCTTTTTGCAAGGTTTGGAACACCGAAAGCTTTAATAAGTGATCGGGGTACTCATTTCTGTAATAATCAACTTGAGAAAGTTCTTAAAAGATATGGAGTAACTCATAAAATCTCCACCGCATATCATCCACAAACAAGTGGACAAGTTGAAAATACCAACCGAGCTTTAAAACGTATTCTAGAGAAAACCGTAGGATCAAATCCGAAGGAATGGTCCATTAAATTGGAGAATGCACTCTGGGCTTTTAGAACAGCCTACAAAACTCCAATTGGAACCACACCTTTTAGACTTGTTTATGGAAAAGCATGACATCTTCCAGTAGAAATTGAACACAAAGCATTTTGGGCTTTGAAGACATGTAATCTTGATTTACATGAAGCCGGACGTCTACGATTAAGTCAACTAAACGAATTAGAAGAATTAAGACATGAAGCATACGAAAATTCGTTAATCTATAAAGAAAGAACGAAGAAATGGCATGATAAAAGAATCAGAAGTTCAAAAGAATTTAAAGAAGGAGACAGAGTTCTTCTTTTCAATTCACGATTCAAGCTATTTCCTGGAAAATTGAAATCAAGATGGTCTGGACCATTCATAGTCAAAAGAGTTTTCCCATACGGAACGATAGAATTGATAAATTCAAATGGGATTGAATTTAAAGTTAATGGTCACAGAGTTAAACACTACATACATAGTCCGATGGAAGTCGACAACGAAGTTAATCACAATTTCGGCACAACAGCTAACTAAGTATGGGGAGAATCAAGTCTTTAAAGGATAATATGTATTTCTGTTAGAGTTAGATTGTCTGTTTTCGTGTAGTTCTCGAAAATGGAACCCGAATGGTCTTTCCCTAGCAGACCCTAAAGAACTAGTCTTCTCCCCCCATTCTGAATTTTTATTTTTTTTAGGTTTTTACAAAATGAAGACTGCCTGTGAACTAAACCATGGTCTAATGCTACACGCTTTGATCACTAAACGTAATAATGACATACTACCGAGTGAACTAGTATCAGTAATCAGAGAAAGAATGGACGGAGTTAGAAAAGAATCCAGATGCGAAGATAATAAGTTACAATTTGGTAAAGGAAAATCAAAATCCGCAGCGAAAAGAAGAGCACGACACCTAGAAAGATGTCACAAATGCGGAAGATGGTCACATGGAGGTCAATGTTCAAATAATCAAACCTATTCAAATACCGAATTTGTTACTTTATGCAGAGACGGACCGTTCATATGTTTAGAAGAAAAGACACTGAATGCTCGAGGTTACGCCTATATAGCTATGGAAAACCAATTAAACCGACTATCTTATGAATGGGATAGATCATATAATTAAGAAATCTATTTCACAGGTATGTCTGTACAGTTTTTATTTTTATTTTTTTTATTTTTAACCTTTTGATAATAAACGCTAATTTGTTCGCTAAAAAGTATTAAATTGGTATTGAATAAAATTAGGTTTGGCGACCGAAATTATTGATATCATTCAAAAAAATTTTACATCACTGCGAAATTTAACGTTTATTCTTAAGGTATAAATATCTTTAAACAATCAACCCAAAATATTTCAAAAATTCGTCATGAGTTAAATTAGGTTTTGGAACCGAAATTACTTTACCGAAAAAAGGGGCGCATATTTTTGATAATATTTGATTGATTAAAGTGGGATAAAAAGACAAAAAGATTTTTAATTTTATTTTTACCATATTTTTAAAATTAATATTTAAATCTTAAATTAATATTGTAAACTTTGTAAAAACAATATATTTAAAATTGTAAATATTTGAAAAATTAATATAAGTTTGGTGTGAATTTTTAATTTTTAAAATATAAATTTTTAATTTTATGCATTTCAAATTTTAAATTTGGTGTGAATTTTTAATATAAATTTTGAATTTTATATTTAAGTTGTGTGAATTTAAAAACAAAAATTTACTTTATCTCATTAAGTTAAAAATATGATTTTTAAAATTCGTCGTAAGTTGAAGACTAGGTCTTTGAACCGAAATTGCTTTACCCGAGAGAGGGACGAGAACTTTTATTATCATTATTTTTAATCTCATTGAATTAAAGTATGCCAAAAACATTAAAAAACCCCAAAAATCTTAGCTTTTAAAACAATCGCTAAAAAAAAGACAAATTTTAAAATTTTGTCGAGAGACAGACTAGGACATCGATCCGAAACGACCTCGTCCTAAATAACAAGGGAAACAAAATTTTAAAATTAAGTACTTAATTGTTTTATAAGTTAATGATTATAAAAAAAAAAAAAAAAAAAAAAAAAAAACAAACTCCGCGACTCGCGGAGTTTGAAGGCTTAACTGCCGCGACTCGCGGAGGGGTCGGATTACAGAAAAAAAAAATAGAGCTGAAACAGCTCAGTTTCACTCCCCACAACAGAAAAAAACTGCGAATATCCATCGAAAAAACCCGAAAAATACACCCCAAAATCACAATTTTTAACCGTTAATCACCAAATCTTTTACTAAAATCATGTTGAGAAGGATGCTATCTAGGAATTACTCAAGAAAAACGGTAAATTTCTACACCTAAACACCATTTAATCCGAAATTAGTGTTCTTGAGCCATTTTTTCCCCAATTTGATTTTGATGCTTTTTAGTGTAATTAAGCTTAAATTGTTTATGTATTATGCTTGTATAACCTAAATTGATGCTATTTAACATGATTAGAAGCCTTAAACTTCAAATTTAGAGTAATCTAGGGTTTGTGTTCTTGAGCAAATTTGGGGCTTTTTGATATAAACAGGTTATGGCCGATTTTTGTCATGAATTGTTGCTAAATTAAGTAGTGTAACATGTTTAGGTAGTTAAATGATCCAAACTTTGAGCCTAAACATGATTTTGAGAATTAAAGTGGACTTTTTCAAGTCTAAAATTCATGAACTTGATTTTTGAAAGATAATGCCATTTGAAACTTGTTTAATTGCTAGTAATGATTATTTTGACATGTTATTTGAGTTGAATTCTTATGAACTTGGCGAACATTTTCGTATATGCTTATTTGAAAAAGTGTAGATTTGATAAAAATGTGAAAATAAGCTTAAGTTTAATATAAATTGATAATGTCATTATAATTATTTTGATTGATGATTTTGCTGACACTAATGCATATTTGGATGCACAAAAAAATTGTGTTTGATGTGTTTTGCAGACTGAAAGGGGTGAATCTTCATCCCAAGCCCGCAATGCTCCTGATGAGAATGCGGAACAACAGGAGGTGGATAACTACTACAAGCAGGATATACCTCATCCAGTCATGACCTTTTCTGATATGCACTTGGAAGAGTTGCACCCGAACCTGAGATTTGACAGACTTTGGATAGATTATCCAAAATATCAAAGGGGTTTGCATACTCTTCATTCTAAGGTTGTTGAGGTACCGAGGGTCATAGAATGGGGACCCTTAGAAGCTATAGAATTGGCCGGGCCAATTAGGGAATTACTTGTACAGAGGTATGGTAATTCTACTTTTAATGACTGGGTACGTTTATTCACCATGCGTAGACCTGTATATAAAGTATGGTGTGAAGAATTGTTATGTAGTATAGAGTTGAATGATCGGGTAGCTAGTTTAACCGATCGTTCTTTTATTAGATTTTTGTTAGGCGGTTCGATGCGCCACATGTCTTTACTGGACATGGCTCAGGCTTTAAGTATATATACGCCTGAGGAGTTAGCATCTGCCGATTGTAGAGGGTTGATACTAAACGGTAGAAAGATAGATGAAAATTTTGATACACACGGTGTGTGGAGTCAAATGACAAGCCATCACCATTTCAAAGGGGGAAATTACTCTTATTTGGATATAGATAGAGCCGAATTAAGAGTGATTTATAGGTTTTTAGCTAATTCGATTACACAAAGGGGTAAGAACAAGGAAAAAGTAAATGAACAGGATTTGTTTTACCATATGTGTATTCGAGACCCACAAAGCGCTGTAAGTATACCGTATTGTGTGGGTTATTATTTATCAGCTATGGTTCGGGGGATGAGACCGCATAGCATAATAGGAGGTGGTATTTTTATTACTTTGATTGGTGAATATCTCGGTGTGGATATAAGTCGGGGGGGATTATTAGTAGAAGAACCGGAACCCCGCGATACTATAGGTTTAAATGTATACCATGGTGCGAAAGTTTTGAAGAGGCGAAATAACGCCGCAGTACAATACCATGGTAGACATCCACAGGTGGAGAGAAACCAACAGCAAGGTAATGTAGGAGGGGGGAATGAGATGCAAGAAATGCAAAGGTTTATAGCTTCTCAGGAATACGAAAATGCTAGACAGAGAGCATTTGAAGATTGGCAAGTTCATCAGAACCAAATCATAGCTCATTGCCAACATATAGGTAGAAACTATATTCCTACACCGAAACCCATCTTCCCTCCCTGGTCTATAGAGATGCAGCCACCGTATCCTACGTATGACCCTGCCGAAGCATTCTATAGCACCTATGGTTATGCCTGGAACCCCTATTGGTACCAGTATCATCCCTAGTATACTTAGTTTTATTTATTTTGTAATTTGTAATGATTGATACGTTTAATACTTTTGTTAATATTGTAATCATTTTTATAATTATCTAACTTTTATTCTTAGATTTTAATAATTTTTGAATGTGGGGTAATATACCAAACTTCAAAAAATATGTATATATGTTTGCAGTTTATCTTATGTACACAACAGGGTAAAACAACGCATTTTCAAAGACTGGCATTAAGTTCAGCAAAAGCAACTAATTTTGACGACAAGATGCAAAATATATGTGAAATAACAACAAGACGGAATGAACAAATGATGTGCACCATTTATCATTCAGCAAACAAACGCCAATATATTTGGAAACTTTGGTAAAATTTAATCATTTTCACACAAATCACCCTCAATAATTTAAATTGTTACTGATTTCTTGCAAATGATGGCATTGCAAGATCTTAAGTGTGAGAAGGGGTTAAATTCTTTCGGATTTTAAAAATTTTTACTTTATACACTTGGTTACCATTAAAAATACTAGTAAAGCAGTAGTTGTATTAGAATCTAGTGCTCTCTGATAATAAAGAACAGCCCTGGTCTTATATACTGACTACCCAATTCTAGTAAAATTTTTCAAAATTTTCAATTAAATGAACTCAAAATCATGTTTATACATATTTATGAACAATAAAACTAGGTTTTAACACCGAAATTATTGTTACCTCGGAAAGGACATAAATTGAGAAACAAACTAAAATGTTAAAATTCATTTAAAATGGAATAGAGGACGATAAAAAGGAAAATAAAAGCCAAGTGTGGGAAAATTTACCAAGTTATCTTAAACATATGTCACATATATCTGTAACAAATAACTGAAAATACTTTTGCTTTGGACTAAACTAAACTGTTTTACCCGATGAAAGAAAAGAAGAGATGGATCTACACGATGAATCAATTCCATCATTAAAAGGAAGTAAAGTCTTCCGAAAAAGACACGCGCTTCTTGATTTAGGTCATGAAGTTGTCGTCTAGACCAGCTGTAGGTTGACGAAAAATCTAGAAAAGTCATCACTAAAATCAGCAGGAAATCCACGGACCTCAGCATTAAACAGGGTCGCCAAGTGGTCAGATTTATCCTAACCATGAGAAGGATTTATCTCGTACAATGGGGGGCACCATGCAAATTAGCTGGATAAGACTAATGAATCAGATCCCCAGAAAGGATAATCTCCTTAAAGATTAAAAATCAGCTTTTAAGACTGATATTACTCAATCCTAGAGATTGACCTTAAAGATTGAGAATTCAAACTCATGGAATTCAATGATATCTAAACTTGAGCTTGAACGAGAAAATATTTTGATCAAAATTACAAACCGATTTGTTTTCTGAAAACCCTATTTTCAATGCGTTCATTACCATTGAACGTAAAATCCTAGGAATTCACCTGGAATTCATTAGGTCACCTGAACCAAATCGGGTGTCAACCGTAAGAACGGTGGTTGCATAGCATGGTCAAAGACAGGACCTTGTGCCATACCGAAAAATTATAAGGGTGGGCTTTACTATTGCTCCTACAAAGGATAGTAATTGCGTCTGACACGTTATAGACCATAATTAAAAGCATGTCAGGGGACATTGCCTTAACAGTTGCTTGTTCAACGCTTTCCTTTACAACCGGAGTGTAGTTTACCGAAAGGTAATATACGGGACAAGTAAACTGGACGTGTTGCTTTCCAAATACAAGGTTAGCAAGTGGGTGACACAAAACCGCAAGTTTTGAGCTAAAATTTTCAAATCTGAAACCCACCAAACCCACAAAAATATTTTGCAAACACCGGTAAAGGGTTATTCCGGAAAACTTATCTAGGGTAAAAACTAGATTTAATTTTTAAAAGATTAAATGTTTTCATAAAGATCCAATTTCCTTAATGGATCTAAATTTTTATAGTCATGTGGGACTGTAAACCATAACGTTACTACCATTGTTTATACCACCGTATAGAAATCACTGATGTACAAAGTGTGAAGAATAAAGAAGTGATTCTAGTATTTCAAGACGATATTGCTTGAGGACAAGCAACGCTCAAGTGTGGGAATATTTGATAATGCTAAAAACGAACATATATTTCATAGCATTATTCCTCAAGAAAGACAAGCTTTTAGTTGCAATTGTTCTATTTACAAGTGATATTCGTTTAAAAAATAAAAGGTGAAGACAAAAGACAGATTCGACGAATTGAAGACGCAAACGACCAAAAAGCTCAAAAGTACAAAAGACAATCAAAGAGGTTCCAATTATTGATAAGAAACGTCTCGAAATTACAAGAGTACAAGATTCAAAACGCAAAGTACAAGATATTAAATTGTACGCAAGGACGTTCGAAAATCCGGAACCGGGACCAGAGTCAACTCTCAATGCTCGACGCAACGGACTAAAAATTACAAGTTAACTATGTATATAAATATAATATAATATATAATTAATTATATTAATTATATATATATTATATTTATAAATAAAAACCGTCGGCAGAGAAAGACTCCAAAGTTGTGAGCTGTAATTTCAATCTCCGCGACTCGCGGAGTTTGAAGGCAAAAATGCCGCGAGTCGCGGAGCCCCAAAAGTCGAAAATCCCTATAAAGCTCGCGCATTCTGATCGTAAAAATTCACCAAATATATGTCTCTCTCTCTCAATATATCGTATATATTTATATTTATATTTTAATTTTAATTTTAATTTTAATTATAATTCTAATAATAAGGGTATGTTAGCGAATGTTGTAAGGGTGTAAGTCGAAATTCTGTCCGTGTAACGCTACGCTATTTTTAATCATTGTAAGTTATGTTCAACCTTTTTACATTAATGTCTCGTAGCTAAGTTATTATTATGCTTATTTAAAACGAAGTAATCATGATGTTGGGATAATTACTAAAATTGGGTAATTGGGCTTTGTACCATAATTGGGGTTTGGACAAAAGAATGACACTTGTGAAAATTAGACTATGGGCTATTAATGGGCTTTATATTTGTTTAACTAAATGATAGTTTGTTAATGTTAATATAAAGATTTACAATTGGGCGTCCCTATAAATTACCATATACACTCAATCGGACATGATGGGCGGGGTATTTATATGTACGAATAATCGTTCATCTAACCGGACACGGGAATGGATTAATAGCCACTAAAATAATTAAAACAGGGGTGAAATTATGTACAAGGACATTTGGTATAATTGATAACAAAATATTAAAACCTTGGGTTACACTCAGTCGACATCCTGGTGTAATTATTAAACAAAATATTAAAATCTTGTTACAGTTTAAGTCCCCAATTAGTTGGAATATTTAACTTCGGATATAAGAATAATTTGACGAGGACACTCGCACTTTGTATTATGACTGATGGACTGTTATGGACAAAAACCAGACGGACATATTAAATAATCCAGGACAAAGGACAATTAACCCATGGGCATAAAACTAAAATCAACACGTCAAATATCATGATTACGGAAGTTTAAATAAGCATAATTCTTTTATTTCATATTTAATTTCCTTTATTTTATATTTAATTGCACTTCTAATTATCGCACTTTTATTTATTGTTATTTAATTGCACTTTTAATTATCGTCCTTTTTAATTATCGCAAGTTTATTTTATCGCACTTTTATTATTCGCAATTTATTATCGTTATTTACTTTACGCTTAAAATTAAGTCTTGTATTTATTTAATATTTTACATTTGGTTTTAACTGCGACTAAAGTTTTAAAATCGACAAACCGGTCATTAAACGGTAAAAACCCCCCTTTATAATAATAATATTACTTATATATATGTTTGTATTTTTATAAAAGTAAACTAATATAGCGTTGAGCTTTGTTTAAAAAAAAGATTCCCTGTGGAACGAACCGGACTTACTAAAAACTACACTACTGTACGATTAGGTACACTGCCTATAAGTGTTGTAGCAAGGTTTAAGTATATCCATTCTATAAATAAATAAATATCTTGTGTAAAATTGTATCGTATTTAATAGTATTTCCTGCAAAAATTTAATAACTATTTTATACCACTCTGCTAAAACATCAGTATTCATGGATGACTTTTCAGTCTTCGGTGATACATTTGAATCATGTCTAGTTAATCTGGAATGATTGCTAATTAGATGCGAACAATCAAATCTAGTTCTTAATTGGGAGAAATGCCATTTCATGGTTAAAGAAGGCATCGTTCTTGGTCATAAAATTTCAAAAGAAGGAATTGAAGTGGATAGAGCTAAAGTAGATGTAATTGCTAAACTTCCACATCCCACCAATGTTAGAGGAGTTAGGAGTTTTCTAGGGCATGCCGATTTTTACCGACGTTTCATAAAAGATTTTTCAAAAATTGCCACTCCTATGAATAAACTCCTAGAAAAGGATGCTCCATTCATCTTTTCAGATGAGTGTATCAAATCTTTTAATATTCTTAAAGAAAAACTCACTAATGCGCCGATCATGATCACACCAAATTGGAATCTACCATTTGAACTAATGTGCGATGCAAGTGATTTTGCAATGGGAGCCGTTTTAGGACAAAGGATTGAAAAACGATTTCAACCTATATATTATGCTAGTAAGACATTACAAGGAGCACAAACAAACTATACAACTACTGAAAAAAAAACTCCTTGCTATTGTCTTTGCTTTTGACAAATTTCGATCATATCTCATTCTAGCAAAAACGGTGGTCTATACCGACCATTCTGCTCTTAGATACCTATTTTCAAAACAAGATGCTAAACCAAGATTAATCCGTTGGATCTTACTCTTACAAGAGTTTGATATTGAAATCCGAGATAAAAGAGGAGCAGAAAATCTCACCGCTGATCATCTTTCTCGTCTTGAAAATCCCGAATTAGAAGTTCTAAATGAATCGGCCATACAAGACAACTTTCCTGATGAATATCTATTGAAGATAGATTATAAAGAAATCCCATGGTTTGCAGACTATGCAAACTACTTAGTATGTGAATTCCTTGAAAAAGGATTATCGTACCAAAGACGAAAGAAATTCTTCAGTGATATAAAACACTATTTTTGGGAAGATCCACATCTGTTTAAAAGTTGTCCCGATGGAATAATACGCCGATGTGTATTTGGAGATGAAGCTAGTAAAATTTTAAACAATTGTCACACAGGACCAACAGGAGGGCATTATGGGCCTCAACTAACAGCAAGAAAAGTTTATGATACTGGATTCTATTGGCCTACAATTTACAAAGACGCACACCTTCTTTGCAAATCCTGTGATGCTTGTCAAAGGGCCGGAAAAATAAGTCAACGTGATGAAATGCCACAAAATGTCATCCAAGTATGTGAAGTATTTGACATTTGGGGTATTGACTTTATGGGTCCATTTCCAAAATCTCATAATAATCTATATATACTCGTAGCCATTGATTATGTATCTAAATGGGCGGAAGCACAAGCTCTCCCAACTAACGATGCACGAGTTGTAGTCAACTTTTTAAAACGTCTTTTTGCAAGGTTTGGAACACCGAAAGCTTTAATAAGTGATCGGGGTACTCATTTCTGTAATAATCAACTTGAGAAAGTTCTTAAAAGATATGGAGTAACTCATAAAATCTCCACCGCATATCATCCACAAACAAGTGGACAAGTTGAAAATACCAACCGAGCTTTAAAACGTATTCTAGAGAAAACCGTAGGATCAAATCCGAAGGAATGGTCCATTAAATTGGAGGATGCACTCTGGGCTTTTAGAACAGCCTACAAAACTCCAATTGGAACCACACCTTTTAGACTTGTTTATGGAAAAGCATGTCATCTTCCAGTAGAAATTGAACACAAAGCATTTTGGGCTTTGAAGACATGTAATCTTGATTTACATGAAGCCGGACGTCTACGATTAAGTCAACTAAACGAATTAGAAGAATTAAGA
Source organism: Rutidosis leptorrhynchoides (assembly GCF_046630445.1). Taxonomy (NCBI): domain Eukaryota; kingdom Viridiplantae; phylum Streptophyta; class Magnoliopsida; order Asterales; family Asteraceae; genus Rutidosis; species Rutidosis leptorrhynchoides. The sequence continues at coordinate 559,609,105 of NC_092333.1, forward strand.
CATGAAGCATACGAAAATCCGTTAATCTATAAAGAAAGAACGAAGAAATGGCATGATAAAAGAATCAGAAGTTCAAAAGAATTTAAAGAAGGAGACAGAGTTCTTCTTTTCAATTCACGATTCAAGCTATTTCCTGGAAAATTGAAATCAAGATGGTCTGGACCATTCATAGTCAAAAGAGTTTTCCCATACGGAACGATAGAATTGATAAATTCAAATGGGATTGAATTTAAAGTTAATGGTCACAGAGTTAAACACTACATACATAGTCCGATGGAAGTCGACAACGAAGTTAATCACAATTTCGGCACAACAGCTAACTAAGTATGGGGAGAATCAAGTCTTTAAAGGATAATATGTATTTCTGTTAGAGTTAGATTGTCTGTTTTCGTGTAGTTCTCGAAAATGGAACCCGAATGGTCTTTCCCTAGCAGACCCTAAAGAACTAGTCTTCTCCCCCCATTCTGAATTTTTATTTTTTTTAGGTTTTTACAAAATGAAGACTGCCTGTGAACTAAACCATGGTCTAATGCTACACGCTTTGATCACTAAACGTAATAATGACATACTACCGAGTGAACTAGTATCAGTAATCAGAGAAAGAATGGACGGAGTTAGAAAAGAATCCAGATGCGAAGATAATAAGTTACAATTTGGTAAAGGAAAATCAAAATCCGCAGCGAAAAGAAGAGCACGACACCTAGAAAGATGTCACAAATGCGGAAGATGGTCACAAATGCGGAAGATGGTCATATGGAGGTAAATGTTCAAATAATCAAACCTATTCAAATACCGAATTTGTTACTTTATGCAGAGACGGACCGTTCATATGTTTAGAAGAAAAGACACTGAATGCTCGAGGTTACGCCTATGTAGCTATGGAAAACCAATTAAACCGACTATCTTATGAATGGGATAGATCATATAACTAAGAAATCTATTTCACAGGTATGTCTGTACAGTTTTTATTTTATTTTTTTTTATTTTTAACCTTTTGATAATAAACGCTGATTTGTTCGCTAAAAAGTATTAAATTGGTATTGAATAAAATTAGGTTTGGCGACCGAAATTATTGATATCATTCAAAAATTTATTACATCACTGCGAAATTTAACGTTTATTCTTAAGGTATAAATATCTTTAATCAATCAACCCAAAATATTTTAAAAATTCGTCATGAGTTAAATTAGGTTTTGGAACTGAAATTACTTTACCGAAAAGAGGGGCGCATATTTCTGATAATATTTGATTGATTAAAGTAGGATAAAAAGCCAAAAAGATTTTTAATTTTATTTTTACCATGTTTTTAAAATTAATATTTAAATCTTAAATTAATATTGTAAACTTTATAAAAACAATATATTTAAAATTGTAAATATTTGAACCATAATATAAGTTTGGTGTGAATTTATAATATGAATTTTTAAATTAAGTTTGGTGTGAATTTATAATATGAATTTTTAAATTAAGTTTGGTGTGAATTTTTAAAATATGAATTTTTAATTTTATGCATTTTAAATTTTAAGTTTGGTGTGAATTTTTAATATTAATTTTAAATTTCATATTTAAGTTGTGTGAATTTAAAAACAAAAATTTACTTTATCTCATTAAGTTAAAAATATGATTTTTAAAATTCGTCGTAAGTTGAAGACTAGGTCTTTGAACCGAAATTACTTTACCCGAGGGAGGGACGAGAACTTTTATTATCATTATTTTTAATCTTATTGAATTAAAGTATGCCAAAAACATTAAAAAAACCCCAAAAATCTTAGCTTTTAAAACAATCGCTACAAAAAGACAAATTTTAAAATTTTGTCGAAGGACGGACTAGGACATCGATCCGAAACGACCTCGTCCTAAATAACAAGGGAAACAAAATTTTAAAATTAAGTACATAATTGTTTTATAAGTTAATGATTATAAAAAAAAAATTTAGCAAACTCCGCGACTCGCGGAGTTTGGAGGTTTAATCCCCGCGAGTCGCGGGAGGACCAAAATACATAAAAAAAAATATAAACGCACAAGCTGATCAGTCCACACCCCCAAAACAGAAAACACTGCGAAATACTCCGAAAAAACACCCAAAAACACCCCCAAAATCATAATTTTTAACAGTTAATCACCAAATCTTTTACTAAAATCATGTTGAGAAGGATGCTATCTAGGAATTACTCAAGAAAAACGGTAAATTTCTACACCTAAACACCATTTAATCCGAAATTAGTGTTCTTGAGCAATTTTTTCCCCAAATTGATTTTGATGCTTTTTAGTGTAATTAGGCTTAAATTGTTTATGTATTATGCTTGTATAACCTAGATTGATGCTGTTTAACATGATTAGAAGCCTTAAACTTCAAATTTTGAGTAATCTAGGGTTTGTGTTCTTGAGCAAATTTGGGGCTTTTTGATATAAACAGGTTATGGCCAATTTTTGTCATGAATTGTTGCTAAATTAAGTAGTGTAACATGTCTAGGTAGTTAAATGATACAAACTTTGAGCCTGAACATGATTTTGAGAATTAAAGTGGACTTTTTCAAGTCTAAAATTTATGAACTTAATTTTTGAGAGATAATGCCATTTGAAACTTGTTTAATTGCTAGTAATGATTATTTTGACATGTTATTTGAGTTGAATGCTTATGAACTTGGCGAACATTTTCGTATATGCTTATTTGAAAAAGTGTAGATTTGATGAAAATATGAAAATGAGCTTAAGTTTGATATAAATTGATCATGTCATTGTAATTATTTTGATTGATGATTTTGCTGACACTAATGCATATTTGGATGCACAAAAATTGTGTTTGATGTGTTTTGCAGACTGAAAGGGGTGAATCTTCATCCCAAGCCCGCAATGCTCCTGCTGAGAATGCGGAACAACAGGAGGTGGATAACTACTACAAGCAGGATATACCTCATCCAGTCATGACCTTTTCTGATATGCACTTGGAAGAGTTGCACCCGAACCTGAGATTTGACAGACTTTGGATAGATTATCCAAAATATCAAAGGGGTTTGCATACTCTTCATTCTAAGGTTGTTGAGGTACCGAGGGTCATAGAATGGGGACCCTTAGAAGCTGTAGAATTGGCCGGGCCAATTAGGGAATTACTTGTACAGAGGTATGGTAATTCTACTTTTAATGACTGGGTAAGTCTATTCACCATGCGTAGACCTGTATATAAAGTATGGTGTGAAGAATTGTTATGTAGTATAGAGTTGAATGATCGGGTAGCTAGTTTAACCGATCGATCTTTTATTAGATTTTTGTTAGGCAGTTCGATGCGCCACATGTCTTTACTAGACATGGCTCAGGCTTTACGTATATATACGCCTGAGGAGTTAGCATCTGCCGATTGTAGAGGGTTGATACTAAACGGTAGAAAGATAGATGAAAATTTTGATACACACGGTGTGTGGAGTCAAATGACAAGCCATCACCGTTTCAAAGGGGGAAATTACTCTTATTTGGACATAGATAGAGCTGAATTAAGAGTAATTCATAGGTTTTTAGCTAATTCGATTACACAAAGGGGTAAGAACAAGGAAAAAGTAAATGAACATGATTTGTTTTACCATATGTGTATTCGAGACCCACAAAGCGCTGTAAGTATACCGTATTGTGTGGGTTATTATTTATCAGCTATGGTTCGGGGGATGAGACCGCATAGCATAATAGGAGGTGGTATTTTTATTACTTTGATTGCTGAATATCTCGGTGTGGATATAAGTCGGGGGGATTATTAGTGGAAGAACCAGAACCCCGAGATACTATAGGTTTAAATGTATACCATGGTGCGAAAGTTTTGAAGAGGCGAAATAACGCCGCAGTACCATACCATGGTAGACATCCACAGGTTGAGAGAAACCAACAGCAAGGTAATGTAGGAGGGGGGAATGAGATGCAAGAAATGCAAAGGTTTATAGCTTCTCAGGAGTACGAAAATGCTAGACAGAGAGAATTTGAAGATTAGCAAGTTCATCAGAGCCAAATCATAGCTCATTGCCAACATATAGGTAGAAACTATATTCCTACACCGAAACCCATCTTCCCTCCCTGGTCTATAGAGATGCAGCCACCTTATCCTACGTATAACCCTGCCGAAGCATTCTATAGCACCTATGGTTATGCTTGGAACCCCTATTGGTACCAGTATCATCCCTAGTATACTTAGTTTTATTTATTTTGTAATTTGTAATGATTGATACGTTTAATACTTTTGTTAATATTGTAATAGTTTTTATAATTGTCTAACTTTTATTCTTAGATTTTAATAATTTTTGAATGTGGGGTAATATACCAAACTTCAAAAATATGTATATATGTTTGCAGTTTATCTTATGTACACAATAGGGTAAAACAACGCATTTTCAAAGACTGGCATTAAGTTCAGCAAAAGCAACTAATTTTGACGACAAGATGCAAAATATATGTGAAATAACAACAAGACGGAATGAACAAATGATGTGCACCATTTATCATTCAGCAAACAAACGCCAATATATTTGGAAACTTTGGTAAAAATTTAATCATTTTCACACAAATCACCCTCAATAATTTAAATTATTACTGATTTCTTGCAAATGAGGGCATTGCAAGATCTTAAGTGTGAGAAGGGGTTAAATTCTTTCGGATTTTAAAATTTTTTACTTTATACACTTGGTTACCATTAAAAATACTAGTAAAGCAGTAGTTGTATTAGAATCTAGTGCTCTCTGATAAAAAAGAACAGCCCTAGTCTTATATACTGACTACCCAATTCTAGTAAAATTTTTCAAAATTTTCAATTAAATGAACTCAAAATCATGTTTATACATATTTATGAACGATAAAACTAGGTTTTAACACCGAAATTATTGTTACCTCGGAAAGGACGATAAAAAGGAAAATAAAAGCCAAGTGTGGGAAAATTTACCAAGTTATCTTAAACATATGTCACATATATCTGTAACAAATAACTGAAAATACTTTTGCTTTGGACTAAACTAAACTGTTTTACCCGATGAAAGAAAAGAAATATGGATCTACACGATGAATCAATTCCATCATTAAAAGGAAGTAAAGTCTTCCGAAAAAGACACGCGCTTCTTGATTTAGGTCATGAAGTTGTCGTCCAGACCAGCTGTAGGTTGACGAAAAATCCAGAAAAGTCATCACTAAAATCAGCAGAAAATCCACGGACCTCAGCATTAAACAGGGTCGCCAAGTGGTCAGATTTATCCTAACCATGAGAAGGATTTATCTTGTACAATGGGGGGGCACCATGCAAATTAGCTGGATAAGACTAATGAATCAGATCCCCAGAAAGGATAATCTCCTTAAAGATTAAAAATCAGCTTTTAAGACTGATATTACTCAATTCTTGAGATTGACCTTAAAGATTGAGAATTACAAACTCATGGAATTCAAAGATATCTAAACTCGAGCTTGAACGAGAAAATATTTTGATCAAAAATTACAAACCGATTTGTTTTCTGAAAACCCTATTTTCAATGCGTTCATTACCATTGAACGTAAAATCCTAGGAATTCACCTGGAATTCATTAGGTCACCTGAACCAAATCGGGTGTCAACCGTAAGAACGGTGGTTGCATAGTGGTCAAAGACAGGACCTTGTGCCATACCGAAAAATTATAAGGGTGAGCTTTACTATTGCTCCTACCAAGGATAGTAATTGCGTCCGACACGTTATAGACCATAGTTAAAAGCATGTCAGGGGACATTGCCATAACAGTTGCTTGTTCAACGCTTTCCTTTACAACCGGACGGTAGTTTACCGAAAGGTAATATACGGGACAAGTGAACTGGACGTGTTGCTTTCCAAATACAAGGTTAGCAAGTGGGTGACACAAAACCATAAGTTTTGAGCTAAAATTTTCAAATCTGAAACCCACCAAACCCACAAAAATATTTTGCAAACACCGGTAAAGGGTTATTCCGGAAAACTTATCTAGGGTAAAAACTAGATTTAATTTTCAAAAGATCAAATGTTTTCATAAAGATCCAATTTCCTTAATGGATCTAAATTTTTATAGTCATGTGGGACTGTAAACCATATCGTTACTACCATTGTTTATACCGCCGTATAGAAATCACTGTTGTACAAAGTGTGAAGAATAAAGAAGTGATTCTAGTATTGCAAGACGATATTGCTTGAGGACAAGCAACGCTCAAGTGTGGGAATATTTGATAATGCTAAAAACAAACATATATTTCATAGCATTATTCCTCAAGAAAGACAAGCTTTTAGTTGCAAATGTTCTATTTACAAGTGATATTCGTTTAAATAATAAAAGGTGAAGACAAAAGACAGATTCGACGAATTGAAGACGCAAACGACCAAAAAGCTCAAAAGTACAAAAGACAATAAAAAAGGTTCCAATTATTGACAAGAAACGTCTCGAAATTAAAAAAGTACAAGATTCAAAACGCAAAGTACAAGATATTAAATTGTACGCAAGGACGTTCGAAAATCCGGAACCGGGACCAGAGTCAACTCTCAACGCTCGACGCAACGGACTAAAAATTACAAGTCAACTATGCACATAAATATAATATAATATTTAAATAATTCTTATAATTATTTAATATATTATATTTATTTTAAACCGTCGGTAAACAAAGAGCCAAACTCCTCTGAGCTGTAAAAGCAAACTCCGCGACTCGCGGAGTTTGAAGGCCAAAAAGGCCGCGAGTCGCGGAACCCCAATTTCAGAAACTCCTTATAAAGCTCGCGCATTCTGATCGTAATAATCATCTTTTTCTTCTCCTCATTCATACGTAAAATATATATATATATATATATATATATATTTATAATTTATATTTTAATTTTAATTATAATTCTAATAATAAGGGTATGTTAGCGAATGTTGTAAGGGTGTAAGTCGAAATTCTGTCCGTGTAACGCTACGCTATTTTTAATCATTGTAAGTTATGTTCAACCTTTTTACATTAATGTCTCGTAGCTAAGTTATTATTATGCTTATTTAAAACGAAGTAATCATGATGTTGGGCTAATTATTAAAATTGGGTAATTGGGCTTTGTACCATAATTGGGGTTTGGACAAAAGAACGACACTTGTGGAAATTAGACTATGAGCTATTAATGGGCTTTATATTTGTTTAACTAAATGATAGTTTGTTAATGTTAATATAAAGATTTACAATTGGGCGTCCCTATAAATTACCATATACACTCTATCGGACACGATGGGCAGGGTATTTATATGTACGAATAATCGTTCATTTAACCGGACACGGGAATGGATTAATAGCCACTAGAATAATTAAAACAGGGGTGAAATTATGTACAAGGATACTTGGTATAATTGATAACAAAATATTAAAACCTTGGGTTACACTCAGTCGACATCCTGGTGTAATTATTAAACAAAGTATTAAAATCTTGTTACAGTTTAAGTCCCCAATTAGTTGGAATATTTAACTTCGGGTATAAGAATAATTTGACGAGGACACTCGCACTTTACATTTATGACTGATGGACTGTTATGGACAAAAACCAGACGGACATATTAAATAATCCAGGACAAAGGACAATTAACCCATGGGCATAAAACTAAAATCAACACGTCAAACATCATGATTACGGAAGTTTAAATAAGCATAATTCTTTTATTTCATATTTAATTTCCTTTATTTTATATTTAATTGCACTTCTAATTATCGTATTTTTATTGTTATTGTATTTAATTGCAATTTTAATTATCGTACTTTTTAATTATCGCAAGTTTATTTTATCGCACTTTTATTATTCGCAATTTCATTATCGTTATTTACTTTACGCTTTAATTTAAACCTTGTATTTATTTTTAACATTTTACATTTAGGTTTTAACTGCGACTAAAAGTTTTAAAATCGACAAACCGGTCATTAATCAGTAAAAACCCCCCTTTATAATAATAATATTATTTATATATATATATTTGTATTTTTATAAAAGTAAACCAATATAGCGTTGAGCTTTGTTTAAAAAAAAGATTCCCTGTGGAACGAACCGGACTTACTAAAAACTACACTACTGTACGATTAGGTACACTGCCTATAAGTGTTGTAGCAAGGTTTAAGTATATCCATTCTATAAATAAATAAATATCTTGTGTAAAATTGTATCGTATTTAATAGTATTTCCTGTAAAAATATAAACTATTTTATATACACCTCGCGAAACATCAATACTAATAATAATAATAATACTTATAATAATAATAATATTATTATTATTAATAATGATATTAATAAATAAATAAATTACTACGGAGCATATATGTATTTAGAGAGATTGATGGAATGAATTAGGCAAACTGTAAATCGTTCGACATATATAGACTTGGCAGCCACCAACCCCCCTCATGCACTTGCATGAGTTTGTGAGAGGGATCTCATGCGAGTGCATGAGTCCCAATTCCAGCTCACAATTTGATTAACAAGCTGCCGACACATATTTGTTTAATATATATAATTATATATATATATATATATATATATATATATATATATATATATATATATATATATATATATATATATATATAATCTTTAGAATTAGTTAAATATTATATTATATTCTCGTGCATAGTTGACTTGTAAATTTAGTTTCGATGACTTGTACGTTGAAGCTCGACTTATGTCTCGGTTCCGGTTTTTCAAACGTCCTTTCGTACGCTGAGAAAACTTGTACTTTACGTTTCACGACGTGTACCTTTATCCATAATTAGACTTATTCGTCAATAAATTATATTCCATAAAATGTAACTTATACATTTGAGTGTTTTGGTCATTTGCTTCTCTAAATTATCGTCCTAATATATATATATATATATATATATATATATATATATATATATATATATATATATATATATATATATATATAATATTATTTTAAATCTAAACGTTTTATGACTAAGTTAATATTTTATTTTCTCACTTTGATATATATATATATATATATATATATATATATATATATATATATATATATATATATATATATATATATATATATATATATATATATATATTGAATGTATAAATTTGTACATATTATATATATTTGAAATATTAATTTAATTATATAAAATTTAGTTTTTCAAAACTAATTATATTTCAAAGTTCCTTATATAATTTAAAATCATTTAAATAATAGAAATTATTATATCACCTAACGTTTACGCTCTAGAACTTAATTTGATATAATTTATTTATCCGCCAACGGTTATTTTAACTTCTCAAACGTTCTAATTAACATAACTAAATATCAATCGAATCAATAACCAAGTGTAACCATCGTTTTTGAAATCATATATATACATTCAATATTCATAAACACGTTTTAAATACACGTTGCAAGTTATTTATATATTTAATTCTAAAAATTAATATTCCAATTTATTGTATATATATATTTATACACATGTCCATTAACAAATGGTCGTTCGTGAATTGAACGTTAAAGTCCAACGAATAAATAAATGTATGAAATTATTTAAATGCAACATATTCATTTGCTTAACATGTCGTCGTCCATTATCATAAAAGCAAATTAGTTAACATATCAAGACGAACGAGGAAAATCATTGTAAAATATGCATCGAAAATTAAACAGGAACCTTCACTAACTTTTGTCTAGTTCTCATTAATTGACACTTTTGTTCTTTCATGTAAATCACTTTACCAATTTTCCGAATATTGTTAAAAAGAACAGATTTCTTAAATCAAAGTGGACCTTACTACAGTGATCCGTAATCATATTACATTGTATCTGATAATTCAATCATTTGATATTATCTTTTTAATTTCCGTCGATAAACATATATTGAAAGTAATACGTTTATGTAAAGTATTATTCATCAAATACTTTGTTAACGTTTTCGAGTCATATAATAATTTCATAACTTATTTTCATATCAACCAAACCGTTAAATGTTTTATTAATATTTCTCAATTTAATAATCATACATATGTATATATTTATACATATCTATTTACACATAATTGTTCGTGAATCATCGAGAGCAGTCGAAGGGTAAATGAATGTATGAACACAGTTCAAATTTTTTGAGATTTCAACATTACAGACTTTGTTTATAATGTCAGAAACATATAAAGATTAAGTTTAAATTTGGTCGGAAATTTCCGGGTCGTCACAAACCATACCCTCACCATCTTCTGAATCACTACCAAACGACAAACCATCTTTCCCTAAAGATTTCCAATCGAATTTTGAATATGTGAAGATGCTGAATCACTCTCATCAGTCCACACATCACCATCGTTGTGCATAGCCCACTTAAATTTCTCTGTGACTCTTTTGTTTATAATCCCTCGACGTAAATAGTTTTCCCAGTACCGAGTCCGCTCAATCCTTCCTTCCATGTTGCAAATATAACACTTGTAGTTATTGTCTTTACCAACACACCCAACTCTCTCTCTCTCTCTCTCTCTCTCTCTCTCTCTCTTTCAGCCTTCTCTTTCTCTACCTCATCTTCCATTTTTTGAACTCTCACAAAATTGACATGATGATCGTAAGCATATGTCACATCGATTCACCAGTCATAGACCTCATCCTCATAAGTTACAGCTAAAGCTTTGATAGACTCATCCATAATTGGGATATTCACTTTGGTTTTGGGTTCTCTATTCTGATTATGAAACGAATTTTAAAAACCGGGTTATTTTAGCTTAATGCAGTTTCTTTTGAAATGAACCAATTCATTACAATTGTGACATCTCACTTTGTTCATATCGAAACCAAACTTAGTATTCTTGTCAACTCCCAAGGTTTTCTCACAAGTCTTCTGCAGATACTTCTTTGCTCTTCGAATAACACTACCCATGGCCCAAAAAATATCCATTTTCTCCATTTCATTATCGTCAATCTGATCATAGTCTTCAACTTCCAAATGACTATTATCAATTTGACCATTCAATATATCAATGTATGAGTTCACAACTATCGCAACTAAAGCCATGTCCACCTCTATACCCTTGAGTGTCCTTAAATGAAGATTATTAGTTTTGAGAAGCTCGGATTTATCCTCTTTACTGGAGGAAGAATGAGGAATGACACTCTGAGTGAAATTAATGGAGGTTTGAGTCTGACTATTAGTTGTAAACGCAGTTTGAGGTGGAGCATGTGTCTTGGTAGATCCTACAGCAGGTGATTTGTAGAGTAATGAATTTTGCGCTCCTTCAAGTCTCTTCAAATGTTCTTGCAATTCTGACTCTTTAGACTGTAACTTGGTCACAAAACTGTTGAGAGGATTATCCACTGTTACACATGTAGTCTCAATCTGTTGAACAATTGGATCTCACTTCACTGGTATACCATCTCGAAAACATTTCACTATCTTCTTGTTAGTGAAAGTAGTATCAAATCTTTTCAATTCAGTCAACAAATGACGATATCTTGCAACAGCCGCTTCTAATCTCTCATCTGGATGGACAGCAAATTGTTTCCATACTTTCTTCAGAACCTTACCCTTCTTCTTTCTGTACTCAACATTGCCCTAAACCCTAGTCTCAATAGCATTACAGACACCGTATGAGGTTGTATGAGTCTCAAACTGGTGGAAAACATCCTTTGAGAGACCTTGGGTAAGATGACTGTAGGTTTTACATTCAAGACTATAAGTCTCTCTTTCTGTGACAGTTAGTTCTAGTGCAGTTTTAGGTTCTCCAGGTGCTTTTTCAGGAAATTTTTATTCCTCTTTCAAACAGTTAAACATTCTAATGTCGATCCCATTTAGTGTAATAAGGAATCTAGGTTTCCATTCCGTATAGCCATCTAGTGAATCAAGTCTAGGAACCCTAGTCAAACTTCCTATTTCGTTTTCGGCCTATAAAAGTCTTTGTAAACCAGAGGAAGATGTACCGACTAAAGCTGATTGAGTTTCTGAAAAATCATTTGAGTCGGACATTGTATCTATAAGGTTACACTACACGGTTGCAGCAAAGATCACGACTACAATACATGGATGCACAAGGTTAAGCGGTTACATCTATACGGTTGTAGTTCACACGGATATAGTGTGTATCCGAATTCAATGTAGTACGGTTACATGACTCAATACGGATGCAATCTACGGTTGTAAGTCAAAAATGGTTGCAAGACACAGATAAAAAGTAACACGGATGTGGTGGTTAACCGTACGATTTCTGGTATCCGGGTATGGAATCTGTACGGTTACAGTGTGTAACCGTGCGGTTGTGTTCTTGACGGGTTCTGAGCAGAAATAGCACCAAAACTACGATTTTGGAGTGAGATCGATCTAATAGCTCAAACTTGGTCAGAAAATGTACTATCAAACGTTGAAACTTGAAATCATTTATTATGATTCGTTAGCACTTTGGATTAACAAAAAAAAGATTTTAACGTAACAATGATTAGATCTTGATGATTTCTTTCAAAACCACGAAAACCCCAAAAACAAAAACTTGATTTTGACAACAACAAAAAAAAAAAAAAAAAACTTGTCGATTAATGATACCTCGGCTCTGATACCATTTTGTAGGACCGATTAAACAATATTAATAGACCAAATCAACAATATTCATTGCGAAAAACTCGATATTGAGTTTTATATCAAAAACACCTTAAACACACTTGACCAATTGATTAAACACGATTTGTAAACGTTATGGATCGACCTTGATGAGTACTACACCTGCAGAGGATGATAAACACGGCTAGGGTTGTGTTAAGGTTCGTAACCTCAACAATGAACCTGAAATCCTCAATATATAGGGTCTACACTTATAACTGTGCGGTTCCCCTTGTATCCGTATGAATGCATTCTGCATCCGTGCGGCTATACAGATAGAATGTAAGTAAACAATAAAAGCATACAATTGATTGTTATTCTAACTATGGACATAATAAACCAACAAATAATCGATCAAGTATTTACAACGCCCATAATACTCACGAATATATCACAATGAACTAGGGAATTACATTATGCACTACACTGTTTAATGCTTAGTCGTTACAAGTATGATTTTATGAACACAACCTTAATTTAATTGAATAATGATTACCGTGACGTCTACAAATTATTATGTATTGGATGCTGGAGCGAAACCACCTATATATTAAACTTTATTAATATAGAGTAACGAGATTCGGATCGGCCCGTGCGTTACGGCGAGGCCTTCCGGGTTGCATTTTCATAGTTAACATAGCGTTATGTATTTACAGAAGCGAAAACGACCCTTGTGTTGAGCCCTATTTTAGATGTCAGTGCGTTTAGCATTTTTTAAAAGGTGTTCATTTCGCGTATAGTTGGTTGCGTTGTGTTCGTAAAATTATTTCAAGATGAACGGTGGTGCTGGAAAAATTTAACGCTTCACGGGCGAAAAGATATGGCTCGGTAAATATTTTGGTGAAGTTTGGTTGATATTTTTTAATAGAATAATGATTTGACGGTTTATACCCCTGAAAAAGTTGTAGTTTGGACGATAGTTGAGGGGACGGGTTTGTAAATTTGGTTTGGCTGTCGTTTTCATCCTGATAAAATGACCAGATTTCACGAGTCAAATAGTATAATCTTCTATATCTATCTGGGGATGATTCTCACACACACCCTCACACACCAATTGAGTATTATTAGAAGAGTAAAAGGTTAAAATAGGTGTGTGAGGATAAAAAAGTGTGTGTGAGAATCATCCCCCTATCTATATCTATATACTTATATAAAAAAGAGTTTAATTTAGCTTTGGTGTCATTAAAAGAGTATTAATAGGGATTATTGGCAAATGAAAATTACACATGTCAACTCATCAGAGTTAAGCTAATAAATAATTATTAATTATTTATAATGATAATAAAACCATATTAATGAACGTACAAACCGTATGTTATAATCAATCGCAGGAAAACTGATCGATCCATGGATGAAGTCGAATCAAATCGAATTGGTTGCATAACTAAATCCAACACACAAGAAATCATCGATTAATCCTGTTGTTATTGCATATATTCAATTCAAGTTTATGCAAAAAAATGTACCAATTTTATGTTTCTAGGTCAAATCCAATCAACACATATCCGTTATCATGTGAATAAATTAAGCGTCAATCAGGTTATTAATCTTACGGTTGCGTTCTTTCTAAATCGTTTATAGAATTTGTAAAGTTTTTTTTATTTCGATTTAATTAATAATTTTTTGGTTCGTATTATAACGTGATGATGATGATATTGCTTTTGAAGTACAAGTTTCAATTAATCATCGATAATAATGAAATATGTGTTGCTTTTTACGTTTAACAAATTTTCTTGATTTCGTTTCTAATTTTTGCTGATTTCATTTTACTCTACAATCATATCGACTATGTGATATCAAATATCTGAATGAATAATGCGAATCGGAAACTGAATTTGTCATTCCTACTCTCATGATATTACACTTGTATCGTTTGTTTGTGTATTGGGACAATTGGGAAAACAGTGGGATCATTGGTGCTTCATCTTATCCATGTAATATGTTAATCATCAAATGAGTTTTATCTCTTATAGTTGTCATCGGATATTACTTTAAGAAGATATTGCTTTTGGTGATTGTCAGTTATTTGGACCATGACTATGCAACATCTATGTGACGTCCTTAAAAGTTTTTTTTCTTTTAATTTGGTTGATGATTGTACAGTGTGCCAATGTACATCTCACGAAATGCAAAACCCAAGTTCCATGTAGTTTAATAATGCAGCTTATCACTGACTTTCTGTTGATTGTATTGTATGTAGTGTTTATACTAAAGGTGGTAAGTGTGGCCCATTTACATTTAAAGGATAACAACTTGGGTTAAGTTTTTTTTTTTTTTTTAATTTCACGTGAATTAAATACAAAAGTTAGTTAAAATTGGAAGGGTTTTGTTTTGGTGAACTATGGTCCACTGATAATTCATCGAACACTAACAAATTGGTGTTGCCCTACAGACAATTGATCACTAGCAATTTGGCGTGGTATGTGTATGTTTGTGGTATGTGTATGTTTGAGAGTTATTATAATTTTCTATTTTTAGTTATTAGTTTAGTTTATTCATCTAACTGATTTTTGATTTTTTTTTTCGTAATCAAAACGGCATGTTTTTTGTAATGAAGATCACTGTTGATGGCAACTTGGGCGGGTCGACAAATTTTGTAAAGTGTCATGTCGAAATTGGTTCGAATTCCATCTTTAATAGTACGTGTTAAAATGTCTTGACTCTGTTTTTCATTTCTAAAATTTATTGGTAAACAGTTCATGTACAAGTTATGGTTAAATCAAGTTTGATTGTTACAGCATTTAAAATGATATGTGGGTGACTTTTGACCCAGACAGTTTGTTTCCAATTAAGGGAATGTTGACAATTTTCTGTGTGGTGATACTTGATGCTTCACAAAATCATCAAATCTTCTTCAATACAAAGTGAGTTAAATGTTTTTATCAGTCGTACACGAGCTCAAAACCTACTATATAATATAATATAATATAATATAATATAATTTGTTTTTTTAAGGTAAAAAAATGTTTTTTTTTTTTTTCGGAAACTATTTGTAAGGAACGAGTGAATCAGCTGAAAGAAGAGGATGGAACTGGAGGAGTGACCCCACTAAAGTATTTACTCCGTGTAACGTAATTAGTATCAAACTTCTCAAATTAAACCCATGTATTTGTTATAATGTTTATTTTTGCTCTTTATCTTAATATGTATATTTATTTTAATACCTTATGAAGAACACATATCATCCTTAAACTTTTCGTTTAATTTATTTATTATATATTATATATTATATATTATAATTCTTTATAAATGTCTATTCATTTACTTGATGTAAAAAAAATAATGTCTTGATTATACTATTTTAAAGTTTGATTATGCTCTTGCGTATATGAAAATTGTGGACCAATCCATGGATAAGCACTAAATGGGGTAAAAACTGGATAAGTGAATATGGGCCTCACATTTTAGAAATCCTAATTTTATATTAAAAAACGCGGAAGGGTATTTTGGTCATTTTTATAATTTATTTTTCCATAGCTTTTTTCACTGTAATAAAAGAAAAGAAAAGAAAAGACTCCATTCATACACTATCACTATCACGTTCATCATCGTTATTTCAAAATTAATACTTTCAAAAGATGATTCCTACAACAAATTGAAGTTACATTCATGATCTTAACACTAATCCTAAACTACGTTCATCGTCAATTTCGATTTACATCAACAAATTTGAAGAGTTTGATCTCGAGTTCATGTTTCATTCGAAAACTTCACAAATCGAGGAATCTCAGGATGAAATGAGCATAGATCTGGATTCATTATCACTTGTTTGTACTTCGTGATTCATCGATTCAGATTGAAGTCATGGAAATTGCAGATTCCAAGTCAAAAGTCGTCGGAGATCAAATCGAGATGGTAAAGTTAGGGTTTCGGGATCAGATTCGGAGTATCAAACGTCTGACGATGAAGTTGATTTGAATAAAAACGATTCGGTTGATGTTGTGAAATACATATTGAATGAGTTCCCTGCTGTAGCTAATGATTTGGAGCAGGTAAGAATTTCTGCTAGTATATTGTGTTTGTATATCAATTTTATTAATTGACTAATCTTAGTAAAATTCTATGTTTATGCTGCGTTTCTAGCTTAATATTGAATTATAGGTCGAAGAACTACTCCGTAGTTTTTTTCTGCTAGTCATTGTATAATGTAATTTACATATATACTAACAGCCCTCCGTTTTTTGGTCGTTTCATGTATAATGCTGGTCGTTTAACACCCTTAATCCATGGGTTAACCCATACCCATCTTTAATAATATATTAACAACAATTAAGTTGTGTGCCTGCCAGATGGGCAAACCTCAAATAAGTTGTGTGCCTGCCAGATGGGCAAACCTTTTTCTTTTCTTACTTACACGTGTTACGCTCATAGCCAGATGTCACCTTCAAGTTCATTGATACTTTTCATAAGATATAGATATAGCTAAATATATTTCTTCATTACATCAAAAAAATATTCAATTCAAAATCCACCTTTTGGATAATGCGAATTAGTATTCATCCAGCAAAAGTGTTTGAGTAAAAAAAGACACACGAATTTAAACAAAATTCAAAGAACTATAAAATAGGTTTGAGGTGATGGTTGGATTGATAAACAACCTTCAACCGTTGAAGCCGTCGGCGTTACCATCACGACCGCTGCTACGGGAGCCGCCATCGGTAGCTTCATGTCGCCACCCATCCTTAATTAAAAAGCTATGGCCTCTTTCCAACATACTCATGTTGAATTTCAAAGTTCAACTTTAAGTATTATTGTATAGTATTTCTTAGATTTAAGGGTTTAAGTCTAGAAAAACACCAACAAAATATTTGTTTTTTCAGTAGATGTGTTTTTCTGATGTGGAATTTAACAGATTTTTTTGGTGTTACTTGCCAAGGTGTTGGATATCTATCATCGATGGATGAAGGTTTAAATACAGCGGTTGGAGAATGTGGTGGATGAAGGGACCAGATTGACTTGAAGCGATAAGTGTAGTGGTTATGTACTCACTAGAATTAAGTATGTTGGTGTCCAAATTGTGTGGTGATTTGGTGTTTAGATTGAGCGGTGGTGTGTGCTGGTGAGATACGATGACAGAAAAGATGGGTGGAAAACAATTACAGTAGATGAGTAGATGAATTGAGGTTGTCTATTAGATAAGATCTAAAAGCTAATCTACAGCAAAGATGTACTCCGTATTTAATTAATATTTTATTTTATTTATTCATCGTAGATTGTCAGATTGAGATAATGAACGGTGGGTATGAAGACACAGAAAGCTGTGAAACAGACTATACGGAGTCCTCCTACTTAACTAATACACACTGAAAGATGTGAAACAGACTATACGGAGTCCTCCTACTTAACTAATACACACTGACACACAACATATAGAGTACAGTATTTGTTCATACTGCTTAGCTAATACACTTGGAATCTTTTTATACACACTTTTTTTTCCCAGCAAAAATATTAATACAGTATATATATATATAAAGATCGTAAAGATCACATATATACTAACAGCCCTCCGTTTTTTGGTCGTTTCATGCATAATGCTGGTCGTTTAACACCCTTAATCCATGGGTTAACCCATACCCATCTTTAATAATATATTAACAACAATTAAGTTGTGTGCCTGCCAGATGGGCAAACCTCAAATAAGTTGTGTGCCTGCCAGATGGGCAAACCTTTTTCTTTTCTTACTTACACGTGTTACACTCATAGCCAGATGTCACCTTCAAGTTCATTGATACTTTTCATAAGATATAGATATAGCTAAATATATTTCTTCATTACATCAAAAAAATATTCAATTCAAAATCCACCTTTTGGATAATGCGAATTAGTATTCATCCAGCAAAAGTGTTTGAGTAAAAAAAGACACACGAATTTAAACAAAATTCAAAGAACTATAAAATAGGTTTGAGGTGATGGTTGGATTGATAAACAACCTTCAACCGTTGAAGCCGTCGGCGTTACCATCACGACCGCTGCTACGGGAGCCGCCATCGGTAGCTTCATGTCGCCACCCATCCTTAATTAAAAAGCTATGGCCTCTTTCCAACATAATAAGAGTTGAATTTCAAAGTTCAACTTTAAGTATTATTGTATAGTATTTCTTAGATTTAAGGGTTTAAGTCTAGAAAAACACCAACAAAATATTTGTTTTTTCAGTAGATGTGTTTTTCTGATGTGGACTTTTACAGATTTTTTTGGTGTTACTTGCCAAGGTGTTGGATATCTATCATCGATGGATGAAGGTTTAAATACAGCGGTTGGAGAATGTGGTGGATGAAGGGACCAGATTGACTTGAAGCGATAAGTGTAGTGGTTATGTACTCACTAGAATTAAGTAAGTTGGTGTCCAAATTGTGTGGTGATTTGGTGTTTAGATTGAGCGGTGGTGTGTGCTGGTGAGATACGATGACAGAAAAGATGGGTGGAAAACAATTACAGTAGATGAGTAGATGAATTGAGGTTGTCTATTAGATAAGATCTAAAAGCTAATCTACAGCAAAGATGTACTCCGTATTTAATTAATATTTTATTTTATTTATTCATCGTAGATTGTCAGATTGAGATAATGAACGGTGGGTATGAAGACACAGAAAGCTGTGAAACAGACTATACGGAGTCCTCCTACTTAACTAATACACACTGACACACAACATATAGAGTACAGTATTTGTTCATACTGCTTAGCTAATACACTTGGAATCTTTTTATACACACTTTTTTTCCGGCAAAAATATTAATACAGCATATATATATAAAGATCGTAAAGATCTGGTGGAACATACAAATGACAATGATTGAAATTGAAAGGGCTCGCTCTTATCGTCCTACACACAGGACGAGTACAATGATTGAAAGAGAGCGAGCATATTGAAACTGATACACAACGTATAACCACCAAACCTAAATCTAAATACAACATAAAACCGAGCTCGTATTCAACCCCGCAAACACCACTACTCAACAACCGCACACTAATATGAACGACGGGCACTCCAGCAGCACCAAACCCGAGGCCTGCAAATCAAAGCAACCTCTCGTACCCGAAAAACCTCTAATAAACTCCGAAACCAGAGAACCATAGGCCGGTTGAATAAGATCAAATCCTTGTTCGAGCAGAAGAAAGGACCCCGAGAGAACCACTCCAATAAACATCAATTTTACGAGGTCGACTAGATCAACACACGTCGGCAACAACACCGAGTCCACCCGAACAGACTCGGCTACGGGAAAAGTATGAACACACCAATGTAGCGACAACCAAACAGTACCAATCGCGTAGTCAAACCAATAGAAGCCAAGCCATCTTCACCGACTTTTCGAAGGATTTACAAATCCGTGGACCCCAGAAACCAGCTCCCGCCGACAACCGCAAAGAATCACCCCGAAAACCGCCAGAATCCACCGGAGTCCACCAGATTTCAACAAAGATACGCCAATCGACGCCCTAACAACCGCAATCGACCAAAGAACCCAAAAACAGAGCCAGAACATACCTGAAGTGAGAGCAGAATTCCGACACCGGAATTCGTCGCCTGCCATCACCACCGGAAAACGAACGGTGTCAGAGAACAGGAAAGGCCGACGGCGGTCATAAACCCTGACCCACAAAACGAGCAACGAAACCCTAACCCGTCGATCTAAACCCTAGAACCCATCAAAACCCAGATCCCGAGAACGGAATCGCCGCCTGGAGAACAGATGAGATGAGGTACCAGAGAGACCGAAAAGATAACGCTGTTGCCGGAAGGAACGACGGCGACGACCTTATTAACACGAAAAAGCTTAAAAAACCGAACCACCGGCGAGATGCCGGTGGCCGGAAGCTACAACGTACCTGTCGACAACAAACCGGAGAACAGGACAGACAGAAGAAAGAGGAAGGAGGCCGGAAAGGTAAAAAAAAAACGAACGGTGGTGTTGGTGGATGTAGAAGAAATGGGAGGGTTGTGTTTGTGAGATGATTGTGAAAAGTGTTGCCGGAAAAAAGACAGAAGCAAAAGAGATCGGAGAAAAAATAGATCTGGGAAAAGTTTGGCACAAAGCCCAAGTTAGAGCAAAAAACGGGAGATATGGTTTTTATTGTCTTTTTTTTATACACACTTACTATTACTCTGTATTTAATGATAAATTTACAAGATTTAATTTAAGATATACTCCGTATTAAAAATAAAAATTTTCCTATAACTATATTAATCAATAATTAATAATAATCAATTGATAATGAAGAATATTACTTTTGTTAACTACGTATGATTAATTTTTTAATGAACACATATCAACATAATATATCGTGTGACACAATTGTAAACTAATGTTAAGAGTAACATAATTTGTAATTCCTGTATATACAAAACTAAGTTATATATGTATATAACTCCTAATTACTTACCAACTATATAAGATATGCATGTCTTAATTCAACTAACAGCCGCAGCAACGCGCGGCGCACCTCAACTAGTTATTAGTATAAGTAAATGGAATCTATGGTTATCTGAGAGTATGGTACGTTAGAGAAGCTTATGGTGCTAACTTTTAAGTAGTGCATAGTAGTTTTCTTTGTTGGATTTCATTCAAACAGGACCTTAGTATGCCTTTATAGTGAAGAAGAAATATGCTTGAGTTATTAACGATAAGGTGGTTTTGGATTAGTATTGAATATATATGATTCATGCAAGAATATTTGCATCTTGAATATGACCAACTGATTACTTCTAAATTATAAAATAAATATCATCAATTTTAAAGTAATTACAATATATTGCATGCTTAAACTTGTGCATAGTAATAGTACGTCGTATATGCTACAATCGGTTCAACCTTCTATACTTGTCATGTTGATCATGTCTTATTTCATAATAATATAGTCAAAACTATATACTTTGCCAAATTTACTGAACTTTTAATTTTTCCTCAGCTTCTGCGCATGATTGATGATGGACAAGCAGTTGATATATCCGGTCTATCTGAGAAGTCACTAGTAAAGTATCTACGAAAGCTGTTTTTGTCCTTGAACCTCAATGAAAATGGCTGTTTAGTTTTTCTGTTGCCTTCGGGCGCCCGTCCTACCCTAAAGGTTGTTGGGGGTGTTATACGGCCTAAATCTGAGTCTGAAGTTCCTCTTATGGATAAACATCAATCACATAATGATCTGATCGCTGTATATAAGTATATTTAAAGTGATCTTATATTGTGGTCTGTATTTTACCCTTTTTTTTACATGCACAAAATTGTTTCGAGCTTTTAGGGTTATTGGGCCTGCTATGCCATCTGCAGAATTGCTTGCAGCTACAGCTAAGTTAACCAAAACAGATGCTGAATTAAGGTATGCCTTTTTTTTCTTTGAAATTTTGTGGTCACCATGTATATCTAAAACAATTTATCAAGTCTTGATCAATGAAAAAGTAGATTTACATGTATACCCTTTGTTTGTTGATGTTACTTTTTTAAATACATAATATTAAGAACTTCTTTATGATGCATTCTATGTAATGTAGGGAAGCGGAAGTTGGTGAAGATGATGACTTATTTATTGGACCTCCACCTCCTGCTGTGGTCAAAGAGGCTGCATCTGACAATGAAGCAGAGCTTTTTTATGAGGTCACAACTTACTTTTTTTTTAAATGTGCTTCTTCAGTTACTTTTTTTCTTTTTAGCTTCATCTTTGATAATATTATTCAGTACTCGTGTTAACCTTAGCCACGGATCGCGCCCCTATATATAGGAATGATCCATAGCTAAGCACTAAATGGGACACAAACTGGATAAGTGAATATGGACCTCACATTTTTGAAATCCTAATTTTATACTAAAAAACGCGAAAGGGTACTATGTTCATTTTCATATATTTTGGTAATATATGTGAAAACATCTAACTTTGATGATCCTTTAGATTCCAAATCCTCTACCTCTCTGGGCCAATCGAGTCTAGAAGCTACACAACATGATTTTAGAAGGATATTGTAAGATGTGATATCCAAAGCAACACCTAAATTCTGTAGAAGTGAACTGCACTGGTTATAACTCATAAGTATCTGAATGATGCATATGCAAATGTTGTTGTTAGAATTGTATTTTTTTAGTAGGAAGAAGCTAAGGACGTCTTTACAAATAATGCCACATACTTTGAAGCAAGAAATAAAATAAAGCAAATAGTCCAAGTTCAACTCCTTGCAGCACAAGATCATGGTATAATCTGTTTGACTTTTAACATATTCTTCACCTCATTTTTTTGCAAATCTTTTATCATTCATTATATCTTTTTTTATCATTCATTAAATCTGTTTTTATCATTGACCTCATTTTTATCATTCATCATCTTCGTTTTTATCATTCATTGCCTCATTTTTATCATTCGTTGCCTCATTTTTATCATTCATCACCTCATTTTTATCATTCATCTTCTTTTTTATCATTCATCACGTTATTTTGTCATTCTTCGCTTATCATTCATCAGCTATCTTTATCATTCACTGGTATTTTTTTCGTTCATCGGATATTTTTATCATTCATCGGATACTTTTTATCATTCATCACGTTCTTTTATCATTCATCGTTTATCATTCATCGTTTATCATTCATCGTCTACTTTTATCATTCATTTGGTATTTTTATCAATTAACGGGTATTTTGATGAATGATATTGTTTTTTGATAAATGTGCTTGATGAATGATATTGTTTTTTGATAAATGAGAAGTGTTTGATGAATGATAGCATTATGATGAATGATAACCGTATTTTGATAAAAGATAAGTGTTTTTTATATGAATGAAAACAATTAGATGAATGATAATTGTTCGATAATTGGGCATTTGGTCTAGTGGTATGATTCTCGCTTTCAGTGCGGGAGGTCCCGAGTTCGATTCTCGGAATGCCCTATTAGGGGAAGGACATGCATATTCCATAATTGCAGTTCTTAACAGACCTTCATCTCTCAATGCGCTCAACACTGATATGGTTCGATTTCTTCACTATATAAATATATTTTTTCGTTTTTATTTGTATGCGTAGTTGTGTTAGATTCTTTCTAATATCAATTAAAATATTATTTGGGTCAAATACATATAATTGTTTATAGTTTATATCACCATATTCCTTCTGTATTTTTCTTAGGAGTTTTTATGATTGACTGCTATTATGTAGACTAATCCATAATATTTTACTATGTAGACTCAGGACCTTCATCCTTTCATTAAGTTTTAACTATCAAATTAATTACTTTTATTAGGACTTTCGGTTTCTATTTTTATTTTTTATGTTGTTAATGATATTTCACTATATACTATCGTTCACTGCTCATTTTTGTCATTCATCTAGTTTTTTTTATCATTATTCACCTCATTTTTTAGCAAATCTTTTATCATTCATTATATCCTTTTTTATCCTTTATTAATTTTTTTTATCATTGACCCCTTTTTTTTTTATCATGCATCACCTAATTTTTATCATTCATTACCTCCTTTTTATCATTCATCACCTCCTTTTAATCATTCATCTTCTTCTTTATTATCATTCATCACATTATTTTGTCATTCTTCGCTTATCATTCATCAGCTATCTTTATCATTCACTTGTATTTTTATCATTCATCGGATAATTTTATCATTCATCGGGTACTTTTTTATCATTCATCACGTTCTTTTATCATTCATCAGCTACTTTTATCATTCATTTGATATTTTTATCAATTATCGGGTATTTTGATTAATGATAAATGCATGATGAATTATACTGTTTGATGAATGAGAAGTGTTTGATGAATGATAACATTATGACGAATGATAAACGTATTCTGATAAAAGATAAGTGTTTTTTATATGAATGACAACAATTAGATAAATGATAATTGTTTGATAATTGGGCATTTGGTCTAGTGGTATGATAATCGCTTTCGGTGCGAGAGGTCCCGAGTTCGATTCTCGGAATGCCTTTTTCTTTTTTATAAAACTAATCATATTATATCATCTATTTGAAATTCCACTACTTTTGTAATTATATTAAAATGTTTGATGATATAAAATATTTTAATGCAAGATAATCATTTTGTGATGAATGATTATTCTTTTCTTATGAATAATAACCGATATTTAAAAATGATAACTATTTGACGAAAAATAATTTAGATGAATGATAATTTTTTCTAATGAATGATAAATGTTTGATGAATGATAATTTTCTGATGAAATGATAACCATTTGATGAATGATAATTATTTTCCGATGAACGTTAAATGTTTTTCGATGAATGATAATTATTTTTCAATGAACGATAATTATTTATCGATGAATGATAAATGTTTTTCGATGACTGATAAACGTTTTTCGATGAATGATAAATGTTTGATGAATGATAAATATTTTTCGATGAATGATAATTGTCTGATTATAATTGTTTTTTGATGAATGATAAACGTTTTTCAATAAATGATAAATATTTTTCTGATGGTTGGTGGTTGGGGTGGTTGGTGGTGGTGGTTGATTGTGGTGGTTAGTGGTGGTGGTTAGTGGTGGTGGTTGGTGAGTGGTGGTGGTGGTTGTGATGGTTGGTGTGGTTGGTGGTCGTGGGTGGTGGTGGTTGATGGTGGGCTGAAATGTCCCGTTCTTATTGATTAAAAATGTTCCATATTAATTGATTTCGTTGCGAGGTTTTGACCTCTATATGAGACGTTTTTCAAAGACTGCATTCATTTTTAAAACAAACCATAACCTTTATTTCATAAATAAAGGTTTAAAAAGCTTTACGTAGATTATCAAATAATGATAATCTAAAATATCCTGTTTACACACGACCATTACATAATGGTTTACAATACAAATATGTTACATCGAAATCAGTTTCTTGAATGCAGTTTTTACACAATATCATACAAACATGGACTCCAAATCTTGTCCTTATTTTAGTATGCAACAGCGGAAGCTCTTAGTATTCACCTAAGAATAAACATGCTTTAAACGTCAACAAAAATGTTGGTGAGTTATAGGTTTAACCTATATATATCAAATCGTAACAATAGACCACAAGATTTCATATTTCAATACACATCCCATACATAGAGATAAAAATCATTCATATGGTGAACACCTGGTAACCGACATTAACAAGATGCATATATAATAATATCCCCATCATTCCGGGACACCCTTCGGATATGATATAAATTTCGAAGTACTAAAGCATCCGGTACTTTGGATGGGGTTTGTTAGGCCCAATAGATCTATCTTTAGGATTCGCGTCAATTAGGGTGTCTGTTCCCTAATTCTTAGATTACCAGACTTAATAAAAAGGGGCATATTCGATTTCGATAATTCAACCATAGAATGTAGTTTCACGTACTTGTGTCTATTTTGTAAATCATTTATAAAACCTGCATGTATTCTCATCCCAAAAATATTAGATTTTAAAAGTGGGTCTATAACTCACTTTCACAGATTTTTACTTCGTCGGAAAGTAAGACTTGGCCACTGGTTGATTCACGAACCTATAACAATATATACATATATATCAAAGTATGTTCAAAATATATTTACAACACTTTTAATATATTTTGATGTTTTAAGTTTATTAAGTCAGCTGTCCTCGTTAGTAACCTACAACTAGTTGTCCACAGTTAGATGTACAGAAATAAATCGATAAATATTATCTTGAATCAATCCACGACCCAGTGTATACGTATCTCAGTATTGATCACAACTCAAACTATATATATTTTGGAATCAACCTCAACCCTGTATAGCTAACTCCAACATTCACATATAGAGTGTCTATGGTTGTTCCGAAATATATATAGATGTGTCGACATGATAGGTCGAAACATTGTATACGTGTCTATGGTATCTCAAGATTACATAATATACAATACAAGTTGATTAAGTTATGGTTGGAATAGATTTGTTACCAATTTTCACGTAGCTAAAATGAGAAAAATTATCCAATCTTGTTTTACCCATAACTTCTTCATTTTAAATCCGTTTTGAGTGAATCAAATTGCTATGGTTTCATATTGAACTCTATTTTATGAATCTAAATAGAGAAAGTATAGGTTTATAGTCGGAAAAATAAGTTACAAGTCGTTTTTGTAAAGGTAATCATTTCAGTCGAAAGATCGACGTCTAGATGACCATTTTAGAAAACATACTTCGACTTTGAGTTTAACCATAATTTTTGGATATAGTTTCATGTTCATAATAAAAATCATTTTCCCAGAATAACAACTTTTAAATCAAAGTTTATCATAGTTTTTAATTAACTAACCCAAAACAGCCCGCGGTGTTACTACGACGGCGTAAATCCGGTTTTACGGTATTTTTCGTGTTTCCAGGTTTTAAATCATTAAGTTAGCATATCATATAGATATAGAACATGTGTTTAGTTGATTTTAAAAGTCAAGTTAGAAGGATTAACTTTTATTTGCGAACATGTAAACGTTGTTTTGAAACCTTTAGGTTAACGATCTTGTTGAATGTTGTCAACCCATTGTTTATTATAACAAATGAGATGTTAAATTGTTATATTATCATGATATTATGATATATAATATATCTTAGTATGATATATATACAGTTAAATGTCGTTACAACGATAATCGTTACATATATGTCTCGTTTCGAAATCATTAAGTTAGTAGTCTTATTTTTACATATGTATTTCATTATTAATACACTTAATAATATATTTACTTATCATTTAAAATAATTAACCAAGTGTATCAATATCTTAATATGATTCATATGTACCTAGTAAGACGTTGTTATAACGATAATCGTTATATATATCGTTTTCGAGTTTCTTAAATTAATAGTCTCATTTTTATGTATATAACTCATTGTTAAAATACCTAATGAGATACATACTTATAATAAAATCATGTTAACTATATATATAACCATATATATGTCATCGTATAGTTTTTACAAGTTTTAACGTTCGTGAATCACCGGTCAACTTGGGTGGTCAATTGTCTATATGAAACCTATTTCAATTAATCAAGTCTTAACAAGTTTGATTGCTTAACATGTTGAAAACACTTAATCATGTAAATAACAATTTCATTTAATATATATATATAAACATGGAAAAGTTCGGGTCACTACATGGGCAGTGGTGGTTGATGGTGATACATGGTTGGTGGTGGTGATACGTGGTTGGTGGTGGTGGTTAGTGGTGGTGGGTGGTGGTCGTGGTGGTGGGTGGTGTTGATTAATAGTGTTGGTTGGTGATGGTGGTGGTTGCTGGTGGTGGTTGCTGGTGGTGGTTGGAGGTGATGGGTGGTGGTGGTGGTAGTTGGTGGTGGTGGTTAATGGTGATGGTTGGTGGTGGTGGTTGGTAGTAGTGGTGGGTGGTGGGTGGTGGTGGTGATTGGTGGTGGTGGTGGTGGTGGGTGGTGGTGGTTGGTGGTGGTGGGTGGTGGTTGGTGGTGGTGGTGATGGTTGATGGTGGTGGGTGGTGGTGGTTAATGGTCGTGGTGGGTGGTGGTGGCGGTTGGTGGTTGGTGGTGGGTGGTGGTGGTTGGTGGTGGTGATTGGTGGTGGTGGTGGTGGGAGGTGGTGGTGGTGGTGGGTAGTGGAGGTGGTGGTGGTGGGTGGTGGTTGGTGGTGGTGGTGGTTGATGGTGGTGGGTGGTGGTGGTTAGTGGTCGTGGTGGGTGGTGGTAGCGGTTGGTGGCTGGTGGTGGTGGTGGGAGGTGGTTGGTGGGTGGTGGTGGGTGGTGATGGTGGGTGGTAGTTGGTGGTTGGTGGTGGTGGGTGGTGGTTGTGGGTGGGTGGTTGGTGGTGGTGGTGGGTGGTGGATGGTGGTGGGTGGTGGCTATTGGTGGTGGTAGTGGTTGGTGGTGGTGGGTGGTGGGTGGTGGTGGTGGTTGGTGGTGGTTGGTGGTGGTGGTTGGTGGTGGGTGGTGGTGGTTGGTGGTGGTGGGTGGTGGTGGGTGGTTGGTGGTGGGTGGTGGTGGTTGGTGGTGGTGGTGGTGATTGGTGGTGGTGGTGGTGGTTAGTGGTGATGGTTGGTGGGGGTTGGTGGCGGTGGGTGGTGGTGGTGGGTGGTGGTTGTGGTGGTCGGTGGTTGGTGGTTGATGGTGGTGGGTGGTGGTGGTTGGTGGTGGTGGTGGGTGGTGGTGGTTGGTGGTGGTGGTGGTGGCTGGTGGTGGTGGTGGCGGTGGTGTTGGTAGGTGGTGGGTGGTGGTTGGTGGTGGTGGTTGGTGGTGGGTGGTGGTAGTGGGTGGTGCTGGTGGGTGGTGATGGTGGTGGTTGATGGTGGTATGTGGTGGTGGTGGTGGTGGTTGGTGGGGTTTGGTGGTGGGGGTTGGTGGTGGTGGTTGGTGGTGGTGGTGGTGGTGGTAGTGGTGGTGATTGGTGGTGGGTGGTGGTGGTAGGTGGTGGGTGATGGTGGTGGTGGTGGGTGGTGGGTGATGGTGGTGGGTGGTGGTGGGTGGTGGTGGTGGGTGGTGGTGGGTGGTCGTGGTGGTGGTTGTGGTTGGTGGTGGTTGGTGATGGTGGAGGGTGATGGTGGTAGGTGGTGGTGGTGGTGATTGGTGGTGGGTGGTGGTGGTGGGTGGTGGTGGTTGGTGGTGGTGATTGGTGGTGGTGGTGGGTGGTGGTAGTTGGTGATGGTTGGTGGTGGTGATTGGTGATGGTGGTGGTGGTTGGTGGTGGTGGTGGCTGGTGGGTGGTGGTGGTGGTGGTAGTGGTGGGTGGTGGTTGGTGGTGATGGTTGGTGGGGGTGGTGGTAGGTGGTGGTGGTGATGGTTGCTGATGGTGGTGGTTGTGGGTGGGTGGGTGGGTGGTGGTGGTAGTTGGTGGTTGGTGGTGGTGGTGGTGGTTGGTGGTGGTTGGTAGTGGTGGTGGTTGGTGGTGGTGGTTGGTGGTGGTGGGTGGTGGTGGTTGGTGATGGTGGTGGTTGATAGTGGTTGGTGGTGGTAGGTGGTGGGTGGTGGTGGGTGGTCGTGTGGTGGTGGTTGGTGGTGGGTGGTCGTGGTGGTGGTGGTTGGTGGTGGTTGGTGGTGGTGGGGGTGGTGGTTGTGGGTGGGTGGTGGGGGTGGTGGGTGGTGGGTGGTGGTGGTTGGTGGTTGGTGGCGGGGGTGGTGGTGGTGGGTGGTGGTGGTGGTGGATGGTGATGGGTGGTGATTAAGGTGGTTGATAATATGTTAACTTTTCTATAATTGAATTTTATTAATTATAATTATTAAAATGACCTTTTTACCCTTTTATGCATTTTAAGCTAAATTGAAATTTTATGATATTTTGTGGTCCATATTTGCTTATCCAGTTTGTACCCATTTTAAGCTTAGCCACGGATCATGCCCCTATGAAAATTAATATATAGGGTTTTTATAACTTTGAAAATTCATCCTTGTCAAATTTATTAATATTGTAAATCAGTAATCTAATTCACAATATTTGACAAAATATATAAATAATCTAATTGGTATTCAAAATCAAATTAACATTTGATAAAAGACCAATTATATAAACCAAAGAGTCAATGGCTTGGCGATATCGAGGTTACTCTTACAAACTTGAGGTTGAGGGTTCGAGTCCTGTTTAGGACATTTCTTGGTGTATATATATTCGTGTAATTAGTATTGGAGGTGTGTGAGTTTGCCTTTAAAATAAAATTAACTTATATAATTGGCCTTTAATCAATAATTCATTCAATGATAATATAATATTAGCGTGTATGTGTCTTGATAAGTTGAACTTGCGGGCATAGTTCAGTGATTTACCCCATGTCCTTGAGTCATGAGATAGGGAGAGGTCATGCATTCGATCTTTAGAGATGCACCTGATTTCTTTAAATCAATTGAACACTAATAGTGGTGGTATTTATTGACTCTATAAGGAAGTTTTACTGGCTCACTCGATGGGACAAAGGCTCGACCGCATACCCATATGGATTGTGGTTCGATTTCTCCTGGTTAGCAAACCCGAACTTATGCGTGGGTGACAAATATGAATATTCGATGTCAAAATTGCCGTTAAAAAAATAAATAATCTAATTGGCAAATTTTGTTATAGTTAGTTATTTTTAATTAACTATGAGGTTTATTGATTTAAATCAACAACTTTTATACTTTAATGATATTTTACATCAATTTTATTTTTATGATTTGTTTTATTAGATAAATTTTCACCTCCGTTATTTGGAATTGGATGGTCACAACAAATGTGAACACATACGTGTATCGCGGTTGTATGCAATTAATTGAAAATATAGCGTTTATTTCGTAAAATTATTTCGTATTTAATGATTATTTTGATAAAACATAACTTGAGTCCAACGAAAATATAAAGTCCGTCAAAAATTTAGGTGGGTTTAATAGGGGTTTCATGAAAAATAGAGAAGTTACCGTTTGACCCTTGAAATTTACCTTTCCACCCCTGTGAAGTTTCAATTTTCCTCGTAAGTAATTTTCGTTTCGCCTCTTGAATTTTTCGATGGTTGTCATTTTTTTAGTATGGAGTCATTGTGTGTTCAATAGTTGAAGCTTTATGTATAAACGTTTTAAGCACGAACTGTGTAATATTCATACCCCTTTGTTTATTGGCAGGGCCGTCCTGTTAATTTTATGAGCTATGTTCGAAAAATAAAATTGGACCATATTATATATATCTAACTCTAATTTTTAAATTATTACCCATAAAGTGATGGAATCGATGTCGGGGTATTGGAGTGAAGCATTGGATTACAAAGTATTCGACATTGATTATGAATTTTATTTTTTTAAATTATAAATTATTAATTAACAAACGGACATATATGTAAAATTGGGGATGATTCTCACACACTGTTTTTTGATCCTCACACACCCTTTTACCCTATTATTAGGGGGAGTTCAAGTAAATTGTTGTGTGAGAATCAAAAAATAGTGTGTGAGAATCATCCCCTATGTAAAATGGGTCTAGATTAGTAATATTAATATATATTTTTTGGATATTGAGCCCTTACACGCCTTATACACTCCAATATCGTGTATTGGTCGCTTGGCTACATGATATTCTTTGTATTACGTGTTTAATGATATTGATTGCGACATTTTGTTTACTTATTAATTTTCACCATTATAAGTAAGGGGATGATTTTCACACACACTTTTTTGATCCTCACACACCAATTGAGTATTATTAGAAGAGTAAAAAGTTAAAATAGGTGTGTGAGGATCAAAAAAATGTATGTGAGAATCATCCCCTTTATAAGTAACTCATTAAATATTAAATATTAAATTTGAGTATTAACATTAAAATATAATATGACGTAAAATTGATGTTACTTATCTATATTTGCGTTTGCAGTATAATATAAATCTCTAAAATGATAATGTCATAAATAAAGATTATCTAAGTTTAAAAAAACTTAAAAAAAAAATTATAAATCTCACATGATAATGTCATTAAAATAATTAATTATTTTTTAATAAAAATATTAACATGATAATTGTGTAATATATGAATCATTATGTACAACATTATGATAAAATATTATCATGACTATATATACAATATGTGAAGCATTATGTACAACTTTATGGTAAAACACCCTCATGATCATATGTACAAGATTTGAAATATTATGTACAACCTTATGATAAAACACCCTCATGACTATATGTACACACTTTAAAACAAATTGTACAATCTTTTACAAAACACCTCATGAACACATGTACAAACTTTGAAGCATATTGTACAACCTTCATATAATAATTGTATTTTAGTTTTTTTTTATAAATTAAAGAGGCATTCGTAATTGCTAATAATTATTATTAAAAATATAAATACTAAATTTTAAAGCAAACTTTATTATTATTATTATTATTCAATATAAGTTCTATTTACATCATTAATTACGTTACATACGTATGCGAAATAAATATCTCAATAAATTGTTGTAATGTAGCATTTATGACAAGAAAAATAATAATTGTGATAAAAATTGAAAGAAAGTGGTGGGTTTGGTCTAATAATGCATGTGTCAATTTTTAACTCTTTTAAAGCTCCAAAAATGCTTGCCTTTTTGGCCCGTTTCAAAACTATTGACAATGTTGGTGATAGAGTCGTTTGGGCTGCTAGCCCTTTTGAGGCATTTTCGGTTTCTGATGTTTTACGCATCTTGGTTCATTCCAACTCCCTTGTTTCCCCTATTTGGCCTAAAGTAATTTGTTCTAATAATGTCCCTTCAAAGATCATGATTTTTCATTGGCTTGCAATCAAAAAAAGTATTCCCGTCAAATATGTTTTAGCAAGAAGACATATTTTACCACCAAATCTATCAACGCTTTGTGTATGGTGCGGGACAGATGTAGAAACTATTGAACATTTGTTAATCCATTGCAAATGGTCTTCGAGCATTTGGTCGGATCTCTTTCGTTGGTGGAATATCTGGTGAGTTATTCCAAGTTCAATCGTTGAATTCTCTTTCGATTGGTTTCACGGGTTCGGTATAAAGGCTTCTAAATTTTGAAAGGTGATTGGACCCTGTGACGACCCAGAAATTTCTGACCAAATTTAAACTTAATCTTTGTATGATTAACGTTTCCGACACGATAAGCAAAGTCTGTAAAACTGAATCTCAAAATTTTTGAACTACTTTCATATATTCAATTACCCTTTATTTGTTCTCGACGATTCGCGAACAATTATATGTAAATAGATACATATATACACACACACACACACACACACACATATATATATATATATATATATATATATATATATATATATATATATATATATATATATATATATATATATATATACTATAACTTGAAAGCGTAACAAAGTATTAATTGTATGAATAACTTGCGACATGTATTTAAAACGTGTTTATGAATATTGAATATATATTAACTTGGTTATAAAACGTTTGATAATACTATTATATTAGTAAATAACAAGACGATGATATATAGAAGTAAATGACCAAAACACTCAAATGTATAGGTTATATTTCGAGTGGTATAGTTTATGGATAATTTAAGTCTATATTTTGACAAAGGTACGAGTCACGTAACGTAAAGTACAAGTTTTCTCAGTGTACGAAAGGACGTTCGAAAAACCGGAACCGGGACATAAGTCGAGTGACGACGTACGACTTATCGGAACAAAAATTACAAATCAACTATGCACGGGAATAAAATATAATATATAATTAATTATTAATTATATAAATTATATATATTATATATATAATAAAATAATATGTCGACAAGGAAGTGGCCAAAAATTGATGAGCTGGATATTACAGGCCCGCGATCGCGGAGCCCATATCACACAAAATGTCGCGATCGCGGAGCAAGAATAATGTGAGCTGTCCCAGGGTACCATGCGATCGCATGGTTTATACCCACAAACCCCATGCGATCGCATCAGGACTGATTTCAGAAGTGGCTATAAAAGCCCGAATTTTCTCTGTTGAATCCATCCACTTTCTATCTCTCGATCTCTCTATATTTATATTATTATTATTATTATTATTATTATTATTATTATTATTATTATTATTATTATTATTATTATTATTATTATTATTATTATTATTATTATTATTATTATTAAGGTTAATATTATTATTAATCTTATTATTATTATTAGTAGTATACATAAAATATTACGACGAGGTCATGAGCGTGTCACTTTCAAAACGAGTTTTCAAACGGATTTAAGCTAAGGAAACTATGTGTTATAGCTATGGAGGTTATGGGTAATGTTCATGGGTATTGTTCGCAAGTCAAACCTAGTGTTTATCATCTCTGTTGAGTCCACGTACTTTCCTGCAATATTGAATCACGAAATTGATACGTGAGCATTCATATCTTATTTTTTATATATAAATAGTGTATACATGTCTAGTGCTCGAGTATATATGTTTATGCATGCTTGTATGCCAATTTTCGTCGTTAGATATTTTATGATAAATCACGAACATAATACATATACTACTGATAAAAAGTATATGATATGCATGTTATTGGAAAGCTGGCGAAAAATCAATAACTTTTCATTTAGAAATCGCGTAATTTCGATGAACGAATTAAAAGATATGATCAACTGAATTATGATTGACGTTAATTGAAATTGCTTTTGAATCTGCAATTAAGATTTAAACAACTTGTTTATGAGATTGACGAAATGTCCCGTTCATATTGATTATAAACGTTCCATATTAATTGATTTCGTCGCGAGGTTTTGACCTCTATATGAGACGTTTTTCAAAGACTGCATTCATTTTTAAAACAACCATAACCTTTATTTTATCGATAAAGGTTTAAAAAACATTACGTAGATTATCAAATAATGATAATCTAAAATATACCGTTTACACATGACCATTACATAATGGTTTATAATAAGAATATATTACATCAAAAATAAGTTTCTTGAATGCAGTTTTTACATAATATCATACAAGCATGGACTCCAAATCTTGTCCTTATTTTAGTATGCAACAGTGGAAGCTCTTAATAATCACCTGAGAATAAACATGCTTTAAACGTCAACAAAAATGTTGGTGAGTTATAGGTTTAACCTATATATTTATCAATCGAAATAATAGACCACAAGATTTCATATTTCAATACATCCCATACATAGAGATAAAAAAATCATTCATACGGTGAACACCTGGTAACCGACATTAACAAGATGCATATAGAATATCCCCATCATTCCAGGACACCCATCGGACATGATAATTTCGAAGTACTAAAGCATTCCAAATTTCAGAATGGGGCTTGTTGGGCCCGATAGATCTATCTTTAGGATTCGCGTCAATTTGGGGGTCTGTTCCCAAATTCTTAAGCTACCAAGCTAAAAAGGGGCATATTCGGCTTCGATCATTCACCCATATAAAGTAGTTTCATTTACTTGTGTCTATTTCGTAAAACATTTATAAATTTGCATGTATTCTCATTCCAAAATATTAGATTTTAAAAGTGGGACTATAACTCACTTTCACAGATTTTTACTTCGTCGGGAAGTAAGAGTTGGCCACTGGTCGATTCACGAACCTATAACAAATATGTACATATATATCAAAGTATGTTCAAAATATATTTACAACATTTTTAATACGTTTTAATGTTTTAAGTTTATTAAGTCAGCTGTCCTCGTTAGTAACCTACATCTAGTTGTCCATAGTTAGATGTACAGAAAATAAATTGATATATATTATCTTAACCCAATCCACGACCCAGTGTATACACGTCTCAGGCTAGATCACAACTCAAAGTATATATATTTTTGGAATCAACCTCAACCCTGTATAGCTAACTCCAACATTACTGCATATAGAGTGTCTATGGTTGTTCCAAATAATATATATAGATGGGTCGATATGATATGTCAAAACATTTGCATACGTGTCTATGGTATCCCAAGATTACATAATATATTAGAATACATGTATAATACAATACAAGTTAGCTAGAATATGATTTGTATTAGAAAGATATCTTACTGTAAATAAGAAAGATTTATTGAGGTTGGATGATCACTTAAAGTGGATTTGCAAGATTGGAAGTAAGCTAGCAAACTTGGAAGTATTCTTGATTTTATGAAACTAGAACTTATAAAATTTATGAAGAACACTTAGAACTTGAAGATAGAACTTGAGAGAGATCAATTAGATGAAGAAAATTGAAGAATGGAAGTGTTTGTAGGTGTTTTTGGTCGTTGGTATATGGATTAGATATAAAGGATGTGTAATTTTGTTTACATGTAAATAAGACATGAATGATTACTAATATTTTTGTAATTTTATGAGATATTTCATGCTAGTTGCCAAATGAGGGTTCTCACATATGTTAGGTGACTTACATGGGCTGCTAAGAGCTGATCATTAGAGTGTATATACCAATAGTACATACATCTAAAAGCTGTGTATTGTACGAGTACGAATACGGGTGCATACGAGTAGAATTGTTGATGAAACTGAATGAGGATGTAATTGTAAGCATTTTTGTTAAGTATAAGTATTTTGATAAGTGTCTTGAAGTCTTTCAAAAGTGTTTGAATACATATAAAAACACTACATGTATATACATTTTAACTAAGTCGTTAAGTCATCGTTAGTCGTTACATGTAAGTGTTGTTTTGAAACCTTTAGGTTAACGATCTTGTTAAATGTTGTTAACCCATTGTTTATTATATCTAAAGAGATGTTAAATTATTACATTATCATGATATTATGATATATTAATATATCTTAGTATGATATTTATACAGTTAAATGTTGTTACAACGATAATCGTTACATATATGTCTCGTTTCGAAATCATTAAGTTAGTAGTCTTGTTTTTTTACATATGTAGTTCATTGTTAATATACTTAATGATATTTTTACTTATCATAATATCATGTTAACTATATATATATATATATATATATATATATATATATATATATATATATATATATATATATATATATATATATATATATATATATCCATATATATGACATCATATAGTTTTTACAAGTTTTAACGTTCGTGAATCACCGGTCAACTTGGGTGGTCAATTGTCTATATGAAACCTATTTCAATTAATCACGTCTTAACAAGTTTGATTACTTAACATGTTGGAAACACTTAATCATATAAATATCAATTTCATTTAATATATATAAACATGGAAAATTTCGGGTCACTACAGTACCTACTCGTTAAATAAATTTCGTCCCGAAATTTTAAATAGTTGGAGGTGTTGACGTATCTTCTGGAAATAAGTGCGGGTATTTATTTTTCATCTGATCTTCTCGTTCCCAGGTGAACTCGGGTCCTCTACGAGCATTCCATCAAACCTTAACAATTGGTATCTTGTTTTGCTTAAGTCTTTTAACCTCACGATCCATTATTTCGACGGGTTCTTCGATGAATTGAAGTTTTTCGTTGATTTGGATTTCGTCTAACGGAATAGTGAGATCTTTTTTAGCAAAACATTTCTTCAAATTCGAGACGTGGAAAGTGTTATGTACTGCCGCGAGTTGTTGAGGTAACTCAAGTGGGTAAGCTACTGGTTCGACACGATCAATAACCTTGAATGGTCCAATATACCTTGAATTTAATTTTCCTCGTTTACCAAATCGAACAACGCCTTTCCAAGGTGCAACTTTAAGCATGAGCATTTCTCCAATTTCAAATTCTATATCT
Source organism: Rutidosis leptorrhynchoides (assembly GCF_046630445.1). NCBI lineage: Eukaryota > Viridiplantae > Streptophyta > Magnoliopsida > Asterales > Asteraceae > Rutidosis > Rutidosis leptorrhynchoides. The sequence goes on from NC_092333.1 coordinate 559,646,805, forward strand.
TTTCTTTTAATGTCAGCGTAGCTCTTTTGTTGACTTTGGACGGTTTTCAACCGTTGTTGAATTTGGATGATCTTCTCGGTAGTTTCTTGTATTATCTCCGGACCCGTAATCTGTCTATCCCCCACTTCACTCCAACAAATCAGAGACCTGCACTTTCTACCATAAAGTGCTTCAAACGGCGCCATCTTAATGCTTGAATGGTAGCTGTTGTTGTAGGAAAATCCTGCTAACGGTAGATGTCGATCCCAACTGTTTCCGAAATCAATAACACATGCTCGTAGCATGTCTTCAAGTGTTTGTATCGTCCTTTCGCTCTGCCCATCAGTTTGTGGATGATAGGCAGTACTCATGTCTAGACGAGTTCCTAATGCTTGCTGTAATATCTGCCAGAATCTTGAAATAAATCTGCCATCCCTATCAGAGATAATAGAGATTGGTATTCCATGTCTGGAGACGAATTCCTTCAAATATAGTTGTGCTAACTTCTCCATCTTGTCATCTTCTCTTATTGGCAGGAAGTGTGCTGATTTGGTGAGACGATCAACTATTACCCAAATAGTATCAAAATCACTTGCAGTCCTTGGCAATTTAGTGATGAAATCCATGGTAATGTTTTTCCATTTCCATTCCGGGATTTCGGGTTGTTGAAGTAGACCTGATGGTTTCTGATGCTCAGCTTTGACCTTAGAACACATCAAACATTCCCCTACGTATTTAGCAACATCGACTTTCATACCTGGCCACCAAAAATGTTTCTTAAGATCCTTGTACATCTTTCCCGTTCCAGGATGTATTGAGTATCTGGTTTTATGAGCTTCTCTAAGTACCATTTCTCTCATATCTCCAAATTTTGGTACCCAAATTCTTTCAGCCCTATACCGGGTTCCGTCTTCCCGAATATTAAGATGCTTCTCCGATCCTTTGGGTATTTCATCCCTTATGTTTCCCTCTTTTAAAACTTCTTATTGTGCCTCCTTTATTTGAGTAGTAAGGTTAGTGTGAATCATTATATTCATAGCTTTTACTCGAATAGGTTCCCTGTCCTTTCTGCTCAAGGCGTCGGCTATCACATTTGCCTTCCCCGGGTGATAACGAATCTCAAAGTCATAATCATTCAACAATTCAATCCATCTGCGCTGCCTCATGTTCAGTTGTTTCTGATTAAATATGTGTTGAAGACTTTTGTGGTCGGTATATATAATACTTTTGACCCCATATAAGTAGTGCCTCCAAGTCTTTAATGCAAAAACAACCGCGCCTAATTCCAAATCGTGCGTCGTATAATTCTGCTCTTGAATTTTTAATTGTCTAGACGCATAAGCAATTACCTTTGTTCGTTGCATTAATACACAACCGAGACCTTGCTTTGAGGCGTCACAATATATCACAAAATCATCATTCCCTTCAGGTAATGACAATATAGGTGCCGTAGTTAACGTTTTCTTCAACAATTAAAACGCTTTCTCTTGTTCATCCTTCCATTCAAATTTCTTCCCTTTATACGTTAATGCAGTCAAGGGTTTTGCTATTTTGGAAAAATCTTGGATGAATCTCCTGTAATAACCAGCTAGCCCTAAAAATTGGCGTATGTGTTTCGGAGTTTTCGGGGTTTCCCACTTTTCAACTATTTCAATCTTTGTTGGATCCACCTGAATACCTTCTTTGTTCACTATATGACCGAGGAATTGAACTTCTCCCAACCAAAATGCACACTTTGAAAATTTAGCGTACAATTTTTCTTTCCTTAACAACCCTAGCACTTTTCTCAAATGTTCTTCGTGCTCTTGGTCATTCTTTGAGTAAATAAGTATGTCATCGATGAAAACAATGACAAACTTTTCAAGGTATGGTCCACACACTCGGTTCATGAGGTCCATGAACACAGTTGGTGCGTTAGTCAACCCAAACGGCATAACCATAAACTCGTAATGACCATAACGCGTCCTAAAAGCAGTCTTTGGAATATCATCCTCCTTCACCCGCATTTGATGATACCCATAACGTAAATCAATCTTCGAATAAACCGACAAACCTTGTAGTTGATCAAATAAGTCGTCGATTCTCGGTATTGGGTAGTGGTTCTTGATGGTAAGTTTGTTCAACTCTCGGTAGTCGATACACAACCTGAATGTACCATCTTTCTTCTTGACAAACAGAACAGGAGCTCCCCATGGTGATGTACTTAGTCGAATGAAACCACGCTCTAAAAGTTCCTATAACTGACTTTGTAATTCTTTCATTTCGCTGAGTGCGAGTCTGTATGGAGCACGAGCTATTAGTGCAGCTCCTGGTATAAGGCCTATTTGAAATTCAACGGATCGATGTGGGGGTAATCCCGGTAATTCTTTCAGAAATACATCGGAAAATTCTTTTGCGATGAGAACATCACTGATGTTCTTTTCTTCAGGTTTAACTTCCTCGATGTGTGCTAGAATGACGTAACAACCTTTTCTTATTAGTTTTTGCGCCTTCAAACTACTAATAAGATTTAATTTCGCGTTGTTCTTTTCTCCGTACACCATTAAAGGTTTTCCCTTTTCACGCATAATGCGAATCGCATTTTTGTAACAAACGACCTCTGCTCTCACCTTTTTCAACCAGTCCATGCCAATTATTACATCAAAACTCCCTAACTCGACTGGTATTAAATCAATTTTAAACGTTTCATCCCCCAGTTTAATTTCTCTATCCCGACATATATTATCTGCTAAAATTAATTTACCATTTGCTAATTCGAGTAAGAATTTACTATCCAAAGGCGTCAATGGGCAACTTAACTTAGCACAAAAATCTCTACTCATATAGCTTCTATCCGCACCCGAATCAAATAAAACATAAGCAGATTTATTATCAATAAGAAACGTACCCGTAACAAGCTCCGGGTCTTCCTGCGCTTCTGCCGTATTAATATTGAAAACTCTTCCGCGGCCCTGCCCATTAGTATTCCCCTGATTCGGGCAATTACTTCTAATGTGGCCCGGTTTTCCACATCCATAACAAACAAAGGCGGCATTACTTGTTTCGCCACTATTTGTTCCTTTAGTTCTGTTAAACTTTGGTCCGTAGACCTCACACTTTTTCGCACCATGGCCAGTTCTTTTACACTTGGTACAAAATGTCGTGCAGAACCCATTCTGGTGGTACTCTTCACACCTTTGGCATTTTTGGTTTTTGTTGCCGTTGTTGTTATTGAGGTTGTTGTTGAGATTATTATTGTTGTTGGAACGGTTGTTGTAGTTGTTGTTGTTGTTGGGATGTTTGTTGCAGTTATTATACAGTTATTGTTACGATTGTTGTTGCGGTTGTTGGGATAGTTGTTGCAATTGTGGTTGTAATTGTTGTTGTTGTTGTTGTTCTGGTGACTCTGGTCACCATTTTCCTCCCACTTCCTCTTGAGTTGTTTCGTGTTGGCTTCTTCGGCTGCCTGCTCTTTAATTCTTCCATCAATCTGATTTATGAGTTTATGAGCCATTCGACTTGCCTTCTGTATAGAAGCGGGCTCGTGTGAACTCACATCTTCTTGAATCCTTACTGGTAACCCTTTTACAAACGTGTCGATCTTCTCTTCTTTATCTTCGAACGCTCCCGGACACAATAGGCACAACTCTGTGAATCGTCGTTCATATATGGTAATGTCGAACCCTTGTGTTCGTAACTCTCTAAGTTCTGCCTTAAGTTTATTGACTTCTTTTCTAGGATGGTACTGCTCGTTCATCAATTGCTTGAATGCTGACCACGGTAGTGCGTAAGCAGCATTTTGTCCTACCTGTTCAAGATAGGTGTTCCACCACATTAACGCAGTACCTGTGAAGGTATGCGTAGCGTACTTAACTTTGTCCTCTTCAGTACACTTACTTATGGTAAATACCGATTCGACTTTCTCGGTCTACCGTTTCAATCCAATTGGTCCTTTGGTTCCATCAAATTCCAAAGGTTTGCAGGCAGTGAATTCTTTGTAGGAGCATCCTACACGATTTCTTGTGGAATTAGTTCCACTGCTAGATCCAGAGTTATTGTTATTTTGCATCGCAGCCTGTACTGCGGCTATGTTTGCTGCAAGGAAAACACGGATGTCTTCCTCACTCATGTTCAAATTCTGACGAGTCGCTGGTGCCATTTCCTTTAAAATAGCCAACTGAATCGAGTTAATCATACAGAATATTAAGAGTAGTCAATAGTATTTCGTAGCATAATATGCACTTATTTATAAAAGCTTTTTCTTCATATTAGCGTTTTATAAGTTTAAATTTGGGTATTACCTACCCGTTAAGTTCATACTTAGTAGCTAATATACAATTCAACTACTACAATTCCATATGAAAAACTGATTATAATAATATATCACATACAATAATTCTTCAAACTTACAACTTCGCTATATTACATATAACATGAAATATAGTACACTTTGATACAGGACAGTTTTGAAGAAAAATCTAGTTAATACGCAAGTTGTTCAGCAAAAGGAAATAAAGACACGTAATTCATAAGTCCAGAAACAAGTCATGCATTCTGGTTTTACTAAGACGACTTCCCATCCTTGGTCTTGTGGAAAATAACCGTTATGACCATTGGCTAGGCAGCATTTTTTAATGTCGTCAAAAGGACGAGGGTTTTGTAATGTCCAACAGCCCCGTAATAATCTAAAAACCTTGTTTCTCACCCCAACTACTGAATCCATCACTTGTGGGAAGGTTTTATTTAAAAGTTGCAATCCGATGTTCTTTTTCTCACTTTGGTAAGAAGCGAACATCACTAACCCGTAAGCATAACAGGCTTCTTTATGTTGCATGTTAGAAGCTCTTTCTAATTCACAAAATCCTATGTTGGGATATGTTGAGTCAAAATAGGTTCGTAACCCGTAGCGTAAAATTGCATCTGGGTTTCCCGCACTAAATGCCTTAAAGAAAACTTGGCGTAACTTAAAGTCTCCCCAATGTGATATACCCCATCTTTCAAAGGAAAGCCTTTTATATACTAAGGCATGCCTGGAATGTCTTTCAAACATTTGACAAACTAATTTTGCCGTAACTAATTGTGCTGATGAATTCTGCCCGACTCTAGACAAGATTTCATCAATCATATCTCCTGGTAGGTCTTTTAAAATTTTTGGTTGTCTATCCTTAACGTCCATTTTGTGTTTTTATACTGTAAAATAGACAATGATTAGATTCGTAAAAGATAATTAACAAACAATACAAGCAATTTTTACATAGAACATAAAAGTACAAGCACACTACAATACATATAATACACAATATGATTACAACCCTCTAATCTGAATCACTGGTTTCTTCTTCTTCGGACTTGGTTCGTTTTCCTAATTTTCTAGGGATATATGATGTTCCTCTAATACGAGCCGTCATTTTCCACAATGGTTTAGAAAAACCTGGTGGTTTAGAGGTTCCCGGGTTATTGTTACAATTTAGGAAATACGGACATTGCCGATACATATAAAGTTCATCGGGGTTGGAATCTGGTTTCTCTATTTTTATACCTTTTCCCTTATTATTTTCTTTTGCCATATTAAATTGGGTCGAGGTAATTTCTATAACATCATCGGAATCCTCATCGGGATTCGCTTCATCGGAAAATTGGTAATCTTTTCAATATTTTGCTTCCTCGGCGGAAACACCATTGAACATTGATAATGCTAAAAATGAACATATATTTCATAGCATTATCCCTCAAAAAAGACAAGCTTTTAGTTGCAATTGTTCTATTTACAAGTGATATTCGTTTAAAAAAATAAAAGGTGAAGACAAAAGACAGATTCGACAAATTGAAGACGCAAACGACCAAAAAGCTCAAAAGTACAAAGTACAATCAAAGAGGTTCCAATTATTGATGAGAAACGTCTCAAAATTACAAGAGTACAAGACGTGAAACGCAAAGTACAAGATATTAAATTGTACGCAAGGACGTTCGAAAATCCAGAACTGGGACCAAAGTCAACTCTCAACGCTCGACGCAACGGACTAAAAATTACAAGTCAACTATGCACACGAATATAATATAATATTTAAATAATTCTATAAATTATTTATATATTATATTATTATTATAAACCGTCGGCAAAACAAGAAAACAAACTTATGTGAGCTGTTACCTACCTCCATGCGATCGTATGGCCTGGAGGCACAAAAGCCATGCGATCGCATGGCACACTTTTTCAGCTCAGGCCCTATAAATTTCGCAGTTTGGTGATCCATATATCCTATCTCTCTATCTATCACGTATAATATATATATATATATATATATATATATTATAATTATAATTTTAATTTTAATTTTAAATTCTAATAATAAGGGTATATTAGTGAATGTTGTAAGGGTGTAAGTCAAAATTCTGTCTGTGTAATGCTACGCTATTTTTAATCACTGTAAGTTATCGTTAATGTTCCTTTTAATTTAATGTCTCGTAGCTAAGTTATTATTATGCTTATTTAATACCAAAGTAATCGTGATGTTGGGCTAAATATTAAAATTGGGTAATTGGATTTTGTACCATAATTGGGGTTTGGACAAAAGAACGACACTTGTGAAAATTAGACTATGAGCTATTAATGAGCTTTATATTAACTAAATGATACCTCTTTAATTTAATATATAGACTTATAATTTGACGTATTTATATATAACCACATACGCTTGACCGGGCACGGTGGGCGGGATATCTATAAATACCAATAATTGTTCATTTTACCGGACACGGAACTGGATTAATAGTTAATAGACTTGTTGAAACAGGGGTAGATTACATTCAAGGGTAATTGGTGTAATTGTTAACAAAGTAGTAAAATTTTGGTTTACACGCAGTCGATAACCTGGTGTATTCATTAAACAAAGTATTAAGACCTTGTTACAATTCGAATCCCCAATTAGTTGGAATATTTGACTTCGGGAATAAGAATAATTTAACGAAGACTTTCGCATTTTATGATTATGACTGATGGACTATTATGGACAAATCCGTATGGACATATCGAATAATCCAGGACAAAGGACAATTAACCCATGGGAATAAACTAAAATCAACACGTCAAACATCATGATTACGGAAGTTTAAATAAGCATAATTTATATATTTCATATTTAATTGCACTTTTAATTATCGCACTTTTATTTATTGTCATTTTATTTAATTGCATTTTTAATTATCGTACTCTTTAATTATCTCAATTTTATTTTATCGCACTTTTATTTATCGCAATTTCATTATCGTTATTTACTTTACGCTTTAAATTAAGTTATATTTATTTTTAATATTTTACATTAGGTTTTAACTGCGACTAAAGTTTTAAAATCGACAAACCGGTCATTAAACGGTAAAAATCCCCTTTATAATAATAATACTAATTATATATATTTTTGTATTTTTACAATTATAAGTTAAAACTAATATAGCGTTAAACGTGGCTAGAGTTCCCTGTGGACGAACCGGACTTACTTAAAACTACACTACTGTACGATTAGATACACTGCCTATAAGTGTTGTAGCAAGGTTTAGGTATATCCACTCTATAAATAAATAAATCACTTGTGTAAAATTGTATCGTATTTAATAGTATTTTGTAGCAAATATATAACTATTTTATACACCACCTCGCACACATCAAGTATTTTTGGCGCCGCTGCCAGGGACACTAAAGCGCCGAAAGCGCAACGTTAAATATATATAAAAAAAAGATTTTTATTTTTCTTATGAAAATATACGTTTTTAAAAAAAAATAATATATTCAAAAATATAAAATATATATATATATATATATATATATATATATATATATATATATATATTTAAGAGTTGTTCAAAAACATATAAAAATATAAAATATTTCTATTTCTATTTTTAGTTTTTAAAAATATAAGTTTTATTTAATTTATATAAATACTTTTTATAAATTTTAAAACAAAAAATTAAAACAGGGAAAAAATATAAAACCACGAGGCCCGGTACTGTAGCAGCCCAACTCTGGCCCGAAACCCTAGCTCATGCGACCGCATGAGCCCGAAGGCAAAAATTCATGCGATCGCATGAACGCATCTGACACGCCACTGTTGACCTGCTACAGCAATCATTACGGAGTATTATTGTTAATTATTATTTAATTAAAACCCTAATTAGGGTTATGTATTTAATTATTTAATTTTAAGTTTTAATTAATTTGTTTTATTTAGTTTAATTAGTTTTAATAAATTATAAAATTAATAGTTTTATAAAATTAATAATATAAAAATAATATTCTTATAAAATTGTACTTTTTGCAGCTTTAAGATTATTTTTTATATTTTGTATCTTTTTATTTGTTTTAGCGTAATTTTTGTATTTTTCGCTCGTATTTAGTTTTAAAGCATAGTTTTTGCCATAGTTATTTTTATTTCTAGATTTTTAGGCTTTGCCGTAAAATCCCTTAAGTGCTTTTTCTTTAGACTAAAATTTATGTGCTTTAGAATTTTGCGACGCCTTTTTTATATTTTAGTACCTTTTTAAGTTATTGCCGTTTTGGGATATAGTTTTTCTTTTAAGCTTTAATACCTTTAGATTCAACTTTTAATTTTTAGTTTTTAGATTTTTAAGTTTCGACGCGCTACGTTCTTTTTATTATTTTTTGATTTTTATTTTTCGACGTTTTCCGACGCGCTCTTTTTCTTTCTTATTTTTCACCGATCTAGTTTTTAGGACATAGAATTTTATATTTCTTCTTTAAAATTTCTCAAAAATTTCAACGAAAAATTATTTTAAGTGGTTAAATTGATAGACATCCAAATTTTCTGCTTCGTAGTAATAGTTGGATTTGTTAGTGGCTGAGTTGTGAGCTTCCGATTTTAAGGGTTCTGGCTCCCTACTGCATCTATTGCTATTCGAAACGTGGGCAAAAGAAGAAAAGTCTATTAATTTGATAACTTTAATAATTTTTATCTTTTATAACTAATAAGATATTCAGTGAATGCACCGAGCAAAACGTTCACCACCTTTTGTACGTTCACCACCTGTAACTCGATCAAGACATCTAGCAAATATTGTCGCCGTTGATTTTTCTTTAGAATCGTCATCCAGTCGACCAAGTACTCCAATTCAAATTTTCGATAATCCATTTTTTGAACCCGACCTCACAATTGAGAATCCAGAGGATATTCAGGGACAATTCAGAGATCCTGAACCATTAATCTTTCCTCCGGAACCACCAATCATTCAAACAGAGATTGTTGAGGAACCTACCATTAAATCAGAATCTTATAGTGATTCAGATTCAACAAATTCAATAATGGAAAATCTGGAACCTCTAAGTATGGAAGACCGAATGAGAACTAAACGCACTGGCCAAGGTCACGCAATTACTCAACCTGACATTAATGCGCCAGATTATGAAATCAAAGGACAAATCCTACACATGGTAACTAATCAATGCCAATTTAGTGGTGCGCCGAAGGAAGATCCAAACGAACATCTTCGTACCTTTAATAGGATCTGTACTTTATTTAAAATTCGAGAAGTTGAGGATGAACAGATATATCTCATGTTATTTCCCTGGACTTTGAAGGGAGAAGCCAAAGATTGGTTAGAATCGTTACCTGAAGGGGCGATTGATACATGGGACGTTTAAGTTGAAAAATTTCTTAAACAATTCTTTCCGGCATCTAAAGCCGTAAGACTTCAAGGAGAAATTGTTACGTTCACACAAAAGCCAAATGAAACTCTATATGAGGCGTGGACAAGATTTGGAAAATTATTGAGAGGATGTCCGCAACATGGTTTAGACACTTGTCAAATAGTACAAATATTCTACCAAGGATGCGACATCACTACAAGAAAAGATATCGATATAGCAGCTGGTAGTTCCATTATGAAGAAAACCGCAACTGATGCTTACAAAATTATTGATAACACTGCTTCCCACTCACATGAGTGGCATCAAGAAAAAGATATCGTTAGATCATCTAAAGCAGCTAGAGCCGATTCTAGCCATGACTTCGATTCCATTTCTGTAAAGATAGATGCTGTCGAGAGACGAATGGAAAAGATGACTAAGGATATTCACTCAATACGAATTAGTTGTGAGCAGTGTGGAGGACCACATTTGACAAAAGATTGTCTCAGTATTAAACTAACAATGGAACAAAGAGAGAATGTTTCATACATAAACCAAAGGCCTGGAAATAATTATCAGAATAATTATCAACCACCAAGACCAATCTACAATTAAAATCAGAATTATAATCGAAATATTCCATACAACAACCAACAAGGTCTAAGCAATCAACAAGTATCCAATAATACTTACAATCAGCAAAGACCTATTTTTCAAAACAAACCACCACAAACGGATGATAAAAAGCCAAATTTTGAAGACATGATGTCAAAGCTAGTTGAATCTCAAACTCAATTTTTCACATCTCAGAAACAAACGAATGAACAAAATGCTCAAGCATTTAGAAATCAACAAGCTTATATTCAAAATTTGGAACAAGAAGTGAGTAACCCAGCAAGGTTGATAGGTGAAAGAAAACCGGGAAGTTTACCTAGTGATACAAATGCTAACCCCCGGAATGAAACAGCTAAAGCCATTACCACAAGAAGTGGTATCACACTTAAACCACCTGAAATACCTGTAATTTCTGATGATGCTATTCCTACTCCACAAGAACCACAACCTGAGCAAGATAAGGAAAAAGAACCGGTAGTTGAAAAGGTTAATGAAGATAACTCAGTTAAGGCTAAACCTTATGTTAAACCATACCAACCACCACTTCCTTACCCGAGTAAAATGAGAAAAGAAAGACTTGAAGCCGAGAAATCCAAATTCTTGGATATGTTTAAACAAATAAATGTAAATCTTCCTTTCATTGATGTAATTTCAGGAATGCCTAGATATGCTAAATTCTTGAAAGATCTGATCAGAAATAGAAAGAAAATAGAAGAACTCTCGGCTGTTACTATGAATGTTAATTGTTCTGCAGTGCTATTGAATAAGATACCAGAAAAATTATCTGATCCAGGAAGTTTCACAATTCCATGTTTTATGGGTAGTCTTAGTTCAATAGAAGCATTGGCAGACTTAGGTGCTAGTATAAATCTAATGCCGTATTCACTATACGCTAAACTAGACCTTGGAGAATTGAAACCAACACGAATAAGCATACAACTAGCTGATAGATCAGTAAAATATATTAGAGGGATAATGGAGAACATGCTAGTTAAAGTTGGTACCTTAGTATTTCCAGTAGATTTTGTTATTCTGGACATGGAAGAAGATTCTCGAGTTCCTCTCATATTAGGAAGACCATTCTTAAACACGGCTAAAGCAATAAAAGACGTGTTCGGTAAGAAACTGACCTTAAGTATAGAGGACGAGAGTGTTACCTTTTCAGTTGATAGAGCCATGCAACAACCGCAATCTGCAGATGATACATGTTATTATATTTAAACTATAGATTCACATGCAGAATTGTTAGAAGAATTTCCAGAATTACAAGGAACAGGAGAATGTTCTTTAGGAGAAGGAACTGAACTAATTGATGAAACTGAAATATTAGCTACACTTATGGCTAACGGATATGAACCAACAACAGAAGAAATTCAAATGCTAAAAGAAAAAGACAGATATCGATATAAATCATCGATAGAAGAACCACTGACATTAGAGTTAAAGCCACTTCCAAACCATTTGGAATATGCTTATTTACATGGTGAATCTGAATTACTTGTAATAATATCGTCTTCTCTTACTGAAAATGAAAAATCTCAACTCATTACTGTGCTAAAAGCTCATAAACCAGCTATTGCATGAAAAATTCATGATATTAAAGGAATAAGTCCTTTGTATTGCACACATAAAATCCTTATGGAAGAAGGTCATAAAACGTATGTGCAACGCCAACGAAGACTAAATCCAAACATGCAAGATGTTGTTAAGAAAGAAATTATTAAACTGCTAGATGCAGGTTTAATTTATCCAATTTCTGATAGTCCATGGGTAAGCCTAGTTCAATGCGTACCTAAGAAGGGTGGCATGACTGTCATCACAAATAAGAAAAATGAGCTTATTCCTACTAGGACTGTAACAGGATGGCGTGTTTGTATTGATTATAGAAAATTAAATGACGCCACCAGAAAAGATCACTTTCCCTTACCTTTCATTGATCAAATGTTGGAAAGATTAGCCGGAAATAGTTACTATTATTTTCTTGATGGTTTTTCCTGATATTTTCAAATTCCAATAGCACCCTAGGACCAAGAAAAAACCACGTTCACGTGCCCTTATGGTACTTTTGCTTACAAACGCATGCCATTTGGACTTCGCAACGCCCTTGCAACCTTTCAAAGGTGCATGATGGCAATTTTTCACGACATGATCGAAGAATGCATGGAAGTTTTCATGGATGACTTTTCAGTCTTTGGTGATACATTTGAATCATGTCTAGTTAATCTTGAACGAATGCTTATTAGATGCGAACAATCAAATCTAGTTCTTAATTGGGAGAAATGTCATTTCATGGTTAAAGAAGGCATCGTTCTTGGTCATAAAATTTCAAAGGAAGGAATTGAAGTGGATAGAGCTAAAGTAGGTGTAATTGCTAAACTTCCACATCCCACCAATGTTAGAGGAGTTAGGAGTTTTCTAGGGCATGCCGATTTTTACCGACATTTCATAAAAGATTTTTCTAAAATTACCACTCCTATGAACAAACTCCTAGAAAAGGATGCTCCATTCATCTTTTCAGATGAATGCATCAAATCTTTTAATATTCTTAAAGAAAAACTCACTAATGCGCCGATCATGATAACTCCAAATTGGAATCTACCGTTTGAACTTATGTGCGATGCAAGTGATTTTGCAATGGGAGCCGTTTTAGGACAAAGGATTGAAAAACGATTTCAACCTATTTATTATGCTAGTAAGACGTTACAAGGAGCACAAACAAATTACACAACTACTGAAAAAGAACTCCTTGCTATTGTCTTTGCTTTTAACAAATTTCGTTCATATCTCGTTCTAGCTAAAACAGTGGTCTATACCGACCATTCTGCTCTTAGATACCTATTTTCGAAACAAGATGCCAAACCAAGATTAATCCGTTGGATCTTACTCTTACAAGAGTTCGATATTGAAATCCGAGATAAAAAGGGAGCAGAAAATCTCGCCGCTGATCATCTTTCTCGTCTTGAAAATTCCGAATTAGAAGTTCTAAATGAATCGGCCATACAAGACAACTTTCCTGATGAATATCTATTGAAGATAGATTATAATGAAATTCCATAGTTTGCAGACTATGCAAACTATTTAGTATGTTGATTCCTTGAAAAAGGATTGTCGTACCAAAAACGAAAGAAATTCTTTAGTGATATAAAACACTATTTCTGGGAAGATCCACATTTGTTTAAAAGTTGTCCCGATGGAATAATACGCCGATGTGTATTCGGAGATGAAGCTAGTCAAATCTTAAACCATTGTCACACAGGACCAACATGAGGGCATTATGGGCCTCAACTTACAACAAGAAAAGTTTACGATGCTGGATTCTATTGGCCAACAATTTTCAAAGACGCACACCTTCTTTGCAAATCCTGTGATGCTTGTCAAAGGGCCGGAAAAATAAGTCAACGTGATGAAATGCCACAAAATGTCATTCAAGTATGTGAAGTATTTGACATTTGGGGTATTGACTTTATGGGTCCATTTCCAAAATCTCATAATAATCTGTACATTCTCGTTGCCATTGATTATGTATCTAAATGGGCGGAAGCACAAGCTCTCCTGACTAACGATGCACGAGTTGTAGTCAACTTTTTAAAACGTCTTTTTGCTAGGTTCGGAACACCGAAAGCTTTAATAAGTGATCGGGGTACTCATTTTTGTAATAATCAACTTGAGAAAGTTCCCAAAAGATATGGAGTAACTCATAAAATCTCCACCGCTTATCATCCACAAACAAGTGGACAAGTTAAAAATACCAACCGAGCTTTAAAACGTATTCTAGAGAAAACCGTAGGATCAAATCCGAAGGAATGGTCCATGAAATTGGAGGATGCACTCTTGGCTTTTAGAACAGCCTACAAAACTCCAATTGGAACCACACCTTTTAAACTCGTTTACGGAAAAGCATGTCATCTTCAAGTAGAAATTGAAAACAAAGCATTTTGGGCTTTGAAGACATGTAGTCTTGATTTACATAAAGCTGGACGTCTACGATTAAGTCAACTAAACGAATTAGAAGAATTGAGATATGAAGCATACGAAAATTCGTTAATCTATAAAGAAAAAAACGAAGAAATGGCACGATAAAAGAATCAGAAGTTCAAAAGAATTTAAAGAAGGAGATAGAGTTCTTCTTTTTAATTCACGATTCAAGCTATTTCCTGGAAAATTGAAATCAAGATGGTCTGGACCATTTATAGTCAAAAGAGTTTTCCCATATAGAACAATAGAGTTAATAAATTCAAATGGGATTGAATTTAAAGTTAATGGTCACAGAGTTAAACATTACGTACATGATCCGATGGAAGTTGACAATGAAGTCAATCAAAATTTCAACACCACATCTAACTAAGTGTGGGGAGGTTCGAATCTTTTTAGGGTAATATGTATTTCTGTTAGAGTTAGATTTTCTGTTTTCGTGTAGTTCTCGAGAATGGAATCCGAATGGTCTTTCCCTAGCAGACCCTAAAGAACTAGTCTTCTCCCCCCATTCTGAATTTTTATTTTTTTAGGTTTTACGAGATGAAGAATTCCTGTGAACTAAACCATGGTCTAATGCTACACGCTTTGATCACTAAACGTAATAATGACACACTCCCGAGTGAGTAATAAGAGCTAAATTGGACGGAGTAAGAAAAGAACTCAGAAACGATCATAATAAGTTACATTTTGGTAAAGGAAAATCAAAATCCGCAGCGAAAAGAAGAGCACGACATCATGAAAGATGTCACAAATGCGGAAAATGGTCACACGAAGGAAAATGCTCTACGAATCAGACATATTCCAATACCGAGTTCGTTACTTTATGTAGAGAAGGACCGTTCATATGTTTTGAAGAAAAATCGTTGAATGCTCGAGGTTACGCTTATGTAGCTATGGAAAACCAATTAGTCCGACTATCTTATAAGTGGGCTAAAGCAGGTCACTGAGAATTCTATCTCACAGGTAAGTATGTACAGGTTTTATTTTTATTTTATTGCTTTTAACCTTTTGATAATAAACGCTAAATCGTTCGCTATAAAGTATTAAATTGGTATTCAATAAAATTAGGTTTTGCAACCGAAATTATTGATATCATACAAAAATTTATTACATCACTGCGAAATTTAC
Organism: Rutidosis leptorrhynchoides; assembly: GCF_046630445.1. Classification (NCBI taxonomy): domain Eukaryota; kingdom Viridiplantae; phylum Streptophyta; class Magnoliopsida; order Asterales; family Asteraceae; genus Rutidosis; species Rutidosis leptorrhynchoides. The sequence goes on from NC_092333.1 coordinate 559,662,118, forward strand.
CGTTTATTCTTAAGGTATAAATATCTTTAATCGATCAAACCAAAATATTTCAAAAATTCGTCATGAGTTAAACTAGGTTATGGAACCAAAATTACTTTACCGAAAAGAGGGGCGTATATTTTTGATAATATTTAATTGATTAAAGTGGGATAAAAGACCAAAAAGATTTTAAATTTTATTTTTACATTGTTTTTAAATTAATATTAAATTATTAATGTAACTTTTTAAAATCAATATATTTAAGTTTGTAAATATTTAAAAAATTAATATTTTTAATATAAGTTTGTATGTATAAAAATAAAATTATAATATAAATTTGGTGTGAATTTTTAAAATTTTAATAATATGAATTTTTAATTTTATGCATTTTAAATTTAAGTTTGGTGTGAATTTAAAAACAAAAATGTACTTTATTTCGCTAAATTAAAAATTGATTTCTAAAATTTCATCGTGAGTTGAAAACTAGGTCGTTGAACCGAAATTGCTTTACCCAAGGGAGGGACGAGAACTTTTATTATCATTATTTTTAGCCTTATTGAATTAAAGTATGCCAAAAACATAAAAAAAAACCCAAAAATCTTTTCTTTTAAAACTGAGCTTAAAAATGACTAATTTTAAAATTTTGTCGAGGGACGGACTAGGACATCGTTCCGAACCGCCCTCATCCTAAAAAGAAACAAAATTTTAATTTTTAATTAATTATATGTTTTATTAGTATAAGTTTTTTTAAAAAAAAAAAGAAGCAAAAATCAACTGTTCCCGGACCCCATGCGATCGCATGGGATTTGGCCTTAAGGACCATGCGATCGCATGGAGCTGAATTTCAGGTCAGATAGAAAATTCCAGCGAGCAGTCTGTCTTCACACTAAACACACACAACATACACAAACACATACACATATTATCTCCTAAAATCACCATTTTAACACCAAAATTCACCAAATTTCTTGCTACAATCCGCTCTAAACATGAAATTGTTCAGAAGTTTATCAAAAAAGGTAACAATTACATCCCTAAACCTCTTTAAATTTGATTTTTAGTGTTCTTGAGCTATATTTTTCCTAATTTAATTTTGTTAATTTCTAGTGTAATTAGAGTTAAATTGCTAGTATTTTATGCATGTATAACCTAGATTGATGCTATTTAACATGATTTGAAGCCAAAAACTTCAAAGTTTTTAGGAATCTAGGGTTTGTGTTCTTGAGCAATTTGGGGCTTTTTGATATAAATAGGTTATGGCCGATTTTTGTCATGAATTATTGCTAAATTAAGTAGTGTAACATGTTTAGGTAGCTAAATGATCCAAACTTTGATCCTAAACATGATTTTTGAAGATTAAAGTGGATTTTTTAAATCTAAAATTCATGAACTTGATTAATTGGATATAATTGCCATTTGAGACTTGTTTAATTGTTAGTAATGGATGTTTTAACATGTTATTTGAGCTGAATGCTTATGAACTTTGTATACATTTTCATATATGCTTATTTAAAAAAGTGTAGAATTGTAAAAATTGCGAAAATGTGTATAAGTTTAATTTTGATTGAACATGTCATTGTGATTGTTTTAAATTGTTATTTTGCTAACATTAATGCATATTTGGATGCACAAATTTTGTGTTTAATGTGTTTTGCAGAGATTTACAGATACTGATGGTGCAACATCATCATCCAGGCAACCTGCTCCAGAACCTGAACCTGAAATGCAATATGAACCTGAACAAGAACCACAACAGGAACCACAACAAGAGCCTGATCAACACGTACCTTATTATGATCCGCTATAATTTATTGATGCCTTCACAGTATTACCGATGCATCCACCAGTAGAATACCCAACGATTCCTGAACACACGTTGCATCCTAATCTGAGATTCGATAGAAGCTGGAGAGATTACCCATCATATCAAAGTAAAAAATTCAAACTGCTACCGAAAAATGTAAAGGTGCCAAGGGTAATCGATTGGGATCCTTTGGAAAGGGTCCAACTAGCTAACTCAGTTAGGGAGCATCTGATCCAAAGGTATGGCAGTTCTTCTTTTACCGATTGGGAACGTCTATTCACCATTCGTAGACCTGTATATAAGGAATGGTGTGTTGAGCTTATGAGTACTATAGCATTAAATGCAGATGTAGATAGGTTAGATGATAGAAGTTTTCTTAGGTTTATACTTGGCCGTAGGATGTACAGGATGTCCATGCTGGACATGGCCAGGGCATTACAGATTTACACTCCTAGTGAATTGCTACTACCCGATTGTATGAATTTGATTTATCGTGGTGAAAGGGTAGATAGGAATTTTGACGCGAACGCCGTTTGGAGGCGTATGTCAAACTATAATGTTTTTACACTGGGAGGAAAACACTCCTACTTACATATTAACAAAGCCGAGCTTCGTATAATTCATAGATTTTTTGCTAACTCGATTACACAGAGAGGTCACAACAAGGAGAAAATGACCTTACATAATTTATTTTACCTAAAGTGTATCCGAGACCCAAGAAGCTTTGTTAATATCCCCTACTGTGTTGGTTTTTATTTGTCTAAGATAGTGGAAGGAATACAGGAAGGGGGATTATAGGAGGAGGTATTTTTGTTACTCTCATTGGAGAGTATTTAGGTGTAGATAGGAACCAATGGGGTCCACTTTTGGAATGTAGGGAACAGGTTGAGCCTTTAGGATTGAAGGTCTATCATGGTGCTAAGGTATTAAAGAGCAGACGCAACCAGGCAGTACCCTATGAAGGTAGTCATCCTCAGGTAGAGAGAGTTTCAGATGAGGAAATGGAGGAAGCGGATGACATTAGGGATGTCATTAGGGAGGCTATGACTGACGTCTACCAGCTTGTAGACGAGGTAGATATGACAAACGGGGAGAGATTTAGTCAGATGGAGCAGTGACAAGCCCGGAATGATTACGAGCATTCCAGGCAATGACAGCATGATAGATGGGACTATCATCAGCGACAGATTATGAGCCGGCTGTCACCTCAGGATCACTACATTCTGACCCGACCCGCTTGTAGTGACCCGAACTTTTCCATGTTTATATATATTAATTGAGATTGATATTTACATGATTAAATATTTCCAACATGTTAAGCAATCAAACTTGTTAAGACTTGATTAATTGAAATATGTTTCATATAGACAATTGACCACCCAAGTTGACCGGTGATTCACGAACGTTAAAACTTGTAAAAACTATACAATGACATATATATGGTTATATATATAGTTAACATGTTTTTATTATAAGTATGTATCTCATTAGGTATTTTAACAATGAGTTATATACATAAAAATGAGACTATTAATTTAAGAAACTCGAAAACGATATATATAACGATTATCGTTATAACAACGTCTTACTAGGTACATATGAATCATATTAAGATATTGATACACTTGGTTAATAATGTTAAATGATAAGTAAATATATTATTAAGTGTATTAACAATGAAATACATATGTAAAAATAAGACTACTAACTTAATGATTTCGAAACGAGACATATATGTAACGATTATCGTTGTAACGACATTTAACTGTATATACATCATACTAAGATATATTATATATCATAATATCATGATAATATAATAATTTAACATCTCATTTGTTATAATAAACAATGGGTTAACAACATTCAACAAGATCGTTAACCTAAAGGTTTCAAAACAACATTTACATGTAACGACTAACGATGACTTAACGACTCAGTTAAAATGTATATACATGTAGTGTTTTAATATGTATTCATACACTTTTGAAAGACTTCAAGACACTTATCAAAATACTTCTACTTAACAAAAATGCTTACAATTACATCCTCGTTCAGTTTCATCAACAATTTTACTCGTATGCACCCGTATTCGTACTCGTACAATACACAGCTTTTAGATGTATGTACTATTGGTATATACACTCCAATGATCAGCTCTTAGCAGCCCATGTGAGTCACCTAACACATGTGGGAACCATCATTTGGCAACTAGCATGAAATATCTCATAAAATTACAAAAATATGAGTAATCATTCATGACTTATTTACATGAAAACAAAATTACATATCCTTTATATCTAATCCATACACCAACGACCAAAAACACCTACAAACACTTTAATTCTTCAATTTTCTTCATCTAATTGATCTCTCTCAAGTTCTATCTTCAAGTTCTAAGTGTTCTTCATAAATTCCAAAAGTTCTAGTTTCATAAAATCAAGAATACTTTCAAGTTTGCTAGCTCACTTCCAATCTTGTAAGGTGATCATCCAACCTCAAGAAATCTTTGTTTCTTACAGTAGGTTATCATTCTAATACAAGGTAATAATCATATTAAAACTTTGGTTCAATTTCTATAACTATAACAATCTTATTTCAAGTGATGATCTTACTTGAACTTGTTTTCGTGTCATGATTCTGCTTCAAGAACTTCGAGCCATCCAAGGATCCATTGAAGCTAGATCCATTTTTTTCTTTTCCAGTAGGTTTATCCAAGGAAATTAAGGTAGTAATGATGTTCATAACATCATTCAATTCATACATATAAAGCTATCTTATTCGAAGGTTTAAACTTGTAATCACTAGAACATAGTTTAGTTAATTCTAAACTTGTTCGCAAACAAAAGTTAATCCTTCTAACTTGACTTTTAAAATCAACTAAACACATGTTCTATATCTATATGATATGCTAACTTAATGATTTAAAACCTGGAAACACGAAAAACACCGTAAAACCGGATTTACGCCGTCGTAGTAACACCGCGGGCTGTTTTGGGTTAGTTAATTAAAAACTATGATAAAATTTGATTTAAAAGTTGTTATTCTAAGAAGATGATTTTTATTATGAACATGAAACTATATCCAAAAATTATGGTTAAACTCAAAGTGAAAGTATGTTTTCTAAAATGGTCATCTAGACGTCGTTCTTTCGACTGAAATGACTACCTTTACAAAAACGACTTGTAACTTATTTTTCTGACTATAAACCTATACTTTTTCTGTTTAGATTCATAAAATAGAGTTCAATATGAAACCATAGCAATTGGATTCACTCAAAACGGATTTAAAATGAAGAAGTTATGGGTAAAACAAGATTGGATAATTTTTCTCATTTTAGCTACGTGAAAATTGGTAACAAATCTATTCCAACCATAACTTAATCAACTTGTATTGTATATTATGTAATCTTGAGATACCATAGACACGTATACAATGTTTTGACCTATCATGTCGACACATCTATATATATTTCGGAATAACCATAGACACTCTATATGTGAATGTTGGAGTTAGCTATACAGGGTTGAGGTTGATTCCAAAATATATATAGTTTGAGTTGTGATCAATACTGAGATACGTATACACTGGGTCGTGGATTGATTCAAGATAATATTTATCGATTTATTTCTGTACATCTAACTGTGGACAACTAGTTGTAGGTTACTAACGAGGACAGCTGACTTAATAAACTTAAAACATCAAAATATATTAAAAGTGTTGTAAATATATTTTGAACATACTTTGATATATATGTATATATTGTTATAGGTTCGTGAATCAACCAGTGGCCAAGTCTTACTTCCCGACGAAGTAAAAATCTGTGAAAGTGAGTTATAGTCCCACTTTTAAAATCTAATATTTTTGGGATGAGAATAAATGCAGGTTTTATAAATGATTTACAAAATAGACACAAGTACGTGAAACTACATTCTATGGTTGAATTATCAAAAACGAATATGCCCCTTTTTATTAAGTCTGGTAATCTAAGAATTAGGGAACAGACACCCTAATTGACGGGAATCCTAAAGATAGATCTATTGGGCCTAACAAACCCCATCCAAAGTACCGAATGCTTTAGTACTTCGAAATTTATATCATATCCGAAGGGTGTCCCGGAATGATGGGGATATTCTTATATATGCATCTTGTTAATGTTGGTTACCAGGTGTTCACCATATGAATGATTTTTATCTCTATGTATGGGATGTGTATTGAAATATGAAATCTTGTGGTCTATTATTATGATTTGATATATATAGGTTAAACCTATAACTCACCAACATTTTTGTTGACGTTTTAAGCATGTTTATTCTCAGGTGATTATTAAGAGCTTCCGCTATCGCATACTTAAATAAGGACGAGATTTGGAGTCCATGCTTGTATGATATTGTGTAAAAACTGCATTCAAGAAACTTATTTTGTTGTAACATATTTGTATTGTAAACCATTATGTAATGGTCGTGTGTAAACAGGATATTTTAGATTATCAGTATTTGATAATCTACGTAAAGTTTTTTTAAAACCTTTATCTATGAAATAAAGGTTATGGTTTGTTTTAAAAATGAATGCAGTCTTTGAAAAACGTCTCATATAGAGGTCAAAAGCTCGCAACGAAATCAATTAATATGGAACGTTTTTTAATCAATAAGAACGGGACATTTCAGTTGGTATCCGAGCGTTGGTCTTAGAGAACCAGAATTTTGCATTAGTGTGTCTTATCGAGTTTGTTAGGATGCATTAGTGAGTCTGGACTTCGACCGTGTTTACTTGAAAAATAATTGCTTAACAAATTTTGTTGGAAACTATATATTTTTAACATGTGAATATTATGTGATATATTAATCTCTTAACGTGTTTGATATTATGTGATAGATGTCTACCTCTAGAACAAGTCCCATTGACTCACCTAATAATAATGAAGAGTCAAATGTAAATTGGAATGATTCGTGGACTGATTCACAAGTTCCTGAAGAGGAACCGGAAGAAGAGTCGGAACCGGAAGAAGAATCGGAACCGGAAGAAGAATCGGAACCGGATGAAGAAGTAGAACCGGTGGGGGAAATAATAAAACGGTTAAGTAAAAGAAAATCCTTAACCAACTGACCAAGGTTAATTATGGTCAATGGTGTTTCCGCCAAGGAAGCAAAATATTGGGAGGATTACCAATTCTCCGATGAATCGGATTCCGACGAGAATTCCGATGATGTTATAGAAATTACCCCAACTGAATTTAAAAAGGCAAAAGAAAATAATAAGGGAAAGGGCATAAAAATAGAGAAATCTAATTCCAACCCCGATGAACTTTATATGTATCGTCAACCCCCGAAGTCCTTAAGTTGTAACAATGACCCGGGAACCTCTAAACCACCAGGTTTTTCTAAACCAATGTGGAAAATTACGGCTCGTATTAGGGGAACATCATATATCCCTAGAAACTTGGCAAAACGAACCAAAACCGAAGAAGAAGAAACAAGCGAGTCGGAATAAGATAGTTGTATTCGTGTGGTGTAATATATGTAATATAGTGTGCTTATGCTTTATGATATATGTAAAAATTGCTTGTATTAATAAGTATTTTTTTTTATGAATCTAACTCTTGTCTATTTTACAGTATAAAAACACAAAATGGATAGACAACCCAATATTTTAAGAGACCTACCCGGAGACATGATTGATGAAATCTTGTCTAGAGTCGGTCAGAATTCCTCGGCATAACTATTTAAGGCGAGATCAGTTTGTAAGATATTCGAAGAACGTTCCAAGAATGCCTTGGTTTATAAAAGGCTTTCATTCGGAAGATGGGGGATATCACATTGGGAAATCCATAAGTTACGATGTGTTTACTTTGACGCATATATTGCGGGGAACCCAAATGCTATTTTACGCAACGGGTTAAGAAATTATTTTGACTCAGTATATCCGAATATAGGACTTCGTGATTTAGAAAAAGCGGCTAACATGCAACATAAAGAAGCATGTTATGCTTACGGGTTAGTAATGTTCGCTTCTCACCAAAGTGAGAACAAGAACATCGGGCTACAACTATTAAACAAAACGTTCCCACAAGTAACGGAGTCGGTAATTGGGATAAGAAATGAGGTTTTTAGGTTATTACGAGACTGTTGGTCATTACGTAACCCTCGTCCCTTTGACGACGTTACAACACGCTGTCTTATCAACGGCCATAACGGTTATGTTCCACAAGACCAAGGATGGGAAGTAGTCCTAGTAAAACCAGAATGCATGACTTGTTTCTGGACGTATGAATTACGTGTCTTTATTGCCTTTGCTGAACGACTTGTGTACTAGCTAGAATTATCTTCATAACTATCTTGTATCAAAGTTATTGTGTGCTATATTTCATGCTTTATGTAAAATAAGCGGTATTGTAAGTTTGTAAAATATTGTATAAAAGTTTGAACGTGAAATATTATTACAATCAGTTTTCCATATAGAATTGTAGTAGTTGAATTGTATATTAGCTACTAAGTATGAACTTAACGGGTAGGTACTACCCGAATTTAAACTTATAAAATGCTAATATGAAGAAAAAGCTTTTATAAATGAGTTCATATTATGCTACGAAATACTATTAACTACTCTTAATATTCTGTATGATTAACTTGTTCCATTTGACTATTTTGAAGGAAATGGCACCGACTACTCGACACACCGTGAATATGAATGAAGAGGAATTCCGTACTTTTCTAGCTTCAAACATAGCCGCGGTACAGGCTACGCTACATACCAATAATAACCTTGGATCTAGCAGTACAGGAAATCGTGTAGGATGCACCTACAAAGAATTCACTGCCTGCAAACCTTTGGAATTTGATGGAACTGAAGGACCGATCGGATTGAAACGGTGGACCGAGAAGGTCGAATCGGTGTTTGCCATAAGTAAGTGTACTGAAGAGGACAAAGTGAAGTACGCTACGCATACCTTCACAGGTTCTGCGTTAACATGGTGGAATACCTATCTAGAGCAAGTGGGACAAGACGATGCGTACGCACTACCGTGGTCAGCATTCAAGCACTTGATGAACGAGAAATACCGTCCCAGAACCGAGGTCAATAAGCTCAAGACAGAACTTAGAGGGTTACGAACCCAAGGATTTGATATTACCACGTACGAAAGACGATTCACAGAATTGTGCCTATTGTGTCCGGGAGCGTTCGAAGTTGAGGAAGAGAAGATCGACGCGTTTGTGAAAGGATTACCGGAAATAATCCAAGAAGATATAAGTTCACACGAGCCCGCCTCCATACAACAGGCATGTAGAATGGCTCACAAACTAGTGAACCAGATTGAAGAAAGAATTAAAGAACAGACTGCTGAAGAGACCAATGTGAAGCAAGTCAAAAGAAAGTGGGAGGAAAACGGTGATAAGAATCACCAATACAACAACAACAGCAATTTCAACAATAATCGCAACAATTATCCCAGCAATCGCAACATCAATCGCAACTACAACAAACGGCCCAACAACAACAACAACAACAACAACAACAACAGCAGCAACTACAACAATCATCCCAACAACAATAATAACCGCGACAACAATAACAATCAGAAGCAGCTATGCCAAAGGTGTGAAAAGTATCACTCGGGGTTCTGCACCAAATTTTGCAACAAGTGTAAAAGAAATGGTCATAGCGCGGCGAAGTGTGAGGTCTACGGACCAGGGGTTAATAGAACGAAAGGAACAAATGGTGTCGGAACGAGTAATGGCGGAGCAAGTAGTGTCGGAACAAGTTATGCCAATGTAGTTTGTTATAAATGTGGAAAATCGGGCCACATTATTAGAAATTGCCTGAACCAGGAGAACACGAATGGACAAGGCCGCGGAAGAGTTTTCAATATTAATGCGGCAGAGGCACAGGAAGACCCGAAGCTTGTTACGGGTACGTTTCTTATTGACAATAAATCTGCTTACGTTTTATTTGATTCGGGTGCGGATAGAAGCTATATGAGTAGAGATTTTTGTGCTAAATTAAGTTGTCCATTGACGCCTTTGGATAGTAAATTTTTACTCGAATTAGCAAATGGTAAATTAATTTCAGCAGATAATATATGTCGGAATCGAGAAATTAAACTGGTTAGCGAAACATTTAAGATTGATTTGATACCAGTAGAGTTAGGGAGTTTTGATGTGATAATCGGTATGGACTGGTTGAAAGAAGTGAAAGCAGAGATCGTCTGTTACAAAAATGCAATTTGCATTATACGAGAAAAAGGAAAACCCTTAATGGTGTACGGAGAAAAGGGCAACACGAAGCTACATCTTATTAGTAATTTAAAGGCACAAAAACTAATAAGAAAAGGTTGCTATGCTGTTCTAGCACACGTCGAGAAAGTACAAACTGAAGAAAAGAGCATCAATGATGTTCCCATTGCAAAAGAATTTCCCGATGTATTTCCGAAAGAATTACCGGGATTACCCCCACATCGATCCGTTGAATTTCAAATAGATCTTGTACCAGGAGCTGCACCAATAGCTCGTGCTCCTTACAGACTCGCACCCAGCGAGATGAAAGAACTGCAAAGCCAATTACAAGAACTTTTAGAGCGTGGTTTCATTCGACCAAGCACATCACCGTGGGGAGCTCCTGTTTTGTTTGTCAAGAAGAAAGATGGTACATTCAGGTTGTGTATCGACTACAGAGAGTTGAACAAACTTACCATCAAGAACCGCTACCCACTACCGAGAATCGATGACTTATTTGATCAACTACAAGGCTCGTCTGTTTATTCAAAGATTGACTTACGTTCCGGGTATCATCAAATGCGGGTGAAAGAAGATGATATTCCAAAGACTGCTTTCAGAACACGTTACGGTCATTACGAGTTTATGGTCATGCCATTTGGTTTAACTAATGCACCAGCTGTGTTCATGGACCTTATGAACCGAGTGTGTGGACCATACCTTGACAAGTTTGTCATTGTTTTCATTGATGACATACTTATTTACTCAAAGAATGACCAAGAACACGGTGAACATTTGAGAAAGGTGTTAGAAGTATTGAGGAAGGAAGAATTGTACGCTAAGTTTTCAAAGTGTGCATTTTGGTTGGAAGAAGTTCAATTCCTCGGTCACATAGTGAACAAAGAAGGTATTAAGGTGGATCCGGCAAAGATAGAAACTGTTGAAAAGTGGGAAATCCCGAAAACTCCGAAACACATACGACAGTTTTTAGGACTAGCTGGTTACTACAGAAGGTTCATCCAAGATTTTTCCAGAATAGCAAAACCCTTGACTGCATTAACGCATAAAGGGAAGAAATTTGAATGGAATGATGAACAAGAGAAAGCGTTTCAGTTATTGAAGAAAAAGCTAACTACGGCACCTATATTGTCATTGCCTGAAGGGAATGATAATTTTGTGATTTATTGTGACGCATCAAAGCAAGGTCTCGGTTGTGTATTAATGCAACGAACGAAGGTGATTGCTTATGCGTCTAGACAATTGAAGATTCACGAACAAAATCATACGACGCATGATTTGGAATTAGGAGCGGTTGTTTTTGCATTAAAGACTTGGAGGCACTACTTATATGGGGTCAAAAGTATTATATATACCGACCACAAAAGTCTTCAACACATATTTAATCAGAAACAACTGAATATGAGGCAGCGTAGGTGGATTGAATTGTTGAATGATTACGACTTTGAGATTCGTTACCACCCGGAGAAGGCAAATGTGATAGCCGATGCCTTGAGCAGGAAGGACAGAGAACCCATTCGAGTAAAATCTATGAATATAATGATTCATAATAACCTTACTACTCAAATAAAGGAGGCGCAACAAGGAGTTTTAAAAGAGGGAAATTTAAAGGATGAAATACCCAAAGGATCGGAGAAACATCATAATATTCGGGAAGACGGAACCCGGTATAGGGCTGAAAGGATTTGGGTACCAAAATTTGGAGATATGAGAGAAATGGTACTTAGAGAAGCTCATAAAACCAGATACTCAATACATCCTGGAACGGGGAAGATGTACAAGGATCTCAAGAAACATTTTTGGTGGCCAGGTATGAAAGCCGATGTTGCTAAATACGTAGGAGAATGTTTGACGTGTTCTAAGGTCAAAGCTGAGCATCAGAAACCATCAGGTCTACTTCAACAACCCGAAATCCCAGAATGGAAATGGGAAAACATTACCATGGATTTCATCACTAAATTGCCAAGGACTGCAAGTGGTTTTGATACTATTTGGGTAATAGTTGATCGTCTCACCAAATCAGCACACTTCCTGCCAATAAGAGAAGATGACAAGATGGAGAAGTTAGCACGACTGTATTTGAAGGAAGTCGTCTCCAGACATGGAATACCAATCTCTATTATCTCTGATAGGGATGGCAGATTTATTTCAAGATTCTGGCAGACATTACAGCAAGCATTAGGAACTCGTCTAGACATGAGTACTGCCTATCATCCACAAACTGATGGGCAGAGCGAAAGGACGATACAAACGCTTGAAGACATGCTACGAGCATGTGTTATTGATTTCGGAAACAGTTGGGATCGACATCTACCGTTAGCAGAATTTTCCTACAACAACAGCTACCATTCAAGCATTGAGATGGCGCCGTTTGAAGCACTTTATGGTAGAAAGTGCAGGTCTCCGATTTGTTGGAGTGAAGTGGGGGATAGACAGATTACGGGTCCGGAGATTATACAAGAAACTACCGAGAAGATCATCCAAATTCAACAACGGTTGAAAACAGCCCAAAGTCGACAAAAGAGCTACGCTGACATTAAAAGAAAAGATATAGAATTTGAAATTGGAGAGATGGTCATGCTTAAAGTTTCACCTTGGAAAGGCGTTGTTCGATTTGGTAAACGAGGGAAATTAAATCCAAGGTATATTGGACCATTCAAGATTATTGATCGTGTCGGACCAGTAGCTTACCGACTTGAGTTACCTCAACAACTCGCGGCTGTACATAACACTTTCCACGTCTCGAATTTGAAGAAATGTTTTGCTAAAGAAGATCTCACTATTCCGTTAGATGAAATCCAAATCAACGAAAAACTTCAATTCATCGAAGAACCCGTCGAAATAATGGATCGTGAGGTTAAAAGACTTAAGCAAAACAAGATACCAATTGTTAAGGTTCGATGGAATGCTCGTAGAGGACCCGAGTTCACCTGGGAGCGTGAAGATCAGATGAAGAAGAAATACCCGCATCTATTTCCAGAATATTCGTCAACACCTTCAACAGCTTAAAATTTCGGGACGAAATTTATTTAACGGGTAGGTACTGTAGTGACCCGAACTTTTCCATGTTTATATATATTAATTGAGATTGATATTTACATGATTAAATATTTCCAACATGTTAAGCAATCAAACTTGTTAAGACTTAATTAATTGAAATATGTTTCATATAGACAATTGACCACCCAAGTTGACCGGTGATTCACGAATGTTAAAACTTGTAAAAACTATACAATGACATATATATGGTTATATATATAGTTAACATGTTTTTATTATAAGTATGTATCTCATTAGGTATTTTAACAATGAGTTATATACATAAAAATGAGACTATTAATTTAAGAAACTCGAAAACGATATATATAACGATTATCGTTATAACAACGTCTTACTAGGTACATATGAATCATATTAAGATATTGATACACTTGGTTAATAATGTTAAATGATAAGTAAATATATTATTAAGTGTATTAACAATGAAATACATATGTAAAAATAAGACTACTAACTTAATGATTTCGAAACGAGACATATATGTAACGATTATCGTTGTAACGACATTTAACTGTATATACATCATACTAAGATATATTATATATCATAATATCATGATAATATAATAATTTAACATCTCATTTGTTATAATAAACAATGGGTTAACAACATTCAACAAGATCGTTAACCTAAAGGTTTCAAAACAACATTTACATGTAACGACTAACGATGACTTAACGACTCAGTTAAAATGTATATACATGTAGTGTTTTAATATGTATTCATACACTTTTGAAAGACTTCAAGACACTTATCAAAATACTTCTACTTAACAAAAATGCTTACAATTACATCCTCGTTCAGTTTCATCAACAATTTTACTCGTATGCACCCGTATTCGTACTCGTACAATACACAGCTTTTAGATGTATGTACTATTGATATATACACTCCAATGATCAGCTCTTAGAAGCCCATGTGAGTCACCTAACACATGTGGGAACCATCATTTGGCAACTAGCATGAAATATCTCATAAAATTACAAAAATATGAGTAATCATTCATGACTTATTTACATGAAAACAAAATTACATATCCTTTATATCTAATCCATACACCAACGACCAAAAACACCTACAAACACTTTCATTCTTCAATTTTCTTCATCTAATTGATCTCTCTCAAGTTCTATCTTCAAGTTCTAAGTGTTCTTCATAAATTCCAAAAGTTCTAGTTTCATAAAATCAATAATACTTTCAAGTTTGCTAGCTCACTTCCAATCTTGTAAGGTGATCATCCAACCTCAAGAAATCTTTGTTTCTTACAGTAGGTTATCATTCTAATACAAGGTAATAATCATATTAAAACTTTGGTTCAATTTCTATAACTATAACAATCTTATTTCAAGTGATGATCTTACTTGAACTTGTTTTCGTGTCATGATTCTGCTTCAAGAACTTCGAGCCATCCAAGGATCCATTGAAGCTAGATCCATTTTTCTCTTTTCCAGTAGGTTTATCCAAGGAAATTAAGGTAGTAATGATGTTCATAACATCATTCAATTCATACATATAAAGCTATCTTATTCGAAGGTTTAAACTTGTAATCACTAGAACATAGTTTAGTTAATTCTAAACTTGTTCGCAAACAAAAGTTAATCCTTCTAACTTGACTTTTAAAATCAACTAAACACATGTTCTATATCTATATTATATGCTAAACTTGTAATTAAAAACTATGATAAACTTTGATTTAAAAGTTGTTATTCTAAGAAGATGATTTTTATTATGAACATGAAACTATATCCAAAAATTATGGTTAAACTCAAAGTGGAAGTATGTTTTCTAAAATGGTCATCTAGACGTCGTTCTTTCGACTGAAATGACTACCTTTACAAAAACGACTTGTAACTTATTTTTCCGAATATAAACCTATACCTTTTCTGTTTAGATTCATAAAATAGAGTTCAATATGAAACCATAGCAATTGGATTCACTCAAAACGGATTTAAAATGAAGAAGTTATGGGTAAAACAAGATTGGATAATTTTTCTCATTTTAGCTACGTGAAAATTGGTAACAAATCTATTCCAACCATAACTTAATCAACTTGTATTGTATATTATGTAATCTTGAGATACCATAGACACGTATACAATGTTTCGACCTATCATGTCGACACATCTATATATATTTCGGAACAACCATAGACACTCTAAATGTGAATGTTGGAGTTAGCTATACAGGGTTGAGGTTGATTCCAAAATATATATAGTTTGAGTTGTGATCAATACTGAGATACGTATACACTGGGTCGTGGATTGATTCAAGATAATATTTATCGATTTATTTCTGTACATCTAACTGTGGACAACTAGTTGTAGGTTACTAACGAGGACAGCTGACTTAATAAACTTAAAACATCAAAATATATTAAAAGTGTTGTAAATATATTTTGAACATACTTTGATATATATGTATATATTGTTATAGGTTCGTGAATCAACCAGTGGCCAAGTCTTACTTCCCGACGAAGTAAAAATCTGTGAAAGTGAGTTATAGTCCCACTTTTAAAATCTAATATTTTTGGGATGAGAATACATGCAGGTTTTATAAATGATTTACAAAATAGACACAAGTACGTGAAACTACATTCTATGGTTGAATTATCGAAATCGAATATGCCCCTTTTTATTAAGTCTGGTAATCTAAGAATTAGGGAACAGACACCCTAATTGACGCGAATCCTAAAGATAGATCTATTGGGCCTAACAAACCCCATCCAAAGTACCGGATGCTTTAGTACTTCGAAATTTATATCATATCCGAAGGGTGTCCCGGAATGATGGGGATATTCTTATATATGCATCTTGTTAATGTCGGTTACCAGGTGTTCACCATATGAATGATTTTTATCTCTATGTATGGGATGTGTATTGAAATATGAAATCTTGTGGTCTATTATTATGATTTGATATATATAGGTTAAACCTATAACTCACCAACATTTTTGTTGACGTTTTAAGCATGTTTATTCTCAGGTGATTATTAAGAGCTTCCGCTATCGCATACTTAAATAAGGACGAGATTTGGAGTCCACGCTTGTATGATATTGTGTAAAAACTGCATTCAAGAAACTTATTTTGTTGTAACATATTTGTATTGTAAACCATTATGTAATGGTCGTGTGTAAACAGGATATTTTAGATTATCAGTATTTGATAATCTACGTAAAGTTTTTTTAAAACCTTTATCTATGAAATTAAGGTTATGGTTTGTTTTAAAAATGAATGCAGTCTTTGAAAAACGTCTCATATAGAGGTCAAAACCTCGCAACGAAATCAATTAATATGGAACGTTTTTTAATCAATAAGAACGGGACATTTCACCGCTTACTATCCTCCACACCAGCCTGAGATGAGACCACCATATACTCTCTATGACCCTAACCAGGCCTACCAGTACACCTATCACCAACCATGGAACCCGGACGACGACATGAACTGGAACCCCTATCCAGATTGATATAGTTCTGATGCGGTAGCGGAGTGGTATAAAATACTATTAAATTTTTGCAGGAAATACTATTAAATACGATACAATTTTACACAAGATATTTATTTATTTATAGAATGGATATACTTAAACCTTGCTACAACACTTATAGGCAGTGTACCTAATCGTACAGTAGTGTAGTTTTTAGTAAGTCCGGTTCGTTCCACAGGGAAAATCTTTAAACAAAGCTTAAAGCTATATTAGTTTACTTTTATAAAAATACAAATATATATATATATAAGTAATATTATTATTATAAAGGGGGGTTTTTACCGTTTAATGACCGGTTTGTCGATTTTAAAACTTTAGTCGCAGTTAAAACCAAATGTAAAATATTAAAAATGAATACAAGACTTAAATTAAAGCATAAAGTAAATAACGATAATGAAATTGCGAATAATAAAAGTGCGATAAAATAAACTTGCGATAATTAAAAAGTACGATAATTAAAAGTGCAATTAAATACAATAATAATAAAAATGCGATATTTAGAAGTGCAATTAAATATAAAATAAAGGAAATTAAATATGAAATAAAAGAATTATGCTTATTTAAACTTCCGTAATCATGATGTTTGACGTGTTGATTTTTGTTTTATGCTCATGGGTTAATTGTCCTTTGTCCTGGATTATTTAATATGTCCGTCTGGTTTTTGTCCATAACAGTCCATCAGTCATAAATATAAAATGCGAGTGTCCTCGTCAAATTATCCTTATACCCGAAGTTAAATATTCCAACTAATTGGGGACTTAAACTGTAACAAGATTTTAATACTTTGTTTAATAATTACACCAGGATGTCGACTGAGTGTAACCCAAGGTTTTAATATTTTGTTATCAATTATACCAAGTGTCCTTGTACATAATTTCACCCCTGTTTTAATTATTCTAGTGGCTATTAATCCATTCCCGTGTCCGGTTAAATGAACGATTATTCGTACATATAAATACCCCGCCCATCGTGTCCGATTGAGTGTATATGGTAATTTATAGGGACGCTCAATTGTAAATCTTTATATTAACATTAACAAACTATCATTTAGTTAAACAAATATAAAGCCCATTAATAGCCCATAGTCTAATTTCCACAAGTGTCGTTCTTTTG
Source organism: Rutidosis leptorrhynchoides (assembly GCF_046630445.1). Classification (NCBI taxonomy): domain Eukaryota; kingdom Viridiplantae; phylum Streptophyta; class Magnoliopsida; order Asterales; family Asteraceae; genus Rutidosis; species Rutidosis leptorrhynchoides. The sequence goes on from NC_092333.1 coordinate 559,679,788, forward strand.
TCCAAACCCCAATTATGGTACAAAGCCCAATTACCCAATTTTAGTAATTAGCCCAACATCATGATTACTTTGTTTTAAATAAGCATAATAATAACTTAGCTACGAGACATTAATGTAAAAAGGTTGAACATAACTTACAATGATTAAAAATAGCGTAGCGTTACACGGACAGAATTTCGACTTACACCCTTACAACATTTGCTAACATACCCTTATTATTAGAATTATAATTAAAATTAAAATATAAATTATAAATATATATATATATTTTACGTATAAGAAGAAGAAGAAAAAAGATGATATTTTACGATCAGAATGCGCGAGCTTTATAGGGGGTTTCTGAATTTGGGGCTCCGCGACTCGCGGCCTTTTTGGCCTTCAAACTCCGCGAGTCGCGGAGTTTACTTTTACAGCTCAGAGGAGTTTGGCTCTTTGTTTACCGACGGTTTAAATATAAATATAATATATTAAATAATTATAAGAATTATTTAAATATTATATTATATTTATGTGCATAGTTGACTTGTAATTTTTAGTCCGTTGCGTCGAGCGTTGAGAGTTGACTCTGGTCCCGGTTCCGGATTTTCGAACGTCCTTGCGTACAATTTAATATCTTGTACTTTGCGTTTTGAATCTTGTACTCTTGTAATTTCGAGACGTTTCTTATCAATAATTGGAACCTCTTTGATTGTCTTTTGTACTTTTGAGCTTTTTGGTCGTTTGCGTCTTCAATTCGTCGAATCTGTCTTTTGTCTTCACCTTTTATTATTTAAACGAATATCACTTGTAAATAGAACAATTGCAACTAAAAGCTTGTCTTTCTTGAGGAATAATGCTATGAAATATATGTTCGTTTTTAGCATTATCAAATATTCCCACACTTGAGCGTTGCTTGTCCTCAAGCAATATCGTCTTGAAATACTAGAATCACTTCTTTATTCTTCACACTTTGTACATCAGTGATTTCTATACGGCGGTATAAACAATGGTAGTAACGATATGGTTTACAGTCCCACATGACTATAAAAATTTAGATCCATTAAGGAAATTGGATCTTTATGAAAACATTTGATCTTTTGAAAATTAAATCTAGTTTTTACCCTAGATAAGTTTTCCGGAATAACCCTTTACCGGTGTTTGCAAAATATTTTTGTGGGTTTGGTGGGTTTCAGATTTGAAAATTTTAGCTCAAAACTTATGGTTTTGTGTCACCCACTTGCTAACCTTGTATTTGGAAAGCAACACGTCCAGTTTACTTGTCCCGTATATTACCTTTCGGTAAACTACCATCCGATTGTAAAGGAAAGCGTTGAACAAGCAACTGTTAAGGCAATGTCCCCTGACATGCTTTTAATTATGGTCTATAACGTGTCGGAAGCAATTACTATCCTTGGTAGGAGCAATAGTAAAGCTCACCCTTATGATTTTTCGGTATGGCACAAGGTCCTGTCTTTGACCACTATGCAACCACCGTTCTTACGGTTGACACCCGTTTTAGTTCAGGTGACCTAATGAATTCCAGGTGAATTCCTAGGATTTTACGTTCAATGGTAATGAACGCATTGAAAATAGGGTTTTCAGAAAACAAATCGGTTTGTAATTTTGATCAAAATATTTTCTCGTTCAAGCTCAAGTTTAGATATCATTGAATTCCATGAGTTTGAATTCTCAATCTTTAAGGTCAATCTCTAGGATTGAGTAATATCAGTCTTAAAAGCTGATTTTTAATCTTTAAGGAGATTATCCTTTCTGGGGATCTGATTCATTAGTCTTATCCAGCTAATTTGCATGGTGCCCCCCCATTGCACGAGATAAATCCTTCTCATGGTTAGGATAAATCTGACCACTTGGCGACCCTGTTTAATGCTGAGGTCCGTGGATTTCCTGCTGATTTTAGTGATGACTTTTCTAGATTTTTCGTCAACCTACAGCTGGTCTGGACGACAACTTCATGACCTAAATCAAGAAGCGCGTGTCTTTTTCGGAAGACTTTACTTCCTTTTAATGATGGAATTGATTCATCGTGTAGATCCATCTCTTCTTTTCTTTCATCGGGTAAAACAGTTTAGTTTAGTCCAAAGCAAAAGTATTTTCAGTTATTTGTTACAGATATATGTGACATTTGTTTAAGATAACTTGGTAGATTTTCCCACACTTGGCTTTTATTTTCCTTTTTATCGTCCTCTATTCCATTTTAAATGAATTTTAACATTTTAGTTTGTTTCTTAATTTATGTCCTTTCCGAGGTAACAATAATTTCGGTGTTAAAACCTAGTTTTATCGTTCATAAATATGTATAAACATGATTTTGAGTTCATTTAATTGAAAATTTTGAAAAATTTTACTAGAATTGGGTAGTCAGTATATAAGACCAGGGCTGTTCTTTATTATCAGAGAGCACTAGATTCTAATACAACTACTGCTTTACTAGTATTTTTAATGGTAACCAAGTGTATAAAGTAAAAAAAAGTTTTAAAATCCGAAAGAATTTAACCCCTTCCCACACTTAAGATCTTGCAATGCCCTCATTTGCAAGAAATCAGGAATAATTTCAATTATTGAGGGTGATTTGTGTGAAAATGATTAAATTTTTACCAAAGTTTCCAAATATATTGGCATTTGTTTGCTGAATGATAAATGGTGCACATCATTTGTTCATTCCGTCTTGTTGTTATTTCACATATATTTTGCATCTTGTCGTCAAAATTAGTTGTTTTTGCTGAACTTAATGCCAGTCTTTGAAAATGCGTTGTTTTACCCTGTTGTGTACATAAAACAAACTGCAAACATATATACATATTTTTGAAGTTTGGTATATTACCCCACATTCAAAAATTATTAAAATCTAAGAATAAAAGTTAGATAATTATAAAAATGATTACAATATTAACAAAAGTATTAAACGTATCAATAATTACACATTACAAAAAAAAAATTAAGTATACTAGGGATGATACTGGTACCAATAGGGGTTCCATGCATAACCATAGGTGCTATAGAATGCTTCGGCAGGGTCATACGTAGGATACGGTGGCTGCATCTCTATAGACCAGGGAGGGAAGATGGGTTTCGGTGTAGGAATATAGTTTCTACCTATATGTTGGCAATGAGCTATGATTTGGTTCTGATGAACTTGCCAATCTTCAAATGCTCTCTGTCTAGCATTTTCGTATTCCTGAGAAGCTATAAACCTTTGCATTTCTTGCATCTCATTCCCCCCTCCTACATTACCTTGCTGTTGGTTCCTCTCCACCTGTGGATGTCTACCATGGTATTGTACTGCGGCGTTATTTCGCCTCTTCAAAACTTTCGCACCATGGTATACATTTAAACCTATAGTATCGCGGGGTTCCGGTTCTTCTACTAATAATCCCCCCCAACTTATATCCACACCGAGATATTCACCAATCAAAGTAATAGAAATACCACCTCCTATTATGCTATGCGGTCTCATCCCCCGAACCATAGCTGATAAAAAATAACCCACACAATATGGTATACTTACAGCGCTTTGTGGGTCTCGAATACACATATGGTAAAACAAATCCTGTTCATTTACTTTTTCCTTGTTTTTACCCCTTTGTGTAATCGAATTAGCTAAAAACCTATGAATCACTCTTAATTCGGCTCTATCTATATCCAAATAAGAGTAATTTCCCCCTTTAAAACGGTGATGGCTTGTCATTTGACTCCACACACCGTGTGTATCAAAATTTTCATCTATCTTTCTACCGTTTAGTATCAATCCTCTACAATCGGCAGACGCTAACTCCTCAGGCGTATATATACGTAAAGCCTGAGCCATGTCCAGTAAAGACATGTGGCGCATCGAACCGCCTAACAAAAATCTAATAAAAGAACGATCGGTTAAACTAGCTACCCGATCATTCAACTCTATACTACATAACAATTCTTCACACCATACTTTATATACAGGTCTACGCATGGTGAATAAACGTACCCAGTCATTAAAAGAAGAATTACCATACCTCTGTACAAGTAATTCCCTAATTGGCCCGGCCAATTCTACAGCTTCTAAGGGTCCCCATTCTATGACCCTCGGTACCTCAACAACCTTAGAATGAAGAGTATGCAAACCCCTTTGGTATTTTGGATAATCTATCCAAAGTCTGTCAAATCTCAGGTTCGGGTGCAACTCTTCCAAGTGCATATCGGAAAAGGTCATGACTGGATGAGGTATATCCTGCTTGTAGTAGTTATCCACCTCATGTTGTTCCACATTCTCAGCAGGAGCATTGCGGGCTTGGGATGAAGATTCACCCCTTTCAGTCTGCAAAACACATCAAACACAATTTTTTGTGCATCCAAATATGCATTAGTGTCAGCAAAATCATCAATCAAAATAATTACAATGACATGATCAATTTATATCAAACTTAAGCTTATTTTCATATTTTCATCAAATCTACACTTTTTCAAATAAGCATATACGAAAATGTTCGCCAAGTTCATAAGCATTCAATTCAAATAACATGTCAAAATAATCATTACTAGCAATTAAACAAGTTTCAAATGGCATTATCTCTCAAAAATCAAGTTCATGAATTTTAGACTTGAAAAAGTCCACTTTAATTCTCAAAATCATGTTTAGGCTCAAAGTTTGGATCATTTAACTACCTAAACATGTTACACTACTTAATTTAGCAACAATTCATGACAAAAATCGGCCATAACCTGTTTATATCAAAAAGCCCCAAATTGCTCAAGAACACAAACCCTAGATTATTCAAAATTTGAAGTTTAAGGCTTCTAATCATGTTAAATAGCATCAATCTAGGTTATACAAGCATAATACATAAACAATTTAAGCCTAATTACACTAAAAAGCATCAAAATCAAATTGGGAAAAAATTGCTCAAGAACACTAATTTCGGATTAAATGGTGTTTAGGTGTAGAAATTTACCGTTTTTCTTGAGTAATTCCTAGATAGCATCCTTCTCAACATGATTTTAGTAAAAAATTTGGTGATTAACGGTTAAAAATTGTGATTTTGGGGTGTATTTTTCGGGTTTTTGCGTGCAGTTTTTCGCAGGTTTTTTTTGTTTTGGGGTTGGGACTGATCTGTTCCAGCTCTTTATTTTTTTTTTCTGATTTTTCATCCCTCCGCGACTCGCGGTGAATTACACTTCAAATTCCGCGAGTCGCGGAGTTTGCTATTTTTTTTTTTTTATAGTCCTTAACTTATAAAACAATTAAGTACTTAATTTTAAAATTTTGTTTCCCTTGTTATTTAGGACGAGGTCGTTTCGGATCGATGTCCTAGTCCGTCCCTCGACAAAATTTTAAAATTTGTCTTTTTGTAGCGATTGTTTTAAAAGCTAAGATTTTTGGGTTTTTTCAATGTTTTTGGCATACTTTAATTCAATAAGATTAAAAATAATGATAATAAAAGTTCTCGTCCCTCCCTCGGGTAAAGCAATTTCGGTTCAAAGACCTAGTCTTCAACTTACGACGAATTTTAAAAATCATATTCTTAACTTAATGAGATAAAGTAAATTTTTGTTTTTAAATTCACACAACTTAAATATAAAATTCAAAATTAATATTAAAAATTCACACCAAACTTAAAATTTGAAATGCATAAAATTAAAAATTCATATTTTAAAAATTAAAAGTTCACACCAAACTTAATTTAAAAATTCATATTATAAATTCACACCAAACTTATATTAATTTTTTCAAATATTTACAATTTTAAAAATATTGATTTTACAAAGTTTACAATATTTATAAAGGGTTCAAATATTAATTTTAAAAAACATGGTAAAAATAAAATTAAAAATCTTTTTGTCTTTTTATCCCACTTTAATCAATCAAATATTATCAAAAATATGCGCCCCTCTTTTCGGTAAAGTAATTTCGGTTCCAAGACCTAATTTAACTCATGACGAATTTTTGAAATATTTTGGGTTGATTGATTAAAGATATTTATACCTTAAGAATAAATGTTAAATTTCGCAGTGATGTAATAAATTTTTGAATGATATCAATAATTTCGGTCGCCAAACCTAATTTTATTCAATACCAATTTAATACTTTTTAGCGAACAAATTAACGTTTATTATCAAAAGGTTAAAAATAAAAATAAAAATAAAAATTGTACAGACATACCTGTGAAATAGATTTCTTAGTTATATGATCTATCCCATTCATAAGATAGTCGGTTTAATTGGTTTTCCATGGCTACATAGGCGTAACCTCGAGCATTCAGTGTCTTTTCTTCTAAACATATGAACGGTCCGTCTCTGCATAAAGTAACAAATTCGGTATTTGAATATGTTTGATTATTTGAACATTTACCTCCATGTGACCATTTTCCGCATTTGTGACATCTTTCTAGGTGTCGTGCTCTTCTTTTCGCTGCGGATTTTGATTTTCCTTTACCAAATTGTAACTTATTATCTTCGCATCTGGATTCTTTTCTAACTCCGTCCATTCTTTCTCTGATTACTGATACTATTTCACTTGGTAGTATGTCATTATTTCTTTTAGTGATCAAAGCGTGTAGCATTAGACCATGGTTTAGTTCACAGGCAGTCTTCATTTTGTAAAAACCTAAAAAAATAAAAATTCAGAATGGGGGGAGAAGACTAGTTCTTTAGGGTCTGCTAGGGAAAGACCATTCGGGTTCCATTTTCGAGAACTACACGAAAACAGACAATCTAACTCTAACAGAAATACATATTATCCTTTAAAGACTTGATTCTCCCCACACTTAGTTAGCTGTGGTGTCGAAATTGTGATTAACTTCGTTGTCGACTTCCATCGGACCATGTATGTAATGTTTAACTCTGTGACCATTAACTTTAAATTCAATCTCATTTGAATTTATCAATTCTATCGTTCCGTATGGGAAAACTCTTTTGACTATGAATGGTCCAGACCATCTTGATTTCAATTTTCCAGGAAATAGCTTGAATCGTGAATTGAAAAGAAGAACTCTGTCTCCTTCTTTAAATTCTTTTGAACTTCTGATTCTTTTATCATGCCATTTCTTCGTTCTTTCTTTATAGATTAACGAATTTTCGTATGCTTCATGTCTTAATTCTTCTAATTCGTTTAGTTGACTTAATCGTAGACGTCCGGCTTCATGTAAATCAAGATTACATGTCTTCAAAGCCCAAAATTCTTTGTGTTCAATTTCTACTGGAAGATGACATGCTTTTCTATAAACAAGTCTAAAAGGTGTGGTTCCAATTGGAGTTTTGTAGGCTGTTCTAAAAGCCTAGAGTGCATCCTCCAATTTAATGGACCATTCCTTCGGATTTGATCCTACGGTTTTCTCTAGAATACGTTTTAAAGCTCGGTTGGTATTTTCAACTTGTCCACTTGTTTGTGGATGATATGCGGTGGAGATTTTATGAGTTACTCCATATCTTTTAAGAACTTTCTCAAGTTGATTATTACAGAAATGAGTACCCCGATCACTTATTAAAGCTTTCGGTGTTCCAAACCTTGCAAAAAGACGTTTTAAAAAGTTGACTACAACTCGTGCATCGTTAGTTGGGAGAGCTTGTGCTTCCGCCCATTTAGATACATAATCAATGGCTACGAGTATATATAGATTATTATGAGATTTTGGAAATGGACCCATAAAGTCAATACCCCAAATGTCAAATACTTCACATACTTGAATGACATTTTGTGGCATTTCATCACGTTGACTTATTTTTCCGGCCCTTTGACAAGCATCACAGGATTTGCAAAGAAGGTGTGCGTCTTTGTAAATTGTAGGCCAATAGAATCCAGCATCATAAACTTTTCTTGCTGTTAGTTGAGGCCCATAATGCCCTCCTGTTGGTCCTGTGTGACAATGGTTTAATATTTTACTAGCTTCATCTCCAAATACACATCGGCATATTATTCCATCGGGACAACTTTTAAACAGATGTGGATCTTCCCAAAAATAGTGTTTTATATCACTGAAGAATTTCTTTCGTCTTTGGTACGATAATCCTTTTTCAAGGAATCCACAAACTAAGTAGTTTGCATAGTCTGCAAACCATGGGATTTCTTTATAATCTATTTTCAATAGATATTCATCAGGAAAGTTGTCTTGTATGGCTGATTCATTTAGAACTTCTAATTCGGGATTTTCAAGACGAGAAAGATGATCAGCGGCGAGATTTTCTGCTCCTCTTTTATCTCGGATTTCAATATCAAACTCTTGTAAGAGTAAGATCCAACGGATTAATCTTGGTTTAGCATCTTGTTTTGAAAATAGGTATCTAAGAGCAGAATGGTCGGTATAGACCACCGTTTTTGCTAGAACGAGATATGATCGAAATTTGTCAAAAGCAAAGACAATAGCAAGGAGTTCTTTTTCAGTAGTTGTATAGTTCGTTTGTGCTCCTTGTAATGTCTTACTAGCATAATATATAGGTTGAAATCGTTTTTCAATCCTTTGTCCTAAAACGGCTCCCATTGCAAAATCACTTGCATCGCACATTAGTTCAAATGGTAGATTCCAATTTGGTGTTATCATGATCGGTGCATTAGTGAGTTTCTCTTTAAGAATATTAAAAGATTTGATACACTCATCTGAAAAGATGAATGGAGCATCCTTTTCTAGGAGTTTATTCATAGGAGTGGCAATTTTAGAAAAATCTTTTATGAAACGTCGGTAAAAACCGGCATGCCCTAGAAAACTCCTAACTCCTCTAACATTGGTGGGATGTGGAAGTTTAGCAATTACATCTACTTTAGCTCTATCCACTTCAATTCCTTCTTTTGAAATTTTATGTCCAAGAACGATGCCTTCTTTAACCATGAAATGGCATTTCTCCCAATTAAGTACTAGATTTGATTGTTCGCATCTAAGAAGCATTCGTTCTAGATTAACTAGACATGATTCAAATGTATCACCGAAGACTGAAAAGTCATCCATGAAAACTTCCATGCATTCTTCTATCATGTCATGAAAAATCGCCATCATACACCTTTGAAAGGTTGCAGGGGCGTTGCAAAGTCCAAATGGCATGCGTTTATAAGCAAAAGTACCATAAGGGCACGTGAATGTGGTTTTATCTTGGTCCTCGGGTGCTATTGGAATTTGAAAATATCCGGAAAATCCATCTAGAAAACAATAGTAACTATTTCCGGCTAATCTTTCCAACATTTGATCTATGAAAGGTAAGGGAATGTGATCTTTTCTGGTGGCATCATTTAATTTTCTTTAATCAATACACACACGCCATCCTGTTACAGTCCTAGTAGGAATAAGCTCATTTTTCTCATTTGTAATGACAGTCATGCCACCCTTCTTCGGCACGCATTGAACTGGGCTTACCCATGGACTATCAGAAATTGAATATATCAAACCTGCATCTAGCAGTTTAATAATCTCTTTCTTAACTACATCTTGCATATTAGGATTTAGTCTTCGTTGGCGTTGCACATACGTTTTATGACCTTCTTCCATAAAGATTTTATGTGTGCAATACGAAGGACTTATTCCTTTAATATCATGAATCTTCCATGCAATGGCTGGTTTATGAGCTTTCAACACAGAAATGAGTTGTGATTTCTCATTTTCAGTAAGAGAAGACGATATTATTACAGGTAATTCAGAATCACCATGTAAATAAGCGTATTCCAAATGGTTTGGAAGTGGCTTTAACTCTAATTTCGGAGGTTCTTCTATCGATGATTTATATCGATATCTGTCTTCTTCTTTTAGCATTTGAATTTCTTCTGTTGTTGGTTCATATCCATTAGCTATAAGTGTAGCTAACATTTTAGCTTCATCAATTGGTTCATTACCTTCTCCTAAAGAACATTCTCCTGTTCCTTGTAATTCTGGAAATTCTTCTAATAATTCTGCATGTGCATCTATAGTTTGAATATAATAACATGTATCATCTGCAGATTGTGGTTGTTGCATTGCTCTATCAACTGAAAAGGTAACACTCTCATCCTCTATACTTAGGGTCAGTTTCTTACCGAACACGTCTATCATTGCTTTAGCCGTGTTTAAGAATGGTCTTCCTAATATGAGAGGAACTTGAGAATCTTCTTCCATGTCCAGAACAACAAAATCTACTGGAAATACTAAAGTACCAACTTTAACTAGCATGTTCTCCATTATCCCTCTAGGATATTTTATTGATCTATCGGCTAGTTGTATGCTTATTCTTGTTGGTTTCAATTCTCCAAGGTCTAGTTTAGTGTATAGTGAATACAGCATTAGATTTATACTAGCACCTAAGTCTGCCAATGCTTCTATTGAACTAAGACTACCCAGAAAACATGGAATTGTGAAACTTCCTGGATCAGATAATTTTTCTGGTATCTTATTCAACAGCACTGCTGAACAATTAGCATTCATAGTAACAGCCGAGAGTTCTTTCATTTTCTTCCTATTTGAGATTAGATCTTTCAAGAATTTAGCATATCTAGGCATTCCTGAAATCACATCAATGAAAGGAAGATTTACATTTATCTGTTTAAACATATCCAAGAATTTGGATTGCTCGGCTTCAAGTTTCTCTTTCTTCATTTTACTCGGATAAGGAAGTGGTGGTTGGTATGGTTTAACATAAGGTTTATCCTTAACTGTGTTATCTTCATTAACCTTTTAAACTACCGGTTCTTTTTCCTTATCTTGATCAGGTTGTGGTTCTTGTGGAGTAGGAATGGCTTCATCAGAAGTTACAGGTATTTCAGGTGGTTTAAGTGTTGTACCACTTCTTGTGGTAATGGCTTTAGCTGTTTCACTCCGGGGGTTAGCATTTGTATCACTAGGTAGACTTCCCGGTTTTCTTTCACCTATTAATCTTGCTAGGTTACTTACTTCTTGTTCCAGATTTTGAATAGAAGCTTGTTGATTTCTAAATGCTTGAGCATTTTGTTCATTGGTTTGTTTCTGAGATGTGAAAAACTGAGTTTGAATTTCAACTAGCTTCGTCATCATATCTTCTAAATTCGACTTTTTATCATCGGTTTGTTGTGGTGGCTTGTTTTGAAAATTAGTTCTTTGCTGATTGTAAGTATTATTGGATACTTGTTGATTGCTAGGACCTTGTTGGTTGTTGTATGGAATATTTCTGTTATAATTCTGGTTTTGAATGTAAATCGGTCTTGGCGGTTGATAATTATTCTGATAATTATTTCCAGGCCTTTGGTTTATGTATGAAATATTCTCTCTTTGTTCCATTGTTAATTCAATACTGAGACAATCTTTTGTCAAATGTGGTCCTCCACACTGCTCACAACTAATTCGTATTGAGTGAATATCTTTATTCATCTTTTCCATTCGTCTCTCCACAGCATCTATCTTTGCGGAAATGGAATCTAAGTCATGGCTAGAATCGGCTCTAGCTGCTTTAGATGATCTAACGATATCTTTTTCTTGGTGCCACTCATGTGAGTGGGAAGCAGTGTTATCAATAATTTTGTAAGCATCAGTTTCGGTTTTCTTCATAATAGAACCACCAGCTGCTATATCTATGTCTTTCCTTGTAGTGATGTCGCATCCTTGGTAGAATATTTGTACTATTTGACAGGTGTCTAAACCATGTTGCGGACATCCTCTTAACAACTTTCCATATCTTGTCCATGCCTCATATAGAGTTTCATTTGGCTTCTGTGTAAACGTAACAATTTCTGCTTGAAGTCTTACGGCTTTAGATGCAGGAAAGAATTGTTTAAGAAATTTGTCAATTAAAACGTCCCATGTATCGATCGCCCCTTCAGGTAACGATTCCAACCAATCTTTGGCTTCTCCCTTTAAAGTCCAGGGAAATAACATGAGATATATCTGTTCATCCTCCACTTCTCGGATTTTAAATAGTGTGCAGATCCTATTAAAGGTACGTAGATGTTCATTTGGATCTTCCTTCGGCGCACCACTAAATTGGCATTGATTAGTCACCATGTGTAGAATTTGTCCTTTGATTTCATAATCTGGCGCATTAATGTCTGGATGAGTAATTGCGTAACCTTGGCCAGTGCGTTTAGCTCTCATTCGGTCTTCCATACTTAAAGGTTCCAGATTCTCCATAATTGAATTTGTTGAATCGGTATCACTAGATGATTCTGATTTAATGGTTCGTTCCTCAACAATCTCTGTTTGAATGATTGGTGGCTCCGGAGGAAAGTTTAATGGTTCAGGATCTACGAACCGTTCCTGAATATTTTCCGGATTCTCAATTGTGAGGTCGGGTTCAAAAAATGGATTATCGGAAATTTGAACTGAAGTACTTGGTCTACTGGATGACGATTCTAAAGAAAAATCAACGGCGGTTATATTTGCTAAATGTCTTGATCTAGTTACAGGTGGTGAACGTACAAAAGGTGGTGAACGTCTTGCTCGGTGCATTCACTGAGTATCCTATTAGTTTTTAAAAGGAAAGAAAAATTATAATAAGTTATCCAACCAATAGACTTTTCTGATTTTGCCCACGTTTCGAATAGCCAAAAGATGCAGCAGAGGGGCAGGATTCGTTTGGTCTCAATATAATTGAGGACTGTTTGGCTCCAATAACCCGATCCACGTACAAATCCAACTATTACTACGAACCAGAAAATTTTGATGTCTATTAATTTAACCACTTAAAATAAATTTTCGTAATTTTAAGAAATTTAGATAAGAAGTAGAATAAAAATTTATGTCCTAAAAACTAGAATAGCGAGAAATAAGAAAGAAAAAGAGTTCGTCGGAAAAAGGTTGAAAAAGAAAAATGGTTGAAAAAATAAAAGGTGACGGAAAAATAAAAGAAACTTATAAAAACTTAAAAATACTTGACTAACCTAACCTTATTACTACAACTAACTTAAAATTATAATCGCAAATTGAGATTACTAATTGGAATGATAATTGATACATAGGTAAAAGTCGTCTAAAAATATTAAAGCTTACAAGAAAAACTAAATCCCAAATGGAAATAACTTAAAAAGAAACTAAAACTTAAAAAGGCGTCGCAAAATTCTAAAGTACCTAAATCTTAGTCTAAAGAAAAAGCACTTAAGGAATTCTACGGCAAAGCCTAAAAATCTAAGAGTAAAAATGACTATGGCAAAAACTAAGTTTAAAATTAAATATGAGCGAAAAATACAAATATTACGCTACAACGATTAAAAAGGGACAAAATATAAAAATATACAAAAAGTTGTAAAAAGTACAATTTTTTATAAAAATATTATTTTTATATTATTTATTTAATAAAACTACTAATTTTACAATTTAATTAAACTAATTTAATTAAAATATAAATTAAATAAAACTTAAATTAAAAATAAACTTAATTATAATAATAATAATAATTAGGGTTAATAATAATAATAATTAATAATAATCCGTAATAAATGCAGGATTAGGGCTTCCTGTTCGTGTGTCAGGTCCCCTCCGCGACTTGCGGTATTCAAAGCTTCAAACCCCGCGACTCGCGGGGTTCAGAAATTCAGATGACAGGTTTAATCTTCGACGCGTTTTTCTTTATTTATTTATTTATTTTTTTTTCTGTTTTCTGTTTTTATATAAATAAAAGATATTTAAATAAAACTTATATTTTTATAAACTAAAATAAAAATAAAGAAACTTATAAAACTTAAATATTTAACAAAATCTTAAAAATACTTATATTTTTGTTTTTCTTTTTATATTTTCGAATATTTAAAACGTTTTTTTTTTTATATATATTAGCGTTGCGCTTCCGGCGTTTAGAAAAATCCCCGGCAGCGGCGCCAAAAATACTTGATGCGGTAGCGGAGTGGTATAAAATACTATTAAATTTTTGCAGGAAATACTATTAAATACGATACAATTTTACACAAGATATTTATTTATTTATAGAATGGATATACTTAAACCTTGCTACAACACTTATAGGCAGTGTACCTAATCGTACAGTAGTGTAGTTTTTAGTAAGTCCGGTTCGTTCCACAGGGAAAATCTTTAAACAAAGCTTAACGCTATATTAGTTACTTTTATAAAAATACAAATATATATATATATAAGTAATATTATTATTATAAAGGGGGGTTTTTACCGTTTAATGACCGGTTTGTCGATTTTAAAACTTTAGTCGCAGTTAAAACCAAATGTAAAATATTAAAAATGAATACAAGACTTAAATTAAAGCATAAAGTAAATAACGATAATGAAATTGCGAATAATAAAAGTGCGATAAAATAAACTTGCGATAATTAAAAAGTACGATAATTAAAAGTGCAATTAAATACAATAATAATAAAAATGCGATATTTAGAAGTGCAATTAAATATAAAATAAAGGAAATTAAATATGAAATAAAAGAATTATGCTTATTTAAACTTCCGTAATCATGATGTTTGACGTGTTGATTTTTGTTTTATGCTCATGGGTTAATTGTCCTTTGTCCTGGATTATTTAATATGTCCGTCTGGTTTTTGTCCATAACAGTCCATCAGTCATAAATATAAAATGCGAGTGTCCTCGTCAAATTATCCTTATACCCGAAGTTAAATATTCCAACTAATTGGGGACTTAAACTGTAACAAGATTTTAATACTTTGTTTAATAATTACACCAGGATGTCGACTGAGTGTAACCCAAGGTTTTAATATTTTGTTATCAATTATACCAAGTGTCCTTGTACATAATTTCACCCCTGTTTTAATTATTCTAGTGGCTATTAATCCATTCCCGTGTCCAGTTAAATGAACGATTATTCGTACATATAAATACCCCGCCCATCGTGTCCGATTGAGTGTATATGGTAATTTATAGGGACGCCCAATTGTAAATCTTTATATTAACATTAACAAACTATCATTTAGTTAAACAAATATAAAGCCCATTAATAGCCCATAGTCTAATTTCCACAAGTGTCGTTCTTTTGTCCAAACCCCAATTATGGTACAAAGCCCAATTACCCAATTTTAGTAATTAGCCCAACATCATGATTACTTCGTTTTAAATAAGCATAATAATAACTTAGCTACGAGACATTAATGTAAAAAGGTTGAACATAACTTACAATGATTAAAAATAGCGTAGCGTTACACGGACAGAATTTCGACTTACACCCTTACAACATTTGCTAACATACCCTTATTATTAGAATTATAATTAAAATTAAAATAAAAATTATAAATATATATATATATTTTACGTATGAGAAGAAGAAGAAAAAAGATGATATTTTACGATCAGAATGCGCGAGCTTTATAGGGGGTTTCTGAATTTGGGGCTCCGCGACTCGCGGCCTTTTTGGCCTTCAAACTCCGCGAGTCGCGGAGTTTACTTTTACAGCTCATAGGAGTTTGGCTCTTTGTTTACCGACGGTTTAAATATAAATATAATATATTAAATAATTATAAGAATTATTTAAATATTATATTATATTTATGTGCATAGTTGACTTGTAATTTTTAGTCCGTTGCGTCGAGCGCTGAGAGTTGACTCTGGTCCCGGTTCCGGATTTTCGAACGTCCTTGCGTACAATTTAATATCTTGTACTTTGCGTTTTGAATCTTGTACTCTTGTAATTTCGAGACGTTTCTTATCAATAATTGGAACCTCTTTGATTGTCTTTTGTACTTTTGAGCTTTTTGGTCGTTTGCGTCTTCAATTCGTCGAATCTGTCTTTTGTCTTCACCTTTTATTATTTAAACGAATATCACTTGTAAATAGAACAATTGCAACTAAAAGCTTGTGTTTCTTGAGGAATAATGCTATGAAATATATGTTCGTTTTTAGCATTATCAAGTTCTGTTGGTGATTTCTATGATTTTTATCTTTTTATGATTTTTATTTATGTTTAAACATATGATATTGTGATACATTAATGTATTGTTTAATATTTTTATTATTTTGTACTAATATTTCATATTTGATTTGAAAGTGGGATTTTAAGTCCCATTTCAAATTACCATGCATGTTTATATTTTTATGTATGTATATTGTCAATTGTACACAACAGGGTAAAACAGCGCATTTTCAAAGACTGGCATTAAGTTCAGCAAAAGCTACTAATTTTGACGACAAAACGAAAAACAAATGTGATGTAACAACAAGACGGAATGAACAAATGATGTGCACCATTTATCATTCAACAAACAAACGCCAATATGTTTGTAAACTTTGGTAAAATTTAATCATTTTTCTACGCTAATCACCCTCAATAATTTAAATTGTTACTAATTTCTTGCAAATGAGGGCATTGCAAGATCTTAAGTGTGAGAAGGGGTTAAAATCTTTCAGATTTTTAATTTTAAATTTAAACACTTGGTTACCATTAAAAATACTAGTAACGCAGTAGTTGTATTAGAATCTAGTGCTCTCTGATAATAAAGAACAGCCCTAGTCTTATATACTGACTACCCAATTCTAGTAAAATTTTTCAAAATTTTCAATTAAATGAATTCAAAATCATGTTTATACATATTTTTGAACGATAAAACTAGGTGTTAACACCGAAATTATTGTTACCTCGGAAAGGACATAAATTGAGAAACAAACCAAAATATTAGAATTCATTTAAAATGGAATAGAGTACAATAAAAAGGCAAAGAAAGGAAAATAAAAGCCAAGTGTGGGAAAAATTTACCAAGTTATTTTAAACATATATCACATATTTTTGTACAAATAACTGAAGATGCTTTTACTTTAGACTAAACTAATCAGTTTTACCCGAAAAACTGTAATATATTTGAAAGAAAGATGGATCTACACGATGAATCAATTCCATCATTAAAAGGAAGTAAAGTCTTCCGAAAAAGACACTCGCTTCTTGATTTAGGTCATGAAGTTGTCGTCCAGACCAGCTGTAGGTTGAAGAAAAATCTAGAAAAGTCATCTCTAAAATCAGCAGGAAATCCACGGACCTCAACATCAAATAGGGTCGCCAAGTGGTCAGACTTATCCTAACCATGAGAGGATCTGTCTCGTAAAATGGGGAGGACACCGTGCAAATAAGCATGATAAGACTAATGAATCATATCACCAGAAAGGATAATCTCCTTAAAAGATCAAAAATCAGCTTTTAATACTGATATTACTCAATCCTAGAGATTGACCTTAAAGATTGAGAATTACAAACTCATGGAATTCGATGATATCTAAACTCGAGCTTGAACGAGAAAATATTTTGATCAAAATTACAAACCGATTTGTTTTCTGAAAAACCCATTTTTAATGCGTTCATTACCGAATTCACCTGGAATTCATTAGGTCACCTGAACCAAATCGGGTGTCAACCGTAAGAACGGTGATTGCATAGTATGTCGAAGACAGGACCTTGTGCCAGACCGAAAAACTATAGGGTGCGCTTTACTATTGCTCCTACCAAGGATAGTAATTGCATCCGACACGTTATAGACCATAATTAAAAGCATGTCAGGGGACATTGCTTTGACAGTTGCTTGTTCAACACTTTCCTTTACAACCGGACGGTAGTTTACCAAAAGGTAATATACGGAGCAAGTATACTTGACGTGTTGCTTTCCTAATACAAGGTTAGCAAGTGGGTGACACAAAACCGCAAGTTTTGAGCTAAAATTTTAAAATCTGAAACCCACAAAACCCACAAAAATAATTTGCAAACACCGGTGAAGGGTTATTTCAGAAAACTTATCTAGGGTAAAAGCTAGATTTAATTTTCAAAAGATCAAATGTTTTCATAAAGATCTAATTTCCTTAAGGGATCTAAATTTTATAGTCATGTGGGACTGTAAACCACATCGTTACTACCATTGTTCATACCGTCGTATAGAAATCACTGATGTACAAAGTGTGAAGAATAAAGAAGTGATTCTAGTATGTTTTTATTTCAAGACTATATTGCTTGAGGACAAGCAACGCTCAAGTGTGGGAATATTTGATAATGCTAAAAACAAACATATATTTCATAGCATTATCCCTCAAGAAAGACAAGCTTTTAGTTGCAATTGTTCAATTTACAAGTGATATTCGTTTAAAAAAGTAAAAGGTGAAGACAAAAGACAGATTCGACAAATTGAAGACACAAATGACTAAAAAGCTCAAAAGTACAAAGTACAATCAAAGAGGTTCCAATTATTGATGAGAAACATCTCAAAATTACAAGAGTACAAGACGCGAAACGCAAAGTACAAGATATTAAATTGTACGCAAGGACGTTCGAAAATCCGGAACCGGGACCAAAGTCAACTCTCAACGCTCGACGCAACGGACTAAAAATTACAAGTCAACTATGGACACGAATATAATATAATATTTAAATAATTCTATAAATTATTTATATATTATATTATTATTATAAACCGTCGGCAAAACAAGAAAACAAACTTATGTGAGCTGTTACCTACCTACATGCGATCGCATGTCCTGGAGGCACAAAAGCCATCCGATCGCATGGCACACTTTTTCAGCTCAGGCCCTATAAATTTCGCAGTTTGGTGATCCATATATCCTATCTCTCTATCTATCACGTATAATATATATATATATATATATATATATATATATATATATATATATATATATATATATATATATATATATATATATATATATATATATATATATATATATATATATATATATATATATATATATATATATATTATAATTTTAATTTTAAATTCTAATAATAAGGGAATGTTAGCGAATGTTGTAAGGGTGTAAGTCGAAATTCTGTCCGTGTAACGCTACGCTATTTTTAATCACTGTAAGTTATGGTTAATGTTCCTTTTAATTTAATGTCTCATAGCTAAGTTATTATTATGCTTATTTAATACCAAAGTAATCGTGATGTTGGGCTAAATATTAAAATTGGGTAATTGGGCTTTGTACCATAATTGGGGTTTGGACAAAAGAACGACACTTGTGGAAACTAGACTATAAACTATTAATGGGCTTTATATTAACTAAATGATACCTCTTTAATTTAATATATAGACTTATAATTTGACGTATTTATATATAACCACATACGCTTGACTGGGCACGGTGGGCGGGATATCTATAAATACCAATAATTGTTCATTTTACCGGACACGGAACTGGATTAATAGTTAATAGACTTATTGAAACGGGGGTGGATTACATTCAAGGGTAATTGGTGTAATTGTTAACAAAGTAGTAAAAGCTTGGTTTACATGCAGTCGATAACCTGGTGTATTCATTAAACAAAGTATTAAGACCTTGTTACAATTCGAATCCCCAATTAGTTGGAATATTTGACTTCGGGAATAAGAATAATTTGACGAAGACTTTCGCACTTTATGATTATGACTGATGGACTATTATGGACAAATCCGTATGGACATATCGAATAATCCAGGACAAAGGACAATTAACCCATGGGAATAAACTAAAATCAACACGTCAAACATCATGATTATGGAAGTTTAAATAAGCATAATTTATATATTTCATATTTAATTGCACTTTTAATTATCGTACTTTTATTTATTGTCATTTTATTTAATTGCATTTTTAATTATCATACTCTTTAATTATCGCAATTTTATTTTATCGCACTTTTATTTATTGCAATTTCATTATCGTTATTTACTTTACGCTTTAAATTAAGTTATATTTATTTTTAATATTTTACATTAGGTTTTAACTGCGACTAAAGTTTTAAAATCGACAAACCGGTCATTAAACGGTAAAAACCCCCTTTATAATAATAATACTACTTATATATATTTTTGTATTTTTAAAATTATAAGTTAAAACTAATATAGCGTTAAATTTGGCTAGAGTTCCCTGTGGACGAACCGGACTTACTAAAAACTACACTACTGTACGATTAGGTACACTGCCTATAAGTGTTGTAGCAAGGTTTAGGTATATCCACTCTATAAATAAATAAATCACTTGTGTAAAATTGTATCGTATTTAATAGTATTTTGTAGCAAATATATAACTATTTTATACACCACCTCGCACACATCAACCATTTTTAACTTTGGTCCGTTGGTTGATGATTTTCTTTTATTTAATCGATTTACTGTAGGTATCAAAATTTCATCCTCCGGAACCTCTTCTTCTTCCGGTTCCTCCTCTTCCGGTTCCTCCTCTTCTGATTCCTCTTCTTCCGGTTCCTCTTCTTCCGGTTCCTCTTCGGGAATTTGTGAATCTTCCAAAATTATATTCGACTCTTCATTATTATTAGGTGAGTCGATGGGATTTGTACTAGTGGTAGACATCTATCACACAATATCAAACACATTAAGAGGTTAATATATCACATAATATTTACATGTTAATAATATATAGTTTCCAACAAAAGTGTTAAGCAATCGTTTTTAAAGAAAACACGATCGAAGTCCAGACTCACTAATGTATCCTAACAAACTAGATAAGACACACTAATGCAAATTTTTGGTTCTCTAAGACCAACACTCGGATACCAACTGAAATGTCCCGTTCATATTGATTATAAACGTTCCATATTAATTGATTTCGTCGCGAGGTTCTAACCTCTATATGAGACGTTTTTCAAAGACTGCATTCATTTTTAAAACAACCATAACCTTTATTTTATCGATAAAGGTTTAAAAAGCATTACATAGATTATCAAATAATGATAATCTAAAATATACCATTTACACACGACCATTACATAATGGTTTACAATAAGAATATATTACATCAAAAATAAGTTTCTTGAATGCAGTTTTTACATAATATCATACAAGCATGGACTCCAAATCTTATCCTTATTTTAGTATGCAACAGCGGAAGCTCTTAATAATCACCTGAGAATAAATATGCTTTAAACGTCAACAAAAATGTTGGTGAGTTATAGGTTTAACCTACATATTTATCAATCGAAATAATAGACCACAAGATTTCATATTTCATTACATCCCATACATAGAGATAAAAAATCATTCATACGGTGAACACCTGGTAACCGACATTAACAAGATGCATATAGAATATCCCCATCATTCCGGGACACCCATCAGACATGATAATTTCGAAGTACTAAAGCATTCCAAATTCCAGAATGGGGCATGTTGGGCCCGATAGATCTATCTTTAGGATTCGCGTCAATTTGGGGGTCTGTTCCCAAATTCTTAGGCTACCAAGCTAAAAAGGGGCATATTCGGCTTCGATCATTTACCCATATAAAGTAGTTTCATTTACTTGTGTCTATTTAGTAAAACATTTATAAATTTGCATGTATTCTCATCCCAAAATATGAGATTTTAAAAGTGAGACTATAACTCACTTTCACATATTTTTACTTCGTCGGGAAGTAAGACTTGGCCACTGGTCGATTCACGAACCTATAACAAATATGTTTATATATATCAAAGTATGTTCAAAATATATTTATCACATTTTTAATACGTTTTAATGTTTTAAGTTTATTAAGTCAGCTGTCCTCGTTAGTAACCTACAACTAGTTGTCCATAGTTAGATGTACAGAAAATAAATTGATATATATTATCTTGACCCAATCCACGACCTAGTGTATATACGTCTCAGGATAGATCACAACTCAAAGTATATATATTTTTGGAAACAACCTCAACCCTGTATAGCTAACTCCAACATTACTGCATATAGAGTGTCTATGGTTGTTCCAAATAAT
Organism: Rutidosis leptorrhynchoides; assembly: GCF_046630445.1. NCBI lineage: Eukaryota > Viridiplantae > Streptophyta > Magnoliopsida > Asterales > Asteraceae > Rutidosis > Rutidosis leptorrhynchoides. The sequence continues at coordinate 559,701,325 of NC_092333.1, forward strand.
ATATATAGATGGGTCGATATGATATGTCAAAATATTTACATACGTGATTATGGTATCCCAAGATTACATAATATATTAGAATACATGTATAATATAATACAAGTTAGCTAGGATATGATTTGTATAGAATTGTTACAATATTTCCCGTAGCTACAACAATCAAAAAATGTCCAATCTTGTTTTACCCATAACTTCTTCATTTTAAATCCGTTTTGAGTGAATCAAATTACTATGGTTTGATATTGAACTCTATTTTATGAATATAAACAGAAAAAGTATAGGTTTATAGTCAGAAATATAAGTTACAAGTCATTTTTGTAAGAGGTAGTCATTTCAGTCGAAAGAACGACGTCTTGATGACCATTTTTAAAAACATACTTCCACTTTGAGTTTAACCATGATTTTTGGATATAGTTTCATGTTCATAAGAAAAATTATTTTTACAGAAGAACAACTTCTAAATCAAAGTTTATCATAGTTTTTAATTAACTAACCCAAAACAGCCCGCGGTGTTACTACGACGGCGTATATCCGATTTTACGGTGTTTTTCGTGTTTTTCGATTTTAGATCATTAAGTTAGCATGTCATATAGATATAGAACATGTGTTTAGTTTATTTTAAAAGTCAAGTTAGAAGGATTAACTTTTGTTTGCGAACAAGTTTAGAATTAACTAAACTATGTTCTAGTGATTTCAAGTTTAAACCTTCGAATAAGGTAGTTTTATATATATGAATCGAATGATGTTATGAACATCATTACTACCTCAGGTTTTGTGGATAAACCTACTAGAAATGAGAAAAGTAGATCTAGCTTCAAAGGATCCTTGGATGGCTTGAAAGTTCTTGAAGTAAAATCATGACACGAAAACAAGTTCAAGTAAGATTTTCACTCGAAATAAGATTGTTAAAGTTATAGAAATTGAAACAAAGTTTGAATATGAGTATTACCTTATATTAGAAAGATATATTACTGTAAATAAGAAAGATTTCTTGAGGTTGAATGATCACTCAAAGTGGATTTGCAAGATTGGAAGTAAGCTAGCAAACTTTGAAGTATTCTTGATTTTATGAAACTAGAACTTATAGAATTTTTGAAGAACACTTAGAACTTGAAGATATAACTTGAGAGAGATCAATTAGATGAAGAAAATTGAAGAATGAAAGTGTTTGTAGGTGTTTTTGGTCGTTGGTATATGGATTAGATATAAAGGATGTGTAATTTTGTTTACATGTAAATAAGTCATGAATGATTACTAATATTTTTGTAATTTTATGAGATATTACATGCTAGTTGCCAAATGAGGGTTCCCACATGTGTTAGGTGACTTACATGGGCTGCTAAGAGCTGATCATTGGAGTGTATATACCAATACTACATACATCTAAAAGCTGTGTATTGTACGAGTACGAATACGGGTGCATACGAGTAGAATTGTTGATGAAACTGAACGAGGATGTAATTGTAAGAATTTTTCTTAAGTAGAAGTATTTTGATAAGTTTCTTAAAGTCTTTCAAAAGTGTATGAATACATATTAAAACACTACATGTATATACATTTTAACTGAGTCGTTAAGTCATCGTTAGTCGTTACATGTAAGTGTTGTTTTGAAACCTTTAGGTTAACGATCTTGTTAATTGTTGTTAACCCATTGTTTATTATATCTAAAGAGATGTTAAATTATTACATTATCATGATATTATGATATATTAATATATCTTAGTATGATATATATACAGTTAAATGTTGTTACAACGATAATCGTTACATATATGTCTCGTTTCGAAATCATTAAGTTAGTAGTCTTGTTTTTTTACATATGTAGTTCATTGTTAATATACTTAATGATATTTTTAATTATTATAATATCATGTTAACTATATATATATATCCATATATATGACATCATATAGTTTTTACAAGTTTTAACGTTCGTGAATCACATGTCAACTTGGGTGGTCAATTGTCTATATGAAACCTATTTCAATTAATCACGTCTTAACAAGTTTGATTGCTTAACATGTTGGAAACACTTAATCATATAAATATCAATTTCATTTAATATATATAAACATGGAAAAGTTCGGGTCACTATAATTGATAAAGTGGATTTTCAAATATTACCAGCCGAGTAAATGAATCCTTATATAAGGCACGTCTCGTTTTGTTGAACAATTGTCAAAATTGACTGTTTTATCATATTTTAAAGCCTTATAAAAATTATAGTCTAATTTTACAAGAATTGGGAAACTATGTGAAATGTTAAAATGTGTCGATTGCCATGATCATTCAACTATAGTATTGAGTCAGATTGACTTTTTGAAATGACTTTTGATAACTTTTGTATGTCGATCTCGAGCATTAGGATTGTGATACACTATGACCTGACCTAGCTTGATAGACATTTATTGACCAACATATGTTCTCTAGGTTGAGATCTATGGTTATTTGGTATTCTGAGTTTCGATCACATTTCGGTGAACGACTTTACGTGCTGCTAAGGTGAGTTTCATATGCTCCCTTTTTAATTACTTTTGAAATCTATATTTTTGGGCTGAGAATACATGCAATTTATTTTAAACACAATGGATACAAGTACATACTTAATTCTACACTGAGTTTAAACCGAAAATCCCTTAGCTTTGGTAACTAGTAGCTGCCGGTTACAAGAACTGGTGGGCGTGAATAGTTATATATGGATCCATAGGGCTTGACATCCCCGTCTATTCCAGGTATAGAAACCCTAGCCTGAACTATAAAACAGACGTATGTTATTTGAGGTTAGTACACGTTGGATTGCGTGTATTGTACATTTTGGTTGCATGTATGTTAAAACAGGGGTACTTATTATATATACGTTAAAGTTTAGTTACCAGGGTGCTCAATCTTGTAGAATATTTTGATAAACTTTTCTGGATGAAACAACTGAAATCTTGTGATCCATCTTTACATACAGATTATGCGCAACATTAAAACTATGAACTCACCAACCTTTGTGTTGACACTTGTTAGCATGTTTATTCTCAGGTTCCTAGAAGTCTTCCGCTGTTTGCTTATATGTTATACAAGCTATATGCATGGAGTCATACATGCTTTATTCGAGAAAACATTGCATTCACAAAATCATCATCATGTATCTATTTTGACTGCATTGTCAACAGAAGTATTATTGTAAACTATTATTTATGGTGATTGTCTATATGTAGAAATCATCAGATATCGAAAACCTTGGATTTAAATATTCATTTATGGTGTGCCTTTTCAAAAGAATGCAATGTTTACTAAACATATCATATAAAGGTCAAATACCTCGCAAAGAAATCGATGAATGATGTATTCGTCTATATGTATTTGGACGGGTCATCACAGTTGGTATCAGAGCATTGGTCCTAGCGAACAAGGTCTTGCATTAGTGTGTCTAACTGATAGTTATTAGGATGCATTAGTAAGTCTGGACTTCGACCGTGTTTGCATGTCAAAAGTTTTGCTTATCATTTCTTGTCGGAAATTACCTGCTTATCATTCTTAGTCTAAGATACATCTTACTGTATTAATTGCATGAATAGTGTATAGACAAAATTCATATCTTAACGTATCTGTTACTATAAACTCTGCCTGACAGCTTTCGAAAGTTCCTCCGTAATCTACGGAATCTGTTAGACTATATATAGGTATTCTATGTAATTGGAATATCACCCGAATCCAAAAATCATTTCATATCGAAAATTCTTTAGCTGATCGTGTAAGATGGATCCTGTACCAAATTCGAATTCATATAGTTCCGAAGGCGATTATGAAGACTCTGAAGGTAGTGTGACCGAAGTGCCTCAACTCATTGACTACACTTCTTTCTGGAAGAGATGGAGATGCGTTCGAGACATACTCACTCGCTGGAGAAATGAAGAGGGAGAACCCTACCGCGAACCAAATTTACTTCCTGACATCGGAGAACTTGACGCGCTCACCGGTCAACCAATTCGCAATACCGTTTTCACACTCTTTGCCCGAATATTCCGCCTCGAAGAATGCATTCATAGAATTATGTTAGTAATTCAGCCTCTACTCCCGACTACTAATCAAGTAGGATTAGTGGAAGAAGTTAGAGAGCTTCGTGCTAGGCTTGAAGAAAGAATGGAGTTTCTGGAAGGTACAATACGCAATTTAGAAGATAGACTTACGTCTACTAAAACAACACCAGTACCACCAACAACATCTACAAACCTCAATACCACAAGCACCAGCAGCATCACTGGCATCAACGGTACCACCATCATCAATACCAACAGTATCATTACCACCACCAACAACCACATTCGCAACCCACACCTCAATATCACATCTAAAATCTGTACTTCTAACATCAACATCATACGCACCATAGGTACCAAGGAGTACCAACAACAATAAACGATGAAGTATCGATTCATCACTTCATTGAAGAAATATTCTGCAGAGAATATGTAGTTTCTAAATGTTTTAGATATTATTTACTTTTAGTTCCAGCTGGAAATCAAATGAGTTTAATAGTATATTAACTCATTAAATCCGTATTACATCCAAAGAAAATATACATATATATTTTCATAAAGACTGTGGTAAAATTCTTCTGTACAAAATATTACTTGTGAAATTTTTAACGAGTAGGTAATACCCGGGAAATATATAAGTTCACAATTAATATGTTACATTGTACATTATTCAATTTTGATTCAAGAATCATTAACTATACTCACTACATTCACAGCGATATACATTCTTCCATAAGAATCATAACAACCATTTTCATACAAATTCGATTACACATTCTGATTGTTGACAGATCAGAATCCGAGTCAAGATTTAACGGAAGATATCACCATTAGATTTTCACATCTTACAAAACCATACTTTGAATTCAAAACTATGCTAGATCCTTTTGAATCACGCAGCGTTTTTACATCAACAGATATATGTCTACATATAACATTCATCTCTTAGAATTATGATCTTCCATTCTGAAATTCTGAAAAGCACCCAGTCTACGAATCAGTACTCTGAATGTTGAAAAAGCTGAATGAAGCAGCAAAAACTGTAAACGACCTTAATAGTCGAAAGTTTGATGATAAAAGGTGACAAAGCTCAGAAAAGTTAAAACTGGAAAACGGATTGAGCAAACCATGAAGGAGGTTGTGGACAAATCACAAAGACTAAATCTGCCTTCAAAGAATCCAAATGATTCAGTATCTGCTAAAGTCATTAACGAATACCTTGCTCCTGACACTAAACCTTTACGAACAAATCTTCTTCATCATCCTTCGATATTAGAAATTCTAAGATATCATCATATCTTTCATTATAAATATCTTCGATAATTCTGAAGATATCTTCATAACTATTATTATCCAAAATTATTTATCTCTTCTCGCTATCTGTGTTACATCATAAAAGAAACTATTTTAGTTTCTAAATTCTGAAAATTTCAAAAAATGGATGTTTTTGAAGTAGTGTTGGGAATTGAAGCATGAGTTAGTATAATATAATGACACTTGATCAACGTGATTATATTACAGTAAGTCATGCTGAGTTTCTAATGGAACATGATGATTCACAGACCATACCATCATTATGTGCCATGTTACACGACTCTTACATTTTATCTAATCTCTAAACATATCAAGAACATATTCTCTTGATAATTCTATCTCTTCCTTTAAATTCTAGTAATTTGACAAATCAAGATCGTTCCATTACAATTTCTTTCTTATAACATTAACTATGTTCATTACGAAATGCATAGCTACGAATTCTGGACCATTACTTGCTTCACACAAAGTCGAGAAGAGAAAACAATAACACAAAGCTTTGAAATATAATGAGGAGTATAAATCACAGCAAATAGAAGAAATCATTAACCGTAGATGTCAATAATTATGGAAAGATAAATGCAAGGAAGGATTATGAAAACCACTACCCCAAGATCGAAGTAGAAGTAAACATATTCCTCCGGTGGGAGTTGGAATAAAAAGATGATTGTAGTGACAGTCAAAATGAGATCAAGGACCAGAACTGAATGAAGCATTTTCACAATCTTTTGGAAGTATGAAATGAGGAAGAAGATGTAGGAGTGGTGAAAATAAATGAAACGAAAAAGGTCAATTTATAGCGAAATATCAGACATAACAATCGAGGCAGATTACGCATTTAATCAAAGGAAATAATAATTTCCTTAATTCCCGAAGAATCAAATCTTATTTATATTATGAAGATTTTCTATTCCTTAAATTCCGGAAATCAATCGTTACTACGTCAAGAGTTAAGACGAATCTTTATTCTCCATTTCACTCTTTTACGATAGCTTCACTCGTAATCTTCGTGTGATCAAATTGTTTTATCCATATTATTCAACGGTGATAAAACTCTATTTATCAACTCATATTCGTCATGAAAAAATTTTTATTGTTAGCCATGACGACCTCACTCAAATTTCGGGACGAAATTTCTTTAACGGGTAGGTACTGTGACGACCCGAAAATTTCTGACCAAATTTAAACTTAATCTTTGTATGATTAACGTTTCCGACACGATAAGCAAAGTCTGTAAAACTGAATCTCAAAATTTTTGAACTACTTTCATATATTCAATTACCCTTTATTTGTTCTCGACGATTCGCGAACAATTATATGTAAATAGATACATATATATATACTATAACTTGAAAGCGTAACAAAGTATTAATTGTATGAATAACTTGCGGCATGTATTTAAAACGTGTTTATGAATATTGAATATATATTAACTTGGTTATAAAACGTTTGATAATACTATTATATTAGTAAATAACAAGACGATGATATATAGAAGTAAATGACCAAAACACTCAAATGTATAGGTTATATTTCGAGTGGTATAGTTTATGGATAATTTAAGTCTATATTTTGACAAAGGTACGAGTCACGTAACGTAAAGTACAAGTTTTCTCAGTGTACGAAAGGACGTTCGAAAAACCGGAACCGGGACATAAATCGAGTGACGACGTACGACTTATCGGAACAAAAATTACAAATCAACTATGCACGGGAATAAAATATAATATATAATTAATTATATATATTATATATATAATAAAATAATATGTCGATAAGGAAGTAGCCAAAAATTGATGAGCTGGATATTACAGGCCCGCGATCGCGGAGCCCATATCACACAAAATGTCGCGATCGCGGAGCAAGAATAATGTGAGCTATCCCAGGGTACCATGCGATCGCATGGTTTATACCCACAATTCCCATGCGATCGCATGGGGACTGATTTCAGAAGTGGCTATAAAATCCCGAATTTTCTCTGCTGAATCCATCCACTTTCTATCTCTCGATCTCTCTATATGTATATTATTATTATTATTATTATTATTATTATTATTATTATTATTATTATTATTATTATTATTATTATTATTATTATTATTAAGGTTAATATTATTATTAATCTTATTATTATTAGTAGTATTATACATAAAATACTACGACGAGGTCATGAGCGTGTCACTTTCAAAATGAGTTTTGAAACGGATTTAAGCTAAGGAAACTATGGGTTATAGCTATGGAGGTTATGGGTAATGTTCATGGGTATTGTTTGCAAGTCAAACCTAGTGTTTATCATCTCTGTTGCGTCTACGTACTTTCCTACAATATTGAATCACGATATTGATACGTGAGCATTCATATCTTATCTTTTATATATAAATAGTGTATACATGTCTAGTGCTCTAATATATATGTTTATGCATGCTTGTATGCTAATTTTCGTCGTTAGATAGTTTATGATGAATCACGAATTTAATACATATACTACTGATAAAAAGTATTATGCATGTTATTGGAAAGCTGGCGAAAAATCAATAACTTTTCATTTAGAAATCGCGTAATTTCGATGAACGAATTAAAAGATATGATCAACTGAATTATGATTGACGTTAATTGAAATTGCTTTTGAATCTACAATTAAGATTTAAACAACTTGTTTATGAGATTGATAAAGTGGATTTTCAAATATTACCAGCCGAGTAAATGAATCCTTATATAAGGCACGTCTCGTTTTGTTGAACAATTGTCAAAATTGACTGTTTTATCATATTTTAAAGCCTTATAAAAACTATAGTCTAATTTTACAAGAATTGGGAAACTATGTGAAATGTTAAAATGTTTCGATTGCCATGATCATTCAACTATAGTATTGAGTCAGATTGAATTTTTGAAATGACTTTTGATAACTTTTGTATGTCGATCTCGAGCATTAGGATTGTGATACACTATGACCTGACCTAGCTTGATGTAACGACCCAACCCGTATTAAAACCGGCCCATAAAAAATTTTCCTTTTAATACGCGTTAAATAATACTTTAGGTCCCAATTGTTTTTCCATAAACATCTTTAATTACAATAGAAGGTTTAATAACCTTAAAACATTTAATACATTAGTTAATTGTCCAAACGGACATACACGACCCGACTAGTTTAGGTTCTAACAAAACCGAGCATGGTGATTTGGGACTACGCTACCTAAATCCTAATCGAATACAAAAGCAAGATCTTCTAAGCAACCTAGCGAAGATCTCTAATCCCCAAGCTTACCCGAGCCGCCAAGCATGCAAACCTATAAAAATGTAAACAACGAGAGGGTAAGCTAACGCTTAGTGAGTGAGAATATACTGCATACATATATATGCATAAAATGGACACGCCACACAATTAAACAAATACCGCATACCGGAGCATCCAAGCATAAAGACAAGCTAAGCGAAGCATACCGTACGATCACTAAGCAACAAACAATAACATCAACAATATAAGTTCACCCTCAACGAAGTGAACAACGCCAAGAAGCTACACCCGGAGGGTTAGCTACATCACGACAATACCACAATATATAAACAATGTATAAGCGCCAAGGTTAACCCCTTAACCTCAATCATACGAACATTGGCCGAACAACCCGAGCCTTAGTAAATTCGCACAACCCAAAATTCACTTTTCCACCAATTCAACAACCGAGGTAGGCCGAACTACCCGAGCCTTAATGAATTCGCACAACCCGAAATCCATCACCTCATCAATAAGATGACCGAACAACCCGAGTCATCATGAATCCGCACTACCCGAGATTCACTTCCCAAATCAAAACCCACATCATCGGGTTATCCAAAATGCAACTCAATACTAACCCTTCGCCATTGGGGTTATATCATCCACATCACAACCACGTGTGATGACGTACACACAATACGTGTACCTCGCCAAAGATGGTCAACCAAAACGCAAAACCGTGCCAATTGGACCCATACACAAGTCCATCAATCCACCTATATGTGAAGTGAGCTCTATAACCGAGAACCACTTCACCCGACCCGCACCCATCCTACACATACATATGCATATAGGATATTAACACTCACCTTGTCGCCCTGATGAATGCTTCCAAATAAATCCGCAACTCGTCAATGGAAAGTACCTATTCCATAATCATAAATACCACAACACAATTAGGATGGATTTACAAACCAACCCAATTTGACACTTAGTGCAATTTCGACCCAATTGCACTTCCAAGCACAAAACCGTGCCCAAACTAACCAATAATCACTAATACAAGTGAGAATGGTCCTAATATGCCAATTAAACCCAAACACAAGTGTTAAACACTTATCGTTCTCAAAATCGCCCATAAACCCTAATTTTGACCCATAAGGTAAAAAATCTCACTATTTACAAGTTTTGTCACCAAAACATGTTTAACTCGGTTTTATACTTCAACTTAATCCATTTTAAGTTTACAAACCTCAACGAATCGACATTCGGGTTATAATCCTCAACAAACCCTAATTTCGACTCTAGTCAAAGTTAGTCAACCACAAGAACCCTAAAGGTCTCCAAATCATCAATAATCACTAACACTAGTGATTATACACCATTCTCAAGTCTTAAACATGGTTAAATCATTAACCAACTCAAAACCCGCCTTTAACACTTATAAACTCGAATCTTGGTGTTAATCTTCAATTAACAACTAAATGGGTTCCATCTATGAACATACAAGCCAAAAGCCTCAAATTTGAATGATGAACACGAAAATGAAATTCGGAGTTAGAGCTTACCACTAGTATCACCGTGTAGCTAAGAACGAGGAGAACAAACTTGTCAACTACGCCAAAGATCAAATCCCGCTTCTTCCTTTCCAAAATCCCACTTGAATCACTTGAGGATTTTAAGTTTTGAGAGGAAAATAGGAAAAAAAAAAAAAAAAAAAGGAAAAAGAAAATAAAGAAAATGAGTGAGTGGATGAGGTTAAAGCCTCAAATCTGGCTCAAACGTGAAAAGACCAAAATGCCCTTGCTTCTCATTTAATATTACAAAAATCCGGCACCAATTTGCCCAGAATGTCGCGCCGCGGCCTTAATCGTCGCGCCGCTACCTTTGCCTAGGTCTGGGATCATTTTTTGTCAAACTTATGATCTGGATTCCAGTTAAATGCAGCACCGCGACCTCCTTTGTCGCGCCGCGATGTTCAACGTGGTCTGACTCATTTCCTTGCATACAAGACCTTAACACCCGAACATGTCCCGAACCCTTCATACGCCTATCGTACATACACAATACACCTATAAATCATGTACGGAGAAAAACGGGGTGTTACAACTCTCCCCCACTTAGATTCGATCACGTCTTCGTGATCCTCGTCACTTAACCAAACGGACCACACTTCACGGTCCTCAAACATAAGTCCCAACCGACTTTCCTAAGCAATTCTTCCCAATGAATTGCCTTCGACAACTAAATCGTCACCCGCGATTTATCAATTCCACAATCCGAGCACTAAAACTTGCTCAATCCCTCACATCGGGAAATTCAACCAATCTCGTACCAAGATATCGATCCCTTAGCGGACCCTTACCGAGTACAACGCTAAAAGCAACCAGTCTAAACCTAAGGTTTACAACCCGAAACGATGAACACCGAACCAAACGAATCCTTACGGATAACACCAATCACTAAACATCCCTTGTAGTGCGCAATATGACCAATATGCAACTACCGTACAACATCACAAGCAACGGCTAAAACCGTTAGCGCCCAAAACGACCATGGCAACGCTAACCCAAGGTGTACAAAATCGACTATTGTCACACCCGTAACAACACGTGAGCGAAGCACGGCTATCGCACCACTAATCATATAACATGGTCCTCACGACCCCACCATCGGCGTATAAAACAACCGATAGATCACACCACACGTTCCTTACGACCCTACCATTGGTGTATAAAACAACCAACAGATCACAACACAATCGGAGTGAATCCGAACTACCTGACATTCACTACCTCAAACCATGTGTCCAACCAACAGGGACAATCGTACTACCCGAAATATTGTGAATACGAACAACCCGTTATTCACGTCCCACAACACAACTCAAGAATGGTACTCTCATTTCCCACCGGTACTCGCATTTCCGGATAATGTTATGCCATGCCGACGTAACACTACTCCCTTAATGAAGTCAACGGATCCCGAAGGTCATGCTCCACTAATCTCAACACCGGATGAAGTCAGCGGACCCCGAAAGTCATGCTTCACCGATATAACACCACGCTCATGATGAAGTCAGCGGACCCCGAAAGTCATGCTCCACCAATCACGTACTCCCATGATGAAGTCAGCGGACCCTGAAGGTCATGCTTCACCAATCAACAATATCCATTAGTGTACTTAACACCTCGTACACTAATCCTCGGGTGGCATCTTAACACCTCGATACTTCACCCCCATGACAATGTGGTGTCTTAAACACCGCGATAATACCACTCGTTACGTACACGCGAACATCGCTAACACATTCGAGCAAGAACCACCCATATCGAACATAGGCACAAATCAATAATTCTCCAAAGAGAACCCGACACACACATCCCTTAACCGAGGGATTCCACCTTGCTCGCCAAACACGTCCATTATCTCTCAACGAGATTTTCCGCATTACCACCTCGGTGATAATTTCCAAATCCAAACTCATAAATACAATTTAACCAAAGTTGTACTCTACCACAAATCGACCAAAACTAGGTCCCAACACAAGTTTCGGATTTGCTATCTGAAATCTCCCACCAAAACCTCCTCGTGCGGGAGTGTAACTCCCCCACTTGGAATTACGTTCCATAACCACAATACAATCGGAGCCGAACACCACGCTAGTAGGTATAAAAGAGGCACCTAATGTCGCGTCACGTAGACTCCTTTACCAACATACATCGAGATTCAAAACACTCGATCTCAAGGGTTCCAACCACCCGACGAACCTCACGGTTCATCAATCTCAACACAAAAGCGAACACGCGCTTAACCACCGAACACCAAAACCCATTTCCATGGCTTGGTAGAACATTTCCCAAATACTAAGGAATGTTTGGTTGCACCAAGTCTTACGCCCTTCGCCCGGCAATCCAACGTCACCATAGGGTACTTCCATTAGGAACGTCACCCATAACAACAATATGCACACACAAGGCATTTAATCAACTCAAATTCAAATGGCACTTTAATAAATAATCAAAGGACATATTTATTAAAACAAAACGTACCTCAACGTCTCCTTGCGGCATTCGCCGCCGCCAATTCGGGACAATCCGGCTTGCGATGCCCCTCCTTATGACAATAGTAGCACATCCCGTCATCACTTCTCGGCATTGTGCACTCCCATAACTTGTGGCCCGTAACACCACATTTGAAACATCTAGGTGCACGAGAATCCAATGTACCCATCCGTGTACCACCCGTGCTCACACTCGGACCCTCAGTCCTCTTACTCGGAGCACCATACGAAACAACCTTTCTCTCACTTGAAGGTTCACCCTTCTTGGATCGTGAATACGACTCGAAACCTCTAGCTAAGGCGAATAATTCCGCAAAAGATTTCGCTTGACCCCGGCTAATTTTATTCTTCAAGTCATCATTCAAGGTCCGATAGAAATCTTGCATCAACAAATGACCATTCCCCAAATACTCCGGGCAAAAACGAGCCTTCGACATAAAGGTCGTCTTGAGAGTATTCAAATCCATAGATCCTTGTCGCAAATTTCGCAACTCATTACGCAATTCCCACAAATCGGCCGAAGTCCGGAACTCCTCGAAGAATTCCTCCTTAAACTCGTCCCACGATAAGGCCATAAACGTTTCGCCACCGACAAGATCAATCTTACCATCCAACCAGTCCCTCGCCCTACCCCGCAACAAACTAGTAGCGAGTCTTGTCCTCTTCTCGGGAGGGCATTCAATAGTACGAAAACACCCTTCGACATCCGAGATCAAAGTTGTGCTTATCAAAGGATCCGGTTTTTCATCGTACATCGGGGGTTTAGTCCTCATGAAGCTCTTAAGACAATGCTCCATTTCACCACTACTCCGCGATTCGGAATACTTCCTATCCATTTCTTCTCGAAACGCACTCATTTGCTCCGCAACGGCGGTCGCAACTCTAGAGTTAAACTCCTCATCATTCGTCTCGATCTCGTTTCGCGTCGCCATTCTAAAGAATGCAAAACGATTAGTCCACGAACGTATAAAACCATACGCACAACTCCGCCCCATCTTGCTCGACACTCATCGTACATCACTTGTTAGACACGATTTGCACCCGTAATAAGGTTTACAAGTCCTTATTACGCACACACGCCGTATCGACTCGTTAGTACAACGACCGCCTCGCTCGATGATATAAACTATCACAACAAAATCCTACGCGATATAAGCACACGCAAGAATTATCATCACACACAATAACATATTAACAATATCCGCATTACTAATATAAACGTTAGTCCACCTATAAACAAGGCACTAACTATAACCCATTCTGACCCGTAATCCTACAAGTCCCGCAACAATTAAGCACACACACAAAAGTCTAAGTCTAGGCACCTATCTCAAGTCACCTAAATCCCTTAGACCATGATCTGATATCACTTGTACCTCGCCAAAGGTGGTCAACCAAAACGTACAACCGTGCTAATTGGACCAATACACAAGTCCATCAATTCACCTACATGTGAAGTGAGCTCTATAACCGAGAACCACTTCACCCGACCCACACCCATCCTACACATACATATGCATATAGGATATTAACACTCACCTTGTCGCCTTGATGAATGCTTCCAAATAAATCCGCAACTCATCAATGGAAAGTACCTATTCCATAATCATAAATACCACAACACAATTAGGATGGATTTACAAACCAACCCAATTTGACACTTAGTGCAATTTCGACCCAATTGCACTTTCAAGCACAAACCGTGCCCAAACTAACCAATAATCACTAACACAAGTGAGAATGGTCCTAATATGCCAATTAAACCCAAACACAAGTGTTAAACACTTATCGTTCTCAAAATCGCCCATAAACCCTAATTTTGACCCATAAGGTAAAAAGCTCACTATTTACAAGTTTTGTCAACAAAACATGTTTAACTCGGTTTTATACTTCAACTTAATCCATTTTAAGTTTACAAACCTCAACGAATCGACATTCGGGTTATAATCCTCAACAAACCCTAATTTCGACTCTAGTCAAAGTTAGTCAACCACAAGAACCCTAAAGGTCTCCAAATCATCAATAATCATTAACACTAGTGATTATACACCATTCTCAAGTCTTAAACATGGTTAAATCATTAACCAACCCAAAACCCGCCTTTAACACTTATAAACCCGAATCTTGGTGTTAATCTTCAATTAACAACTAAATGGGTTCCATCTATGAACATACAAGCCAAAAGCCTCAAATTTGAATGATGAACACGAAAATGAAATTCGGAGTTAGAGCTTACCACTAGTATCACCGTGTAGCTAAGAACGAGGAGAACAAACTTGTCAACTACGCCAAAGATCAAATCCCGCTTCTTCCTTTCCAAAATCCCACTTGAATCACTTGAGGATTTTAAGTTTTGAGAGGAAAATAGGAAAAAAAAAAAAAAAAGGAAAAAGAAAATAAAGAAAATGAGTGAGTGGATGAGGTTAAAGCCTCAAATCTGGCTCAAACGTGAAAAGACCAAAATGCCCTTGCTTCTCATTTAATATTACAAAAATCCGGCACCAATTTGCCCAGAATACCACGCCGCGGCCTTAATCGTCGCGCCGCTACCTTTGCCTAGGTCTGGGATCATTTTTTGTCAAACTTATGATCTGGATTCCAGTTAAATGCAGCACCGTGACCTCCTTTGTCGTGCCGCGATGTTCAACGTGGTCTGACTCATTTCCTTGCATACAAGACCTTAACACTCGAACATGTCCCGAACCCTTCATACGCCTATCGTACATACACAATACACCTATAAATCATGTACGGAGAAAAACGGGGTGTTACACTTGATAGACATTTATTGACCAACATATGTTCACTAGGTTGAGATCTACGGTTATTTGGTATTCTGAGTTTCGGTCACATTTCGGTGAACGACTTTACGTGCTGCTAAGGTAAGTTTCATATGCTCTCTTTTTAATTGCTTTTGAAATCTATATTTTTGGGCTGAGAATACATGCAATTTATTTTAAACGCAATGGATACAAGTACATACTTAATTCTACACTGAGTTTAAACCGAAAATCCCTTAGCTTTGGTAACTAGTAGCTGCCGGGTATAAGAACTGGTGGGCGCGAATAGTTGTATATGGATCCATAGGGCTTGACATCCCCGTCTGTTCCAGGTATAGAAACCCTAGCCTGAACTATAAAACGGACGTATGCTATTTGAGGTTAGTACACGTTGGATTGCGTGTATTGTACATGTTGGTTGCATGTATGTTAAAACAGTGGTACATATTATATATACGTTAAAGTTTAGTTACCAGGGTGCTCAATCTTGTAGAATATTTTGATAAACTTTTCTGGATGAAACAACTGAAATCTTGTGATCCATCTTTACATACAGATTATGCGCAACATTAAAACTATGAACTCACCAACCTTTGTGTTGACACTTGTTAGCATGTTTATTCTCAGGTTCCTAGAAGTCTTCCGCTGTTTGCTTATATGTTATACAAGCTATGTGCATGGAGTCATACATGCTTTATTCGAGAAAACATTGCATTCACAAAATCATCATCATGTATCTATTTTGACTGCATTGTCAACAGAAGTATTATTGTAAACTATTATTTACGGTGATTGTCTATATGTAAAAATCATCAGATGTCGAAAACCTTGGATTTAAATATTCATTTATGGTGTGCCTTTTCAAAAGAATGCAATGTTTACAAAACGTATCATATAGAGGTCAAATACCTCGCAAAAAAATCGATGAATGATGTATTCGTCTATATGGATTTGGACGGGTCATCACAGACCCGCTACGATATGTGCCTTATGGTTAACTAGAAACGACTTAATCTTCAATGGCAAGTTCACGTGTCGGTCCATTATTGTTCGAACCATCAAGTTGAAAGTCTTTCTTTGTGCGACTAATCTCAATCTCATTCACAGCCTTCAAGCTTACGTTTGGGAACAAGATCCGTTTCTTCTTTGTCAATCGATTTATTAGTTTATAATCTTTTGTTGTAATTTATTGCAAGACGATGTTTGTTCTTTTTTCCTTGTAATCGGTAGCTTTCATCACTTTGATGAAGCTTTATATTAATATATTCTCCTTTTTCGCCGAAAAAAAACATACACCATACATTTAATATTAATAATGTTAATAAAATTATGTTTAATAAATAAAATTTAAAAAGTGGCTCCATGTGATGGTATGTTATGGTTGATAGTGAATCGTGTCGTGATGAGAAAAAAATGAGGAAGTGACGCTGACGTGACAGAGTGTTAATATGAAAAAGAATGCCATGAATGAGAATGCTCTAGTTATAGTTAAGTTATTACTCTGTATTAGTCAACCAATATAAGATAAAAACATAGAAGAGCAACTAAGCAAGAAATCGTACATGGGTTCAAGTACTTAACCGGCAAAAGATTTGGGCTGATTTTCAACATTCAACACTAAGCTCGTGATTATTAAAAGTTAAAAATTTGTCTTTTAAATTTCTAACTAGTGAAATAACCCGTGGAACCACGTGTTTGTTTAAACGAAACAGTTTAATGATATGTTTTAGGTATTATGAACGTACATGCTAAAGTCATTTAGTTTGATGACCCGTGAAACCACAGATTCCGGCTAAGAAACTTGTCGTTTTTACAAACATATTTATATACTTAATTTGGTCATAATAAATGAACTACATTTATTCTCCCACCATCTTCTTTCAATTTGTATCACAATTATTATTTTTCTTGTCGTAAAAGCTACATTACAACATTTTATTAAAACATTTATTTCGCATACATATGTAACGTAATTAGTGCTGTAAAGAGAACTTATATTTGAATAATAATACTATAATAATAATAATAAAGTCTGTTCTAAAATTGAGTATTTATATTTTTAATTATTAGTAATTACAAATGCCTCTTTAATTTAAAAAAAAAAAACTAAAATACAGTTATCATATGAAGGTTGTACAATATACTTCAAAGTTTGTACATGTGTTCATATGGTGTTTTGTAAAAGATTGTACAAATTGTTTTAAAGTTTGTACATATTATCATGGGGTGTTTTAACATAAGATTATACATAATGTTTCAAATGTTGTATATATGGTCATGGGGATTTTTTTACCATAAAGTTGTACATAATGCTTCAAATATTATACATATAGTCATGAGAGTATTTTATAATAAGGTTGTACATAATGATTCATATATTATACCATTAACATTTTAATATTTTAAATAAAAATAATTAATGATTTTAATGAAATCATCATGAGAGTTTAGAAAAAAAATTATTTTTAAATTTTTTGAAACTTGAATAATTCTTATTTATGATATCATTTTAGAAATATATAGATTCTCCATCGTCAAATCATCAACCATAGTCGACGTTAAAACATAAAAATAATTTGTCACATTCCCTAAATAAAGTATAAAAAATTACAACTTCTATGGACTGAGATGCGTTTTTAAATATCAACAATACCCCACAACGATAGATATTGTCGCATTTTTGGATCTTGAATTTGAATTTGAATTTGAATTATCATATAAAAACGAAAGAAATAAAGGAACCATATGTTTTATTTGAATAAAAGAAAAACCCAAAAAAATTATAAGAACCACTCTAATAAACTACCCTTTATACTTAAGATTTGAATTAACCATAATGTTAACTTATCACTTATTTAAGAATGTGGAGGATTCAATACCCATGGAAATTTGATCCTATCATTTTTATAGCGTTTCATGTTTTATTTTTTAATTCTACTTTTTATAAAACAATTTCCCTACTTATTGGTCGGAGGTCCATTCGGAAGCAATCTCTTTATCCGCCGGAGAGAGAGAGATGACTTTCTCTACTTTTTGAAGTGTATCACTCTGGGTGAAGAAATGACTTCTTTTTATTTAAAGATAGGGGAATGATTGTCTACATCTCACCTCCCCATACACCACACATGTGGTATTGGATTTTGTTGTTGTTAACGTATCACTTATCATTTAACACATATATACGACCAATGATTATGGAGCCTATTTTGTTGTTCCTGTTGAAAAAATTGATAAAGTATGTGTATTTTTATCAACTTTGGACACAAATAATTATATGGCCGAGTGATATATATTGATAACTATTTAATGAGTTTTGTAGTCTTTGACGAGGTCTTTATAACGAACTAAAGTGTGTCCAAAACGGATTAATGGTGAATGAGATAGAAATTTTTTTTTTAAATAGTAATATTTGGTAGGGTAATTACAGAAATGATTTTTTAAAGTTGAAAATTATAGAAATGGGTAAACCGGCGTTTCATTAATCGGTTTGTTGTTTGTTAATTCAAACCGACATTTCAAATGCCGGTTTGTAGCCATGTTGCCCTGATCGTACAACCTTTTCCAGTAATCTGACACAATCTGCAAACCGGAAAATGAAATGCCGGTTTGAACCCCTGATTTTTACAACCTTTTTCAGTTTTTCAGACTATTATTACTTTTTTCATACTATTATTACTGTTTTTCAGCCTATTATTACTGCAAGGCTGCAACCTATCATATTATAGTCCATTATTACAATCAATATGAGTTTGAATTGCCAGAAAAATATTTTATTTATATAGTTAAACTGATATCAATTAATCTCAAAACCATTACCATTACATGTTTCTTCAATTACTAAAACACTAAAACACCTTATATTATTAAAACACTAAAACACCCTTATATTCATCACATAAAATAGCTGAATTTCGTGGTTTTATGGTTCATTTTGTTTGGGGTGGTAGAGTTACATTTTAAAATGAGTGGTTAACTAGTGATGAAACATCACTTAGAACCACTTTTCCTTTATACATAAAGATTAATTGCATGAAGTTAAACGAAATGGCTTATAAATATGTGGGTGTTGATCCAAGAACACATACGTTAAAGAAGATTATGTGGAATGAGTATTTCGACAATGCGTGTGCGACTGAAATTCACGGCGATAATTTTTTGGAATCAATGTATTTTTTTAGCTGGTCAGAATCCACATTACATTGGTCAAATTGAAATTCAGTTTGAGCAAGCCTTTTCGAAACAACGATCCGGTTTTATAGATCAGTTACAAAGTTTAATTCAGTCTTCTCAAGTTACACAAACTGGGGGCGGTGGTGCATCCACATCTCAATCAGGATGTGTGTTTGTAGATAAAGATGAAGTGGTGGCTGAAGAACAAAATGAAGAAGTTGATTCCGATGATGGTATGTCAACAACGAGTGAAGGTTCGGTAGAAAATTATATTGTTGAAGGAGATATATCTGAAGATGATCAAAACGTGATCGAGAGGCCGATCCAACCTCCCGTGATTCATCCTTTCGGGTTTCTTAATGTTGAAGAAGATTCTGATAGACCTGCGTTCGATGAGGATGACGGGCTAGGATGAGATTGTTATAAAAACAACTGTGTACTTAGAAGATGAATGGCTTTTAGAAATAAAGAAGAATTTGTATCCGCTGTTCGGAACTGAAATATCGATTGACAGAGAGAAATTTTCTTTGAAGATAGCAGGTCAAGTTATTATAAAGCAATTTGTTACATAGTCCTCATTACAATGGTACAAATCAAATTAGACGATGTCCTTTGATGGTAGCTGATACAATGAAAAATAAAGATCGTGTGTGGAAAATTACAAAATGGATTGATGGACACATTTGCTATGGAAACGTGTAAGGTAACAACAATTGTTGCTTAACCTCCAGTATAATTGCTACTGACATTATATCTTTTGTTAGTCAAAATATTGCCTATAAGGTTAAACACATTCAAGCTCACGTAAAACAAGTTTGGAAAGTGGATATCTCTTACGCCAAGGCTTAGAATCTAGGCGCATTGCAATTGAAGGTTAGTTTGGAACTTGGCAAAGCAACTTTGCATAATTGCTCAAATATGTCGATGAATTGGTTCACACCAATCCAGATACAATTGTTCGATGGGTGTTTGGCCCTCAACTTGAATATGGTGTCCACACATTCAAATATGTATTATGGGCATTTGGCCCTGCTATTATGGCGTACCAAAAAAGTATTCCTATAGTTTGTAATTGTGTTTATGTTTATTAATAACAGCGTTGTTTAAAAATTGTTATATTATTAATAATAATACTGATAATATTGATAAAGACACACTGATACGATACACTGTTTATTAATAAATACAAACTAATACAACATTTGAAACTTAATATCACAGTCATAATTTAAAAAACAAGGAACACACAAAATAACACACAACAAACTAGGCGACTAGATGATTTCTATCAGGAATACGATAGTCACCCGATGTTGATATGCCAAGATGTAGGAATAACTTGGTAATTGTGACGACCCGAAAATTTCCGATCAAATTTTAACTTAATCTTTATATGATTTCGACACGATAAGCAAAGTCTGTAATATATTGAATCTCAAAATATTGGAACTATATTCATGTAATCAATTACCCTTTGACTATGCTTGACGATTCACGAACAATTGTTTAAAAATAAATATATAAGTATACTACTTTTTCTAAAAAAATGCTTTTTGTTCATTTACGTTTTAATATAACTCGAATTTACTAAAAAATATAATCATATTAAAAATTATGAGTATTTAAAAATATTAATACTAAGTACTTATCCAAAATATTTTAATAAAGTATATAATAGATTATTATGATAATTTATTAGAATATATATAAAATAAATATATTTAAGTAATTATTAACATTAAATTTAATATCACAAGTATATTACTAATATCAAAATATATATTTAAATATTATTATATGTGTTAATATACCTACTTGATATAGGTTCGTGAATCCGAGACCAACCTTGTACTTGTTCAATGTTGTCATATGTATTTTTACTACAAAATACAGTATGGTGAGTTCATTTGATTCCCTTTTACTCTTTAAATTTTTGGGACTGAGAATGCATGTGCTACTTTTACAACTGCTTTATTAAATGCTTTTGAAATACATTTTGAACTGCGAATACATGAAATGCTTTTATAAATGTTTGACGAGATAGACACAAACAAAACATTCCTCGAATGAATTATGTGGACGTGATAACTGCCACCATTGAATTATGTGGACGTGATAATTGTCACAATTGATATGAATATTTTTCCCCTGATTATTATTGCTTGGTAACCTAAGAATTAGGGAACATCACTAATTTTGAGAATTAGTGCACGCCTAATTGACGCGAATCCTAAAGGTAGCTACCGGGTTTAACACCCCCACCCAGAATGTTCACTATACGGAAGGGCTAGTGGGCGTGGTGTTTAGTACTTCGAAGTTTATATGATTATTATACAGACGAGATGTTCTGTTTTGGGGATATTATTATGCGCATTATATGTTAAGGTCGGTTACCAAGCCAAGCTATGAAAGCAATGAAAAGTGAATGTTATGTATCGAGAGAATGATTTTATACACATGTTATGTGTATGTTATTTTTGTGCACAAGATATGTGTACGGTTACTAAGATTTATAAAAGATGATTTCGTACACGAGAAAGGTGTGCTGTATTTAAAAGATATCGCATGTACATTACAGGTGGGTATAGGATTCGGGCCCATTTGTACCATGCAGCATTTAAATCTTGTGGTCTATCAAAATTACAGAATTTTATTGTTTTATGATAAACTTATGAACTCACCAACCTTTTGGTTGACACTTTAAAGTATGTTTATTCTCAGGTATGAAAGAAATCTTCCGCTGTGCATTTGCTCATATTAGAGATATTACATGGAGTCGTTCATGGCATATTTTAAAAAGACGTTGCATTCGAGTCGTCGAGTTCATCAAGATTATTACTAAGTCAATTTTAGTTAGATATATTATGAAATGGTATGCATGTCGTCAACTTTTGATGTAATGAAAGTTTGTCTTTAAAAAAAATGCAATGTTTGTAAAATGTATCATATAGAGGTCAAGTACCTCGCGATGTAATCAACTATTGTGAATCGTTTATATTGTATATGAACGGGGTATGTCAGTTGGTATCAGAGCGATGGTCTTAGCTAACCAGGTCTTGCATTAGTGTGTCTAACTGATAGTTGTTTAGATGCATTAGTGGGTCTGGACTTCGACCGTGTCTGCATGTCAAAAGTCTTGCTTATCATTTTGTGTCGAAAATTACCTGCTTATCATTCTTAGAGAATCACTGCTTATCACTTTTAGTATATAGACACATCTTACTACATTGATTGCATGAATAGTGTATAGACAAATTCATATCTTAGCGTATCTGCCAATCCATATCTTAGCGTATCTGTTACTGTAGATTTTATCTGACACGTTTCCTTAATTCCCTCCGTAATCTACGGGATCTTCTGTACTATGTATAGGTGTTCTATGTAATTAGAATATCATCCGATATCCGAAAAATCATTTCATATCGAAAAACCCTTTACTCAATCGTACAGAATGGAACTCGCCACTAGTTCAAGTTCTTCGGAATCCGACAGCTATTCCGACATGGATGCTCACCTAAACTCCGAAAGCAGCGTCACATGAATGAATCAACCAATCAGCCATCATTTATTCTGGATGAATTGGAGATGGGTTCGTAGTCGACTTAACCAATGGAGACGCGAAGAAGGCGATCCCTTCCACAAACCGAATTCACATCTTGGTGAAGAACCTGAAGCACTTACCGGCGAATCTATCTGAAACACCATTTTCAGCCTCATTTCTAGAATAGCTTGACACGATTATATTCTATCCCTAATTCTAAACCTTATTCATTCGCTCGTTTCGACCGACAATCATCCCGGAATAATGGAAGAAGTCAACAAGCTTCGCGCTCGAGTAATAAATTTGGAGAATATGATGCAAAAATTACCAGCTTCAGCAACATCATCGGCACCAACAGTACCATCAGTAACAGCACCAGTACCATCAATAATCCATGCCTCAATATCTCATTTTGTACCTCGAGTATTATCTTCGTTCTACATATTGTTCTACATCATTATCTTTGTGTTTCATGGCGATTATGTAATCTCTAATGTTTTAGATATTATGTGTTCTAGCTCTAACGATAAATTAATTGAGATTAATATCATATTAACTCATTAAATCCATGATTATATCTGAAGAAAATATATATGTATATATGTTTTCATAAAGATTGTAATTAAAAATTCCTTTGTACAAAGTGTTAATGGTGAAAATATTTTAACGGGTAGGTAATACCCAAGGAATATTTAGTTTTCACATTAGTAAGTTACACTGTACATTCTTTGAATCTGATTCAATAGTCATTTACTATCCTACTTACAACCACAGAAGTACGAATCCGTTCACCACTAAATAACCATTTTTATTCGATTTCATATTTGGATTTTGACTTATCAGAATCCAATAAGTGGCATAATGAAGAAAACATTGGACAATTAAAATGAATTAAAATATTGATTATAACATATGAAACTAAACAATTCTTTAAGTCTGCCACTTGATTTCATCTTAAACCTCATTTGTATCTTGACAATTACAATCTGCGTTCAAACCTTTCATGATTCTTGAAAACACCT
Source organism: Rutidosis leptorrhynchoides (assembly GCF_046630445.1). Lineage (NCBI taxonomy): Eukaryota > Viridiplantae > Streptophyta > Magnoliopsida > Asterales > Asteraceae > Rutidosis > Rutidosis leptorrhynchoides. The sequence goes on from NC_092333.1 coordinate 559,725,463, forward strand.
CAATTGAAAGGATGAACCAACCGCACTTCATTTACGGAAGAAAATATTGATGCATATAGTTATGCACCTGAAAACTCTCGGAACCTGAGTAAACATTTAACACGTATTTGTGCTAGCTCCTTTGGCATTGCTATTACCGAAAATAACATTGCAATTCATTTTTAAATTAGCCAATTTTGTCACAGCTCCAGCAAATCAACTTCAAGTTTTCATTCGAATATACCTTATTATTAAGATTACCCCATCATCATCGTTACCGGAGAATCGTTTATATTCCACCACATTAGCAGACTTACCAGCAACTTCATTACTCATTAACTTAAGTCACTCCGAAAAACTATTATATTCGTTCATTAAAACCCTATCATATACTCATCCGCGTTTTGTAACGAAAATTGCCGTACCAATTACCGAGAATCACCAATCAGTATTTTGAAATCTCACAGCATGTCTACATCAACAGTTATATGTATACATATAACATTTACCTCTTAGAATTATGATCTTCCATTCTGAAAATTCTGAAAAGCACCCATCCCACGAATAAATACATTGAACTTTGAAAAAGCTGAGGAAGCAGTGAAAACTGAAGACTTGTAATGACCTGGAAATTTCCGACCAAATTTAAACTTTAATCTTTATATGTATCTGACACGATAAGCAAAGTTTGTAATGTTGAGTCTCGAAAATTTTGAATTGTGTTCATGTAATCAATTACCCTTTTGTCTATGCCGACGATTCACGAACATTTGTTTGTAAATAAATACGAATATATATATATATATATATATATATATATATATATATATATATATATATATATATATATATATATATATATATGGGCATATATATATATATATATATATATATATATATATATATATATATATATATATATTATATAATATTTTGAGTTAATATACTTTTATCAATTGGAATGATAAAATGTTAAATGAATAAATAAAATAATTATATATATATGAATTATATTATTAAGTAATCATACAAAATATATATATAAACATTAAATGAATTTTATCATATCATATAAGTGTAAAATTAATTAAAGGTCTAACAATAATTATTATTACATTTATTATTATTATTAATATCAATATTAGTATTAATATTTATAATAAAAAATTTGATACATTGGATTTGTTATATATATTGTTATTATTATCAAGTATTATTATAATTATTATTAATATGTTATTATTAGTATTATTATTAATATAATTAGTATTAATATCTATTAAAATTATTATTTTAAGTATTGTTATTATTATTATCATTAATAATTTTACTAATAAATATTGTCATTCTTAATATTATTCTTATTTATAGATATTATTATTATTATTATTATTATTATTATTATTATTATTATACTTATATAGTAATTATTAGGATTTATTGTATGTATATATATATAATAAAGAAACTGGTACGATTGTATATCCATCAACTATAACCAAATTTTGTTTCTGTCTTTAAAACAAACTACATATCGAATATAATCTTAAGAACACTCCAAATTTAGGTAGCAGTTGCTTTTTTTTTTTTTTAAAAGAATATGTCGACTCCAAAAATTTCTATAAAGCTTGAACTAAATTCAGTGGAATTGGATAAGAAACAACCTCACGTTATCATTTATCAATCACAAAAATCCTTTACAATTTTTACTAAATCAAATTAAACAGAAAAACTCGAAGAATTTCCCGTCTGTCCCTGTTCTTGGTTCCAATTTCCAAAAAGCTCGATTTTTAAAGATTTTCAAAAAGTAGAAATGCAGAGTTGCTGTAAATTATATGTTTAAACTATCTGAAAAGTTTCATAACTCAATTCAATCTATTAAGTTCTAATTTGGAGGTCAACGTTTTGTTTCAAAAGTCAACATATCTGTTCATCGAGAAATTAAGAATCGTTTTGAGGTTTCTGTTGAAATTAATGATCCACAAAGTTTCTATGAAGGATTTACAATCTATTTCGTGTTGGAAACTTTTTCTAAAACATTATAGAATCGAGTTCAAGTATTGAGTTTAATATATATTTTTTTTCACGCGATAGTCTACAGCTTCTCCTATCTGTTTTAATTTTTTTATTTATGTCTGTTAATCACAATTATGAGTCGTTTCTATTTATATTACAAATATAAATCAAACTATAAATTGAAGTTGGGATTGGTCTCTGGTCTACTAACTCAGTGATGAAGAAGAAGCTTAAGGAGGTTCACAGAAACGATTTAAAAAAATAATTCGCTGCATATAAATTACTGAAAGATAGAATTGGTCTGTTGGCTAAGGAGGTTGTCGTGGTAGCTGTTGGTTGTGGGTTCGAGCCTATACTTAGGCTGTTATTTTTTTTGAAACTCAATAAGGTAGTTTACTTATTTATTATTTAGTTATAATTATTATTATTATTTTTATTATTATTAATTATGATACTATTATTATGTTAATTATCGTTATCACTAAAATTAACATTATGAGTGTTATTATCATTGTTATTTTAGGTAAAATCAATTGAAATTTATTAATATTATCATTATTAATATTATTATTATCATTATTATTTTTATTAGTATTATCATTATTAATATTATAAGTATCGTTACTAATAATATTATTCCTATTATTAATACTATAATAAATAACTATTAAATATATTAAAATATATTTAATACATAAACATAACTATATTAGTATTTTGATAATAAATAATAATTATCTATCTAAAAGTATATAAAGTAAATATATCTAACTAAATTATTAAGGAAACCTATAAATTATTAAATTTAATAATTATATCACTAAGAATCATACACAAATTTGTGCGATTCCAATTATATGTGTTAATATATATATAAATGATATAGGTTCGTGAATCCGAGGCCAACCCTACACTTGCTCAATGATGTTATATGTATTTTTACTACAAAATACAATATGGTGAGTATATAGTCCCCTTTTAAACTCTAAATATTTTGGGATGAGAATACATGCATTTTATGATTTACGTTATGGACACAAGTGATCAAAAATAAATTCTACGTTGAGTTGTACCATGGCATATTTCTTTATACTTGGTAGCTAATATTTACATGAGGAATGTAAACGCGAATCCTGTTGATAGATCTATCGGGCCTGACAACCCCAACCGGGCTGGACGACCAGTTTTCAACGGTTGCACAGTACTTCGTTTCTGTATACTACACTTGGTACGGTGTAGTGATTATTTAAGAATATGCTGCGATGATTTAAATGTTAAGTATGGTTACCAAGTGCTCAACTACTTTTACATACACTTGCGAGTGTATTATGTTTAATTATATGAAATCTTGTGGTCCATAGTTATAACGCTGCTAGCATCAAACCTATATCTCACCAACTTTATGTTGACGTTTTAAAGCATGTTATTCTCAGGTACGAATTAAGTCTTCCGCTGTGCATTAGCTCATATTAAGGACATCACTTGGAGTCGATCATCGCAATGGGACCAAATGTTGAAGATTTCGTCCGGATGGATAAGGACGGGTCCTTTCAGTTGGTATCAGGGCAGTGGTCTTAGTGAACCAGGTCTTGCATTAGTTTGTCTAACTGATAGATGTTAAGATGCATTAGTGAGTCTGGACTTCGACCGTGTCTGCATGTCAAAAGTTTTGCTTATCATTCCTAGTCGAAAATTATCTGTTTATCATCCTTAGGAAATTTCCTGCTTAGCATTCCTAAGTCTAGACATGTCTTACTGCCTCAATTGCATAGACAGTGTATAGATAAATTCATATCTTAGCATATCTATTAGTGTTACCTTTGCCTGACAGCTTCCGTAGATTCCTCCGTAACTTATGGGATTTTAGTATTATATATGCATATGTAAATTATGTATTGCAGAGTACTAATCTATATCCTATAATCTATTTCTTATTGAAAATCCTTCATCTGATCGTACGAGATGAATCCCTCGACCAGTTCGAGTCCCTCATATTCTGATAGCTATTCCGATAGTTAATTCGACAGCTATTCCGACATGGATATTCACCTAAGCTCCGAAAGCAGCGTCACCAGAATGAATCAGCCAATCAGCCATCCCCAATTCATCTGATGAGTTCGTAGTTACTTAATCAATGAAGACACGAAGAAGGTGATCCTTTCCACCAACCGAATTCACCTCTTGGCGAAGAACTTGAAGCACTTATCGGCGAACCTGTTCGAAACACCATTTTCTCTCTCATTTCCTGAATACCTCACCACGATTATATTCTATCTAAAATTTTAAACCTTATTCATTCGCTCGTTCTGACCGAAAATCATCCCGGAATAATATGAGAAATCAACGAACTTCACGCTCGAATAATCAATCTGGAAAATGTGGTGCAAAATTTACCAGCTTCAGCAACATCACCGGCACCAACAGTATCACCAACATCAATACCAGTACCATCAATAACCCAAGTTTCAACATCACATGCCTCAACATCTCATTCTGTACTTCGAGTATAATCACCGTTTTACATGACGTCCTACATCAATTATTTTCGTCCTTCATGGCGATTATGTAATCTCTAATGTTTTAGAGATTATATATTCTTGTTCTAACGGTAAATCAAATGAGTCTAATACCATATTGACTCAATAAATCCATAATTACATCTGAAGAAAATATATATATGTATATATATTTTCATAAAGTTTGTGATTAAAAATCCTTTCGTACAAACTGTTAATGATGAAAATATTTTAACGGGTAGGTAATACTCGAGGAATATTTAAGATTTTACATTAATGAGTTACACTGTACATTCTTCGAAGCTGATTCAACAGTCGTTTACTATCCTACTTACATCCACCGATATACAAATCCGTTCACCACAGAATAACCATTTTCATCCAATTTCATATTTGGATTTTGATCTATCAGAATCCAACAAGTGGCATAATGAAGAAAACACTGGACAAAATAAAACTTATTAGAAACAAACAAATTAATTACGAGAAAAATGTTGTTAAGAATCCACACTAACTGTTCCTAGCTAATTGTTCCTAGCTAACTGATTACATTTTATTTATCGCAATTTAATTATCGCAATTTACATTATCGTAATTTTATTTATCGTCATTTAATTTCTGTTATTTACTTTACGCACTTTATTTATCGTCATTTAATTTATGTTATTTATTTTACGCACTTTAAATATCGGGACACGTATACAAGGTTTTGACATATCATATCGACGCATCTATATATATTATTTGGAATAACCATAGACACTCTATATGCAGTAATGATCGAGTTCTCTATACAGGGTTGAGGTTGATTCTATAATAATATATATATATTGAGTTGTGATCGAGTCTGAGACATGTACACGGGTCACGATACGTATTAATTAATTCGAATATTATATATTAAACTATATATGAATGATTGGACTGTTAATTGTGGACTATCGACTGTGGACAAATTATATTGGACAATTAAAATGAATTAAAATATTGATTATAACATATGAAACTAAATAATTCTTCATGTTGCCACTTGATTTCATCTTAAATCTCATTCGTATCTTGATGATTACAATCTGCGATTCAAACCTTTCATGATTCTTGAAAACACCTCAATGGAGAGGATGAACCAACCGTACTTCATCTACGGAAGAAAATATTTTGCATATAGTTATGCTCCTGAAAAACTCTCGGAAACTGAGTAAACGTTTAACCCGTATCTGTACTAGCTCCTTTGGCATTGTTATTATCGAAAATAACTTTGGAATTCCTCTCAAAATAGTCAATTTTGTCACAGCTCTAGCGAGTTAACTTCGACTTCTCAGTAAGACTAATCTTATTATAACCTCGATACATATACGTTGTCCTCTCGCCGTCGTTACCGGAAAGCCTTTTATATTCCACGACATCATCAGCAAATGTACCAGCAGTTCGTCATCTCTTTGGCGGAATCAACAATCGGTATTTTGAAATCTCGCAGCGTTTTATTTCAGCAGTTATATATATATACAACGTCTATCCCTAAGAATTATATACTTCGAATGTGAAGTTTCTGAAAAACACCCTGAACTGCGAACTAGTTCTCAAAATGCTGATGAAGCAGCAAAAACTGTAAACGACTTTAACAGTCAAAAGTTTGATAATAAAGAATGGTATGGGGGTAAAGCTGAGAAAAAGAGAAGGTTTGGAACTGGAAAAGCGGATTATGCGAAACTATGAAGGAAGCTGTGAACAAAACACAAAGAATAAGTTTGACGTCAAAGAATCCAAATAATTCACTGCCTGCTGAAGTCTTTAGCGAATATCTTGCTCCTTACTTTAAACCCTTGCGGACAATAGTCTTCAACATCCTCTGATCTTAGATATTCAAAGATATTATCGTATCTTTCATTATAAATATCCCTGATATTTTTGAAGATATTTTCATAAGTATTCTTATCTAAGATCATTTATTTCTCCGTAATATCTGCGTTACAACGTAAAAGAAACTGTGTTAGTTTCTAAATTCTGAAATCTCCGAGTTTAAAATATGAATGTTTTGAAGTAGTGTTGGGAACTGAAGCATGAGTTAGTATAATATAATGACACTTGATCAACGTCATTATATTATAGTAGGTCATGTTGAGTTTCTAATGGAATGTGATGATTCACAGTACCATCATCATGTGCCATGTTACACGACTCTTACATTCTATTTAATTTCTAAAAATATCAAGAAAATATCTCTTGATGATTCGGTCTTTTCCAGGATATTCAGGTAATTTGACAAATCAAAATCGTTCCATTACCACTTCTTTCTTAGAGCATTAGCTATGTTCATTCCGAATTTCAACGAAAGAATGAAGCTCTAAAATAGAAATTGGAGTATAAATCGCAGCAAATAGAAGGGAGCATTAAATATGGATGATAATGATTATAGAAGACAAAAGCAGGGACATCGAAGTATAAGGGAAGATATAAAACCCAACAACCACCCAGAAATTTCAAACCGTGTATATCAATACGTATTGCAACGTAAAGACACGGGAAAATTAAAAACATTATAATTTCAAGGAAATGATAGAAGTGAATAGATTCTTCTGGCGGTAGATGAAATAGAAGAATGAAAGATATGAAGGTTAGAAGTATAACAAGAATTAGAACGGGATGGAGCATTTTGAAGAATACTTTAAGGTATGAAATCAGAACAGATTATTGCATTTAATCAAAGAAGATCCTAATTTCCTTAATCGCCGAAGAACCAAATCTTATTACGAAGATTTTCTCTAAATCCCTTGAATTCCGGAATTCAACCATGACTAATCAAAGGTTATGATGAAACTTGTCTCTTTCATTTCACTATTTAGTGATAACTTCATTCGTACTCTTCGAGTAATCAAATTGATTTATTTATATTAATCAAAATGATAAAACTCTATTCATCAACTCATATTCGTCATGAAAACCTTCTTATCTCTATCCATAACGACCTCTATCAAATTTCAACCTTCTTATCTCTATCCATAACGACCTCTATCAAATTTCGGGGACGAAATTTCTTTAACGGGTAGGTACTGTAATGACCCGGAAATTTCCGACCAAATTTAAACTTTAATCTTTATATGTATCTGACACGATAAGCAAAGTTTGTAATGTTGAGTCTCGAAAATTTTAAATTGTGTTCATGTAATCAATTACCCTTTTGTCTATGCCGACGATTCACGAACATTTGTTTGTAAATAAATACGAATATATATATATATATATATATACATATATATATATATATATATATATATATATATATATATATATATATATATATATAAGGGTATATATATATATATATATATATATATATATATATATATATATATATATATATATATATATATATATTGAGTTAATATACTTTTATCAATTGGAATGATAAAATGTTAAATGAATAAATAAAATAATTATATATATATGAATTATATTATTAATTAATCATACAAAATATATATATAAACATTAAATGAATTTTATCATATCATATAAGTGTAAAATTAATTAAAGGTCTAACAATAATTATTATTACATTTATTATTATTATTAATATCAATATTAGTATTAATATTTATAATATAAAATTTGATACATTGGATTTGTTATATATATTGTTATTATTATCAAGTATTATTATAATTATTATTAATATGTTATTATTAGTATTATTATTAATATAATTAGTATTAATATCTATTAAAATTAATATTTTAAGTATTGTTATTATTATTATCATTAATAATTTTACTAATAAATATTGTCATTCTTAATATTATTCTTATTTATAGATAATATTATTATTATTATTATTATTATACTTATATAGTAATTATTAGGATTTATTGTATGTATATATATATATATATATATATATATATATATATATATATATATATATATATATATATATATAATAAAGAAACTGGTACGATTGTATATCCATCAACTATAACCAAATTTTGTTTCTGTCTTTAAAACAAACTACATATCGAATATAATCTTAAGAACACTCCAAATTTAGGTAGCAGTTGCTTTCTTTTTTTTAAAAAAATAATATGTCGACTCCAAAAATTTCTATAAAGCTTGGACTAAATTCAGTGGAATGGGATAAGAAACAACCTCACGTTATCATTTATCAATCACAAAAATCCTTTACAATTTTTACTAAATCAAATTAAACAGAAAAACTCGAAGAATTTCCCGTTTGTCCCTGTTCTTGGTTCCAATTTCCAAAAAGCTCGATTTTTAAAGATTTTCAAAAAGTAGAAATGCAGAGTTGCTGTAAATTATATGTTTAAACTATCTGAAAAGTTTCATAACTCAATTCAATCTATTAAGTTCTAATTTGGAGGTCAAAGTTTTGTTTCAAAAGTCAACATATCTGTTCATCGAGAAATTAAGAATCGTTTTGAGGTTTCTGTTGAAATTAATGATCCACAAAGTTTCTATGAAGGATTTACAATCTATTTCGTGTTGGAAACTTTTTCTAAAACATTATAAAAATCGAGTTCAAGTATTGAGTTTAATATTATTATTTTTCACGCGATAGTCTACAGCTTCTCCTATCTGTTTTAATTTTTTTTATTTATGTCTGTTAATCACAATTATGAGTCATTTCTATTTATATTACAAATATAAATCAAACTATAAATTGAAGTTGGGATTGGTCTCTGGTCTACTAACTCAGTGATGAAGAAGAAGCTTAAGGAGGTTCACAGAAACGATTTAAAAAAATAATTCGCTGCATATAAATTACTGAAAGATAGAATTGGTCTGTTGGCTAAGGAGGTTGTCGTGGTAGCTGTTGGTTGTGGGTTCGAGCCTATACTTAGGCTGTTATTTTTTTTTTGAAACTCAATAAGGTAGTTTACTTATTTATTATTTAGTTATAATTATTATTATTATTTTTATTATTATTAATTATGATACTATTATTATGTTAATTATCGTTATCACTAAAATTAACATTATGAGTGTTATTATCATTGTTATTTTAGGTAAAATCAATTGAAATTTATTAATATTATCATTATTAATATTATTATTATCATTATTATTTTTATTAGTATTATCATTATTAATATTATAAGTATCGTTACTAATGATATTATTCCTATTATTAATACTATAACAAATAACTATTAAATATATTAAAATATATTTAATACATAAACATAACTATATTAGTATTTTGATAATAAATAATAATTATCTATCTAAAAGTATATAAAGTAAATATATCTAACTAAATTATTAAGGAAACCTATAAATTATTAAATTTAATAATTATATCACTAAGAATCATACACAAATTTGTGCGATTCCAATTATATGTGTTAATGTATATATAAATGATATAGGTTCGTGAATCCGAGGCCAACCCTACACTTTCTCAATGATGTTATATGTATTTTTACTACAAAATACAATATGGTGAGTATATAGTCCCCTTTTAAACTCTAAATATTTTGGGATGAGAATACATGCATTTTATGATTTACGTTATGGACACAAGTGATCAAAAATAAATTCTACGTTGAGTTGTACCATGGCATATTTCTTTATACTTGGTAGCTAATATTTACATGAGGAATGTAAACGCGAATCCTGTTGATAGATCTATCGGGCCTGACAACCCCAACCGGGATGGACGACCAGTTTTCAACGGTTGCACAGTACTTCGTTTCTGTATACTACACTTGGTACGGTGTAGTGATTATTTAAGAATATGCTGCGATGATTTAAATGTTAAGTATGGTTACCAAGTGCTCAACTACTTTTACATACACTTGCGAGTGTATTATGTTTAATTATATGAAATCTTGTGGTCCATAGTTATAACACTGCTAGCATCAAACCTATATCTCACCAACTTTATGTTGACGTTTTAAAGCATGTTATTCTCAGGTACGAATTAAGTCTTCCGCTGTGCATTAGCTCGTATTAAGGACATCACTTGGAGTCAATCATCGCAATGGGACCAAATGTTGAAGATTTCGTCCGGATGGATAAGGACGGGTCCTTTCAAGACTGCCTTAACAGTCAAAAGTTTAATGATAAAGAATGGAGTGTTGGAAACACTCAATGGAAAATTTGTACTAGAAAAATGGATTGAGCAAACTATGAAGGAGACTCTGAACAAATCACAAGGACTAAACTTGTACATAAAGAATCCTGATGATTCTGATTCTGAAGAAATCTTTAGCGAATATCTTGCTCCTTAATCGCTCTAAATCATCGTGAATGAATTTCTTCATCACAATTTGATTCTAAAATCCTAAGATATTATCGTATCTTTCATTATGAATATCCTCAATATTTCTGAAGATATCTTCATAAATATTCTCGTCCGATATTAATTATCTCTCCGCACTATCTGTGTTATCTCATAAAAGGAAACTGTTTTAGTTTCTATATTCTGTAAACCTTTGAATTTAAATTATGAATGTTTTTGAAGTAGTGTTGGGAATTGATGCATGAGTTAGTATAATATAATGACACTTGATCAACGTGATTATATTACAGTAAGTCATGCTGAATTTCTAATGAAACATGATGATTCACAGACTATAACGTCATCATGTGCCGTGTTACACGACTCTTACATTCTATCTAATCTATAGACATATCAAGAACATATTCTCTTGATAGTTCTATCTTTTCTCTTGAATTCTGGTAATTTAATCAATCAAAATCGCGCTATTACAATCTCTCCCTTTGAACATTAGTCATGTTCATTCGAAACTTCATACATACGAATTCTAGACCATTACTCGTTTGACTTAAAGTCGGGAAGAGAAGACAAAAGTATGGAACTCCAAAATATAAAAGAAATGAAGAGGGTGGATTTATAATAAAATATCCGACAGAGCAATCGAAACAGATTATCACATTTAACCAAAAAGGATCCTAATTTCCTTAATTATCGGAGAATCAAATCTTATTACGAAATTTTTTTCCAAATCCCTTGAACTCTGGAAATCAATCCTATCTATGTCACAAGATATGACAAACCTTCATTTACTCATTTCACTATTTTGTGAAAGTTTCACTTGTACGTTTCGAGTAATTGAATTGTTTCATTCATATTACTTAATGATGATAAAACTCTATTTATCAACTCATATTCGTCATAAAAACATTTTTATTGTTAGCCATGACCACCTCACTCAAATTTCGGGACGAAATTTCTTTAACGGGTAGGTACTGTGATGACCCGGAAATTTCCGATCAAATTTAAACTTAATCTTTATATGATTTCGACACGATAAGCAAAGTCTGTAATATTGAATCTCAAAATATTGGAACTATATTCATATAATCAATTACCCTTTGACTATGCTCGACGATTCACGAACAATTGTTTAAAAATAAATATATAAATATACTACTTTTTCTAATAAAATGCTTTTTGTTCATTTACGTTTTAATATAACTCGAATTTACTAAAAAATGTTATCATATTAAAAATTATGAGTATTTAAAAATATTAATACTAAGTACTTATCCAAAATATTTTAATAAAGTATATAATAGATTATTATGATAATTAATTAGAATATATATAAAATAAATATATTTAAGTAATTATTAACATTAAATTTAATATCACAAGAATATTACTAATATCAAAATATATATTTGAATATTATTATATGTGTTAATATACCTACTTGATATAGGTTCGTGAATCCGAGACCAACCTTGTACTTGTTCAATGTTGTCATATGTATTTTTACTACAAAATACAGTATGGTGAGTTCATTTGATTCCCTTTTACTCTTTACATTTTTGGGACTGAGAATGCATGCGCTACTTTTACAACTACTTTATTAAATGCTTTTGAAATACATTTTGAACTACGAATACATGAAATGCTTTTATAAATATTTGACGAGATAGACACAAGCAAAACATTCCTCGAATGAATTATGTGGACGTGATAACTGCCACCATTGAATTATGTGGACGTGATAATTGCCACAATTGATATGAATATTTTTTCCCTGATTATTATTGCTTGGTAACCTAAGAATTAGGGAACATCACTAATTTTGAGAATTAGTGCACGCCTAATTGACGCGAATCCTAAAGGTAGCTACCGGGTTTAACACCCCCACCCAGAATGTTCACTAGACGGAAGGGCTAGTGGGTGTGGTGTTTAGTACTTCGAAGTTTATATGATTATTATACAGACGAGATGTTCTGTTTTAGGGATATTATTATGCGCATTATATGTTAAGGTCGGTTACCAAGCCAAGCTATGAAAGCAATGAAAAGTGAATGTTATGTATCGAGAGAATGATTTTATACACAGGTTATGTGTATGTTATTTTTGTGCACAAGATATGTGTACGGTTACTAAGATTTATGAAAGATGATTTCGTACACGAGAAAGGTGTACCGTATTTAAAAGATATCGCATGTACATTACAGGTGGGTATAGAATTCGGGCCCATTTGTACCATGCAGCATTTAAATCTTGTGGTCTATCAAAATTACAGAATTTTATTGTTTTATGATAAACTTATGAACTCACCAACCTTTTGGTTGACACTTTAAAGCATGTTTATTCTCAGGTATGAAAGAAATCTTCCGCTGTTCATTTGCTCATATTAGAGATATTACATGGAGTCGTTCATGGCATATTTTAAAAAGACGTTGCATTCGAGTCGTCGAGTTCATCAAGATTATTACTAAGTCGATTTTAGTTGGATATATTATGAAATGGTATGCATGTCGTCAACTTTCGATGTAATGAAAGTTTGTCTTAAAAAAAAATGCAATGTTTGTAAAATGTATCATATAGAGGTCAAGTACCTCGCAATGTAATCAACTATTGTGAATCGTTTATATTGTATATGAACGGGGCATGTCAGTAATCATCATCCCGAATGGTAATAGTGCATTTAAGTTTTCCCTAGCTTCTTGCATCCGATTAACCATGATGTATCCGACATCGAAAGATATACCATTTGTGATCCAGTAAATCATAAGAGCTTCAATTAGAAGCACACTATTAGAGTAATCGTCCACCGCACAAATGGGACGACCAGTTATGTTGCTACGGATGATAGTATATATTTTCAGTTTATTAGCTCTAAGAAAACCAAAAAACATCTTTTTTATTTCTAAACAAATGTTAAAACGGTGATCTTCAAAACATGTGTTGACAACATCAAGTATAGAAGTGTCGGCAACAACATGTGTCTCAAGAATATCGCCATCAATTTGAGTGGTAGAATTGTAAAATTGCAATCCTCCAGTTGGGAGTCCCAAAGCATTGTTGAAGGTATCCATATCCCAACAATATGGTATATCTTTCAACATAAACCTAACATTCTTGTCTTCTTCAGAAAAAGAAAAATGATGATAGAACTCACGTACACAATCAGGGTATACAGGGAAAATTTCAGTTATCATACACAACACTGACAATTCTTCAAACTGCTCGTATGATAGTTCATGATCTTCTCTAGACTCAGTTCCTCTTAAAAAACAAACCCCATCGAGGATTGTCCTGTGAGATATTGGAATTTGACGACGACGATCCATAGTTAGAAAAACGAGATGTGAAAAGTTATAGTTTGAAATAATACTGGATTTTGACGATAACGATCGATAATAATGTCCGTTTAAATAGAACTAAAAAAAAATTAATAGTATCATGCAAACCGACGTTTCATTAATCGGTTTGTCAGTACAAGGAGACAAACTGTCATTTCAAATGTCGATTTGGGTGTGTTTAGGGTAGTCAAAACCCTAAAACTAGTACCGGGTACGGATCAAACCGGCATTTGAAATGCCGGTTTGGGTTGAAAAGTGACAAACCTACAATCGAAATTCCGATTTACCTATGTTTATAAATTCTAGATTTGAAAAATCATTTCTGTAAAACCCTGCCAAATATTACTATTTAAAAAAATCGAATGAGATATCAAGTCTCTAAGTTGCTAGTTTGATAATTAACTTGAAAAAATAAGTAATGAAGTGGAAGTTGTCTCACATCGGAAGTGGGAACATACTTAAGGCCTTAGTCTCCGCTATAAATAGGCTTTGTTGAAAGATACACCAAGTGTTCAAGTTCGGCAGTACGCTGCTTCGGACCGGTATACTTTGGGAACAAACGAAGTTTTCATATGGGTTGAACGGCTCAATTGTTAGAACACCCTGATTCTCGAATTCATGAATTGTATAATACATAAACATCTATGTTCATGACTCCACATTTTAATTGTCTATATAGGAGTTGTCACTTTTGTCTTATCACAATAAGAATTTCGTGTAACCTTAAAGCAATGTACATGACAATGTATATGGTTGAGATACTATATTGCGAAAGTGATTACACGATTCAACTGTTTATTCAGATATTCTCTTTACCCTATATCCAACACCACCTTCGATTTTTGCAATTTTTATACATCCTCAAAACACTTGTTTCAAATAAAAGTCAAGCTAAATTATACATTGCAACTTTCATGTGAGTAGTTACCTCTTTATTGTGTAAAAAAGGAAATTTTTTTAATATGAAGTATCTAGATATTTTGTAATCAAAATGGTAAAGCCATCGAAAAAGCATGTGTATATACTGGAAAATGTCAATTATTGCCCACGCCCACATTCCAAAATTTTTTTCAAAAATAGTGGTGTGATTACACATCAAAACAAATAATGAGGGACCCCCTAAAAAGTTTTCCTGATTCGTACATGTGTTTGCTCACATTTTTTGCCAGTGTAGCATGATTCCCTTTGTTATCATTATTGATGCTTTTTCTTCATTTTATTGAATAAAATAGTACTCCGTAAATAGCAAGTATAATGACATAATTTTATTAAAATAGTAATCCACATTTTAAACGATGACATAAGTTATAAACAACTAAACATTGAAGTGACCAAGGTATGATGCTGACAACTTTTAGATGGCTCAACTCATTTTTAGCATATAACTAATTTGTATAACCGAACTGATACGTATACAATCAGTTTATACAATTGATCGATACGAAACTAACCAACCAAACTAACTGTCGGTATTTCAGACCATCTGAGTTCAACTGATAAGCCGAACGATAGGATTATGAAAAAACGGTGAACACACTTCAAGTTTTCAACTAATTTATGTCGATAATCGACAAATTTGATTTATAAAACACTACAAACTAAAACGTACACCATTTCCATCAAGAAAACGGTCAGTATGCCATCCTTTAGCTTGTAATTCAGGAAGCAACGTAGTCATCGCTGACTTCATCTTCTCATACGCCTCTTGTAAAACACGCAAATTCTGTTCAGACTCAGATTTTTTCATTTCTAAAGCGTATGCCGCCACTAACCACCCTCTTAACGCATCTTCACCGCTAGCATTGTGTTCCAGCACCATATCAGTCGATCTGTTTCGACAACTCAATAAAAATTTCTCATTAGTGAAGATTTGTTTGAGTTCCTTAAGTCTTGAGGGCTTGATTGCCTTGCGCAGATCTCGACAAACTAAGATTTCCAGCATCTTTTATGAGTCTCCCTGGAAACATAAGATCTTCTTTGTACCTTAGATCTACAGGGCCCGATACCTTTCCTGTCTATGTCATAAAAACTCACTACCATCGCATAAATAAAACAATAAATAAACAAACAAAAATTTAACGATTGTACTATTCTTACATAACATATTCCTTGAGGGTCTCGTCTTTGTTTTTCAAGATGGAACCCAGTCGATCTTGCATACCACATAATATAGGTAGCGAAATGGGTGGGTTGGGTAACAGGTCATTAAACTTTTAGTAATTGCTATGTTTTAACTTTTATAAAAAACGTAATAACTAATCTTGTAAGTTAACCAGGTCTCAAAAAGCGTTGTCAGCATTACTTCAAAACAAAGTCAACATTACCAATGCGTCAGCTAAGACGTCATTTTGATAACCAGACAGGGTAATCAGGTCAGAAGCCAAATTACCTACAACAATTCTATGTTTTTTTTTTACAAACCATTTTTGAACAGCCTAGTGGTTAGTGTCGTGATATCCTCGTTAAAAAACCTCACTAACATCACATCTTGGTGTGACCAGGGCAAGGGTCAGAAACAGTCACGAGATAACCCAGTTAGGTAGCGCATAACTAAATATACTTGATCTCCCCGTGTACTTGAACAGGAAAACCTCATCTGTTTAATTATATTTTTTTTAGAATTTAGGTCAACTGTTGAAAAGTTTGCTGGTTTTGATCATTTTAATACAAAACTTGTAACCTAAATAAATATTGGCTGAAACTAAGTAGCCTTTTCTGAGTTTCTGTACAATTTCCCTTTAATATGTCCAGTAAGAATACATCCAAATCTATTACTCATTATATGAATAGGTGAGTTGGGATGTAAGCATTTTTTGATGCTATCTTCCCAAAATACCCTCAAATAAATTCTAACATAAGACTTATGTAAAACATCATTTAAGGGCACTTTAGTAAACTTAGGTGGATGTATCAAAAATGAATTTGGAAATACCGGTTATGGATCTAAAGGAATAGTGCCAATTACAAAAGCTACATCAGACCAGTTTAGCTTTTAGTTATTAACCTTTAGGAACTCTTCAACGATCATTGCAGTTCTTTGCGCATTTCTTCACATACACCATAAATATGTATAATCGAAAGGAGGGGCCCCACAACCATCTGCACAGAAAATGAGCGGTGTAAGAAGAACCAGAAACATAGAAATAATACTCGACTTGATTGCCACATGGAAACAGCAGATGATCTGTAAACCACACAAATTACTTTGCACTCCACAGGCACTATGGTGTCTTGCTGTACAGACTGCTATTGATATTGTACCTTGTGGTGTACAGAGTAGTGAATCGATGGAAAGTTACCTAAGTGACCTTACCTTCCCTTGCATCGATGAACAAACAGTAGAGACCAACTGAATCCCGGCACCTAATCCAAGCACATTAAACACGGTTGAGATTGCTTCTCCTTTAGCAAATAAATCACTAAGATTACCCTCTTTAGCAAATGAAGAATATATTGGTAATCTTGTTGCTCTTGCAGCAACCACAGCCATTCCCTGTTGAAAAAAAATAAAATGATTAATTCGGGTAACATTTTATTTCACACGAGCCCAATGGGTAAACTTGTAAGTCAACAGGTAAGTGGACCAAATCAGCTTGTCACCAGATTTCACAATTACTTAAAATGGATCATCAATAAACTTCATGACATGTTGCTGTATTGGTTGTAACCTAACTTCCCATAAGAGAACCTCATGAGCTGCAACATATTTCACTTAAGGTTACCCGCCCCATGAGCTGCAAAATACTTCCCTTGAGGTTAACCGCTCATATCAAGGGCCTCGGAGGTCTTGGACTATTGAAATTAGGAATTACTATTAGTTTTCTATTTAAATTCTGTTTTCCATGTTTATCTCCTAAACTTGTTGCTCAAGTATAGGATCTTTATGTATTGTGTATAAATACACAACATTTGTTAATGAAACAGTTAATTCGATCCATATTATTTTCTATATGGTATCAAGAGCAGGTTTAACTAAAAAAAAATCACAAAACTTCCGTCGTCAACAAAAGAAGAGATTGAAAGTTGTAAAAAAAAGTATTCTCTTTTTGGTTTGCACGTACACAACAAAAGTCCAAACAAATTTGTTTGTTTTGATTTGCATGTTCAAAGTAATTTTATTCACCACCACAAAGTTACAAAAAGAAAAAATCAGAGAACGATGTCGATCTCCGTCTACAAAACAATTTAGTTTGTTTGATTTTTAATTGGCCGGTGGTATGTATACATCAATTGCAAGAATCAAAGAATTAAATCTATATTGTGTTTTCAATTGGCACGTGTACACTTGTTTACAAGAATCAAACAAACTTAATTTTGATTCTTGAAATCGATTTGTTGTTTAAATCAGGCAAACAAATCAGCAAGTATGGTAGGTAATGTTGAAAGTGATTGGGTAATCAATTCAGGATCAACAGAACACATCACTTATGATGAAGATATCCTTGAAAATAAAACTAAAGGGCACTTTGAAGCACTCGTTATAATTCCTAATGGGATGACATCCCTATAAATGGGAAAGGAGAATGTCTCTTGCCGGGAGGAACTACAATAAGAGGAGTTTTACATATTCCTAAGTTAATTGCAATCTTTTGTCTGTTAGTAGACTAAGCAAAGATCTTCAATCCGCTATAACCTTTTTCCCAAATTTTTGCGTGATGCAGAAACTCTACACGATGAGATTGATTGGTGCGGGTAATTGCAGGAATCGTCTATACTGAATGGGGATGATTGGAAAGAAGAAAGCTTTGATGACGACTATAGGTACTTGGCACAAAAGATTAGGACACGCTTCTGGTAAGAAACTCATTCAAATAGACTTTCTTAGTAAGAGTACTTTTGATCAAGTGTGTGACTCTTGTTCTAAGGCACACTAGACTTCCTTTTCAAGTTGGTAGCATTAAACCTAACGATTGCTTCGAGTTAGTACATTGTGATATTTGGGAAAGTATCGTGTTCCATCTCTATCTGGTGCTAATTACTTTTTAACCATAGTCGACGATTTCAATAGATCCGTGTGGGTTTACCTTTTAAAATTCAAATGTGAAGCTAAGCGGTTGTTTGATGAACTTTCATAATATGGTAAAAACTCAATTCGGTAAGACCATTAAAAGGATCCGTAGTGACAATGGAGATGAGTTCAAGTCTAATGACATGAGATGTTTTTACAATGAGAATGGAATATTACTTGAAACCTCGTGTCCACATACTCCACAACAAAATGGAGTCATGGAAAGAAAGCATAGGCACATACTTGAGACTGCCAGGGCATTAATGTATGAGGCTGGGTTACCTAAAAGGTTTTGGGGAGAGTGTGTGTTAACCGCCACATTCATTATTAATCGCCTACCATCTAAAGTTATCATGAACAAAACCCCTTACGAAGTTGTCCTCAATCAAAAACCTGATTACAACTTAATGAAAGTTTTTGGTTGTCTTGTATATTACAAGAACACCATGACCAACAGAGATAAGTTCGAAGTAAGGGGGAGACCAGGTAGTTTTTTAGGATATCTTGGAGGAACAAAAGGTTACAAGATATATGACCTCAAGGATATGAAAATGATTGTCTCAAGGGATGTTAGGTTAGTAGAAAACGAGTTTCCATTCAAAGTTTCATCTACACAGATGAGAGTCACACAAAATCAGTGTGATAATTTAAATGACCTATTTGTTTGTGATACACCACCTGAACGGATCATTGATCAAAATGAAGAGCTTTATAATATTAGAAGTAATAATGAAGGATTAAGCCAAGAACTCATTCCTGATGGAGAAAATAATAGTGAAAACTTGAGCCGAGAACCCATTTCTGATAGGTCGAGCCCTATAATTGATAACTCAGTCCATGACTTGTGGGATCCGACTGAACAACATAACAGACCGAAGCGACACAAGATCAACCGCGGTATTTGAATGACTTTTTGTTACAACTTCCCCCTTCGATCGACAATGCACATACTGAACCACATCAAGACTCCTCCACGGTACATCTTATCTCTAATTTCTTCATATGAATGTTTTTCAAAATCTCACAAGGCTTTCTTAGCTGCCATCGACTCCAACGATGAGCCAAAGTCCTTTCACCGGGCTATTAAAAACAAATATTGGAAAGAGGCCATGCAAAGGGAAATTAAAGCTCTTGAACAGAATGGCACGTGGAGCCTTGAAAAACTCCTGTTTGGCAAACGAGCCATTGACTCCAAGTGGGTGTACAAGGTTAAATATAAGCTGAATGGAGAGGTAGAGAGATACAAAGCACGTCTTGTTGCCAAGGGTTTCACACAGATGGAAGGTGTCGACTATCATGATACATTTGCCCCGGTTGCTAAGTTAGTCATGGTTCAAGTATTACTCACAGTGGCATTCAAAAATAATTGGCACATCCAACAATTAGATGTAAACAATGCATTTTTGCATGGTGGCTTAGATGAAGAAATTTATATGAAGATACCGCAAGGTTTTGCTAAAGAAGGAGAAACACGTGTGTGTCAACTAAAGAAGTCAATTTACGGGTTGAAACAAGCTTCACGGAACTGGTATCATAAGTTCACCCATGCTCTTATTACTCTTGGTTATTATCAATCCAAAGCTGATCATTCACTGTTCATCTATCAAAGTGAATATATTTGTGGCCGCTCTTATCTATGTCGACAACGTCATCATAGTAGGGAATAATACTGAAAAAATTGAACAAACAAAAGTTCATTTGGATAAAAAGTTCAGTATCAAAGATCTTGGAAACCTTAAATACTTCCTTGGAATTGAAGTAGCTAAGACGTCCGAAGGATTGGTTTTGAGTCAACGGAAATACACTTTGGACATCCTTGCTGATTTCAATTATGATGGTTGCAGACCTAGTGTTTTTCCTATTAAACAAAATCATAAGTTAGATTAGTGTGAGGATGCACCAAAAATTGATGCTACATGTTATCGTCGTTTGGTTGGTCGACTACTTTATTAGCAAGCTACACGACCTGACATTGCGTATTCAGTTATCATTCTCTCAAAGTTTGTGGCTGATCCAAGACAGCCTCACATGGATGTTGTAAATCAGGTCCTTCGTTATTTAAAAAATACCGTAGGACATGGTGTTCTACTACCTCGAAATGGTGGTTTTAATCTATCTGCCTATTGTGATCAGATTGGCTTGGTTGCCCTTCCACTCGTAGGTCGCGAACCGGGTACATACTACTTCTTGGTGGTGCTACGTGTGATGACCCGGGAATTTCCGACCAAATTTAAACATAATCTTATATGATTCGACTCGATAAGCAAAGTCTATTAAACCGAGTCTCATTATGTTTGAACTATTTCATGATAACATTTGACCTTTAACTATTTCCGACGATTCACGAACCTTTAATTGTAACTAAGAATGTAAATATAAATAATTATATATAAAACTAATTATATTAGTATTAATGAACTATTAAGTAATTTTGTTATTATAAAAGATAACATTTAATAACTAAAGATTTTCATTTTGAATATATATAGTATATTGTATATAAATGATTCAAACATATTTTACCAACGTTATCAAAATATTAAATGTACAATGTTATACTTTGTAGTTAATTGTTTAATATACATAATTAATCATCTACTCAACATTTAAAACATGATTTTATATATATGGTAGTATACATATATACATAAATATAACTATATATATATATATATATGATTTTATACATAATTATTATATTATGTATATGTAGAAATTTATATTTATAATATATCTATGATGAAATAATGTACTATTTTAATAAATATATATAATACTTACATATATAAAACATTTATATTTTTCATAATTACATACATAAGTATAATATAATTAGTATGTAAATAAATATTATAATATATTTATATTAAAATGCATAAATATATAATATTCAGTATATGTTACAATACATATTACATAATTATTAAATATTACATAATAATAGATGATATTAATAAATTAAATTTAAATACAAATATAGTTGTTGTAGTAATGTTATTTGTATCGTCAAATATCAATATTTGTATTCATAATATCACTTTATATCATATAAAGATGAAATTGGATGTATAAATTAGATTATTATTACTAATATTATTATTATCGATAAAATATTAATATTATCATAATTAGTATGGTATTATTATTATTATTATTATTATTATTATTATTATTATTATTATTATTATCATTTTTACAATTATTATTATCATTAATATTATATTTATCATTATTATTAATTTTATTAATATTATTAGATATTAATAGTATTGTTATTATATATTATTATTATTAATTAAAAAAAAGCAGTAAGGATCTATATTATACGCTTGACCTCTGTATCCTTTATCTCTATTATTATTATTTTTTTTGTTTCTTTCCTGCTCCCAACTCGTGAACCTGTGTTGACATTTTCTCCATTTTTTATCAACCGATCTCTATTATTACAACATGATTATGTATAATTGCAAATCAAATAAAAAGGAAATCCAATGGGATTAAAGAGCACAGCGATATTTTTGTTTTCTTCTTCTCTGCACGCTCCAATTTTTTTTTCTCTTAATTCAATTTCGAATAAAGTTTCAAAATCTAAAAATGCAGAAAGGTTAGAAATCTTTCTTTGAATCTATCTGCAAAATCTCAACTCTCAAATCTTTATATCGATCTTGAATTTTGAAGTCAAAGTTTAGTTTAAAAAAAGTCAACAATTGTTCTTGAGACAAATTCGCGTTCGTGTATATGTTTCTGATCAAATTGACGATTCCAGTAGTTTTTATACATGTTTAGAAAACTATTTCGTGTTATAAACATTATCTATAATGTTATCTATTACGAAATCAATTTTTTTTGTTTTGTTCCAAGAACCGACGCTGCAGTAGGCCTTAGTGTTTTTTTTTTATTTTAGAACCCAAATTATTTTTTTTTCTGTAATGTTTTGAAGCTTTAAAGGGAACCCCGATTTTTTATTTTTTTTTGGTTATTGATGTTTTGTTGAATCCATGAGACTTGTGGAGAAGAAGAGGAATAGAAGAAAAACAGTTTATATATAAAATTTAAATTCGATATTAGTACAGAGAATCAGAATTGGTGGGATGGTCGAGAGTGTTTGCGTGTGAGCATGTGGTCACGAGATCGAGTCCAGAGGACGGTAGTTTCTTTTTTTTTTTGAAACTCTTTTCATGTGAGGTAGTTTTCTTTTCTAATTTTTTTATTGTTATTATATATTAATTATTATTAGTATTATTATTATTATTGTGATTGTTTTGATTGTTATTGTTATTGTTATTATTAGTATCATACTTGTTATCATATTTGAAAGTATTATAGACATTACTATTATTATTATGATAGGTATTAATAATATTATTATTAGTAATAAACTTATCATTTTAGTATTTTATCATCATTAGGATTATGATTATGATTATCATTATTATTATTATGAAGGAAATAAAAATATATTATTATCATCAATATTAGAATTTGTACCGGTTTATAAATAATAGTATCATCAGTACATTTACAATTAATAATATCATATTTATCAGTATCATCATTAATATTTACTAGTATTATTATGATTATCATTTATCATTTTATAAATATTAGAACCCTTATTATTAACATAAGTATGGTATTAGTATTAATATTATTTTAGAGTTATTATTATTAGTATCATTAACAGTTATCATTTTCATTTTTTTTGCTATTAGTATTATCATTATTAATAAAATTATTATTATTATTAGTAAATCATTATTATCTAAATTATTATTTTAACAAATAAATCTTTTGTACACTATATATATACTTATGGTATATACTAGGATTGTATTAATAATTCACATAACAAACTAATAAAATTTCATAAATACAATACTAACCACAAATATATGTATATAAATATATTAATGTCACTATTTATATAAACGTAAATCATTATAGATATATACATAAAATCGATATATATATAAAATATAACTTAAAATATAATATAAGTATACGTTTTAAAATAAAGGTTAGAATAAATTCTACAAAACTATAATATATAAATAATACATATTAATAAATGAAATTTTGTAACTTACATTATACGTATTAATATATACACAATTGATATAGGTTCGTGAATCCGAGGCCAACCCTGCATTGTTCAATGACGTCATATGTATTTTTACTACAAAATACAGTATCGTGAGTTTCATTTGCCTTTTTACCCTTTATATTTTTGGGCTGAGAATACATGCGCAACTTTTATAACTGTTTTACGAAATTGACACAAGTACGTGAAACTACATTCTATGGTTGGATTATCGAAGTCGAATATGCCCCTTTTTATTAAGTCTGGTAATCTAAGAATTAGGGAACAGACACCCTAATTGACGCGAATCCTAAAGATAGATCTATCGGGCCCAACAAGCCCCATTCAAAGTACCGGATGTTTTAGTACTTCGAAATTTATATCATGTCCGAAGGAGGATCCCGGAATGATGGGGATATTCTTATATATGCATATTGTTAATGTCGGTTACCAGGTGTTCAATCCATATGAATGATATTTTTGTCTCTATGCATGGGACGTATGTTTATGAGAAATGGAAATCTGAAATCTTGTGGTCTATTAAAATGATGAAAACGATTGTTTAAGTTAAACTAATGAACTCACCAACCTTTTGGTTGACACTTTAAAGCATGTTTATTCTCAGGTACGAAAGAAATCTTCCGCTGTGTATTTGCTCATTTTATAGATATTACTTGGAGTCATTCATGGCATATTTCAAAAGACGTTGCATTCGAGTCGTCGAGTTCATCAAGATTATTATCAAGTCAATTATAGTTGGATATATTATGAAATGGTATGCATGCCTGTCAACTTTCGATGTAATGAAAGTTTGTCTTTTCAAAAACGAATGCAATGTTTGTAAAATGTATCATATAGAGGTCAAGTACCTCGCGATGTAATCAACTGTTGTGAATCGTTTATAATCGATATGGACTTCGTCCGGATGGATTAGGACGGGTCTTCACAGTTGGTATCAGAGCGGTGGTCTTAGCGAATCAGGTCTTGCATTAGTGAGTCTAACTGATAGTCGTTAGAATGCATTAATGAGTCTGGACTTCGACCGTGTTTGCATGTCAAAAGTTTTGCTTATCATTTAGTGTCGAAAAATTATTTGCTTATCATCCTTAAAGTCTAAGACACGTCTTACTGCCTTTATTGCATAGACAGTGTATAGTTAAATTCATATCTTAGCGTATCTGTTATTGTTACCTTTGCCTGACAGCTTCCGTAGATTCCTCCATAGCTTATGGGATTTTAGTATTATATATGCATATGTAAATTATGTATTGCAGGGTACTAATCTACATCCTATAATCTATTTCTTATCGAAAATCCTTCATCTGATCGTACGAGATGAATCCCTCAACCAGTTCGAGTCCATCAGATTTCGATAGCTATTTCGATAGTTATTCCGACAGCTATTTCGATATGGATTTCCACTCGAGCTCCGAAAGCAGAGTAACCGGAATGAATCGATCAATTAGCCATCATCTATTCTGAATGAATTGGAGATGGGTTCGTAGTCGACTTAATCAATGGAAACGCGAAGAAGGCGATCATTTCCACTAACCAAATTCACCTCTTGACAATGAACCTAAAACGTTTACCGGCGAACCTGTTCGAGACACCATTTTCTCTCTCATTTCCAAAGTATCTCATCACGATCATATACTATCTCAGATTCTAAACCTCATTCATCCGCTCGTCCGAACCGACAATCATCCCGGTGTAATAGAAGAAGTTAACGAACTTCGCGCATAAGTTGTAGTCTTGGAAAATATGGTGCAAAACGTACCAGCTTCATCCAAATCACCGGCACCAACAGTACCACCAACAACCCAAATTTCAATATCACATGCCTCAACATCTCAATCTATACCTCGAGTATAATCATCATTCTACATGACATTCTACATCAGTTATCTTCGTTCGACATGGTGATTATGTAATCTCTAATGTTTTAGAGATTATTTATTCTAGTTCCAACTGAAAACTAAATGAGTTTAATATCATGTTAACTCATTAAATTCATGATTACATCTGAAGAAAATATATATGTATATATGTTTTCATAAAGATTGTAATTAAAAATTCTTTTGTACAAACTGTTAATAATAAAAATATTTTAACGGGTAGGTAATACCCGAGGAATATTTAAATTTCACATTAATAAGTTACACTGTATATTCTTCGAATCTGATTCAACAGTTATTCACTATCCTATTTACAACCACCGGGATACTTATCCGTTCACCAAAGAATAACTATTTTTATTCAAATTCAATTTCATATTTGAATTTTGACCTATCAGAATCCAACAAGTGGCATAATGAAGAAATAATGGACACAATAAAAATTGATTAGAAACAGACTAATTAACAATATTAAATTTTATTAAGAAACCACGCTAACAAAATCCTAGCTAACTGTTCCTAGCTAACTGTTAATTCCGTATTACATTTTATTTATCGCAATTTATTTATCGCAATTTATTTATCGCAATTTATTTTATCGCAATTTATATTCTCGCAATTTTATTTATTGTCATTTAATTTCTGTTATTTACTTTACGCACTTTATTTATCGTCATTTAATTTCTGTTATTTATTTTACGCACTTTAAATATCGGGACACGTATACAAGGTTTTGACATATCATATCGACACATCTATATATATTATTTGGAATCACCATAGACACTCTATATGCAGTAATGATCGAGTTCTCTATACAGGGTTGAGGTTGATTCTATAATAATATATATACTTTGAGTTGTGATCGAGTCTGAGACATGTACACGGGTCACGATACGTATTAATTAATTCAAATATTATATATTAAACTATATATGAATGATTGCACTGTCAACTGTGGACTATCGACTGTGGACTAATAACATTGGACAATTAAAATGAATTAAAATATTGAATATAACATATGAAACTAAACAATTCTTCAAGTTTGCCACTTGATTTCGTCTTAAACCTCATTTGTATCTTCACGATTACATTCTGCGTTCAAACCTTTCATGATTCTTGAAAACACCTCAATCGATAGGATGAATCAACCGCACTTTATCTACGGAAGGAAAGATTTATGCATATAGTTATGCACCTGAGAAACTCTCGGCAATTGTGTAAAAGTTCAACACGTAGCCGCGTCAGATCCTTTGGCATTTATTAACAAAAACAACTTTGCGATCCCTTTTCAAAATTAGCCAATTTTGTCACAGCTCCAACAAGTCAACTTCGACTTTTCGTACGAAACAACCTTATTATAACGTTTATATATACGCGTGCTCTTTTATTGTTACCAGGTAACCTTTCATATTCCATCATATTACCATCAGCGTTTAATCATCTAAAAACACAATTCTCCTGAAACCACCTCGGATTAATAACCGATGATTCAGATATCATAGCATTAAATGCAGAGGAAACAGAAAAATGGTAGATGGTCTAAACGGACAAAAGTTTGATGATAAAGAAAGGAGTGTTAGGAACGCTCGATAGAAAATTGGGTATTGAAAAACATATTGAGTTACCCATGAAGGAGACCAAGGACAAATACAAGGACCAAATCCTATATTCAAAGGATTCAGGTAATTCTGGATCCGTTGAAATCTTTAGAGAATATCTTGCTCCGAAGTCATGTTAAAATCTTGCGGAAAATCTTTCTCCATCAACCGTCGAACTTAGAAATTCCAAAATATCATCATCAATATCTTTGATATTTCTGAGGATATTTTCATAAATATTCTCGTCCGAAATTATATACCTCTTCGTGCTTCCTGTGTATCAATATATTGGAAACATTCAATAGAAAATATAGTACCGAAAAGCAGATTATGCGAAACTATGAAGAAAGCCGTGGATAAATCACAAAGAATAAGTTTGACTTCAAAGAATCCAAATAATTCAATGTCTGCTAAAGTCTATAGTGAATAACTTGCTCCTTACTCTAAACCCTTGCAGACAATAGTTTCTATCATCCTATGATCTTAGATATTCTGAGATATTATCGTACCTTTCATTATAAATATCCTCCATATTTCTGGAGATATTTTTATAACTATTCTTATCTGAAATCATTAATCTTTTCGTGCTATCAGTATTACATCATATAGAAACTGTTAGTTTCTATATTCTGTAAATTTTCAAGCTTAAAATATGAATGTTATTGTAGTAATGATGGGAACTAATGCATGAGTTAGTATAATATAATGACACTTGATCAACGTGATTATATTACAGTAAGTCATGCTGAGTTTCTAAATGAAACGTGATGATTCACAGATCATAACGTCATCATGTGCCATGTTACATAACTCTTTCATCCTACTTAACTCCGTAACAAATCAAGAAAATGTATTCTTGATGGTTCTATCTTCCGTGATGTTGATAAATTTGAAAATCAAATCGTGCTATCACGTTCCTTCATGCTTAGAACATTATAATCATTCGAAACTCTATATCTATAAATTCTGGACCATTATTCGCTTGACTTGAAGTCGGGAAGAGAAAACAAAAGCATAGAGCTTTGAAATATAAGGGAGAATATAAAGTCCGATAACAACACATAAATTACAAACCGTGTATATCAATGTTTATCGCAACATAAAGACACGGGAGAATTAAAAACATTATAATCCCGAGGGCGAAGTAGAAGAAAGCAGATTCCTCTGGTGGAAGTTGGAAAAGGAGAATGATTGTTGCGATAGTAAGGATGAGGACAAGGATCAGAACTGGATTAATCATTTTCAGAATCTTTTGGATGTATGAACTAAGAAAGAAAGTATAAGAATGGTGAGAATAATGGAAAGGAAGAGCTTAATTTATACTGGAAATATCAGACGTAGTAATCGGGACAGATCACCGTATTTAATTAAAGATATCTTAATTTCCATAAATCCCGAAGAATCAGATT
Source organism: Rutidosis leptorrhynchoides (assembly GCF_046630445.1). NCBI lineage: Eukaryota > Viridiplantae > Streptophyta > Magnoliopsida > Asterales > Asteraceae > Rutidosis > Rutidosis leptorrhynchoides. Next base: position 559,754,561 of record NC_092333.1, read on the forward strand.
TTATAGATCTTCAAGATTTTCTTTAAATCCCTTAAATTCCGGAATTCAACCAAGGCAATGTCAAAAGTTAAGACGCGCCTTATTTTCTAAATTCAAACCTGACTACGTCAAAAGTTAAAAACAAATCTTTGTTTCTCATTTCATCCTTTTGTGAATAGCTTCATTCGCACTCTTCGAATAATCGAATTATTTTTATCCATATTACTCAATGATGATAAAACTCAAGTTATCAACTCATATTCGTCAGGAAAACATATTTATTGTTAGCTATGACGACCTCACTCAAATTTCGGGACGAAATTTCTTTAACGGGTAGGTACTGTGATGACCCGGGAATTTCCGACCAAATTTAAACATAATCTTATATGATTCGACTCGATAAGCAAAGTCTATTAAACCGAGTCTCATTATGTTTGAACTATTTCATGATAACATTTGACCTTTAACTATTTCCGACGATTCACGAACCTTTAATTGTAACTAAGAATGTAAATATAAATAATTATATATAAAACTAATTATATTAGTATTAATGAACTATTAAGTAATTTTGTTATTATAAAAGATAACATTTAATAACTAAAGATTTTCATTTTGAATATATATAGTATATTGTATATAAATGATTCAAACATATTTTACCAACGTTATCAAAATATTAAATGTACAATGTTATACTTTGTAGTTAATTGTTTAATATACATAATTAATCATCTACTCAACATTTAAAACATGATTTTATATATATGGTAGTATACATATATACATAAATATAACTATATATATATATATATATGATTTTATACATAATTATTATATTATGTATATGTAGAAATTTATATTTATAATATATCTATGATGAAATAATGTACTATTTTAATAAATATATATAATACTTACATATATAAAACATTTATATTTTTCATAATTACATACATAAGTATAATATAATTAGTATGTAAATAAATATTATAATATATTTATATTAAAATGCATAAATATATAATATTCAGTATATGTTACAATACATATTACATAATTATTAAATATTACATAATAATAGATGATATTAATAAATTAAATTTAAATACAAATATAGTTGTTGTAGTAATGTTATTTGTATCGTCAAATATCAATATTTGTATTCATAATATCACTTTATATCATATAAAGATGAAATTGGATGTATAAATTAGATTATTATTACTAATATTATTATTATCGATAAAATATTAATATTATCATAATTAGTATGGTATTATTATTATTATTATTATTATTATTATTATTATTATTATTATTATTATCATTTTTACAATTATTATTATCATTAATATTATATTTATCATTATTATTAATTTTATTAATATTATTAGATATTAATAGTATTGTTATTATATATTATTATTATTAATTAAAAAAAAGCAGTAAGGATCTATATTATACGCTTGACCTCTGTATCCTTTATCTCTATTATTATTATTTTTTTTGTTTCTTTCCTGCTCCCAACTCGTGAACCTGTGTTGACATTTTCTCCATTTTTTATCAACCGATCTCTATTATTACAACATGATTATGTATAATTGCAAATCAAATAAAAAGGAAATCCAATGGGATTAAAGAGCACAGCGATATTTTTGTTTTCTTCTTCTCTGCACGCTCCAATTTTTTTTTCTCTTAATTCAATTTCGAATAAAGTTTCAAAATCTAAAAATGCAGAAAGGTTAGAAATCTTTCTTTGAATCTATCTGCAAAATCTCAACTCTCAAATCTTTATATCGATCTTGAATTTTGAAGTCAAAGTTTAGTTTAAAAAAAGTCAACAATTGTTCTTGAGACAAATTCGCGTTCGTGTATATGTTTCTGATCAAATTGACGATTCCAGTAGTTTTTATACATGTTTAGAAAACTATTTCGTGTTATAAACATTATCTATAATGTTATCTATTACGAAATCAATTTTTTTTGTTTTGTTCCAAGAACCGACGCTGCAGTAGGCCTTAGTGTTTTTTTTTTATTTTAGAACCCAAATTATTTTTTTTTCTGTAATGTTTTGAAGCTTTAAAGGGAACCCCGATTTTTTATTTTTTTTTGGTTATTGATGTTTTGTTGAATCCATGAGACTTGTGGAGAAGAAGAGGAATAGAAGAAAAACAGTTTATATATAAAATTTAAATTCGATATTAGTACAGAGAATCAGAATTGGTGGGATGGTCGAGAGTGTTTGCGTGTGAGCATGTGGTCACGAGATCGAGTCCAGAGGACGGTAGTTTCTTTTTTTTTTTGAAACTCTTTTCATGTGAGGTAGTTTTCTTTTCTAATTTTTTTATTGTTATTATATATTAATTATTATTAGTATTATTATTATTATTGTGATTGTTTTGATTGTTATTGTTATTGTTATTATTAGTATCATACTTGTTATCATATTTGAAAGTATTATAGACATTACTATTATTATTATGATAGGTATTAATAATATTATTATTAGTAATAAACTTATCATTTTAGTATTTTATCATCATTAGGATTATGATTATGATTATCATTATTATTATTATGAAGGAAATAAAAATATATTATTATCATCAATATTAGAATTTGTACCGGTTTATAAATAATAGTATCATCAGTACATTTACAATTAATAATATCATATTTATCAGTATCATCATTAATATTTACTAGTATTATTATGATTATCATTTATCATTTTATAAATATTAGAACCCTTATTATTAACATAAGTATGGTATTAGTATTAATATTATTTTAGAGTTATTATTATTAGTATCATTAACAGTTATCATTTTCATTTTTTTTGCTATTAGTATTATCATTATTAATAAAATTATTATTATTATTAGTAAATCATTATTATCTAAATTATTATTTTAACAAATAAATCTTTTGTACACTATATATATACTTATGGTATATACTAGGATTGTATTAATAATTCACATAACAAACTAATAAAATTTCATAAATACAATACTAACCACAAATATATGTATATAAATATATTAATGTCACTATTTATATAAACGTAAATCATTATAGATATATACATAAAATCGATATATATATAAAATATAACTTAAAATATAATATAAGTATACGTTTTAAAATAAAGGTTAGAATAAATTCTACAAAACTATAATATATAAATAATACATATTAATAAATGAAATTTTGTAACTTACATTATACGTATTAATATATACACAATTGATATAGGTTCGTGAATCCGAGGCCAACCCTGCATTGTTCAATGACGTCATATGTATTTTTACTACAAAATACAGTATCGTGAGTTTCATTTGCCTTTTTACCCTTTATATTTTTGGGCTGAGAATACATGCGCAACTTTTATAACTGTTTTACGAAATTGACACAAGTACGTGAAACTACATTCTATGGTTGGATTATCGAAGTCGAATATGCCCCTTTTTATTAAGTCTGGTAATCTAAGAATTAGGGAACAGACACCCTAATTGACGCGAATCCTAAAGATAGATCTATCGGGCCCAACAAGCCCCATTCAAAGTACCGGATGTTTTAGTACTTCGAAATTTATATCATGTCCGAAGGAGGATCCCGGAATGATGGGGATATTCTTATATATGCATATTGTTAATGTCGGTTACCAGGTGTTCAATCCATATGAATGATATTTTTGTCTCTATGCATGGGACGTATGTTTATGAGAAATGGAAATCTGAAATCTTGTGGTCTATTAAAATGATGAAAACGATTGTTTAAGTTAAACTAATGAACTCACCAACCTTTTGGTTGACACTTTAAAGCATGTTTATTCTCAGGTACGAAAGAAATCTTCCGCTGTGTATTTGCTCATTTTATAGATATTACTTGGAGTCATTCATGGCATATTTCAAAAGACGTTGCATTCGAGTCGTCGAGTTCATCAAGATTATTATCAAGTCAATTATAGTTGGATATATTATGAAATGGTATGCATGCCTGTCAACTTTCGATGTAATGAAAGTTTGTCTTTTCAAAAACGAATGCAATGTTTGTAAAATGTATCATATAGAGGTCAAGTACCTCGCGATGTAATCAACTGTTGTGAATCGTTTATAATCGATATGGACTTCGTCCGGATGGATTAGGACGGGTCTTCACACTACGATCTCTTAGAAATCCAAGAAAAAATCAGTTGTGTCTCGATCTTCAGCAGAAGCAGAATACCGCCCCATGGTTTCCACAGTTAATGAGGTTATATGGGTGCGTTGGCTTCTCAAGGATTTCAATATTAATTATGTTAAGCCAACTCCGTTATTTTGTGATAACAAAGTCGCGCGTCATATTGCTAACAATCCAGTTTTCCATGAGCATGTTGAAATGCATTGCTATTTTGTACGAGAACGAGTTGAATCAAAGAAAATTTCTTCCTTTCCCTATTGACACAAAGATGCAAGTTGTTGATCTTCTTACAAATTGGGTTGGGTGCTAAACAGCTTCGCTTTCTACTTGACAAGTTGGGTACTCGAAATCTCCATGCTCCAACTTGAGGGGGAGTATTGAAATTAGGAATTAGTATTAGTTTCCTATTAAAATATTATTTCCATGTTTATCTCCTAAACTTGTTGCTCAAGTTTGGGATCTTTATGTATTGTGTATAAATACACAACATTTGTTAATGAAAGAGTTAATTCGATCCATATTATTTTCTATACGGACTTATTGCGTTCGACCCTCACCCGAGGGGGTTTTACCACACGCGATGCCCGTACGGATTCGTTGTTGGGGTTTCCTCAGGAGGGGCGGTAGACAGGAGTGAAAATCAGAAGGGACATAAGGGGGTACCTGCCCCCAGTGGATTTGCAATTTTTAGTGCAAAAAGTTTGAATTTTTCAATTTTGCCCCCAGTGGATTTTTTTGGCCCCAAAGGCTCCATATTTTGTCCCAAATGCTCCATATTTTGCCCCAAAACCTTCGTATTTTGCCCAAAACCCTCCATATTTTGCCAAAAAAAATTTGCTACGCTTTTAAATTTTTTTCCCCCGGTGAAAAAAATCCTGCTTCCGCCACTGGCGGTAGGACTGTAATGGTTTGTCTCAGAAAATGATCGGCTGGGTGGGTTCCGAAAGCGCGTTCGTACCCCGTCAGTGACTCTAACCGCCGGCCATATAAAAAAAAACTTCATGACCAAAACAAAACAAAACCTATTTTGACCCATTACAAATACTTACTTATATAAACCCGAGACTAAACTCGTCTGACTTGCTCATTTTGACACCTATAGTGACGAATGTAGTGAAAGATTAACAAACAACTTACCTTCGCAAAATTCCCAAGGCCTGCTATTTGAAGAAACAATGGTGGGCGCAATGGTGCCAAAATTTCTAGGCCAGTGCCCATGTCATATAAAACATCAGCTACAATTTTAAAAATAAACTTCATCAAAGTTAGAAGTTTCATATCTAAGTAGAACAAAGAACAAGAACAGCAGTACAAACCTAAAATTCTCCACCGTTTGGGCTCTGAATCCATCCGTGCGCCTAAATTACTACATATCAGCTTCCCCATGTGTTCCATTCCGTCTTTTAGTACCTGGATAACAACGATTTAATCAAACCTTTTTGTAGCATTGCAAGCATGTTCTAAGAATTAAGTTAATGTTTGTTTCTCACCCAACTAACTACAGTTGCTTGTGCAGGCGTAGGTCTCAAGCCTGCGGCATATAACAACGACTGCAAAGGTATAAGTTTACATATGATAATATAGAATTTATGTTACTTTAGGTATCAGAAGAGGACCTGAGTTGATAATACAGATAGGGCTGCGCTTGAGAAATGTTGTAATGCCCGAAACTGTGTGTATCTAAGGTATCCTTCATTGACACTGAAGTGAACAGATTTAGAGAGGATTTATTATTTGTTTATTTAACCTTAGTAAGGATCATACTTTAGAACTAGCAATTGTAAATCAAAATTCCAATTAAGTTCACAAACATGAAACTATCAATGTGTGTTAATTTCAAAATTTAAACAAAAAATTTATTTTCCACAATCACATGATAGCTAAATTTTTGAAGTTTTCAATACACTAAACTCTTTCAATTTTCTTCAACCGAATTTGCAAAGGCAGAACTTGAACCCGGGTACAGATATAATAAATTTTTCATTGTCAGCAGAAGCAAATGCGAATAAAAACCTTAATTTTTACTTATTTTTTTTTTAGTGTAAATTTTATTTTTATCTGGCTAGGGCGGATGCCCCTACCTGCCCACACTATACCCCGCCCCTGAGAATTTGGAAGATCACACATATATGTTGAATTAGAATATATTTATCAAATTGAATTCGATTTTTGGGTATAATCGAATTCAAAAAAAATTAAAACCGAATAGTGAATTCGGTTTCAGTTTTAGTCTATAAGAAAACTACCTTTCAAATACTGTTTGGTTTCAACCGATTTTAATACGGTTCAGTATTCTGATTAAACAGTTTCAACCCGATCACACCTAGGTAGGATGCAAATACGAGTTGGTACTAAATTATCAGATAAAGTTGAATTAATTAAATACATCTAATAAAGAGGAGGTAATATTAAATGAAATTTAAGTTTAAGTTTCATAAAATGTCTCACCTATATGGAAAACCAGAAGGAAAGAATTGGTTGACGAATGATTCCGCCATTTTATGAGCAATGGGCCGTGAATCGTCAAGCACCTTAACCTAAAATATCGATACATAATATTCAATTGTCGCAATATTACTTATACACAAAAAGATACTACGTTTTTATAGTTATACAACGTCTGTTATCATGAAAAAATTCGTTACATATAGTAATAATTAATTAACTGTATAGAGGTTGGGGGAAATGGAAAATGATATACTGACGGAGAATTGACCGTTGGGATGGAAGTGGAAGTGACGGGAGACCGTGTCCGAGGTTTCGGTCCACGATACGGACACTGCCGTGTCTTCCGCTGATTGATTTTTGGCTTCCATTTTCTGCAATTTATTATTTTTTTTTTTTTTGTTTTAACTTTTGCTGCAACAAAAATTTCATCGGAAGTTGATCGGGAGGATATTACGAGGCATTAGTTTCTGTAACCAACCTACTGGCGGCTGGCGGCTGCCCCTGTAAAACAAATTAAAATTGTTTTGAGTGTGTGACACTCTGATTTTTTTCCCTAATTACAGCACTTTAAATTTTAAAAGTTAAATTTATGCATCAATACATTTAGTTTGTTAAGTGTATTTTTTTTTTTTCCAAGAAAGAATGTGTTTATTGACAATGTATAGACAAACGATACGTGTTCATGTTCGAATTTCTTAAAACCAACCTTTATTATGGTAACTAAAATTTTTTTTTTTTTTTTTTTTTTTTAAATAATGTAACTGAAAAGCGAGATTAGTGTCGATGTTCAGTTCAGTACAATATTTAATTCAGTGTTCAAAATTAATATGGAGTATAATGATACATTAACGAATAAAAATTAACGCTCATTGCTTGACCGTGAAGTCAAACAGCGGTCAAAGTGGGATGTAAACGCCGGCCACGAATGGATCAAATGTCGGAAGTTGGCGTCTCCGGAACTAAATGCAAACGCCGGGCAACATCTACACTCGTACATCCCTGGGCGTCTTCTAATTCATTTGACAAACCAACCCCTTGCTGCCTTGCAAATTCGATGTGTAACACCATAGAGGAATAAAAGAGCTATTTTCGTTGTTAATTAATTGTTCTATTTATTTGAGCGTGTGTTTTTGTAACGCGTAGCATTACTCGTTTTATAATATTACTACTAGTGGTAAAATTTTGTTAACGATCTAGGCTTTTCACATTCAGATTATCAGTGTGTTAAGAGGTTTTTCACCATTTAGGTTGGTGCTCGAATATACGAAGCAACCAGTTGGCTAAAACTTTTAATCCATTACTGCGTAACAATTTAGGTATCAACATACTCTTTCCAAAAACAAAGGCCGAGATATCATAGCCAGAGCTAAGTACAGTTCACGGACCATGTGAATTCTGTTGACATCAATCATGGGTCAAGATCAAAACAGATAATGGACCAATTTCTAGCCATGAAACATTTTAACCCACCGATTACATGCATGTTGACAAGAAGCGCATGATACGCTATAATCAGAATCAGCACAGGTCCTAACAATGTGAATTACTGATCATAATATTAATGGATTTTGGGACAACAATGGTCAACAAAACACCAAAACTATGTGATTAGTCGAGGCATAGGCTCATCAGCTCGCTACAAACATAGGCTAGCCTATGAATGATTCATGGTCTAATGCAAACCAAATCCATAAAGTCATCAATGGGATGGATATACATTCAGAAACATGAATCTTTTTCCACCATTTACGTTATTCCAGCTAACCCAACATCACTACAATTATACTTGCAAAACCAAGCTATTTTTTATATATATATTTTACCTTTATCGGCAGCAAAACATACTCTAGGACATGATTATAAAAAAGGTATTTCATATCAGATCTGGATCATCTTCATAGTCAAAGTCGGGTTCACTGTATTGCCTGATCCTTCTCACGTCCCTTGGTCCTGGTCGGCCCTTCTTCGGTTTACCCCTAAAAAGTTAACAAAAATCAGCAACTGTGTGAGTATATATGTATAGAACAGTTCAAAAAAATTGAAAACCATAAAAATCGGGTTAGTAAGGCGATAGTAAGTGCTTACGGCCCCATCGTGGATACGGTTCCCATAGCAGCATGCTCTTCAGTCTGAGAATCGACACATAGTCAAAAAAGGTCTATAATGAGGCAACACAAAACTGAGAACTGTGTGTGGCAATATGGGCGTGTCAGACGGGTTGAGTAAAGACTCAAAAGACAGTACAGGTTATGCTTTAGAACAGTTCAAAATGGGTTGGATTGACCCAGTCGTCACATTTTTTACATAAGAAAAAAACTTTGAAAGTTATTATATCAAATATGATTACATAAGTTGTTTTAATCGAAGTAATGAGTCAATTTAATATAATAAAGCATTTTTGAACGTTCTAAAGAGTTTGAAGAAACATTATAATGATTCGACAAGTTTGACAATTTGCAGTTTTACTTTTCTTGGATACTTTGTGACCATTTAAACAGTTATCAATAACATATAATACAAGTAACTGGTTTCCGCATTAATTGGGATAAAATTGATCCATATACTTGATCTAAGAGTGATAACATTCAGCATACAAATACTAGTACGCCACAAATAAAGATATATAAATACGTAATAACCGTACCGCTGGTGACGTGACTGAAGATAGTGAAAAGAGCCTATCTTCTGGCTGAAATTTCCTACTTCGCTTGTACCTGCATGCGTAACACTATATCAGAAAATCGCGACATCCATTTATTCTTTTTTTACTTAGCAAAGAACCCAACTTTAAAAATCTATCACCAGTACCATAACCATTAGATACATTATAAGTATTGGCATAGGCCAACAATACTCCATCAATGTCTGTATAATACTTATGGGATAGGGTATTAAGCATACATGGTAAAAATACACAGATTACAGATACATCATAAAAACTTTAGGGCGAGATTTATGGATTACAGTGAAGTGCTCTTGGATGCTGACAGGAACCCTTCATAACCTTTTAGCACATTTCCACATTGGCTTGGATCTTGTAAATAAGCTGTCTCCATGTCATAAAGCTGCAACAAAACTAAACGTTCATGAGTGATAAACCAAAATTTGAATTTAAGTATCATAATAAATACGTAACAACATAGCTAAATGCAGTAACCACCTAATCACAACTCTGGTTTCCTATCAACGTAAAGACCAATAACTTCATAACTTAAGAATAAGATTCAGTCATCAATGAGAGTAGCTAGAACCAACCACTCAAATTGCATTACAAACGAATATGAAACTGCAAATGAGACAACTTACTACTTTGAGATGATAAATATATGTTTCCTCCATCTCATAGTAGATATCACATTAAGAGAACACCGTTTAAAAAGAATATCATGTAATTCAATCATGAAATACTCTAATACGTTCCAAAGCAATAATAAAAAAAAGAAAAACTTATCACGGCCTAAGAATATAAATTCGTAGAGAATTAAAGTCATGTTGTGGGCATTTAACAATCAAATTCAACATACATTCTCTTGTTTACTAACTATCGGCTAACCTACACCGATGACGCTAATATACACTATTCAGTATTCAACCAAACCCTAAACAATGGGTGAACCCAGATCATAGAAGCCACAACCATCTTCATATTTGACATTAGTGTCTTCTTACCTAATTTTTAGGTAACCCCCATCAAAGATCATTGAAGGTACCAAATCGAAAACCTAATGAAAATACAGACCCACAAATGATACAGTAAATCCTTTTCCAGCAACCATTGATACATAAATCTTGAAACTTTACTTATCAAGAATGATAGTGACCACACCCCAAATGTGAAATTGTGAAATCCCTTTTGCAAGTCCTTTAATAAATTCAATTTCTTGAAAGTTTCTTTTTTTAGAAAGTTAGGGCAGTCAAAAGACCTCAAAACTTTATCTCGTTCCCATCAAATTTCATCAAACCCAAATCAGTAAATCATAATAAAAGATTTAGAGAGACAATAAAAATATATACAAGCTCACATAAAAAGAACAACAACAAACGACCGAATAAATTTATTAAAGAGAGTGAATCAAACCTGTTTTTCAATGTTTCGAAGATCTTCATGATGTTTAGCTCTTTTGGATATAAGAGCAGCGATCAGGGTTGATGGATTGGGAGGGTTTTGTTGCCCTGTACATGAAATTGAAATTGAAATTGAAATTGAAATATTCAAGAAAAAGAAATACAAATTAGAAATTTTTTTAATGAGAAAAAAATAGAACCAGGGATACCTTCAGATTCCATGTTAAAATTTTTTACTGTTACAGTTTGTGATTCACAATGGATTTGTAATCTTGTAGGAAAAACGAACCCTTTTATGGCTTCCCTTGGAAACTGAATATGCTTAACCAAAAAATGGCAATTTTATTCCCTTCACTTTTTTATTTTTTATTTTCAATTTTCATTAAATTAAATTAAGTAGGGTTATCTAGTTTAACTTAACAAATCGAACGTGTTTGTATTTTAGGCAATGTTAATTTGTATTTTAGGTCGTTTCCATTGTTGTGTCAAATCGATCGTGAATTAATCAATTAGATGTTGTCGGGTTTAAGTCAATGTTATATCGCATTTATATTTTTTCGATCTACTTTAATTTAAATTATGTTTATTCGAGGAAAAAAACTTATCGAATGTAGTAGTGCGGGCTCTGTTTCGAATTTGAGTTCGAGAAGGTTTCATATATTATTTTGATTTCATATTTGTATATTAGTGTTTCAACGTCATTCATTGATATTAAGTTATTGACTGATGTAGGTAATATGGTGATGATTGGTGGGATAAAATAGTTGTTACGGTTAATGTGCTTATTGTGAGTTGTATTAATATTTTTGTAAGTTCTATAAAAGTTGTTGGGGTAGGAATTGATGTTAACCAAAATGATCGATATCAGAACTTATGGTGCGAAACTCTTGTGACTTGAAGATGAATCACTTGGTTGATTTGGTTGATTTGCAGAATGCGAATTAACTGGTGAATTACTAATGTGAGTATTGAGTAGTTGTTGGAATAAGTCATTCGGTGGTTATTGAGAAGTGTTTTTGTAATGTTGACAGTCTTTATCGCGCGTGCTCAAACAGGTTTTCGAACCAGCACACCGGCAACACACCATGAGCGCGACGTGATAGGCGTTTGTGATGGTGGCGTGTTGGCAGAGGTTTTTGGATGCGTGTTGGCTACGTGTTTAATTTTGATTGGTACACAAATTTAATGACCGTTTATTTTGAATTTCAACGGATATGTTCAAATTTTAAGTTTATATCATAATAATAAATTTATACAATTACAACTATAAATACACTTCACTCAAACACGATTTTATACACCTCGACTATCTTTTCTTTCATTTTATCTAAATTTTAAACTTCTCACACCATCAATTGCTCCGATGAGGGTTCCGTTCGACATACATTATGGAGGTACATCATCGGTTATTTGGAAGTCATTCATTGACGGTGTAATAGTATCATTTGACGACTTCGAAATTAGTGACTTTGATATATCAAAGTTAAAGGAATTCCTTGAAAAATAAATACCGTTCGTATTTTCGAATATTGTTTATCAAGATGAAGACAAGACATAATTGTTGCACCTGTTTCAAGATGAAGTATGGAAAGAAAAAAAAACAGTAGTCGAATTCAATTGTATCTTTTACAATTAGGTTGATGGACTGTTAATCCGGTCCCTTTCGATTCCAAGAGTAGTCCCGAATCAAGAGCGTCGTTTCAGGAGAATTGTATTAGGCCTTTATAATTATTGTATTCCCTATTTTTTTTTAATAAATAGTATTTGTGTTAGGACTTTTTAATAATGTAATTTTTTATTTTTGGGAATTTTAATTTTTTATTTTGAACGACATATTTTATTAAGATAAAAGGACTAACAAGAAGCTAGTCAAACAAAAAACGATTAAAAAAAATTACATGGGACGAATAAGCCAAGTTGTCCAAATTGGTACAAACTTGCTCATAGACCTTAACTAATAAAAAGCAATAAGTCTAATAGCATCAGTGATCAAGCATAGAATAATCGGGTCGGTTTCGATCTATGCATAACATCAAAGAGAGGGGATTTAAGGGTCAATTGAGTTTAACTCTCCAGTCCGGAGTACCGTGAATAACCCCTTACGAGATGAGGATCTCAGCAGGGATGGTTAAACATAGACCCACCATCGACGGGTTGTCCGGTTAATGATGGCTTGCCTTGGGTTGTAGGGTTTATGTTCATAGAACGTTACCTGTATATCAAGAGTGTTTAGTAAAATGCTATATCTCCGGTAGTGCGGGTAGAGAGGCGCTACGTAGTAGGCGCTTACTGTTAATGATATGGTATGTGTGTGTGTGAGTGGAGTGAATCCTCCTTTATGTTGTGGATTGAATCCGTTATTTATAGGGTGATCCTTTTTGTCTTCTATTTCCACATAATAAGGCTAAATAGGGATCGTGGCCTGCGAATAGTACATCCTTGAGTGAGCTGAGCCGACAAAAGTAAAAAATGTTTTGTCGAATCTGACTCTTGTCTGCCAGATGCCTTCTGCCAGCTACAGCATTGCCTGACATGTATACGTCACCTTGGCGCTTGCGCAGGATCTGCGCGGATTAGTGACTTGAGCGCTCCTTCTTTCAGCGTGCGTCATGCATGGCTCACTTGGTGATGCTGTTTGATGCGCTACATGAGTTGATCGAGTATGCGTATCATTAATCAGAAGATTAACTAATCTAATACTAGAAGACCCCAAAAGAAAATCGTTCATGAAACGCCAGATCCACCAAAGAGTAGCCGCAACAATGCAATAAATCTGATTAAAGCGAGCTCGATTACCATAGTGCGTGTCAACCCAAACAAATAAGTCTTCCAGTGAATCAAAATGTGGCGAATTGATCCCCGTCCAGGCTTTTAGTTGTTGCCATAGCCTCGATACAGAATTGAAATCTAAGAACAAGTGATCACGTGACTCAACCCCTACACTACATGTTGGGAAAATGATAGCCTCGTCCAGGCTTTTAAAATTATTGTAATCGTTTGCGTAATTTTAATTTTAATGTGTTTTATTAATTTAAGTTGTTTTATAATTAAAAAATAATAGTTTAACTAATTAAACAAAATGAAATATTAAATATTAAATACATTATAAAAATTGAAAAAAAAAAGAAATTAAAAATACTCACCCCTACTTTCAACACGTCACTCAGTACACTACCTCATTATTTTTCAATTAACAGCACGCCTGTCACGTTAGTGACAATCACCCCACCCCTCATCACGCCACATTTTTTCATCTCCACCATTAAAGATGGTGTTACGCATTGTTGGAAGGAAGTTGGTGAACAAATTGTAAGTTTGATGGAATATGTTTGTAGTAAAAGAGAGGAGATTTTTAAGTAAAATAAGGTTATGATATATGTGTATTTATAAGGTGTTTTAGATGAATTTTTTTTATATTTTTTAAAAAATCACCTTAAACTGTGTTTTAGACATTTTAAATATTTATAATCTAACGGACCATTGCAAAAGAAAGAAAAAGATAATAAAAATTACAATAGGCTTCACTCAGTTTCTCCTTTGCCGCCACAACTACCACAAGACAAACATGGTGAACTCATGGAGAATCCGTGCATATAACGTTGTACTTTTGGCGATTGGTAGCAAGCTAAGAAAAAAGGTTTAACGACCCGTCAAAGTACACTTGACGACCATCGTTTTCTTGGTCCCACAGCCTGATCATAACTCTATATGAATTTTATAAATAACCTTGCATTCTTTATTTAAAAATGACTTCCTATAAAGGAAACCTACCAAAATATGTAAGTTTAGAAAAACCATACATAAATTCTTAATCAAAAGTTGACCAAAACAAAGTCAACAAACACCCAAAATTTAATGTATCAAAATAGAATGCAAGTTAATGTTTAACAAACGCTGCCATCATAAATATGCAGACTCTCTAAGCACAACAGAAGCAATCAATCATGAACCTGAGAATAAAACATGCGAGTAAACTATCAACAAAAATGTTGATTGAATTATAGGTTTAATATTGTAAACAATATTTAATTTAAACCATAAAAATTTATGTTTGAAAATATAAAGACCCATTTTGGACCACAAATTTATATGCTCGAAAACATATAAAAATATTATTCCATTAATCCGTGAGCCACCTGGTAATAACTTAACAACTTCATACCCTTAACAAAACCAATATAAAAATATACACTGAACAGGTGTATCTTCCAAAATACGAAGTACTAATACATTCCATCTGTAACTGCTAGCGCGACTAGCACGAAATGGGGCTGTCAGGCCCGATAGATCTATCCATAGGATTCGCGTTCACCAGTAGAAACCAGTGATTAAAATTACCAGATTAGGGAATATTTTCGTTCGACTCACAATGAATAATTTAAACCAAATTTCACTTGTGTCCAATATGTAAAATAAATTGCATGCATTCTCATCCCAAAAGATTTAAAATAGAAAAATGGGACTATAACTCACCTTAACGTAAACGAAGTAACCACACGAAAACGTGAACTGCAAATGATAAAGTGATCAAGAATGATCACAACGCCGACCTATAAATAAATCAGGTCGATATAAATAACTAACTTAGGTCAAGTCTTAGTATGATAGCTATAGTACTTGTTGCAAATAAGCATAGAACAACACTCAGTATGCTTCGATTTAATCAGGACATCGTTAAAACACATACTTTCTATTTTTAGCAGGTTTCCATTTTTAGAAAGTTTCTATTTTTGGAAAGTTTCTATTTTTGAAAAGTTTCCTTAATTAGAAAAGTCAACAAAAGTCAACTGAAAGTCAAAGTAAACCGAAAGTCAACTCAAAAGTCAACCTTGGTCAAACTTAGTCAACATTGAAATTTAAGTGTAAATTATATTAATAATATAAGTTATAATGTTATTTAAAGTCATATATGTATAATCATGTCATATCATAAGTTTAATTAAGTTAAATTGAATTATAAAGTTAACATAAGTTTTAATGATATAATTGATGTAACATAAGTATATAATAATTAAATTATAATTAAATAATAACTAAGTCTTATAATAAATAAATGATTAATTAATCTTTATTATAAGTTTTGATATAATAATCCCATAACATAAGTTTAATACTTATCATAAGTATATTCATTAATAATAAAATGTATTATTAATCATAAGTAATTATTAAATGATATAATAATTATATATCATAAGTCTTAATTAAATTTAATTACTTTTATATCATAAGTAATTTAATTATAATGTTATACATTATTTATAACATAAGATTAAATTTTATAACCATAAGTTTAATTAAACGTTCGCCGGGTCATAACTTGAGGCTCGGGTGTCGGTTTTCGACGAATTTTATATATATCTTCGTCTAACCAACCATCCGCACATTAGTTCACTCAAGAACACCCTAAGTTTAGTTCACAAGTCGTGATGAACAGCCATGAACCAACCTAGAACTTCAATCCGTTCAAAATCATGTTTTAGTCATACCGGGTGATCCGTGGCTCGAATTTTGATGACCCGAACATGAATGTTCATCCAATCATCAATATTAACACACTAGTACACCCTAGAGACTCCAAAAATGGTCACAAAGTTGGACCAAAACTGAATACGTTCGTTTTTATATTTTAATTCCATGAAAACACCAAATTAATCATAACTTAAGATCCGGGACTCGAAATAACATGAATCCAGAGTCTAAAATCAATGTCTTGATGAGAGGAATACATATAAACACTTTAATTTATCAAAAACATCAGTTAAATGTACAGAAATGATCAAATAGTACGCTGTCCAAATTTTATCAAACCGAAAACATACACAATCGAGTATTTCTACGCATCAATTCAACAATACAACGTCATACAATTACTATAACATCAAAATAAGATCATAATCAGTAAAAATAAGTAGAAATGAAAAATCTAGGGTTTATGTTTGATGTTTCGCGAGGTGTATATAAAATAGCTATTAATTTTAGCAGGAAATACTATTAAATACGATACAATTTTACACAAGATATTTATTTATTTATAGAATGGATATACTTAAACCTTGCTACAACACTTATAGGCAGTGCACCTAATCGTACAGTAGTGTAGTTTTTAGTAAGTCCGGTTCGTTCCACAGGGAATCTTTTTTAAACAAAGCTTAACGCTATATTAGTTTACTTTTATAAAAATACAAATATATATACAAGTAATATTATTATTATAAAGGGGGGTTTTTACCGTTTAATGACCGGTTTGTCGATTTTAAAACTTTAGTCGCAGTTAAAACCAAATGTAAAATATTAAAAATAAATACAAGACTTAAATTAAAGCGTAAAGTAAACAACGATAATGAAATTGCGAATAATAAAAGTGCGATAAAATAAACTTGCGATAATTAAAAAGTACGATAATTAAAAGTGCAATTAAATACAATAACAATAAATAAAAATGCGATAATTAGAAGTGCAATTAAATATAAAATAAAGGAAATTAAATATGAAATAAAAGAATTATGCTTATTTAAACTTCCGTAATTATGATGTTTGACGTGTTGATTTTAGTTTTATGCCCATGGGTTCATTGTCCTTTGTCCTGGATTATTTAATATGTCCGTCTGGTTTTTGTCCATAACAGTCCATCAGTCATAAATATAAAGTGCGAGTGTCCTCGTCAAATTATCCTTATACCCGAAGTTAAATATTCCAACTAATTGGGGACTTAAACTGTAACAAGATTTTAATACTTTGTTTAATAATTACACCAGGATGTCGACTGAGTGTAACCCAAGGTTTTAATATTTTGTTATCAATTATACCAAGTGTCCTTGTACATAATTTCACCCCTGTTTTAATTATTCTAGTGGCTATTAATCCATTCCCGTGTCCGGTTAAATGAACGATTATTCGTACATATAAATACCCCGCCCATCGTGTCCGACCGAGTGTATATGGTAATTTATAGGGACGCCCAATTGTAAATCTTTATATTAACATTAACAAACTATCATTTAGTTAAACAAATATAAAGCCCATTAATAGCCCATAGTCTAATTTCCACAAGTGTCGTTCTTTTGTCCAAACCCCAATTATGGTACAAAGCCCAATTACCCAATTTTAGTAATTAGCCCAACACCATGATTACTTCGGATTAAATAAGCATAATAATAACTTAGCTACGAGACATTAAATTAAAAGGGTTGAACATAACTTACAATGATTAAAAATAGCGTAGCGTTACACGGACAGAATTTCAACTTACACCCTTACAACATTCGCTAACATACCCTTATTATTAGGATTTAAAATTAAAATTAAAATTAAAATATAAATTATATATATATATATATATATATATATATATATATATATATATATATATATATATATATATATATATATATATATATATTTACGTATATATTGAGAGAGATGGATATATGTTTTGAAAAATGATCAGAATTCGGTTGGCTTTATAGGGAGTTTCAGACTTTGGGGCTCCGCGACTCGCGGCATTTTTTGCCTTCAAACTCTGCGAGTCGCGGAGTTTGAGAATACAGCTCACACAATTTGGAGTCTTTCTTGCCGACGGTTTTTATTTATTTATATAATATATAAATAATTATAAGAATTATTTAAATATTATATTATATTTATGTGCATAGTTGACTTGTAATTTTTAGTCCGTTGCGTCGAGCGTTGAGAGTTGACTCTGGTCCCGGTTCCGGATTTTCGAACGTCCTTGGTACAATTTAATATCTTGTACTTTGCGTTTTGAATCTTGTACTCTTGTAATTTCAAGACGTTTCTTATCAATAATTGGAACCTCTTTGATTGTATTTTGTACTTTTGAGCTTTTTGGTCGTTTGCGTCTTCAATTCGTCGAATCTGTCTTTTGTCTTCACCTTTTATTATTTAAACGAATATCACTTGTAAATAGAACAATTGCAACTAAAAGCTTGTCTTTCTTAAGGAATAATGCTATGAAATATATGTTCGTTTTTAGCATTATCAAATATTCCCACACTTGAGCGTTGCTTGTCCTCAAGCAATATCGTCTTGAAATACTAGAATCACTTCTTTATTCTTCACACTTTGTACATCAGTGATTTCTATACGGCGGTATAAACAATGGTAGTAACGATATGGTTTACAGTCCCACATGACTATAAAAATTTAGATCCATTAAGGAAATTGGATTTTTATGAAAACATTTGATCTTTTGAAAATTAAATCTAGTTTTTACCCTAGATAAGTTTTCCGGAATAACCCTTTACCGGTGTTTGCAAAATATTTTTGTGGGTTTGGTGGGTTTCAGATTTGAAAATTTTAGCTCAAAACTTATGGTTTTGTGTCACCCACTTGCTAACCTTGTATTTGGAAAGCAACACGTCCAGTTTACTTGTCCCGTATATTACCTTTCGGTAAACTACCGTCCAGTTGTAAAGGAAAGCGTTGAACAAGCAACTGTTAAGGCAATCTCCCCTGACATGCTTTTAATTATGGTCTATAACGTGTCGGACGCAATTACTATCCTTGGTAGGAGCAATAGTAAAGCTCACCCTTATGATTTTTCGGTCTGGCACAAGGTCCTGTCTTTGACCACTATGCAACCACCGTTCTTACGGTTGACACCCGATTTGGTTCAGGTGACCTAATGAATTCCAGGTGAATTCCTAGGATTTTACGTTCAATGGTAATGAACGCATTGAAAATAGGGTTTTCAGAAAACAAATCGGTTTGTAATTTTGATCAAAATATTTTCTCGTTCAAGCTCGAGTTTAGATATCATTGAATTCCATGAGTTTGTAATTCTCAATCTTTAACGTCAATCTCAAGGATTGAGTAATATCGGTCTTAAAAGCTGATTTTTGATCTTTAAGGAGATTATCCTTTCTGGGGATCTGATTCATTAGTCTTATCAAGCTAATTTGCATGGTGCCCCCCATTGTACGAGATAAATCCTTCTCATGGTTAGGATAAATCTGACCACTTGGCGACCCTGTTTAATGATGAGGTCCGTGGATTTCCTGCTGATTTTAGTGATGACTTTTCTAGATTTTTCGTCAACCTACAGCTGGTCTGGACGACAACTTCTTGACCTAAGTCAAGAAGCGCGTTTCTTTTTCGGAATACTTTACTTCTTTTTCATGATGGAATTGATTCATCGTGTAGATCCATCTTTCTTACAGTAAATCGGGTAAAACTTTTTAGTTTAGTCCAAAGCAAAAGTATTTTCAGTTATTTGTACAAAAATATGTGATATATTTTGAATAACTTGGAGAATTTTCCCACACTTGGCTTTTATTTTCCTTTTTATTGTCCTCTATTCCATTTTAAATGAATTTTAACATTTTGGTTTGTTTCTCAATTTATGTCCTTTCTGAGGTAACAATAATTTCGGTGTTAACACCTAGTTTTATCGTTCATAAATATGTATAAACATGATTTTGAGTTCATTTAATTGAAAATTTTGAAAAATTTTACTAGAATTGGGTAGTCAGTATATAAGACTAGGGCTGTTCTTTATTATCAGAGAGCACTAGATTCTAATACAACTACTGCTTTACTAGTATTTTTAATGGTAACCAAGTGTTTAAGATAAAAATTATAAAATTCGAAAGAATTTAACCCCTTCCCACACTTAAGATCTTGCAATGCCCTCATTTGCAAGAAATCAGTAACAATTTAAATTATTGAGGGTGATTTGTGTGAAAATGATTAAATTTTTACCAAAGTTTCCAAATATATTGGCGTTTGAATGATAAATAGTGCACATCATTTGTTCATTCCGTCTTGTTGTTATTTCACATATATTTTGCATCTTGTCGTCAAAATTAGTTGCTTTTGCTGAACTTAATGCCAGTCTTTGAAAATGCGTTGTTTTACCCTGTTGTGTACATAAGATAAACTGCAAACGTATATACATATTTTTGAAGTTTGGTATATTACCCCACATTCAAAAATTATTAAAATCTAAGAATAAAAGTTAGAAAATTATAAAAACTATTACAATATTAACATAAGTATTAAACGTATCAACATTACAAATTACAAAATAAATATAACTAAGTAGACTAGGGATGATACTGATACCAATAGGGGTTCCAAGCATAACCATAGGTGCTATAGAATGCTTCGGCAGGGTTATACGTAGGATACGGTGGTTGCATCTCTATAGACCAGGGAGGGAATATGGGTTTTGGTGTAGGAATATAGTTTCTACCTATATGTTGGCAATGAGCTATGATTTGGTTTTGATGAACTTGCCAATCTTCAAATGCTCTCTGTCTAGCATTTTCGTACTCCTGTGAAGCTATAAACCTTTGCATTTCTTGCATTTCATTTCCACCTCCTACATTACCTTGCTGTTGGTTTCTCTCAACCTGTGGATGTCTACCATGGTATTGTACTGCGGCGTTATTTCGCCTCTTCAAAACTTTCGCACCATGGTATACATTTAAACCTATAGTATCGCGGGGTTCTGGTTCTTCGACTAATAATCCCCCCCGACTTATATCCACACCGAGATATTCAGCAATCAAAGTAATAAAAATACCACCTCCTATTATGCTATGCGGTCTCATCCCCCTAACCATAGCTGATAAATAATAACCCACACAATAAGGTATACTTACAGCGCTTTGTGGGTCTCGAATACACATATGGTAAAACAAATCCTGTTCATTTACCTTTTCCTTGTTCTTACCTCTTTGTGTAATCGAATTAGCTAAAAACCTATGAATCACTCTTAATTCAGCTCTATCTATATCCAAATAAGAGTAATTTCCCCCTTTGAAACGGTGATGGCTTGTCATTTGACTCCATACACCATGTGTATCAAAATTTTCATCTATCTTTCTACCATTTAGTATCAACCCTCTACAATCGACAGATGCTAACTCCTCAGGCGTATATATACGTAAAGCCTGAGCCATGTCTAGTAAAGACATGTGGCGCATCGAACCTCCTAACAAAAATCTAATAAAAGATCGATCGGTTAAACTAGCTACTCGATCATTTAATTCTATACTACACAACAATTCTTCACACCATACTTTATATACAGGTTTACGCATGGTGAATAAACGTACACAGTCATTAAAAGTAGAATTACCATACCTCTGTGCAAGTAATTCCCTAATTGGCCCGGCCAATTCTACAGCTTCTAAGGGTCCCCATTCTATGACCCTAGGTACCTCAACAACTTTGGAATGAAGAGTATGCAAACCCCTTTGATATTTTGGATAATCTATCCAAAGTCTGTCAAATCTCAGGTTCGGGTGCAAATCTTCCAAGTGCATATCAGAAAATGTCATGACTGGATGAGGTATATCTTGCTTGTAGTAGTTATCCACCTCCTGTTGTTCCGCATTCTCAGCAGGAGCATTGCGAGGTTGGGATGAAGATTCACCCCTTTCAGTCTGCAAAACACATCAAACACAATTTTTGTGCATCCAAATATGCATTAGTGTCAGCAAAATCATCAATCAAAATAATTACAATGACATGATCAATTTATATCAAACTTAAGCTCATTTTCACATTTTTATCAAATCTACACTTTTTCAAATAAGCATATACGAAAATGTTCGCCAAGTTCATAAGCATTCAACTCAAATAACATGTGAAAATAATTATTACTAGCAATTAAACAAGTTTCAAATGGCATTATCTCTCAAAAATCAAGTTCATGAATTTTAGACTTGAAAAAGTCCACTTTAATTCTCAAAATCATGTTTAGGCTCAAAGTTTGGATCATTTAACTACCTAAACATGTTACACTACTTAATTTAGCAATAATTCATGACAAAAATCGGCCATAACCTGTTTATATCAAAAAGCCCCAAATTTGCTCAAGAACACAAACCCTAGATTACTCAAAATTTGAAGTTTAAGGCTTCTAATCATGTTAAATAGCATCAATCTAGGTTATACAAGCATAATACATAAACAATTTAAGCATAATTACACTAAAAAGCATCAAAATCAAATTGGGGAAAAAATTGCTCAAGAACACTAATTTTCGGATTAAATGGTGTTTAGGTGTAGAAATTTACCGTTTTTCTTGAGTAATTCCTTGATAGCATCCTTCTCAACATGATTTTAGTAAAAGATTTGATGATTAACGGTTAAAAATTGTGATTTTGGGGGTGTTTTTCGTGTTTTTTCGCGCAGGTTTTTCGCAGTTTTTTTTTCTGTGTTGGGACTGATCAGTTCGACCAGTATATATTTTTTTTCTGGTTTTTTCATCCTCCGCGAGTCGCGGTGGATTTACCTTTCAAACTCCGCGACTCGCGGAGTTTGTAATTTTTTTTTTTATATCTTATATTAATTAAAACAATTAAGTAATTAATTTTAAAATTTTGTTTCCCTTGTTATTTAGGACGAGGTTATTTCGGATCGATGTCCTAGTCCGTCCTTCGACAAAATTTTAAAATTTGTCTTTTTGTAGCGATTGTTTTAAAAGCTAAGATTTTTGGGTTTTTTTAATGTTTTTGGCATACTTTAATTCAATAAGATTAAAAATAATGATAATAAAAGTTCTCGTCCCTCCCTTGGGTAAAGCAATTTCGGTTCAAAGACCTAGTCTTCAACTTACGACGAATTTTAAAAATCATATTTTTAACTTAATGAGATAAAGTAAATTTTTGTTTTTAAATTCACACAATTTAAATATAAAATTCAAAATTAATATTAAAAATTTACACCAAACTTAAAATTTGAAATGCATAAAATTAAAAATTCATATTTTAAAAATAAAAAATTCACACCAAACTTATATAAAATTTTCAAATATTTACAATTTTAAATATATTGTTTTTACAAAGTTTACAATATTAATTTAAGATTTATATATTAATTTTAAAAACATGGTAAAAATAAAATTAAAAATCTTTTTGGCTTTTTATCCCACTTTTATCAATCAAATATTATCAAAAATATGCGCCCCTCTTTTCGGTAAAGTAATTTCGGTTCCAAGACCTAATTTAACTCATGACGAATTTTTGAAATATTTTGGGTTGATTGATTAAAGATATTTATACCTTAAGAATAAACGTTAAATTTCGCAGTGATGTAATAAATTTTTGAATGATATCAATAATTTCGGTCGCCAAACCTAATTTTATTCAATACCAATTTAATACTTTATAGCGAACAAATTAGCGTTTATTATCAAAAGGTTAAAAATAAAAATAAAAATAAAGACTGTACAGACTTACCTGTGAGATAGTATTCTTAGTTATATGATCTATCCCATTCATAAGATAGTCGGTTTAATTGGTTTTCCATAGCTACATAGGCGTAACCTCGAGCATTCAGTGTCTTTTCTTCTAAACATATGAACGGTCCGTCTCTGCATAAAGTAACAAATTCGGTATTTGAATAGGTTTGATTATTTGAACATTTACCTCCATGTGACCATTTTCCGCATTTGTGACATCTTTATAGGTGCCGTGCTCTTCTTTTTGCTGCGGATTTTGATTTTCCTTTACCAAATTGTAACTTATTATCTTCACATCTGGATTCTTTTCTAACTCCGTCCATTCTTTCTCTGATTACTGAAACTATTTCACTCGGAAGTGTGTCATTATTACGTTTAGTGATCAAAGCGTGTAGCATTAGACCATGGTTTAGTTCACAGGCAGTCTTCATTTCCTAAAAAAAATAAAAATTCAGAATGGGGGGAGAAGACTAGTTCTTTAGGGTCTGCTAGGGAAAGACCATTCGGGTTCCATTTTTGAGAACTACGCGAAAACAGACAATCTAACTCTAACAGAAATACATATTATCCTTTAAAGACTTGATTCTCCCCACACTTAGTTAGCTGTGGTGTCGAAATTGTGATTAACTTCGTTGTCGACTTCCATCGGACTATCTATGTAGTGTTTAACTCTGTGACCGTTAACTTTAAATTCAATCCCATTTGAATTTATCAATTCTACTGTTCCGTATGGAAAAACTCTTTTAACTATGAATGGTCCAGACCATCTTGATTTCAATTTTTCAGGAAATAGCTTGAATCGTGAATTGAAAAGAAGAACTCTGTCTCCTTCTTTAAATTCTTTTGAACTTCTGATTCTTTTATCATGCCATTTCTTCGTTCTTTCCTTATAGATTAACGAATTTTCGTATGCTTCATGTCTTAATTCTTCTAATTCGTTTAGTTGACTTAATCGTAGACGTCCAGCTTCATGTATATCAAGATTACATGTCTTCAAAGCCCAAAATGCTTTGTGTTCAATTTCTACTAGAAGATGACATGCTTTTCCATAAACAAGTCTAAAAGGTGTGGTTCCAATTGGAGTTTTGTAGGCTGTTCTAAAAGCCCAGAGTGCATCCTCCAATTTAATGGACCATTCCTTCGGATTTGATCCTATGGTTTTCTCTAGAATACGTTTTAAAGCTCGGTTGGTATTTTCAACTTGTCCACTTGTTTGTAGATGATATGCGGTGGAGATTTTATGAGTTACTCCATATCTTTTAAGAACTTTCTCAAGTTGATTATTACAGAAATAAGTTCCCCGATCACTTATTAAAGCTTTCGGTGTTCCAAACCTTGCAAAAAGACGTTTTAAAAAGTTGACTACAACTCGTGCATCATTAGTTGGGAGATCTTGTGCTTCCGCCCATTTAGATACATAATCAATGGGTACGAGAATATAGAGATTATTATGAGATTTTGGAAATGAACCCATAAAGTCAATACCCCAAATGTCAAATACTTCACATACTTGGATGACATTTTGTGGCATTTCATCACGTTGACTTATTTTTCCGGCCCTTTGATAAGCATCACAGGATTTGCAAAGAAGGTGTGTGTCTTTGTAAATTGTAGGCCAATAGAATCCAGCATCATAAACTTTTCTTGCTGTTAGTTGAGGCCCATAATGCCCTCCTGTTGGTCCTGTGTGACAATGGTTTAATATTTTACTAGCTTCATCCCCAAATACACATCGGCGTATTATTCCATCGGGACAACTTTTAAACAGATGTGGATCTTCCCAAAAATAGTGTTTTATATCACTGAAGAATTTCTTTCGTCTTTGGTACGATAATCCTTTTTCAAGGAATCCACAAACTAAGTAGTTTGCATAGTCTGCAAACCATGGAATTTCTTTATAATCTATCTTCAATAGATATTCATCAGGAAAGTTGTCTTGTATGGCCGATTCATTTAGAACTTCTAACTCAGGATTTTCAAGACGAGAAAGATGATCAGCGGCGAGATTTTCTGCTCCTCTTTTATCTCGAATTTCAATATCAAACTCTTGTAAGAGTAAGATCTAACGGATTAATCTTGGTTTAGCATCTTGTTTTGAAAATAGGTATCTAAGAGCAGAATGGTCGGTATAGACCACCGTTTTTGCTAGAACGAGATATGATCGAAATTTGTCAAAAGCAAAGACAATAGCAAGGAGTTCTTTTTCAGTAGTTGTATAGTTCGTTTGTGTTCCTTGTAACGTCTTACTAGCATAATATATAGGTTGAAATCGTTTTTCAATCCTTTGTCCTAAAACGGCTCCCATTGCAAAATCACTTGCATCGCACATTAGTTCAAATGGTAGATTCCAATTTGGTGTTATCATGATCGGCGCATTAGTGAGTTTCTCTTTAAGAATATTAAAAGATTTGATACACTCATCTGAAAAGATGAATGGAGCATTCTTTTCTAGGAGTTTATTCATAGGAGTGGCAATTTTAGAAAAATCTTTTATGAAACGTCGGTAAAAACTGGCATGCCCTTGAAAACTCCTAACTCCTCTAATATTGGTGGGATGTGGAAGTTTAGCAATTACATCTACTTTAGCTCTATCCACTTCAATTCCTTCTTTTGAAATTTTATGTCCAAGAACGATGCCTTCTTTAACCATGAAATGGCATTTCTCCCAATTAAGTACTAGATTTGATTATTCGCATCTAATAAGCATTCGTTCCAGATTAACTAGACATGATTCAAATGTATCACCGAAGACTGAAAAGTCATCCATGAAAACTTCCATGCATTCTTCTATCATGTCATGAAAAATCGCCATCATGCACCTTTGAAAGGTTGCAGGGGCGTTGCAAAGTCCAAATGGCATGCGTTTGTAAGCAAAAGTACCATAAGGGCACGTGAATGTGGTTTTCTCTTGATCTTCGGGTGCTATTGGAATTTGAAAATATCCGGAAAATCCATCAAGAAAACAATAGCAACTGTTTCCGACTAATCTTTCTAACATTTGATCAATGAAAGGTAAGGGAAAGTGATCTTTTCTGGTGGCGTCATTTAATTTTCTATAATCAATACACACACGCCATCCTGTTACAGTCCTAGTAGGAATAAGCTCATTTTTCTCATTTGTAATGACAGTCATGCCACCCTTCTTAGGCACGCATTGAACTGGGCTTACCCATGGACTATCAGAGATTGGATAAATTAGACCTGCATCTAGCAGTTTAATAATCTCTTTCTTAACTACATCTTGCATATTAGGATTTAGTCTTCGTTGGCGTTGCACATACGTTTTATGACCTTCTTCCATAAGGATTTTATGTGTGCAATACGAAGGACTTATTCCTTTAATATCATGAATCTTCCATGCAATGGCTGGTTTATGAGCTTTCAACACAGAAATGAGTTGTGATTTCTCATTTTCAGTAAGAGAAGACGATATTATTACAGGTAATTCAGATTCACCATGTAAATAAGTGTATTCCAAATGGTTTGGAAGTGGCTTTAACTCTAATTTTGGAGGTTCTTCTATCGATGATTTGTATCGATATCTGTCTTCTTCTTTTAGCATTTGAATTTCTTCTGTTGTTGGTTCATATCCATTAGCTATAAGTGTAGCTAACATTTCAGCTTCATCAATTGGTTCATTACCTTCTCCTAAAGAACATTCTCCTGTTCCTTGTAATTCTGAAAATTCTTCTAATAATTCTGCATGTGCATCTATAGTTTGAATATAATAACATGTATCATCTGCAGATTGTGGTTGTTGCATTGCTCTATCAACTGAAAAGGTAACACTCTCATCCTCTATACTTAGGGTCAGTTTCTTACCGAACACGTCTATCATTGCTTTAGCCGTATTTAAGAATGGTCTTCCTAATATGAGAGGAACTTGAGAATCTTCTTCCATGTCCAAAACAACAAAATCTACTAGAAATACTAAAGTACCAACTTTAACTAGCATGTTCTCCATTATCCCTCTAGGATATTTTATTGATCTATCGGCTAGTTGTATGCTTATTCTGGTTGGTTTCAATTCTCCAAGGTCTAGTTTAGCGTATAGTGAATACGGCATTAGATTTATACTAGCACCTAAGTCTGCCAATGCTTCTATTGAACTAAGACTACCCAGAAAATATGGAATTGTGAAACTTCCTGGATCAGATAGTTTTTCTGGTATCTTATTCAACAGCACTGCTGAACAATTAGCATTCATAGTAACAGCCGAGAGTTCTTCCATTTTCTTTCTATTTGAGATTAGATCTTTCAAGAATTTAGCATATCTAGGCATTCCTAAAATCACATCAATGAAAGGAAGATTTACATTTATCTGTTTAAACATATCCAAGAATTTGGATTGCTCGGCTTCAAGTTTCTCTTTCTTCATTTTACTCGGGTAAGGAAGTGGTGGTTGGTATGGTTTAACATAAGGTTAGCCTTAACTTTGTTATCTTCATTAACCTTTTCAACTACCGGTTCTTTTTCCTTATCTTGATTAGGTTGTGGTTCTTGTGGAGTAGGAATAGCTTCATCAGAAGTTACAGGTATTTCAGGTGGTTTAAGTGTTGTACCACTTCTTGTGGTAATGGCTTTAGCTGTTTCATTCCGGGGGTTAGCATTTGTATCACTAGGTAGACTTCCCGGTTTTCTTTCACCTATTAACCTTGCTAGGTTACTTACTTCTTGTTCCAGATTTTGAATAGAAGCTTGTTGATTTCTAAATGCTTGAGCATTTTGTTCATTGGTTTGTTTCTGAGATGTGAAAAACTGCGTTTGAGTTTCAACTAGCTTCGTCATCATATCTTCTAAATTCGGCTTTTTATCATCGGTTTGTTGTGGTGGTTTGTTTTGAAAATTAGGTCTTTGCTGATTGTAAGTATTATTGGATACTTGTTGATTGCTAGGACCTTGTTGGTTGTTGTATGGAATATTTCGGTTATAATTCTGGTTTTGATTGTAAATCGGTCTTGGCGGTTGATAATTATTCTGATAATTATTTCCAGGCCTTTGGTTTATGTATGAAATATTCTCTCTTTGTTCCATTGTTAATTCAATACTGAGACAATCTTTTGTCAAATGTGGTCCTCCACACTGCTCACAACTAATTCGAATTGAGTGAATATCTTTAGTCATCTTTTCCATTCGTCTCTCCACAGCATCTATCTTTGCGGAAATGGAATCTAAGTCATGGCTAGAATCGGCTCTAGCTGCTTTAGATGATCTAATGATATCTTTTTCTTGGTGCCACTCATGTGAGTGGGAAGCAGTGTTATCAATAATTTTGTAAGCATCAGTTTCGGTTTTCTTCATAATAGAACCACCAGCTGCTATATCTATGTCTTTCCTTGTAGTGATGTCGCATCCTTGGTAGAATATTTGTACTATTTGACAGGTGTCTAAACCATGTTGCGGACATCCTCTTAATAACTTTCCAAATCTTGTCCACGCCTCATATAGAGTTTCATTTGGCTTCTGTGTAAACGTAACAATTTCTGCTTGAAGTCTTACGGCTTTAGATGCCGGAAAGAATTGTTTAAGAAAATTTTCAACTAAAACGTCCCATGTATCGATCGCCCCTTCAGGTAACGATTCCAACCAATCTTTGGCTTCTCCCTTTAAAGTCCAGGGAAATAACATGAGATATATCTGTTCATCCTCCACTTCTCGGATTTTAAATAGTGTGCAGATCCTATTAAAGGTACGTAGATGTTCATTTGGATCTTCCTTCGGCGCACCACTAAATTGGCATTGATTAGTCACCATGTGTAGAATTTGTCTTTTGATTTCATAATCTGGCGCATTAATGTCTGGATGAGTAATTGCGTGACCTTGGCCAGTGCGTTTAGCTCTCATTCGGTCTTCCATACTTAAAGGTTCCAGATTCTCCATAATTGAATTTGTTGAATCGGAATCACTAGAGGATTCTGATTTAATGGTTCGTTCCTCAACAATCTCTGTTTGAATGATTGGTGGTTCTGGAGGAAAGTTTAGTGGTTCAGGATCTACGAATCGTTCCTGAATATTCTCCGGATTCTCAATTGTGAGGTCAGGTTCAAAAAATGGATTATCGGAAATTTGAACTGAAGTACTTGGTCGACTGGATGACGATTCTAAAGAGAAATCAACGGCAGTAATATTTGCTAAATGTCTTGATCTAGTTACAGGTGGTGAACGTTCAAAAGGTGGTGAACGTTCAAAAGGTGGTGAACGTCTTGCTCGGTGCATTCACTGAATATCCTATTAGTTTTAAAAAGGAAAGAAAAATTATAATAAGTTATCCAATCAATAGACTTTTCTGATTTTGCCCACGTTTTGAATAGCCAAAAGATGCAGCAGAGGGGCAGGATTCGTTTGGTCTCAATATAATTGAGTACTGTTTGGCTCCAATAACCCGGTCCACGTACAAATCCAACTATTACTACGAACTAGAAAATTTTGATGTCTATCAATTTAACCACTTAAAATAAATTTTCGTAATTTTAAGAAATTTAGATAAGAAGTAGAATAAAAATCTATGTCCTAAAACTAGAATAGCGAGAAATAAGAAAGAAAAAGAGCGTGTCGGAAAAAGGTCGAAAAAGAAAAATGGTTGAAAAATAAAAGGTGACGGAAAAATAAAAGAAACTTATAAAACTTAAAAATACTTGACTAACCTAACCTTATTACTACAACTAACTTAAAATTATAATCGCAAATTGAGATTACTAATTGGAATGATAATTGATACATAGGTAAAAGTCGTCTAAAAATATTAAAGCTTACAGGAAAAACTAAATCCCAAATGGAAATAACTTAAAAAGAAACTAAAACTTAAAAAGGCGTCGCAAAATTCTAAAGTACCTAAATCATAGTCTAAAGAAAAAGCACTTAAGGAATTTTACGGCAAAGCCTAAAAATCTAGAAGTAAAAATAACTATGGCAAAAACTATGAGTTAAAAATAAATACGAGCGAAAAATACAAAAATTACGCTAAAACTATTAAAAAGGGACAAAATATAAAAATATACAAAAAGTTGTAAAAAGTACAATTTTTATAAAAATATTATTTTTATATTATTTATTTATTAAAACTATTAATTTTACAATTTAATTAAACTAATTAAACAAAATATTAATAAAAGCTAAAATAAATATTTAATTAAAACCTAATTAGGGTTTTATAATAATAATTATAATAATTACTCGTAATTAATGCCTGATTAGGGTTCTGTTGGTGTGTCAGGTTAGCTCCACGAGTTGCGGTATTCCAAGAAGAAAACTCCGCGAGTCGCGGGGATCCAGAATTCAACTCAGGTACAGTTTGAAATTCGACGTTTTTTATTTTATTTTATATTTTTTGTTTTTATATTTTTTATTTTAAAATCTAATTATTTTTATATAATAAAAACTTATATTTTTATAAAATGAAAATAAAGAAACTTTATAAAACTTAAATATTTAACAAAATCTTAAAAATACTTATTTTTTTGTTTTTCTTTTTATATTTTTGAATGTTTAAAACGTATTTTTATAAAAACGAATTTTAATAAAAGTAAACTAAAAATAAAAATCTGTTTTTTTTTAAATATTAGCGTTGCTTCCGGCTTTTAAGCTAGATTGTTCCCCGGCAGCGGCGCCAAAAATAACTTGATGTTTCGTGAGGTGTATATAAAATAGCTATTAATTTTAGCAGGAAATACTATTAAATACGATACAATTTTACACAAGATATTTATTTATTTATTTATAGAATGGATATACTTAAACCTTGCTACAACTCTTATAGGCAGTGTACCTAATCGTACAGTAGTGTAGTTTTTAGTAAGTCCGGTTCGTTCCACAGGGAATCTTTTTTAAACAAAGCTTAACGCTATATTAGTTTACTTTTATAAAAATATAAATATATATACAAGTAATATTATTATTATAAAGGGGGGGTTTTTACCGTTTAATGACCGGTTTGTCGATTTTAAAACTTTAGTCGCAGTTAAAACCAAATGTAAAATATTAAAAATAAATACAAGACTTAAATTAAAGCGTAAAGTAAACAACGATAATGAAATTGCGAATAATAAAAGTGCGATAAAATAAACTTGCGATAATTAAAAAGTACGATAATTAAAAGTGCAATTAAATACAATAACAATAAATAAAAATGCGATAATTAGAAGTGCAATTAAATATAAAATAAAGGAAATTAAATATGAAATAAAAGAATTATGCTTATTTAAACTTCCGTAATCATGATGTTTGACGTGTTGATTTTAGTTTTATGTCCATGGGTTAATTGTCCTTTGTCCTGGATTATTTAATATGTCCGTCTGGTTTTTGTCCATAACAGTCCATCAGTCATAAATATAAAGTGCGAGTGTCCTCGTCAAATTATCCTTATACCCGAAGTTAAATATTCCAACTAATTGGGGACTTAAACTGTAACAAGATTTTAATACTTTGTTTAATAATTACACCAGGATGTCGACTGAGTGTAACCCAAGGTTTTAATATTTTGTTATCAATTATACTAAGTGTCCTTGTACATAATTTCACCCCTGTTTTAATTATTCTAGTGGCTATTAATCCATTCCCGTGTCCGGTTAAATGAACGATTATTCGTACATATAAATACCCCGCCCATCGTGTCCGATCGAGTGTATATGGTAATTTATAGGGACGCCCAATTGTAAATCTTTATATTAACATTAACAAACTATCATTTAGTTAAACAAATATAAAGCCCATTAATAGCCCATAGTCTAATTTCCACAAGTGTCGTTCTTTTGTTCAAACCCCAATTATGGTACAAAGCCCAATTACCCAATTTTAGTAATTAGCCCAACATCATGATTACTTCGGATTAAATAAGCATAATAATAACTTAGCTACGAGACATTAAATTAAAAAGGTTGAACATAACTTACAATGATTAAAAATAGCGTAGCGTTACACGGACAGAATTTCGACTTACACCCTTACAACATTCGCTAACATACCCTTATTATTAGGATTTAAAATTAAAATTAAAATTAAAATATAAATTATATATATATATATATATTTACGTATATATTGAGAGAGATGGATATATGTTTTGAAAAATGATCAGAATTCGGTTGGCTTTATAGGGAGTTTCAGACTTTGGGGCTCCGCGACTCGCGGCATTTTTTGCCTTCAAACTCCGCGAGTCGCGGAGTTTGAGAATACAGCTCACACAATTTGGAGTCTTTCTTGCCGACGGTTTTTATTTATTTATATAATATATAAATAATTATAAGAATTATTTAAATATTATATTATATTTATGTGCATAGTTGACTTGTAATTTTTAGTCCGTTGCGTCGAGCGTTGAGAGTTGACTCTGGTCCCGGTTCCGGATTTTCGAACGTCCTTGCGTACAATTTAATATCTTGTACTTTGCGTTTTGAATCTTGTACTCTTGTAATTTCGAGACGTTTCTTATCAATAATTGGAACCTCTTTGATTGTATTTTGTACTTTTGAGCTTTTTGGTCGTTTGCGTCTTCAATTCGTCGAATCTGTCTTTTGTCTTCACCTTTTATTATTTAAACGAATATCACTTGTAAATAGAACAATTGCAACTAAAAGCTTGTCTTTCTTAAGGAATAATGCTATGAAATATATGTTTGTTTTTAGCATTATCAATGTTCATACCCAAATCGAAAAACAAGAAGAAGGGTGTTAAAGATCATGAAATGGAGAACCCGATTATGTAGATAATCTTGAAAAATGATGAAAAATTGTATGTAATTGATGTTGGCCGTTTTTTGGGCGATGGGGGCTGAGAGTGGTCGTTCCAAATGAAGAGAGAAATAAGAGAGAAACATGTGCTAGGGTTCGTAAAATGAAAGGGCCAAATGAGAGTGAAATCTTGTGTCTAAGTGCAAAATTATCAAATAGAATGGGCCATGTGGGGTGGGCGGCCGAACCAAGGGTGGGAGTGGGATCCCTTTAGCCCATTTTTGATTAATGCTCAATATCTTATGGCCCGAAACCCCGAACGAAGCCCGATTCGCGAAAACACTGTTACGCGATTAATTTTTCGGAAAGAACACGCACACGCAGGAAAATAAAATATAGAAATATTTTATAACTTCACATGATATAGAAATATCATAGATAAAATAATTTGGATTTGAAAATCATGAAAGTCTGATCGTTGGTTTAAAAACCGAAAAGATTCGCCGGATAGAAATCCACGACACGTAGAAACGTACAATTTAAATATGAATACAAATATTCACATGAAACATAATAATTTATATATTATTACTAAAATAATAATATAGATCATAGAAATGACGTGGCACGAATAACGATCAACAAACGTTAAACGGTAAAAGATAACAGAAAAAGTAGGGTCGTTACAGTACCTTCCCGTTACGGAAATTTTGTCCCGAAATTTAAGCAGGTGTAGGGGTTGACTCGTCATTTGGGAAAAAATGCGGGTACTTCTGCCTCGTCTGATCTTCTCGTTCCCAAGTGAACTCGGGTCCACGTCTGGCTTTCCATCTCACTCGGACGATAGGAATTCTACTTTGCTTGAGGGTCTTAACCTCTCGATCCATAATGTCGACAGGTTCCTCAATATAATGGAGTCGTTTATCAACATGAAGCTCCTCGAGAGGAATGGTTTCATCGGCCTCGGCCAAGAACTTCTTCAAATTCGATACATGAAAAACGTCATGAACAACACTGAGTTCTTGTGGCAATTTCAAACGATAAGCCACGGGTCCAAATCTTTCGATAATCTCAAACGGTCCAACAAAGTGAGGATTCAACTTTCTCCTCTTACCAAAGCGTACCACACCTTTCCAAGGTGATACCTTCAACATGACACGATCACCAACTTGAAATTCTAAATCTTTCCTTCTAATATCGGCATAACTCTTTTGCCGACTCCTGGCGGTTCTCTACCTTTCTTTAATCTGCACTATCTTCTCGGTCGTCTCATGAATAATTTATGGGCTTGTGAGTTGAGCATCCCCAACCTTATTTCAACAAATAGGAGACCTACACTTTCTACCATACAGTGCCTCAAACGGTGCGGCTTTAATACTTGCATGATAACTGTTATTATAAGAAAATTCAGCCAATGGCAAGTATCTATCCCAACCATTACCAAAATCAATAACGCACGCTCGCAACATGTCTTCTAATGTTTAAATGGTCCTTTCACTCTGACCATCAATCTGTGGATGATAAGCGGTGTTCATATCCAATTTTGTTCCCAAAGCTTCCTGTAAGAATTGCCAAAACCTCAATCTAAATCGACTGTCTCGGTCTGAAATAATAGATACAGGAACACCATGCCTCGAAACCATTTCCTTCAAATATAAACGGGTAAGCTTCTCCATCGAATCAGTTTCTTTAATCGACAAGAAATGAGCTGACTTTGTGAGTCAATCAACAATCACCCAAATGGTATCATAACCACCCACAACTCTCGGTAACTCCATAATAAAGTCCATTGTAATACCTTCCCACTTCCACTCGGGAATCTCAGGTTGCACCGAAAGTCCGGACAGTTTTTGATGTTCAGCTTTAACCTTAGCACAGGTTAAACACTTAGCCACATAAGTAGCCACATTAGCTTTCAAATTAGGCCACCAATATAGCTCCTTAAGATCATGATACATCTTTCCTGAACCAGGATGAATAGAGTACCTAGACTTATGAGCTTCATCTAGAACAAGTTTTCGCAAATCACCAAACTTCAGAACCCAAAGACGTCCTGCAAAGTACCTAGTACCATCGGTTCGTACCTCAAACTTCTTACCCATGCCTCTGAACTTCTCGTTCGCAAAATTCTCCTCCTTCAAGGCTTCTTGTTGAGCCGCAAGAATCTGCCTTGCGAGGTTTGTTCGAATGGTCATATTCAAGGCCCTAAACCTGCGAGGTTCAACTCTCTATTTTCAACTCAAAGCATCAGCCACGACATTGGCTTTTTCTCGGAATGGCTAAAGGAGTTCACAATCATAATCGTTCAACAACTCAACCCATCTTCGCTACCTCAATTCCACTGTCTTTGATCAAAGATATGTTGAAGACTTTTGTGAGCAGTGTACACTGTACATCTGACCCCATATAAGTAATGTCTCCAATTCTTGAGTGCGAACACAACAGCTCCCAAATCTAAATCATGGGTTGTATAATTCTGTTCATGAATCTTCAACTGACGTGACGCGTAAGCAATGACTTTCTTTCGCTGCATCAAAACACAACCAAAGCCTTGACATGAAGCATCACATTAGATAACAAAATCATCATTACCCTCAGGTAGTGATAATATTGGTACAGAAGT
The DNA here is from genome assembly GCF_046630445.1 of Rutidosis leptorrhynchoides. NCBI lineage: Eukaryota > Viridiplantae > Streptophyta > Magnoliopsida > Asterales > Asteraceae > Rutidosis > Rutidosis leptorrhynchoides. The sequence continues at coordinate 559,790,745 of NC_092333.1, forward strand.
TAACTTCTTCTTCAGAGTTTGGAAAGCAGACTCTTGTTCACTCTTCCACTCGTACTTCTTCCCCTTATGCGTTAAAGCAGTCAGAGGTTTCGCTATACGAGAGAAATCTTGAATGAACCTTCTATAGTAGCCTGCCAACCCGAGAAATTGACGAATCTGAGTAGGAGTCTTTGGAATTTCCCACTTCTCAATTGCCTCAATCTTGGCAGGATCAACTTGAATTCCCTGTTTACTAACAACGTGCCCAAGGAATTGAACTTCTTTCAACCAGAACGCACACTTAAAAAAATTTTAGCATTTAGCTCTTCTTTTCTTAACAAATCAAGCACTAATCTCAAATGCTCTTCGCGTTCTTGATCACTCTTGGAATATATAAGAATATCATCGATGAAAACAATAACAAATTTGTCCAGATAAGGTCTACACACACGGTTCATAAGGTCCATGAACACAGCAGGTGCGTTAGTCAATCCGAACGGCATAATAAGAAATTCGTAGTGACCATAACGGGTACGGAAAGCGGTTTTTGGAATATCAGTTTCTTTAACCCGCAGTTGGTGATAACCGGGACGAAGATCAATCTTAGAATAAACTGAAGAATCTTGAAGTTGATCGAACAGATCATCAATTCTCGAAAGAGGGTAACGGTTCTTAACTGTAAGCTTGTTCAACTCGCGATAATCAATACACTATGGAACGGACCACCTATCTTCTTAACAAACAAAACAGGAGCTCCCCAAGGGGACGAATTAGGATGAATGAGATATAGTTGCAACCAATGAATGAAGAAATACAGAGTATCCATATCAGTGGTATAGGTGTTAAAGGCAATTCCTTCAAAGGGGATAACAAGGATCATAGTCTTCAAAGTAAAATTCATTACATTTCTGAAAGGAGAACGTACGAAAGGTGTGATCTTTCAACAGGAGTGAACTTCCTCGCACAATGAGCGAGCCAATCTAGGATTCAAACTTATTCTTAAATTTATGTGCGGATGAAAAGAACCGTGAATCATGGGTTATAAAGAATAGTCGACTCCAGGTGAGATGAATCTACAAAAATGATTTCGTGCACCTCAAATTATTGAATCATAGGATTGATGTTTACGAGGGTGTTGTGGTTAGCCGTGAATATCTAGAGTAGAAACTTCTCATATGGTCTAGTGTAATATCTATCTGTGGTAACAATTATAACAACAGTTTGGGTAGAAACCCACCCAGTGCCTTTCCTGAGAACGGGGTAGCCACTGAACGTACCTCAGAAAACTGATTTATCGGTTCGCGTGTCAGCCATGTCCAAACACAAGAGGGAAAATTTTATGAGCGCAAAGACTTCCCAACAACTTTATAAAACCGCCATCCAAAGTGGTGTAAGAGTTTTTATCAATGAACTTAATGGTAAGTTTCATCCTTAAACGGAGGATGAGAAGAACTGTGATCCAACCACACTGTAGAGTAATGCGAAAATTTTAATAAAATCAATCAAAGAAGTTTTTGAAAAAGCTTTAAGCGTCTGATGTGACCCCATAAACGAAACGAAGTTCTTAGTAAATTTAGAATTATGTACCACGTGTACCATTTCATGTAAAACAATTTGACTTAATTAAACAACTCAATAAAGGAGTGGTTTCAAAATACTTTGAAGGTATAATTTAGTATGTACTAACCAAAATAGATAAGGGTAAATTTATTCATTTGAATTTATACGTACATATATGATTTTATAATTTGCATACGTGACAGAATATTTTATTACTTCTATTCGCCCATAAATCTCGGGAGGACCGCACAAATAAACAAATGTGTAAAAATTCCGATAAACAAAGTATTCGTATTTCAGAGGTTACGAATTGAAGTAAGAGCGTAGAAGATCGAGTGGAGGACTTGGATCGTCGTGCGATATTGACCAACAAATGTTACGTGGTCATGAAAACCAATGAATTAGAAGTCTTTTTGACTATTATCAGGACATAAGTCCTTGGACCAAAACTATTCACGTGCGAAGTTGTTGATAACAAGCGAGGTATGAAGGATAAAGCACGAGATAGGTAGTTTGGTTAAAACGAGCTTCTCGTATTTCAACAAATAAGATAATGAGTATTTTCCTTACTCATGTAATAACATTGAAATTTTCTGAATGAGTGGTATAAAAATTTCCTTTGACTCGCTTTCTATTCCTCATGTCACAATATTGGAATTTCTATATGAATTAACGTAATATAATCACGTTGGCCTGACGTCATTATATTATACTAATTCATAGTTCCATTCCAATAGCACTACATGAGGTCAGGACACGCGATCAACCTCGAATTTCCACACAATTTCTCTAAAACGATTTCTTAAACAGTGTGCTAAGGATAGCACCAAGAGACAAAAACATCAAAAGTAATGAATAAGAGTAACGATGACATAAAAATGTCTTTGAAGTATCAAGAATCTTAAATGTTAAGAATTACGTTTCCGGTTCGCAACCCAAAGCACAAAGGCACGTAATATAACAAGAATGTCATATACCTAAACATAATAGCTGACATTGAAATGCCGAGCATTTAGAAGTCAAGAATGACATCTCGCGTAATATAATTCAAACGTTATATACATAACCATAATAGATGACATAGAAATGTTGAGAGTTTCAGAAGTCAAGAACGACATCCCTCGGTTTCACTATCCGAGGTGTTCTCATAATGATAAACTCGCAAGAGTCGGAGAATACGTTTAAATCAGAAATGAGAGTTCCTCCCGGATTCAGAACATAACAGAGATGTATGTATGATAACAAAATACATACCATAGAATACAAATAATCACATATAATAATATGCTATAGGTCAGGCTGTAGACTAGACTCACTAATGCACCCTTTTGACTCGGGTAACGACATCAATGCAGCCTAATTCCCTACAACCTAGCTCTGATACCAACTTTAACGACCCATCAAAGTACACTTGACGACCATCGTTATCTTAGTCCCACAGATTGATCATAACTCTATATGAATTTTATAAATAACCTTGCATTCTTTATTTAAAAATGACTTCCTATAAAGGAAACCTACCAAAATATGTAAGTTTAGAAAAACCATACATAAATTCTTAATCAAAAGTTGACCAAAACAAAGTCAACAAACACTCACAATTTAATGTATCAAAATAGAATGCAAGTTAATGTTTATCAAACGCTGCCATCATAAATATGCAGACTCTCTAAGCACAGCAGAAGCAATCAATCATGAACCTGAGAATAAAACATGTTAGTAAACTGTCAACAAAAATGTTGAGTGAATTATAGGTTTAATATTGCAAACAATATTTAATTTAAACCATAAAAATTTATGTTTGAAAACATAAAGACCCATTTTGGACCACAAAATTATATGCTCGAAAACATATAAAAATATTATTCCATTAACCCGTGTGCCACCTGGTAATAACTTAACAACTTCATACCCTTAACAAAACCAATATAAAAATATACACTGAACAGGTGTATCTTCCAAAATACGAAGTACTAATACATTCCATCTGTAACTGCTAGCGCGACTTGCACGAAATGGGGCTGTCAGGCCCGATAGATCTATCCATAGGATTTGCGTTCACCAGTAGAAACCAGTGATTAAAATTACCAGATTAGGGAATATTTTCGTTCGACTCACAATGAATAATTTAAACCAAATTCCACTTGTGTCCAATATGTAAAATAAATTGCATGCATTCTCATCCCAAAAGATTTAAAATAGAAAAATGGGACTATAACTCACCTTAACATAAACGAAGTAACCACACGAAAACGTGAATCGCAAATGATAAAGTGATCAAGAATGATCACAACGCCGACCTATGAATAAAGCAGGTCGATATAAATAACTTAGGTCAAGTCTTAGTATGATAGCTATAGTACTTGTTGCAAATAAGCATAGAACAACACTCAGTATGCTTCAATTTTTTAATGACCCGTCCTAATCCATCTGGACGAATACATTACATTTGGTTACATTGCGAGGTACTTGACCTCTATATGATACATTTTACAAACATTGCATTCGTTTTTAAAAGACAAACTTTCATTACATCTAAAGTTGACGGCATGCATACCATTTCATAATATATCCATCTATAATTGACTTAGTAATAATCTTGATGAACTCAACGACTCGAATGCAACGTCTTATGAAATATGCCATGAATGATTCCAAGTAATATCTCTAAAATGAGCAAATGTACAGCGGAAGATTTTTTTCATACCTGAGAATAAACATGCTTTCAAGTGTCAACCAAAAGGTTGATGAGTTCATTAGTTTATCATAAACAATCATTTTCATCAATTTAATAGACCACAAGATTTCCAGATATTTAGTTGTACAAGTAAACCGTGTACAAAATAATACGCGTAACCCGCGAATTAAAAATCATTCATATGGTGAACGCTTGATAACCGAACTAACAGGATGCATATAGAATATCCCCATCATTCCGGGACTCTCATCGGACATGATAATCGAAGTACTAAAGCATTCGTAACCCGAATGGGACGTGTCGAGGTCCATAGATCTATCTTTAGGATTCGCGTCAATTGGTGGCAATTATCATAAACACCAATTCTTAGGCTACCAAGCTAAAAAGGGGCATATTCGATTTCGATAATCCAACCATAGAATGTAGTTTCGATTACTTGTGTGTATTTCGTAAAACATTTATAAAAGCAGTGCATGTATTCTCAGTCCCAAAAATATATATTGCAAAAGCATTTAAAAAGGGAGCAAATGAAACTCACAATACAATATTTTGTAGTAAAAATATTCATACGACGAAACAGAACAATGCAGGATTGGCCTCGGATTCACGAACCTATATCATTCATATATATATATATATATATATATATATATATATATATATATATATATATATATATATATATATATATTAAAACATATACTTGTAATTAAACAAATATATATATTATTATTATTGATATGATTTTTATATCACTAACTTATATATTTTATTATTTAATTAAATCACTCCATTTTATATATGAAAATATTAATATAGTTAAGTTATATATGTTAAATATCTTTTTATATGAAGATCATTTGTTTGTGAAATTAATAATTTTGATAATACTAATATTAGTAATAATAATGATACTATATAATAATAATGATAAAAGTAATAATAATATTAATAAGGATAATGATATTAATAATGTTAATGATACTTAGTTGTATTATAATAACTATGATAACGATAATTATAATAATTTTAATGATTCCTTTGACTTAAAATTTTAATCATTTTCATAATAACATCAAAATTTCTCTATTTGTAATCTTAGTTGTATTACTAAAATTTTTTATATTCATATTCATAGTAATCAAAATCATCGCGTTTAATTTCTAGACTTATAACTGTAGTTTCTAAAATTTTACCATAGCAACATTTATTGTTAATATCATAATTCAATTGTTATTAATATGTTTGTAATCGTAATAATTAATAATAACAATAACAATACTGTGACGACCCGGATATTTTCAACCAAATTTAAACTTAATCTTTATATGGTTTCGACACGATAAGCAAAGTCTGTGATATTGAGTCTTAGAATTTGTGAACTGTTTACATGAATTCATTTAACCTTTGACTATTCCCGACGACTCACGATTCAATTGCTTGTAAATGGATGTGTATTTATTTAAATATATATATATATATATATATATATATATATATATATATATATATATATATATTTGTATATAATAATATGAAATTATATATATTGTAATTGTTATAATTAATTTTGTAAAAATAATAATAATATATAAAAAGTATCTATATATAAATAAAGTACATATAATATATATATTTTGTAATTTCGAAGTTATTTAGTAAGCAAAGGTACGCTCAATTTTCATTCGATTGATAGTAAACGAGTTAAAAAGGAACTTAAGTGGTTTTAAAATAAACGGTGATCCAAAAATGAGTTTTATAAATTATAGGCTTATTAATAATACATTTAGATGTTATTTGATAAATTTTAAAACTTTTTATATTTTTCTTGGGGTTGGGAGTGAATAATTAATGTAATATTTATTTAATAGTTAATGACCAAATTTTATACCATAATGACCAAAATAAATAAATATAGTTAATTTAAAAATTTAGAATTTTTTCGGAGACTTTTATCCGCCACTGATTTATCACGGAGTACAGTATAGCAGTCCGTGAAAAAGTGTTGGCAGACTAATAGTAATATATCCGTGATATTTGGGTTCAATCATCAAATATATGTTGTTTGTTATATTTATATTATAAATGCATGATATCTTCTCTTTTATTATATACATACACACGCACACATATGTATTAGGAGAACAAGCTAACAACTTTGCAATTCCTTCTGATTAATCGACCTACATGATCCATCACTAGACAACTACCACTCTATCACCACCTTCGGCCTCTAACACCACCATGACCCGTCCTAATCCATCTGGATGAATACATTACATTTGGTTACATCGCGAGGTACTTGACCTCTATATGATACATTTTACAAACATTGCATTCATTTTTAAAAGACAAACTTTCATCCTATCAAAAGTTGACAACATGCATACCATTTCATAATATATCCAACTATAAATGACTTAATAATATTCTTGATGAACTCAACGACTCGAATGCAACGTCCTTTGAAATATGTCGTGAATGACTCTAAGTAATATCTCTAAAATGAGCAAATGCACAGCGAAAGATTTCTTTCAAACCTGAGAATAAACATGCTTTAAAGTGTCAACCAAAAGGTTGGTGAGTTCATTAGTTTATCATAATCGATCATTTCCATAATTTTAATAGACCACAAGATTTCGTATATTGGCACGCATAACTCGCGAATTAAAATTCATTCATATGGATTGAACACCTAGTAACCGACCTTAACAGGATGCATATAGAATATCCCCATCATTCCGAGACTCACATCGGACATGATAAATCGAAGTACTAAAGCAGTTCAAATTCTCTGACTGGGGCTTGTCAAGGCCCATAGATCTATCTTTAGGATTCACGTCAATTGGTGGCAATTATAATAAACACCAATTCTTAGGCTACCAAGTTCAACAAGGGGCATATTCGGTTCGATAATCCAACCATAGAATGTAGTTTCGATTACTTGTGTTTATTTCGTAAAGCATTTATAAAAGCAGTGCATGTATTCTCAGTCCCAAAAATATATATTGCAAAAGCATTTAAAAAGGGAGCAAATGAAACTCACTATAATGTATTTTGTAGTAAAAATACATATGACGACATTGAACAATGCAGGGTTTGCCTCGGATTCACGAACCCCTTTGATAGCTTTTTCTTAAAAAAATGCCCTGAACGGGACTCGAACCCGTGACCTCCCGTTCACCAGACACACCCCTTAACCATCTAAGCTGTTTCATTTTTCTGTTTTAATTAATAACCGATATCTATATAATCCTTATATTTCTGCCTTCATCTTCTTCGACTTACAGCAACAGAAAACGCGAATAAGGAATAGCTGCTAGATTCGCTTAATGGACCAAGCATAGTAACTGCCCAACATGAATTCCTAAGTCCATTTAAAATAAGGATGGCCCTAAATGTTTTCGCAGCCCAATTAGAAGAGCTGGCTCAATCTCGGCCCAATTAACACATAAAAATTCACGGCCCAATGTCCCCAACGAGAATCACAGTTCAAAAGTTCTGTAGGCCAAAAGTAAATCGATTGTGGTAGGGTTTTATTGTTAGGCAATTACGAAACAAAAGCGAGATAGAATTTGTGGGATTAAAGGGTTTGAAAACAATATCATAATCATCTTCATCATCTTTATAATTATAACAGTCATCGAGCGGTTTCATCGTCATCATCACAATCAACATCATCATCGTCATTATCATTCACCGTCACCATCATTAACGTACATCTATCATCATCGTCCCACTATTCATCATCATCATTCTTATCTTTTAATCATCCCATCATATTCAATTTATTCAACAGGCAACTAGTCATCATCTTATCTTCTAGCCATCGAATATAGTATAATAATTCGTTTAATAAAAGGAATGGAGCCCAACAATAACTTTAACAGCTCATGCGTGTGTGTTTGATATGATTTAAATTGAAGAAATTTGTGTATGTGAGAATTAGAATCCAAGGGATATGTCTCCATCGTGACCCCTCCACTCTTTATTTTATTTATCGAAAACAACTATCAACCAGTTCATCATCATATCGTGTCATCATTCTTCTTTACTGTTTTAACATTGATCATTATGTTTCTCTGGTAACGGAATGAAAAGAAATAAACTTTCGATGGGTTGCACCTAGATTAGAATTAATGGTAGCAGCGGTAAAACAGCTATTAACGATGGATTTTTGGGTTTTGAACCAAGATGAAACAGAAAATCATAGCAGCAAGATTAGTGTTTTCATGACTTTATGTTGGGGTTTTATCAATGGTGTGGATCATCAATAGTGGTGGTGATTGGGTTAACTGATCAGTGGTGGTGGGTTTTGGGTTTAACTTTGAACACAATAAGCAGGTTGTGGTGGTAGCGGTATGGAGGTGAAGTGGTGATGTAGGGTTTAGTGTGTGGGTATATTCGGATATAAACAGATATTGTTAGTAAAGGAGTTGAGTTTGATTTCGATAACAAGGAAAACATGGCAGTTTTGTGGTTTGCACGAAAACAGAAAAGAATTTCTTCAGTTCAAAATAGAATTGGTTACAGTAGCTTACTTGATAAAATAACATACGGCATAGCAATAACGTGGAATTGTAGTTCATAGGTTGTTCTTGCTCGATCAGAAACATATACATTGAACAAAAGCAGTTTATTTAGTGATAGTTGTTATAGTGTTGGTGTTAGTACACAGTTGTAGTGACCCAAACTTTTCCATATTTATATATATATTAAATGAAATTGTTATTTACATGATTAAGTGTTTCCAACATGTTAAGCAATCAAACTTGTTAAGACTTGATTAATTGAAATATGTTTCATATAGACAATTGACCACCCAAGTTGACCGGCGATTCACGAACGTTAAAACTTGTAAAAACTATATGATGACATATATATGGATATATATATATATATAGTTAACATGATATTATGATAAGTAAACATATCATTAAGTATATTAGCAATGAACTATATATGTAAAAACAAGACTACTAAATGATTTTGAAACGAGACATATATGTAACGATTATCGTTGTAACGACATTTAATGTATATATCATATTAAGATATATTAATACATCATGATATCATGATAATGTAATAATTTAACATCTCATTTCATTTAATAAACAATGGGTTAACAACATTTAACAAGATCGTTAACCTAAAGGTTTCAAAACAACACTTACATGTAACGACAAACGATGACTTAACGACTCAGTTAAAATGTATATACATGTAGTGTTTTAATATGTATTCATACACTTTTGAAAGACTTCAAGACACTTATCAAAATACTTCTACTTAACAAAAATGCTTACAATTACATCCTCGTTCAGTTTCATCAACAATTCTACTCGTATGCACCCATATTCGTACTCGTACAATACACAGCTTTTAGATTTATGTACTATTGGTATATACACTCCAATGATTAGCTCTTAGCAGCCCATGTGAGTCACCTAACACATGTGGGAACCATCATTTGGCAACTAGCATGAAATATCTCATAAAATTACAAAAATATGAGTAATCATTCATGACTTATTTACATGAAAACAAAATTACATATCCTTTATATCTAATCCATACACCAACGACCAAAAACACCTACAAACACTTTCATTCTTCAATTTTCATCATCTAACTGATCTCTCTCAAGTTCTATCTTCAAGTTCTAAGTGTTCTTCATAAATTCTACAAGTTCTAGTTTCATAAAATCAAGAATACTTCCAAGTTTGCTAGCTTACTTCCAATCTTGTAGAGTGATCATCCAACCTCAAGAAATCTTTTTTATTTACAGTAAGATATCTTTATAATACAAGGTAATACTCATATTCAAACTTTGATTCAATTTCTATAACTATAACAATCTTATTTCGAGTGAAAATCTTACTTGAACTTGTTTTCGTGTCATGATTCTGCTTCAGAAACTTTCAAGCCATCCAAGGATCCTTTGAAGCTAGATCCATTTTTCTCATTTCCAGTAGCTTTATCCAGAAAACTTGAGGTAGTAATGATGTTCATAACATCATTCTATTCATACATATAAAGTTATCTTATTCGAAGGTTTAAACTTGTAATCACTAGAACATAGTTTAGTTAATTCTAAACTTGTTCGCAAACAAAAGTTAATCCTTCTAACTTGACTTTTAAAATCAACTAAACACATGTTCTATATCTATATGATATGCTAACTTAATGATTTAAAACCTGGAAACACGAAGAACACTGTAAAACCGGACATACGCCGTCGTAGTAACACCGCGGGCTGTTTTGGGTTAGTTAATTAAAAACTATGATAAACTTTGATTTAAAAGTTGTTCTTCTGGGAAAATGATTTTTCTTATGAACATGAAACTATATCCAAAAATCATGATTAAACTCAAAGTGGAAGTATGTTTTCTAAAATGGTCATCTAGACGTCGTTCTTTCGACTGAAATGACTACCTTTACAAAAACGACTTGTAACTTATATTTCCGACTATAAACCTATACTTTTTCTGTTTAGATTCATAAAATAGAGTTCAATATGAAACCATAGCAATTTGATTCACTCAAAACGGATTTAAAATGAAGAAGTTATGGGTAAAACAAGATTGGATAATTTTTCTTGTTGTAGCAACGTAAAAATTGGTAACAAATCTATATTAATCATATGCTAGCTAACTTATATTGTATTATACATGTATTCTAATATATTATGTAATCTTGGGATACCATAGACACGTATGCAAATGTTTTGACATATCATATCGACCCATGTGTATATATTATTTGGAACAACCATAGACACTCTATATGCAGTAATGTGGGAGTTAGCTATACAGGGTTGAGGTTGATTCCAAAAATATATATACTTTGAGTTGTGATCTAGCCTGAGACGTGTATACACTGGGTCGTAGATTGATTCAAGATAATATATATCAATTTTTTCTGTACATCTAACGTTGGACAACTAGTTGTAGGTTACTAACGAGGACAACAGACTTAATAAACTTAAAACATCAAAATGTATTAAAAGTGTTGTAAATATATTTTGAATATACTTTGATATATATGTTCATATTTGTTATAGGTTCGTGAATCGACCAGTGGCCAAGTCTTACTTCCCGACGAAGTAAAAATCTGTGAAGGTGAGTTATAGTCCCACTTTTAAAATCTAATATTTTTGGGATGAGAATACATGCAGGTTTTATAAATGATTTACAAAATAGACACAAGTACGTGAAACTACATTCTATGGTTGAATTATTGAAATCGAATATGCCCCTTTTTATTAAGTCTGGTAATCTAAGAATTAGGGAACAGACACCCTAATTGACGCGAAACCTAAAGATAGATCTATTGGGCCTAACAAACCCTATCCAAAGTACCGGATGCTTTAGTACTTCGAAATTTATATCATATCCGAAGGGTATCCCGGAATGATGGGGATATTCTTAAATATGCATCTTGTTAATGTCGGTTACCAGGTGTTCACCATATGAATGATTTTTATCTCTATGTATGAGATGTGTATTGAAATATGAAATCTTGTGGTCTATTATTATGATTTGATAATATATAGGTTAAACCTATAACTCACCAACATTTTTGTTGACGTTTTAAGCATGTTTATTCTCAGGTGATTATTAAGAGCTTCCGCTGTCGCATACTTAAATAAGGACGAGATTTGGAGTCCATGCTTGTATGATATTGTGTAAAAACTGCATTCAAGAAACTTATTTCGTTGTAACATATTTGTATTGTAAACCATTATGTAATGGTCGCGTGTAAACAGGATATTTTAGATTATCATTATTTGATAATCTACGTAAAGCTTTTTAAACCTTTATTGATGAAATAAAGGTTATGGTTTGTTTTAAAATGAATGCAGTCTTTGAAAAATGTCTCATATAGAGGTCAAAACCTCGCAACGAAATCAATTAATATGGAACGTTTTTAATCAATAAGAATGGGACATTTCAACTGTCATGTATGGAAAACAATAAAAAGCAACAAGCGTTTGATGATGATGATGATGATGATATTGATGGGTTTCGATGTGGTGATGGGTTTCGATGAACTTTATATGTATCGTCAACACCCGTATTTCTTAAGTTGTGACAATAATCCGGGAACCTCTAAACCACCAGGTTTTTCTAAACCGATGTGGAAAACGACGGCTCGTATTAGGGGAACATCATATATCCCTAGAAACTTGGCAAAACGAACCAAAACCGAAGAAGAAGAAACGAGCAAGTCGGAATAAGATAGTTGTATTCGTGTGGTGTAATATATGTAATATAGTGTGCTTATGCTTTATGATATATGTAAAAATTGCTTGTATTAATAAGTATTTTTTTATGAATCTAACTCTTGTCTATTTTACAGTATAAAAACAAAAAATGGATAGACAACCCAATATTTGAAGAGACCTACCCGGAGACATGATTGATGAAATCTTGTCTAGAGTCGGTCAGAATTCCTCGGCACAACTATTTAAGGCGAGATCAGTTTGTAAGACATTCGAAGAACGTTCCAAGAATGCCTTGGTTTATAAAAGACTTTCGTTCGAAAGATGGGGGATATCACATTGGGAAATCCATAAGTTACGATGTTTACTTTGACGCATATATTGCGGGGAACCCAAATGCTATTTTACGCAACGGGTTAAGAAATTATTTTGACTCAATATATCCGAATATAGGACTTCGTGATTTAGAAAAAGCGGCTAACATGCAACATAAAGAAGCATGTTATGCTTACGGGTTAGTAATGTTCGCTTCTCACCAAAGTGAGAACAAGAACATCGGGCTACAACTATTAAACAAAACGTTCCCACAAGTGACGGAGTCGGTAATTGGGGTAAGAAATGAGGTTTTTAGATTGTTACGGGACTGTTGGACATTACGTAACCCTCGTCCCTTTGACGACGTTACAACACGCTGTCTTATCAACGGCCATAACGGTTATGTTCCACAAGACCAAGGATGGGAAGTAGTCCTAGTAAAACCAGAATGCATGACTTGTTTCTGGACGTATGAATTACGTGTCTTTATTGCCTTTGCTGAACGCCTTATTTATTAACTAGAATTATCTTCGCAACTACTTTGTATCAAAGTTTTATGTGCTATATTTCATGCTATATGTAAAATATCGGTATTGTAAGTTTCCAAGTTATTGTATAAAGGCTTGAATATGATTTATTTTTGTTTTGTTTTTGTGATTAGTTTTTCATATAGAATTGTAGTAGTTGAAATGGTATGTTAGCTACTAAGTATGAACTTAACGGGTAGGTACTACCCGAATTAAAGAGTATAAAACGCTAAAATGAAGAAAGAGCTTTTATAAATAAGTTCATATTACGCTACGAAATACTATTGACTACTCTTAATATTCTATATGATTAACTCGTTTCATTTGACTATTTTGAAGGAAATGGCACCGACTACTCGACACACCTTGAATATGAGTGAAGAGGAATTTCGTGCCTTTATTGCTTCAAACATAGCCACAGTACAGGCTGCGCTACATACCAACAATAACCTTGGATCTAGCAGTACAGGAAATCGTGTAGGATGCACCTACAAAGAATTCACTGCCTGCAAACCTTTGGAATTTGATGGAACCGAAGGACCGATCGGATTGAAACAGTAGACCGAGAAGGTTGAATCGGTGTTTGCCATTAGTAAGTGTACTGAAGAGGACAAAGTAAAGTACGCTATGCATACCTTCACAGGTTCTGCGTTAACATGGTGGAATATCTATCTAGAGCAAGTGGGACAAGATGATGCTTACGCACTACCGTGGTCAGCATTCAAGCACTTGATGAACGAGAAGTACCGTCCCAGAATCGAAGTCAATAAGCTCAAGACAGAACTTAGAGGGTTACGAACCCAAGGATTTGATATTACCACGTACGAAAGACGATTCACAGAATTATGCCTATTGTGTCCGGGTGCGTTCGAAGATGAGGAAGAGAAGATCGACGCGTTTGTGAAAGGATTACCGGAAAGAATCCAAGAAGATATAAGTTCACACGAGCCCGCCTCCATACAACAGGCATGTAGAATGGCTCACAAACTAGTGAACCAGATTGAAGAAAGAATTAAAGAACAGACTGCTGAAGAGGCCAATGTAAAGCAAGTCAAAAGAAAGTGGGAGGAAAACGGTGATAAGAATCACCAATACAACAACAACAGCAATTACAACAATAATCGCAACAACTATCCCAACAATCGCAACATCAATCGCAACTACAACAAACAGCCCAACAACAACAACAACAACAACAACAACAACAACAACAGCAGCAACTACAACAATCATCCCAACAACAATAACAACCGCAACAACAACAACAATCATAAGCAGCTATGCCAAAGGTGTGAAAAGTATCACTCGGGGTTCTGCACCAAATTTTGCAACAAGTGTAAAAGAAATGGTCATAGCGCGGCGAAGTGTGAGGTCTACGGACCAGGGGTTAACAGAACGAAAGGAACAAATGGTGTCAGAATGAGTAATGGCGGAGCAAGTAGTGTCGGAGCAAGTTATGCCAATGTAGTTTGTTATAAATGTGGAAAACCGGGCCACATTATTAGAAATTGCCCGAACCAGGAGAATACGAATGGAAAAGGCCGCGGAAGAGTTTTCAATATTAATGCGGCAGAGGCACAGGAAGACCCGGAGCTTGTTACGGGTACATTTCTTATTGACAATAAATCTGCTTACGTTTTATTTGATTCGGGTGCGGATAGAAGCTATATGAGTAGAGATTTTTGTGCTAAATTAAGTTGTCCATTGACGCCTTTGGATAGTAAATTTTTACTCGAATTAGCAAATAGTAAATTAATTTTAGCAGATTATATATGCCGGAATCGAGAAATTAAACTGGGTAGCGAAATATTTTAGATTGACTTGATACCAGTAGAGTTAGGGAGTTTTGATGTGATAATCGGTATGAACTGGTTGAAAGAAGTGAAAGCAGAGATTGTTTGTTACAAAAATGCAATTCGCATTATACGAGAAGAAGGAAAACCCTTAATGGTGTACGGAGAAAAAGGCAACACGAAGCTACATCTTATTAGTAATTTGAAGGCACAAAAACTAATAAGAAAAGGTTGCTATGCTGTTCTAGCACACGTCGAGAAAGTACAAACTGAAGAAAAGAGCATCAATGATGTTCCCGTCGCCAAAGAATTTCCCGATGTATTTCCGAAAGAATTACCGGGATTACCCCCACATCGATCCGTTGAATTTCAAATAGATCTTGTACCAGGAGCTGCACCAATAGCTCGTGCTCCTTACAGACTCGCACCCAGCGAGATGAAAGAACTGCAAAGCCAATTATAAGAACTTTTAGAGTGTGGTTTCATTCGACCAAGCACATCACCGTGGGGAGCTTCTGTTTTGTTTGTCAAGAAGAAAGATGGTACATTCAGGTTGTGTATCGACTACCGAGAGTTGAACAAACTTACCATCAATAACCGCTACCCACTACCGAGAATCGATGACTTATTTGATCAACTACAAGGCTCGTCTGTTTATTCAAAGATTGACTTACGTTCCGGGTATCATCAAATGCGGGTGAAAGAAGATGATATTCCAAAGACTGCTTTCAGAACACGTTACGGTCATTATGAGTTTATGGTCATGCCGTTTGGTTTAACTAATGCACCAGCTATGTTCATGGACCTTATGAACCGAGTGTGTGGACAATACCTTGACAAGTTTGTCATTGTTTTCATTGATGACATACTTATTTACTCAAAGAATGACCAAGAACACAGTGAACATTTGAGAAATGTGTTAGAAGTATTGAGGAAGGAAAAATTGTACGCTAAGTTTTCAAAGTGTGCATTTTGGTTGGAAGAAGTTCAATTCCTCGGTCACATAGTGAACAAAGAAGGTATTAAGGTGGATCCGGCAAAGATAGAAACTGTTGAATAGTGGGAAACCCCGAAAACTCCAAAACACATACGCCAGTTTTTAGGACTAGCTGGTTACTACAGAAGGTTCATCCAAGACTTTTCCAGAATAGCAAAACCCTTGACTGCATTAACGCATAAAGGGAAGAAATTTGAAAGGAAGGATGAACAAGAGAAAGCGTTTCAGTTATTGAAGAAAAAGCTAACTATGGCATCTATATTGTCATTGCCTGAAGGGAATGATGATTTTGTGATTTATTGTGACGCATCAAAGCAAGGTCTCGGTTGTGTATTAATACAATGAACGAAGGTGATTGCTTATGCATCTAGACAATTGAAGATTCACGAACAAAATTATACGACGCATGATTTGGAATTAGGCGCGGTTGTTTTTGCATTAAAGACTTGGAGGCACTACTTATATGGGGTCAAAAGTATTATATATACCGACCACAAAAGTCTTCAACACATATTTAAACAGAAACAACTGAATATGAGGCAGCGTAGGTGGATTGAATTGTTGAGTGATTACGACTTTGAGATTCGTTACCACCCGGGGAAGGCAAATGTGGTAGCCGACGCCTTGAGCAGGAAGGACAGAGAACCCATTCGAGTAAAATCTATGAATATAATGATTCACAATAACCTTACTACTCAAATAAAGGAGGCGCAACAAGGAGTTTTAAAAGAGGGAAATTTAAAGGATGGAATACCCAAAGGATCGGAGAAGCATCTTAATATTCGGTAAGACGGAACCCGGTATAGGGCTGAAAGGATTTGGGTACCAAAATTTGGAGATATGAGAGAAATGGTACTTAGAGAAGCTCATAAAACCAGATACTCAATACATCCTGGAACAGGGAAGATGTACAAGGATCTCAAGAAACATTTTTGGTGGCCGGGTATGAAAGCCGATGTTTCTAAATACGTAGGAGAATGTTTGACGTGTTCTAAGGTCAAAGCTGAGCATCAGAAACCATCAGGTCTACGTCAACAACCTGAAATCCCGAAATGAAAATGGGAAAACATTACCATGGATTTCATCACTAAATTGCCAAGGACTGCAAGTGGTTTTGATACTATTTGGGTAATAGTTGACCGTCTCACCAAATCAGCACACTTCCTGCCAATAAGAGAAGATGACAAGATGGAGAAGTTAGCACGACTGTATTTGAAGGAAGTCGTCTCCAGACATGGAATACCAATCTCTATTATCTCTGATAGGGATGGCAGATTTATTTCAAGATTCTGGCAGACATTACAGCAAGCATTAGGAACTCGTCTAGACATGAGTACTGCCTATCATCCACAAACTGATGGGCAGAGTGAAAGGACGATACAAACGCTTGAAGACATGCTACGAGCATGTGTTATTGATATCGGAAACAGTTGGGATCGACATTTACCGTTAGCAGAATTTTCCTACAACAACAACTATCATTCAAGCATTGAGATGGCGCCGTTTGAAGCACTTTATGGTAGAAAGTGCAGGTCCCTGATTTGTTGGAGTGAACTGGGGGATATACAGATTACAAGTCCGGAGATAATACAAGAAACTACCGAGAAGATCATTCAAATTCAACAACGGTTGAAAACCGCCCAAAGTCGACAAAAGAGCTACGCCGACATTAAAAGAAAAGATATAGAATTTGAAATTGGAGAGATGGTCATGCTTAAGGTTGCACCTTGGAAAGGTGTTGTTCGATTCGGTAAATGAGGGAAATTAAATCCAAGGTATATTGGACCATTCAAGATTATTGATCGTGTCGGACCAGTAGCTTACCGACTTGAGTTACCTGAACAACTCGCGGCTGTACATAACACTTTCCATGTCTCGAATTAGAAGAAATGTTTTGCTAAAGAAGATCTCACTATTCCGTTAGATGAAATCCAAATCAACGAAAAACTTCAATTAATCGAAGAACCCGTCAAAATAATGGATCGTGAGGTTAAAAGACTTAAGCAAAACAAGATACCAATTGTTAAGGTTCGATGGAATGCTCGTAGAGGAACCGAGTTCACCTGGGAATGAGAAGATCAGATGAAGAAGAAATACCCGCATTTATTTCCAGAAGATACGTCAACACCTCCAACTGCTTAAAATTTCGGGACGAAATTTATTTAACGGGTAGGTACTGTAGTGACCCAAACTTTTCCATATTTATATATATATTAAATGAAATTGTTATTTACATGATTAAGTGTTTCCAACATGTTAAGCAATCAAACTTGTTAAGACTTGATTAATTGAAATAGGTTTCATATAGACAATTGACCACCCAAGTTGACCGGCGATTCACGAACGTTAAAACTTGTAAAAACTATATGATGACATATATATGGATATATATATAGTTAACATGATATTATGATAAGTAAACATATCATTAAGTATATTAGCAATGAACTACATATGTAAAAACAAGACTACTAAATGATTTTGAAACGAGACATATATGTAACGATTATCGTTGTAACGACATTTAATGTATATATCATATTAAGATATATTAATACATCATGATATCATGATAATGTAATAATTTAACATCTCATTTCATTTAATAAGTAATGGGTTAACAACATTTAACAAGATCGTTAACCTAAAGGTTTCAAAACAACACTTACATGTAACGACTAACAATGACTTAACGACTCAGTTAAAATGTATATACATGTAATGTTTTAATATGTATTCATACACTTTTGAAAGACTTCAAGACACTTATCAAAATACTTCTACTTAACAAAAATGCTTACAATTACATCCTCATTCAGTTTCATCAACAATTCTACTCGTATGCACCCGTATTCGTACTCGTACAATACACATCTTTTAGATGTATGTACTATTGGTATATACACTCCAATGATCAGCTCTTAGCAGCCCATGTGAGTCACCTAACACATGTGGGAACCATCATTTGGCAACTAGCATGAAATATCTCATAAAATTA
Organism: Rutidosis leptorrhynchoides; assembly: GCF_046630445.1. Taxonomy (NCBI): domain Eukaryota; kingdom Viridiplantae; phylum Streptophyta; class Magnoliopsida; order Asterales; family Asteraceae; genus Rutidosis; species Rutidosis leptorrhynchoides. Next base: position 559,809,839 of record NC_092333.1, read on the forward strand.
CAAAAATATGAGTAATCATTCATGACTTATTTAAATGAAAACAAAATTACATATCCTTTATATCTAATCCATACACCAATGACCAAAAACACCTACAAAAACTTTCATTCTTCAATTTTATTCATCTAATTGATCTCTCTCAAGTTCTATCTTCAAGTTCTAAGTGTTCTTCATAAATTCTACAAGTTCTAGTTTCATAAAATCAAGAATACTTCCAAGTTTGCTAGCTTACTTCCAATCTTGTAGAGTGATCATCCAACCTCAAGAAATCTTTCTTATTTACAGTAAGATATCTTTCTAATACAAGGTAATACTCATATTCAAACTTTGATTCAATTTCTATAACTATAACAATCTTATTTCGAGTGGAAATCTTACTTGAACTTGTTTTCGTGTCATGATTCTGCTTCAGAAACTTTCAAGCCATCCAAGGATCCTTTGAAGCTAGATCCATTTTTCTCATTTCCAGTAGCTTTATCCAGAAAACTTGAGGTAGTAATAATGTTCATAACATCATTCTATTCATACATATAAAGCTATCTTATTCGAAGGTTTAAACTTGTAATCACTAGAACATAGTTTAGTTAATTCTAAACTTGTTCGCAAACAAAAGTTAATCCTTCTAACTTGACTTTTAAAATAAACTAAACACATGTTCTATATCTATATGATATGCTAACTTAATGATTTAAAACCTGGAAACACGAAGAACACTGTAAAACCGGACATACGCCGTCGTAGTAACACCGCGGGCTGTTTTGGGTTAGTTAATTAAAAACTATGATAAACTTTGATTTAAAAGTTTTTCTTCTGGGAAAATGATTTTTCTTATGAACATGAAACTATATCCAAAAATCATGATTAAACTCAAAGTGGAAGTATGTTTTCTAAAATGGTCATCTAGACGTCGTTCTTTCGACTGAAATGACTACCTTTACAAAAATAACTTGTAACTTATATTTTTGACTATAAATCTATACTTTTTCTGTTTAGATTCATAAAATAGAGTTCAATATGAAACCATAGCAATTTGATTCACTCAAAACGGATTTAAAATGAAGAAGTTATGGGTAAAACAAGATTGGATAATTTTTCTTGTTGTAGCAACGTAAAAATTGGTAACAAATCTATATTAATCATATCCTAGCTAACTTATATTGTATTATACATGTATTCTAATATATTATGTAATCTTGGGATACCATAGACACGTATGCAAATGTTTTGACATATCATATCAACCCATGTGTATATATTATTTGGAACAACCATAGACACTCTATATGCAGTAATGTGGGAGTTAGCTATACAGGGTTGAGGTTGATTCCAAAAATATATATACTTTGAGTTGTGATCTAGCCTGAGATGTGTATACACTGGGTCGTGGATTGATTCAAGATAATATATATCAATTTTTTCTGTACATCTAACGTTGGACAACTAGTTGTAGGTTACTAACGAGGACAGCTGACTTAATAAACTTAAAACATCAAAATGTATTAAAAGTGTTGTAAATATATTTTGAATATACTTTGATATATATGTACATATTTGTTATAGGTTCGTGAATCAACCAGTGGCCAAGTCTTACTTCCCGACGAAGTAAAAATATGTGAAGGTGAGTTATAGTCCCACTTTTAAAATCTAATATTTTTGGGATGAGAATACATGTAGGTTTTATAAATGATTTACAAAATAGACACAAGTACGTGAAACTACATTCTATGGTTGAATTATTGAAATCGAATATGCCCCTTTTTATTAAGTCTGGTAATCTAAGAATTAGGGAACAGACACCCTAATTGACGCGAATCCTAAAGATAGATCTATTGGACCTAACAAACCCCATCCAAAGTACCGGATGCTTTAGTACTTCGAAATTTATATCATATCCGAAGGGTGTCCCGGAATGATGGGGATATTCTTAAATATGCATCTTGTTAATGTCGGTTACCAGGTGTTCACCATATGAATGATTTTTATCTCTATGTATGGGATGTGTATTGAAATATGAAATCTTATGGTCTATTATTATGATTTGATAATATATAGGTTAAACTTATAACTCACCAACATTTTTGTTGACGTTTTAAGCATGTTTATTCTCAGGTGATTATTAAGAGCTTCCGCTGTCGCATACTTAAATAAGGACGAGATTTGGAGTCCATGCTTGTATGATATTGTGTAAAAACTGCATTCAAGAAACTTATTTCGTTGTAACATATTTGTATTGTAAACCATTATGTAATGGTCGCGTGTAAACAAGATATTTTAGATTATCATTATTTGATAATCTACGTAAAGCTTTTTAAACCTTTATTGATGAAATAAAGGTTATGGTTTGTTTTAAAATGAATGTAGTCTTTGAAAAATGTCTCATATAGAGGTCAAAACCTCGCAACGAAATCAATTAATATGGAACGTTTTTAATCAATAAGAACGGGACATTTCAACAGTCATGTATGGAAAACAATAAAAAGCAACAAGCGTTTGATGATGATGATGATGATGATATTGATGGGTTTCGATGTGGTGATGGTTGTGAGGAAAAGTGATGAAAGATAGTTGTAATGAAAAACAGAATAGAAGTGGGTTTGTGTGTTCTACATCTATATGTATATATATGTATATATATATATATATATATATATATATATATATATATATATATATATATATATATATACATATAGATGTAGAACACACAAACCCACTTCTATTCTGTTTTTCATTACAACTATCTTTCATCACTTTTCCTCACAACCATATATATATATATATATATATATATATATATATATATATATATATATATATATATATATTATATAGGGATGATAAATAGATATAGTATGGCCAGCTCACTAGGAAGTTCAAGAAAATAATGAAGTGGTTTGATTGACATGAAATCACAGGCAAACAGAAAACATAGAAAAGTAATATATCAGATTGTGATATGTAACGAATTTGTTATCTTCCTCTTTACTTGATTAATAATTATTTTAGATTAATACTATTAATAATAAATAATAATAATGATAATAATAATAAAAAAATGATAATAATAGTATAATCAATGATAAAAATAATAAATGATATTATTTTATAATAATAATGATAACTATAATAATAATAATTATTTTTAATGATAATAGTAATCATAAAATAATAAAATCTTAATAATATCTAAAATAATAAATTTTTACAACTATACATATTAATACTGCTATTAATAATCATAAAAAAATGTTAGTATTTAGATGTATCCAATTATATATTTATACACAGTTGTTCGTGAATCTTCGGAAACAGTTGAAGGTCAAATGAATATATGAAACAGTTCAAAATTTCTGAGACTCATCATTACAGACTTTGCTTATCGTGTCGAAATCATATGAAGATTAAGTTTAAATTTGGTCGGAGATTTCCGGGTCGTCACAGTACCTACCCGTTAAAGAAATTTCGTCCCGAAATTTGATTAAGATGGTTATGGCTGACAATAAATATGTTTTCATGACGAATATGAGTGGATAAATCGAGTTTTATCATCATTGAGTAATATTGATAAAATAATTCGATTACGCGAAGAGTATAAGTGAGGCGATCACAAAAGAGTGAAATGAATAAATGCAGGCTTGTCCTAACCGGTGACGTAGTCACGGTTGATTTCCAGAATCTTTAAGGGATTTTAGAGGAAATCTTTATAATAAGATTTGATACTTAAGGAAATTAGAATCCTCTTTGGTTAAATGCGATGATCTATTTCGATTGCTCTGTCGGATATTTCACTATAAATCTACTCCCTTCGTTTCCTTTATATTTTGGAGTTCCATTCTTTTGTTTTCCCTTCCCGACTTTAAATCAAGCGAATAATGGTCCAGAATTCGTAGGTATGAATTTTCGAATGAACATGACTAACGTTTTAAGATGGAAATTGTAATAGCATGATCTTGGTTGGTTAAATTACCAAAATTCAATAGAAAATATAGAACTATCAAGAAATTATGTTCTTGATATATTTATATATTAGATAAAATGTAAGAGTCGTGTAACATGGCACATGATGACGGTAGGGTCTGTGAATCATCACGTTCCATTAGAAACTCAGCATGACTTACTGTAATATAATCACGTTGATCAAGTGTCATTATATTATACTAACTCATGCATCAATTTCCAACACTACTTCAAAACATCCATAATTCAAATTCGAATTCTTCAGAATTTTAGAAACTAAAACAGTTTCTTTCACGATTCAACACAGATAGTGCGGAGAGATAATTAATATCGGACAAGAATATTTTATGAAGATATCTTCAGAAATATTGAGGATATTAATAAAGAAAGATACGATGATATCTTAGAATTTCATAATCAAATTGTGATGAAGAAATTTGATATCGGCTAAAAAGTCACGTTTTCACCCTGGTATTAAGGCCCAAAAACAAGAAAGATTCGAACTTTGTTGGAAAAATACCCACTTCGTCGATTAGAATTGAAGAACAAGTAATTACGAAGATGGTGCAAAAAGAATCAAGAGAATCGGAGCTAAAACGAAGATTCTAGAGCGAAAACGGTGAAAGACAAGAAATCAAGTTACGATCCATGGAATTCAGGCTGACCAGCAAGCCATACGGCCTACCATACTGCCTGCCATACGGCCTGCCAGTATGGAAACGGCCTGCCATATATGTACCACTACACGAGCCACCAAACGGCCTGCCTTGCATATGGCCTGCCAAATACGGCCTACCATACGGCCTGCCAGTATGGAAACGGCCTGCCATATACGTACCACCACACGAGCCACCAAACAGCCTGCCTTGCATACGGCCTGCCAAATACAGCCTGTCATACGGCCTGCCAAACGGCCTTCCAGGCGTATTTGGCAATTTTCAAGTCTATTTAAAGGGTCTTTGTCATTCATTCCAACACACACTTCAATTCACTTCTTTCTCTCTCTTGTACAATATTAGTCATACTTTCAAGGCCTTCTCACCTCCGAGCGGGAAATTAAGTACCCGGAGGCGAACGCTGAAGATTGTATTAGGAGCGGTCTGGAGTCTTGAAGTTGTCACTTTTGTATTCGGAACTCGTTTAATCTACTGGTACTTCTATCCTTTATCTTATATAATGTTTTATGATATTATTGCCATGATTAGCGAGTAGTTATCTTTAGTGTATGCTATGATGTAAGTAGTTATAATGCTGAAATAATATTATGGTTTGTGTATGCTGTTGAAATGCTTTTCGATTATGCTTTAAACTCAATCGCTTTTCCAACTAATAGAACGTAGTTATAGGCTCTGTAATTGGGAAGTCGCGAACCCCGATTCAGAGTACACTATCTGTGTCACCCCTTGGTAAGAGAAGTCTATCGGATACAACGTAAGATCGACCGAGGCACACCGGTTGTAGTAAGTCTATCGAGCTTTGGATTCCGACTGAGGACTCTTTCGTAGTGAAACATCTGACTAGACCCCTAGTACATTGTCGGTCCTAGACCATGCTAGTGTAGTCACCAAGCATATAAACTTCGTACGTGTACGCTGAAGCACAGCGGTTGTTGTAAGCTGTACCTCTGCTAAGTAAGGCCATGGAACACGGTTAGTGTTGACCAGTATACTACACCATTATGCGGTCTCAAGCATTGCACCCCGCTTGAGGGATTCTTAGTTAATTAAGGAACTGTTTGTTTAGACACATAAAGGATTGGACCATTAGGATAACCGAACGTGTTCATGGAAGTCAGACTTGACTTGGCCATGGTGTTCTTTATGGTTGAACTCTTTTTAAGGGCCTAACTATCTTTTACCAATCATTAACGAAAGCATTGAAGCACATCACGTCTCTCGGATATGGTACACCGTGTATTCTATTATGCTTAAGAAATTTTAGACCATTTTGGAATGTTAATACGTCACCCAACCGAGTCGCTCAATTGGATGAGCCGTCTGAACATGTATGCCTGTAGTCAGACTGCACGGGCGTCGAGGGTAAGGGACGTTGCTGTCTATTCAGAATCTTCAAGCCTAACGCAGTACCCAGTGACATGTCTTATGACAGGGGCGTTTAGGACCAGTGTAATGAATACAGGGCCTCTACCTATTCATGAGCCAGCATTCCATAATCTTGGCAGAATAACTGATGAAGTCATAGTATGCACTTACTTTAACCTTATCTGAATTACAAATTTTATCGCATTTACTTTATCTATCTTATAAATTAGAAAATCCCAAAATAAATATTCACTACTCCCTAACTATCTTAGGCTACAATATAGGTTTGATGTTACTGATATCTCAAAAATCTGACTCTAGGTCATACTTCCCTTACTTATAAGGAGTAGTAAGATTTAGGCCCCGCTAAATATAAATTTAAAACAGTACCCTCTCTCACGAGTGGCTGATCTTGGTGAGCCGCAGCCTAACGACACCGCGCAAATAAAAACCGTCCGTTTCGGCCATATCAAGAGATCTACTAGTTTCTGGCACCGCTGCCGGGGAACTGGTATCAGGCAATACTGCTTTTTATCAAACTTATTCACAAGCATTTAGTGGTGTCTAAGAAAGACAATTATACACGGACTTGGTTATCGGATTTTCCGAACAGTCGCCAATTATATTGGGACCAAAAGGATCCTGCCTCTCCGCAGTCGGCCTGGCCACTTGGTTTGTTGAATAGTTTGTGCGAAGCTTTGTTACCGAAATACCAGGGAATCAGTAGCCAGAACCAAAAACATATTCCACCATAGGTTAGTTAATTAATTAGATTACTTTAGATTACTTTAGTTTACCTTAGATTAGATTACATTAGATTACCTTAGATTGCCTTAGATTAAATTAGATTACCTTAGAATTAGATTAGTTTAGTTTAGCTTATTATAATTTAGCTTATTTGCGAAAATTAAAAACAAAAAGGCATACCTAGTGTATGACCCAAACCCGATCTAGACCAGGGCCGTTGTTATTCGTACCTGATCCAGACGCAATAATCTCTAAAGCACGCAAGGAAGCACGAATCAGAAACCAAATGGTGTTACGCGTTACTTTAGCAGAAAACACGAAACCCTCGATTGAAGGTCGTGGAGGACCAATCAGATTTCCAGAGATTCAAGGACACTCGTTCGAGTTAAAACATCACATCATCCAGCTCATTCAGAATAGCTGTCAGTTTCATGGATTACCGAATGACGATCCTAATTCTCACCTTGATAAATTCATATCTCTTTCGAACTCCTACAAACAGCCAGGGATAGGACAAGATATAGTCCGACTATACTTGTTCCCCTATTCTCTCACTCATCATGCTCAAACTTAGTTTGAAGGATTGGAAAAAGATTCCATCACGTCATGGACGGAGATGGCGACTAAATTCCTAACCAAATATTTTCCTCCTTCAAAACAAACCAAACTGAAGAATGACATCATTAACTTCAAACAAAGTTATGATGAATCTCTTTACACTGCATGGGAGCGTTTCAAAACCCTGCTGAAGAAGTGCCCTAATCACTAGTTAGAACGGTCAGCCCAAATCTGTACCTTCTACAATGGTTTTACGGTAAATCATAGGACGACGATCGATGCAGCAGCTCAAGGGAATCTGATGAACCAAACCGCAGATGAAGCATGGGAATTGCTCGAGAACATGACGATGCATCATCATGACTGGAACAGTGGTGAAACAACTTCATCATCTGCCCCACGCTCTGTACTTAACAATCAAACGGAGGCCATCAAATCCCTCACAGATAAGATGGAATCTCTTGCAAAGCAACTCGTAGAATTAAAGACGCAACCGCAGCAGGTTAACCAAGCTCAGGCTTGTGTTAATTGTACCGACCCGCAACCTACTGAAGACTATCAAGTTGAGTATGAAAACCCTGACGGTTCAGTCTATTACGTTCAATACCCAGCTCGTCCACCAAATCCCGGATTCAATCAACCACCAAGGGTTAAATAATTTCAGCGAAGCAATCAACCTTTCCGCTATCGCTATCCACCTTATCCAGCCCAACAATCTCAATTGACCTACGATCAACCACTTCCACTCACTGGTCCCCCAGTTGAGGAGAATTCCCCTACCACCCAGATTACAAAAGCAACTAACCCCACTCTCGGAGCTGATGATCAGTTAACTCAGTTCATCCAAGGACAATAACAGTTAAATCAGAGAACTGCAACCAGACAAGATCGGACGGAGATACTAATGAGAAATCAATTGGCTCTGCTCAAAAGTTTGGAAACGCAACTCGGACAGTTATCACAACGCCTTGAAACCCGACCGCAGGGAAGATTGCCAAGTAATACTATCCAGAATCCCCACATAGAAGAAGCAAAGCAAATGGATTTCGTAATCCCAGAGGAAGAACCACGGAGAAGGTCAACTAGGCTCAAGAAAAAATCAACATATACTCAGAAGCTGACCCCTGAAACTCCAGTTCGCATACCTTATCCTGGAAGGCTACAAGAAGAACCATCCAAGCTTGATTCCTTCAAACTAGATGGAAGATTCTTGGACACTATGTCCAAAGTTCCCAACCAGAAGAGATACATCCGAAGGCTTCTATCTACAAAGGAGAGGATACCAGACTCTAACAAAATTCCACTGAATGAAGAATGCTCTGCATTACTCAGAAACTCTCTACCACCTAAGCTAGGAGATACGGGCCGATTCGTTTTCCCATGTTCAATCTACCAATCTGGAACCATTCATGCGCTGGCAGATTTAGGAGCAAGTATCAACCTAATCCCCTACTCTCTCTACAAGATATTAGAGTTAGGAGACTTGTCACCAACCAAAATGACAATCCAACTTGCCGATCATACAATTCGATATCCTAAGGGCATTGTTGAGAACGTCTTGGTGAAAGTCGACAAATTCTTGTATCCTACGGATTTCGTGGTAATGGATATTAAGGAAGACCTACACACCCCAATAGTGTTAGGAAGACCTTTCATGAATACGGATAGGACTGTCATTGATGTGTACAATCAAACCATGATCTTACGATCACATGAGGAGAGCGTTACCTTCAAAATTGACCGACCAACCGATCTTTCTGGACATGCAGAGATGTTTGCTATTTCCACCAGATAGATCACTTTCGATGATGAGTCATTACCATCAGCTGACGATATCGAGATGGGTGTCGAATCACAGTCTGTAGACGACCCAGAAATAGAGGAAGAGGAGGAATCTGAAGAGGAAGAGGAAATGAAAGACGTAAAAGAAACTGTGACGACACCCGTCCCAAGCACTGAGCGTCATGAAGAAATAATGAGGCTTGAAACGACAGATCACAGTTTAATCATTCGCTTCAAAAAGAAGAACGACAAGGCTGAAGTTAAGGATATAAAAATTGATCCTGTAAGTATCAAAGTGGAGAATCAGAATACTGAAGAAACCCGTTCATCAGACGCACCCTCAGAGGAACCTGATACCGATGATGACGAGGAAGAGCATCACGAAGACATTCTAACTAACTCACACTCTCCAACTGAAGTAGATCAAGGGGAGCCGGACTCTTCTTCAGATCAAATTCTGGTTATATCCACACATGCAGACATGATTACCTTCATCAATGATACTGATGAATTTGAAGACATTCTCGAAGCCATCCGAAAGTCAACCATTGATTTTTTGCTACGCTTAACAGAACGAATCATGGCTATCAGAGAAAAGCACCACCTCTATCTCCGAAGAGAAGACAATGATGTTGAAATCCTAGAAGAACGCATTCAAGACTTTATCAATTCTCTTCACGATCATATCTATCACGAAGAAAGGCAGTGAGAGCATAATTCAGTAGTTCGCACTATTCTCGAAACAAGATTCTGTCGAGATCAGAGGATCATTTACTCTAAGGTTTATAATGCCTTAGCTGGATCTGCACTTCCGTTCTCACGAAACGAACGAGCACTACTGACTCTCATCCAGAAGCATATGGATCTTTCCACCGGCCGCCCGACTTATCACTCTGATTTGCAAATGATCGAGGATATTCACAGCCTTTTCACTCTTTTGGATAGAGATAATTTCGAAAGCACACCAGACAGACTAGTGATTTACGTAACAATTGATCACCACGCTGATCTGATTATCAAAGAGTTACAAGACGCTGTTATGGAGGAAGCAAGACAAAACAATCCCTTCTCTCATCTTGAACCAGATCGAGTCAACATTGCCACCTATGTTACGAAGCAGCTATCACGTATCTTCCATGAATCCACAGATCCTAGTTTCATATTTAAAGCTGGATGTCGGGAGATATACTCAAAGACGGTGAAATTGATACTCGGATCAGGATTGCTGTTCACTTCCTTCCAGCTTCGTCTCTTAACTAATCTGTGCAAAGCTATAGACTCTTACTGTGGAGATCACCGTTCCGAAGACTTCGAGATTCTAAAGATACAGTTTCTGACATTGTTGGAAGACCTTCGAAATGAGCATCCCGTCAGAGAAATCATCAACACCAGCACTGCTACCATGATTGACATTCATGGGTCAACCAGCAGAGCTGTGGATCACATTCTCATCGGACTTCAAGACTTATCAAGAGCCGAAACTGCGCACTACCTATCGTTCAGAAGATCTTCAAGAGAAGTACCAGACTTGTTACCACTATTGGTCTGACACTTTCTTAGGACTTATCCACCAAGACTCACATTCTTTCAAGAAGACCAAGATCACAACCATCAACGAGGAATGTTTGCTTTTTGAAGAATCACAACGGTCGAGCCAACGACCTTAAATAAAAGCGCTTCTCGGGAGGCAACCCGTTCAATAACCGTGCAATAAAGTAGAGTAGAAGAATAAAGGATGACAAATGAGCCGATAAAGAAGCAAGGAAGCCATCCGCATCTGCTAGGGGTATTTCTTTCTTTTCGCTACTAGCTCAAGATTCAAACTATACCGCATCCTAGCTTATCACTAAGTGTGGGATACACTAGGAACATTGAGGACAATGTTCGTCTAAGTGTGGGATGTTGGTATCTTTTTATGCTATGCTATATCATAATAAACCATTACGAAAATTCTAAGTCCTTAAGCCAAATTTCAAATTTTTTGCAAAAGAAACCCTTTTCGAAAAAGTATTTTTGAAAACCTAAAACGTTTGTCAATAAAAATAAGGCTTAAGTAAAGGTGGAAATCTTGTTAGATTGAAATCTCTAATAGAGCATTGCATGACTAAGACATTATCGACCTAAATTGATTATGGTGAGGCACCCCAAATAAGACCAGCATTCATCTTTAATGCTTCACTATTTTCCATTGAGAGTGCCGATGACTGTGCTCAGAATCAGAACTTGCTTTAGATCTACATCTCCAAGCAGCAAAGCGTGATTCGGTTGCAATCAAAATAGCTACCCATTTGTCAAACATAAGCATTCCACACCTCCACTACTTCTACTCCACCATCACATCCATATCACCTTTACTATTTCTCAAAAAACCCAAAAAATGAGATTCCTTCCGAAAACCCAATGTTATAAAACTCTCAAGTATCATGGCAAAGGTCTTGAAAAAGTTTACCGGCAAAAAGTTTCTCGAGATGAAGTCTCTAAAAAAAATTAATAAAAAAAATGATGAAGTTCTGAAAAAAGGAGCAGAACTAAATAAGAGAAATGCCGAAGAGAACTCGACCGAAAATGATTATCAAATGAAGAAAAAGTTCAAAAGTGCTTCTCAAAATACTTCAGCACTCCTATCTATCCGAATAAAAGTCTGTATAAAGACTACATTACCCTTTTATCTCACCCTTCAAAAACAACCTCACTACCACTCCAAAATTCCTTTCCATCATTGACAAATAACCCATAAAGCTGAGATTACTAACGTTCTCGCGTTGGCAGCAAGGATTTGAGTCTTTATCAAGCCTATGACGATGGGTGCAGCATGACTGGCTATGAGCGTATTCATTTCTTAGATCTATAGGGAATCCTAAACACTTGAGTGATTTGAGTGACCCGTGAAAGCTAGCCTATGTCATGTAACCTCCTCGCATGCTTGCAGAGATAATTTCAGTCCTAACATAGATGACTCACCTTATCTTTTTGCTCTTATAATAAAAGCAAACTGCTTAAGCTGTTAGAAAAGAAATGCCGAAAAGATTCTTTAAAATGAGAGTTTGCTTGAGGACAAGCAAAGTCTAAGTGTGGGATATTTGATATCGGCTAAAAAGTCACGTTTTCAACCCGGTATTAAGGCCCAAAAACAAGAAAGATTCAAACTTTGTCAGCAAAATACCTACTTCGTCAGTTAGAATTGAAGAACAAGTAATTACGAAGATGGTGCAAAAAGAATCAAGAGAATCGGAGCTAAAACGAAGATTCTAGAGCGAAAACGGTGAAAGACAAGAAATCAAGTTACGATCCAGGGAATTCAGGCTGACCAACAAGCCATACGGCCTGCCAGTATGGAAACGGCCTGCCATATACGTACCACCACATGAGCCACCAAACGGCCTGCCTTGCATACGGCCTACCATACGGCCTGCCAAACGGCCTGCCAGGCGTATTTGGCAATTTTCAAGTCTATTTAAAGGGTCTTTGTCATTCATTCCAACATACACTTCAATTCACTTCTTTCTCTCTCTTGTACAATATTAGTCACACTTTCAAGGCCTTCTCACCTCCGAGCGGGAAATTAAGTACCCGGAGGCGAACACTGAAGATTGTATTAGGAGCGGTCTGGAGTCTTGAAGTTGTCACTTTTGTATTCGAAACTCGTTTAATCTACTGGTACTTCTATCCTTTATCTTATATAATGTTTTATGATATTATTGCCATGATTAGGAAGTAGTTATCTTTAGTGTATGCTATGATGTAAGCAGTTATAATGCCGAAATAATATTATGGTTTGTGTATGCTGTTGAAATGCTTTTCGATTATGCTTTAAACTCAATCGCTTTTTCAACTAATAGAACGTAGTTATAGGCTCTGTTATTGGGAAGTCGCAAAACCCGATTCAGAGTACACTATCTGTGTCACCCCTTGGTAAGAGAAGTCTATCGAATATAACGTAAGATCGACCGAGGCACACCGGTTGTAGTAAGTCTATCGAGCTTTGGATTCCGACTAATGACTCTTTCGTAGTGAAACATCTGACTAGACCCCTAGTACATTGTCAGTCCTAGACCATGCTAGTGTAGTCACCAAGCATATAAACTTCGTACGTGCACGCTGAAGCACAGCAGTTGTTGTAAGCTATACCTCTGCTAAGTAAGGCCATAGAACACGGTTAGTGTTGACCAGTACACTGCACCATAACGCGATCTTAAGCATTGCACCCCGCTTAAGGGATTCTTAGTTAATTAAGGAACTGTTTGTTTAGACACATAAAGGATTGGACAGTTAGGATAACCGAACGTGTTCATGGAAGTCAGACTTGACTTGGCCATGGTGTTCTTTATGGTTGAACTCTTTTTAAGGGCCTAACTATCTTTTACCAATCATTAACGAAAGCATTGAAGCACATCACATCTCTCGGATATGGAACACCATGTATTCTATTATGCTTAAGAAAGTTTAGACCATTTTGGAATGTTAATACGTCACCCAACCGAGTCGCTCAATTGGATGAGCCGTCTGAATGTGTATACCTGTAGTCAGACTGCACGGGGGTCGGGGGTAAGGGACGTTGCTGTCTATTCAGAATCTTCAAGCCTAACGCAGTACCCAGTGACATGTCTTATGACAGGGGCATTTAGGACCAGTGTAATGAATACAGGGCCTCTGCCTATTCATGAGCCAGCATTCCATAATCTCGGCAGAATAACTGATGAAGTCATAGTATGCACTTACTTTAACCTTATCCGAATTACAAATTTTATCGCATTTACTTTATCTATCTTATAAATTAGAAAATCCCAAAATAAATATTCACTACTCCCTAACTATCTTAGGCTACAATATAGGTTCGATGTTACTGATATCTCAAAAATACGACTCTAGGTCATACTTCCCTTACTTATAAGGAGTAGTAAGATTTAGACCCCGCTAAATATAAATTTAAAATAGTACCCTCTCCCACGAGTGGCTGATCCTGGCGAGCCGCGGCCTAACGACACCGCGAAAATAAAAACCGTCCATTTTGGCCATATCAAAATTCACTCACTATAATTTAGAGTGGTTACGGAGTAAGGTATTCGCTAAAGTTTTCATCAGAATCAGAATCATTAGGATTCTTTATGTACAAGTTTAGTCCTTGTGATTTTTCCATGGTCTCCTTCATGGTTTGCTCAATCCGTTTTTTAGTTCCAACATTTCTGAGCTTTGCCAACATACAATTCTTTATCATCAAACTTTTGACTGTTTTGATTGTCTATAGTTTTTGCTGCTTCATTCAGCTTTTTCAAAGTTCAATGTATTGATTCGTAGGCTAGGTGCTTTTCAAAATTTCAGAATCAAAGATCGTAATTCTAGGAGATAGATATTATATGTATACATATAACTGTTGACGCAGAAAAGCTGCGGGATTCAATATACTGATTGTTGATTCTCGGTAATTGTTAAGGCAATTCTTGTTACCAGATACGGATGAGTATTTGATAGGGTTTCAATGAATATGTATAGTGATTTGTCGGAGAGACTTACACCAGATAATACTAATGTTGCTGGTACGTTTACTGCTAATATAGTGGAACATAAAAGGTTCTCCGGTAATGATGATGAAAGGAAAATTTATATGTCAAGGTTATAATAAGGATAATCCGAATGAAAGTCGAAGTTGATTTGTTGGAGCTGTGATGTGCGTAGAGGTGTATACGAAATACTATTATTTTACTACGAAATACGGCGAAATATGATACAAGTTATTTATTTATTTATATAGATGGGATATACTTAAACCTTGCTACAACACTTATAGGCAGTGTACCTAATCGTAGAGTAGTGTAGTTTTAGTAAGTCCGGTTCGTTCCACAGGGAGCTAGCTGAGTTTAACGCTATATTTTTAACAACTATATTATATAAAATATATATAATTATATATAGTAATATTATTATAAAAGGGGGTTTTTACCGTTTAATGATCGGTTTGTCTATTTTAAATAAAGCGTAAAGATAAATGACGATAATATAAATGATAGAATTTAAATTGCGATAAAGTAAATTGCAGTAATTAAAATGACAGTAAATAAAGGTACGATGAAGTATGAAATAAAAGTGTTATGCTTATTTAAACTTCCGTAATCATGATGTTTGACGTTTTAATTTTAATTTATTACCTTGGGTTAATTGTCCTTTGTCCTGGATTATTTGATACCTATTTGGTTTTTGTCCATTATTGTCCATCGGTCATAATTATAAAATGCTCGTCAAATTAACCTTATTCCGAAGTCAAATATTCCAACTAATTAGGGATTCGAACTGTAACAAGGTTTTAATACTTTGTTTAATGATTACACCAGGTTATCGACTGCATGTAATCCAAGGTTTTATTACTTTATTAACAATTACACCAATTATCCTTGTATGTAATCCACCTCTGTTTTAATGAGATATGAATATTAATGTACTCACTTGATCAGAATGAATAATCAATTACCCAATCCGAATAATTAATTAAATGATCGTAAAAGATGTCGTATAAACGTCACTAAATAGAACATACATAATCATTTTAATAATTATTAGATTAACTAATTTGAAGATAGGTTCGATAGATTCTAATGAGTTGTCATTCGATTAGACAATACCCCCTATCTATTAATAGTCAATAGTCCAATGTCCACAAGTGTTGGTCTTTTGTCCAAACCTTAATTATGGTACAAAATCCAATAACCCCATCTTAATATTTTAGTCCAACATCACGATTACTTCGGCTCAAATAAGCATAATAATAACTTAGCTACGAGACATTAATTTAAAAATGAAGAACATAGCTTACAGTGGTGATTAATTGCGTAGCGTTACCCGGACAGAGTTCCGACTTTAAAACCCGTAAAACATTTCTTACAATAACCCAACTAAACCATAATTTATTATTAATCTTAAATTAAAATTATAATTATAATATAAATATATTACATAGAGAAGAGAGATTGATTTTTTTGTGTGTTCTCTTGACTGAATTCGATGGCTTTTATAGGCCATTTCTGAAACAGACAGCTCCGCGAGTGCAGAGTTTTTACCCTTTACAGCTCCGCGAGTGCGGAGCTTCGGATTCCAGCTCACCAAATTTTGGATCCTAGCTTCGTCGACATATTTATTATATATATATAATATATAAATAATTTATATAATTATTTATATATTATATTTTATTCTTGTGCATAGTTGACTTGTAATTTTAGGTCCGTTGTGTCGCACATTTACGCCCAGTTTATGTCCCGGTTCCGGATTTTCGAACGTCCTTTCGTACGCGTAGATATCTTGTACTTTGCGTTTCGTGGCTTGTACTCTTGTAATTTTTAGACGTTTTTCATCAATAATTTGAACCACTTGAATTGTACTTTGTACTTTTTAGCTTTTTGGTCATTTGCGTCTTCAAATCGTCGTTTTCTTCTTTTGTCTTCGCACTTATTTATTTAAACGAATATTACATAAAAATAGAACAATTACAACTAAAAGCTTTACATATTGGAAGGATATTGTGCCTAAATATATGTTCATTTGGAGCACTGTCAAATATCCCCACACTTGAGCGTTGCTTGTCTTCAAGCAATACAGAACTTAAAATAAAATCACACTTCACTCGAATCACTTTTTTTATTCTCACACTTTATACATCAGTGATTTTGATACATCGGTATAAACAATGGTAGTAACGATGTGGTTTACAGTCCCACATGACTATAAAAATTTAGATCCTTTAAGGAAATTGGATATTTATGAAAACATTTGATCTTTTGAAATTTCAATCTAGCTTTTACTCTAGATTAGTTTCAGGAATAACCCTTCACCGTTGTTTGTAAATTGTTTTTTTGAGTTTTGTGGGTTTCAGATTTGAAAATTTTAGCTTAAAACTTATGGTTTTGTGTCACCCACTTGCTAACCTTGTATTGGGAAATCAACACGTCCAGTATACTTGCTCCGTATATTACCTTTCGGTAAACTACCGTCCGGTTGTAAAGGAAAGTAAAGATCACCCTATGGTCAAAAAACACGTCGGATGCAATTACTATTCTTTGTAGGAGCAATAGTAAAGATCACCCTATAGTTTTTCGGTCTGGCACAAGGTCCTGTCTTCGACCATGCTATGCAACCACCGTTCTTACGGTTGACACCCAATTTGGTTCAGGTGACCTAATGAATTCCAGGTGAATTCCTAGGATTTTACGTTCAATGGTAATGAACTTATTGAAAATAGGTTTTCAGAAAACAAATCGGTTTTAATTTGATCAAAATATTTTCTCGTTCAAGCTCGAGTTTAGATATCATTGAATTTCACGAGTTTGTAATTCTCAGTCTTTAAAGTCAATCTCAAGGATTGAATAATATCAGGCTTAAAAGCTGATTTTTAATCTTTAAGGAGATTATCCTTTCTGGGGGTCTGATTCATTAGTCTTATCAAGCTAATTTGCACGGCGCCCTCCCCATTTTACGAGACAAATCCTCTCATGGTTAGGATAAGTCTGACCACTTGGCGACCCTGTTTGATGCTGAGGTTCGTAGATTTCCTGCTAATTTTAGAGATGACTTTTCTAGATTTTTCGTCAACCTACAGCTGGTCTGGACGACAACTTCCTGACCGAAATCAAGAAGCGCATTTCTTTTTCAGAAGACTTTACTTCCTTTAATGATGGAATTGATTCATCGTGTAGATCCATCTTTCTTTCAAATATATTACAGTAAATCAGGTAAAACTGATTAGTTTAGTCCAAAACAAAAGTACCTGCAATAATCTGTACCAAAAATGTGATATGTGTTTTAAAGAACTTGGTAAATTCTTTCCATACTTAGCTTTTATTTATTCTTTTCTTTGCCTTTTTATTCTCCTTTATTCCATTTTAAATGAATTCAAACGTTTTGGGTTGTTTCTCCATTTATGTTCTCTCCGAGGTAACAATAATTTCGGTATTATAACCTAGTTTTATCGTTCATAAATATGTATAAACATGATTTTGAATTCATTTAGTTGAAATTTTTTCAAATTTTCACAAAATTTGGCAATTAAACCAAGTGTAAACCCGAGAGAATTTATAACTCTTCCCCACACTTAAGATCATGCAATGCCCTCATTTGAATGAAATCAGACTATATTTATAAATTCGTGAGGGTGATTAGTGTAGAAAAATGATTAAAAATACCGAGTTTGTCAACATATTGTTTTATATCATATTTGATATTTTACGTCTTTTCGTTAAAATTAGTAGCTTTTGCTGAACTTTAATGTCAGTCTTTGAAAATGCGTTGTTTTACCCTGTTTTGTACATAAGATAAACTACAAACATATAATATATATATATATATATATATATATATATATATATATATATATTTTTATAAAATCTTTATTTATTAAAATAATTTAAATTTACTTTTACTTTAGGTAGTTTCGGTATGTTTACCTAGTTCGTCCCTCGACAAAATTTAAAATTTTTCGTTTTTAAAGTGATTGTTTTAAAAGCAAAGATTTTTGGGTTTTTTTAAAATTTTTTTTTTGTATACTTTAGATCAATAAAATTAAAAATAATGATAACAAAGTTTGTCGCCCCGCACTCGGGTAAAGCAATTTTGGTTCCATGACCTAGTCTTCAAATTACGATGAATTTTAGAAATCATTTTTTAAACTTAATGAAATAAAGTAAATTTTGTTTTTAAATTCACACAAAACTTAAATTTAGAAAGCATAATAATTTCATATAAAACCTATACAACAAAAAATTTAGAATGGGGGGAGAAAACTAGTTCTTTAGTGTCTGCTAGCGGAAAAGACCAATCGGATTACATTCTCGGAACTACACGAGAACAGAACAACTAACTCTAGACAGCATTTTTTTAGAACATTTGAATCTCCCCACACTTAGGTAGCTGTGGTGTCGAAATTGTGATTAACTTCATCGTCAATTTCTCTTGGACCATAATCAACTTGCATATCTGTGACTTTTGCTTTAAGCCATTGGTCGGATTCCTGTGTAATATCCACAAATTCAACTAGTTTTTCCTTTTCTTTAGGCGATAGATTGGATACTAACCGGTTACATAACTTAAAGTTCCCCTTGGTTCTAGCATCGCGAATCCGTTTAATAAGTTTCTTCATTGAACTATTAATAACGGAGTCATTTAATTTTGTATCAACAACGGGGTTCTTTGTTATCAAGTCATCATTAGGTGTTACTTCATTTTCCCCACACTTAGGCATTTTATTATTGCTAAGCACTACCGTTGGAGTTGGTAAAACAACATGGTTCTTTCCAATCATTTTTGTTGGTTCAACGGTTTTGGTTGGTGGAGATTTAGACTTTCGACTCACAAAGGTGATTGATTTTTCACCATCATTAAGTGTCATTCTACCCTCTCTTACATCAAATAACGCCCCGGTGGACGCTAAGAATGGTCGTCCTAAAATTAGAGGAACGTTTGAGTCCTCTTCTATGTCAATGACAATAAATTCGACTAGAAAGGTTAAATTACCCACTTAAACGGGTAGGTTGTCAGCAATTCCAACTGGGTGTTTAATAGTTTGATCAAAGAGTCGAACACTCATTTCCGTTGGACTTAACTCACCTACTCCTAATCTCTTATATAATGAAAGAGGCATAACACTTATACTCGCACCTAAATCTGCTAGTGCATCATACATGACACAATCACTAAGTCGACAAGGAACAATAAATTCACCCGGATCACCCAACTTTGGTGGAGGTTTTGGTGGAACTATCTTCACCGGGTTTACTTCTACGATTTTTGTTTCTTGCATTTTCTTATTTTTCTTCTTCTTCTTTCCAATGGTATCACAAACTTTATTACCTATTACTTGCTCATACTCAACTCCTTTTCTTGGAAACGGGATGGGTGGTCTGTATGGTGCCACCACTGGCTTTACATACTCGGGTGGTGGTGGTGTTGTAACTTCTTCATTGTTACTCACATCTAAAACCTTCCCATCTTCTGGAGCTGGTTTTTCAGAATTTGTTGACACCATGTTAACATTCTCATTCCGAGGATTTACTTCAGTATTACTCGGTAGCTTTCCTTGTTCCCTCTCACTCATCATGCTAGCAAGAGTACCTACGTGTTTTTCTAGATTCAAAATGGAAGCTTGTTGAGTTCTTAATGATTGATCAAACCTCTCATTTGTTTGGGTTTGAGATGTAATAAATTGTATTTGAGATTCCATTAGCTTTGTCATCATTTCTTCTAGATTTGGCTTTTTCTCTTCGGTTTGTTGTAGTGGTTTATACAAGCCAGGTCTTTGTTGATTGAAAGTATTGTTTTGAGTTGGTTGGTTATTCGGACCTTGTTGGTTGTACGAGTTATTGTTGGGTCCATATGGATTGTAAAGAATGTTTTGATTTCGGTTAAAGTTTGGCCTTGGCGGTTGATAATTATTTTGATAATTATTTCCTGGCCTTTGGTTTATGTAGGAAACATTCTCACGTTGTTCCATGATTTGCTCAATGTGATAATCTTTCGTTAAGTGTGGTCCACCGCATTGCTCACAACTGATTCGTATTGCGTGAATATCTTTATTCATCTTTTCCATTCGTCTCTCGAAAGCATCTATTTTTGTGGAAACGGAATCAAAGTCATGGCTAGAATCGGCTCTAGCCACTTTAGATGAACAAAAAATATCTTTCTCCTGGTGCCACTCATGTGAGTGGGAGGCTGTGTTATCAATGATTTTGTAAGCTTCGGTTGCGGTTTTCTTCATAATGGAACCACCAGCTGTTATGTCGATGTCTTTTCGTGTAGCAACGTCGCATCCTTAGTAGAATATTTGTACTATTTGATAAGTGTCTAAACCGTGCTGAGGACATCCACTCAACAACTTTCCGAATCTTGTCCACGCCTCATATAATGTTTCATTGGGCTTTTGTGTGAACGTAACTATTTCTCCTTGAAGTCTCACGGCTTTAGATGCCGGAAAGAATCTTTTAAGAAATTTCTCAACTAAAACATCCCATGTGTCAATCGCCCCTTCAGGTAACGATTCTAACCAATCTTTGGCTTCTCCTTTTAAAGTCCAGGGGAATAACATGAGATAGATCTGTTCATCCTCAACTTCTCTGATTTTGAATAGAGTACAAATCCTATTAAATGTTCGAAGATGTTCGTTTGGATCTTCTTTTGGCGTACCGCTATATTGGCATTGATTAGTTACCATGTGTAGGATTTGTCCTTTAATTTCATAATCTGGCGCATTAATATCTGGTTTAATAATAGCGTGGCCTTGGCCCGTGCGTGTGGCTCTCATTCGGTCTTCCATACTTAGAGGTTCAGTTACTTCCATATTTGAAATTGTTGAATACGAATCACTAGAGGATTCTGATTTAACGGTTTGTGGTTCAGGAGGAATAATTAGTGGTTCAAGATCTTGGAATTGTCCTTGAATATCCTCCGAGTTCTCAATTGTGAAGTCGGTTTCAAAAAATGAATTTTCGGAAATTTGAATTAGAATACTTGTTCGACTAGATGATGATTCTTAAGAAAAATCAACGGCGACAATATTGGCTAGATGTCTTGATCGAGTTACAGGTGGTGAACGTATGAAAGGTGGTGAATGTTTTGCTCGGTGCATTCATTGAATATCCTATTAGTTATAAAAGAAAAAAAATTATATAAGTTATCAAATTAATAGACTTTTCTGATTTTGCCCACGTTTCGAATAGCCAATAGATGCAGCAGGTAGCCAGGACCCTTTAAATCGGAAGCCCACAACTTGCCACTAATAAATCCAACTATTACTACGAACCAGAAAATTTGGATGTCTATCAATTTAACCGCTTAAAATAATTTTTCGTCGAAATTTTGAAATAAAAATCTATGTCCTAAAAACTAGAGCGTAGAAATGAGAAAGAAAAAACGCGTCGAAAAACGTCGAAAAATAAAAATAAGAAAGAAAAACGTCGAAACTTAAAAGTCTAAAAGCTAAATCTAAAAAGTTGCACCTAAAGGTATTAAAGCTTAAAAGGAATTCTATATCCAAAACGGCAATAACTTAATTAGGCACTAAAATCTATTTAAAACTAAAGCGATAAGCGACGTCGTAAAATTCTAAAGCGCCTAGATCTTAATCTAAAGAAAAAGCACTTAAGGGATTTTACGGCAAATCTTAGAAATCTAATAATAAAAATAAACTACGGCAAAAACTAACTTAAAACTAATTATGAACGATAAAAGTACAAATTACAATTAAACGATTAAAAAGATACAAAATTTAAAATTAAAACTAATGTAAAAAAAATACAATTTTTTATAAAAATATTATTTATATATTATTATTTTATAAAAGTATTAATTTATATAATTAATAATAATAAAAACACTTAATATTACAAATAAAATTAAAACTAAACTAAATATATTAATTACTAAAACCCTAAATAGGTTAAATATTAATAATAATAAAATTATTAACCCTAATCTGTAATTAATGCGTACTAGGTTTGCTGCCAGAGCTGGCTCCACGAGTGCGGAGGTCTGCTGCCCAATAACTCCACGAGTGCGGAGGATGTAGATTCAAACGAGTAGCGGGCTCAAATTCGTGCAGTTTTAACGTTTAATATATTATTATTTTTTTACTTTTTTTACTTTTAATTTTTTTTTATGTTTTTAGTTTTTATAAAATATAACTTAAATAAAACTTATATTTTAACAATTACTTATTAGATTTTTATAATTCTAAAAAAAAGAAAAATAAACTTTTTAATTAAAACACCTAAATAGAGATATATTTTTTTTTATGTTTTTATATTTTTGTTTTTAATATTTAAAACTTATATTTTTATAAAAATAGATTAAAACTTAATAAAAATCTTTTTTTATAGCGTTTCGCTTTTTGTTCCCCGGCAGCGGCGCCAAAAACTTGATGTGCGTAGAGGTGTATACGAAATACTATTATTTTTACTAAGAAATACTGCGAAATATGATACAAGTTATTTATTTATTTATATAGATGGGATATACTTAAACCTTGCTACAACACTTATAGGCAGTGTACCTAATCGTAGAGTAGTGTAGTTTTAGTAAGTCCGGTTCGTTCCACAGGGAGCTAGCTGAGTTTAACGCTATATTTTTAACAACTATATTATATAAAATATATATAATTATATATAGTAATATTATTATAAAAGGGGGTTTTTACCGTTTAATGACTTGTTTGTCGATTTTAAATAAAGCGTAAAGATAAATGACGATAATATAAATGATAGAATTTAAATTGCGATAAAGTAAATTGCAGTAATTAAAATGACAGTAAATAAAGGTACGATGAAGTATGAAATAAAAGTGTTATGCTTATTTAAACTTCCGTAATCATGATGTTTGACGTTTTGATTTTAATTTATTACCTTGGGTTAATTGTCCTTTGTCCTGGATTATTTGATACCTATTTGGTTTTTGTCCATAATAGTCCATCGGTCATAATTATAAAATGCTCGTCAAATTAACCTTATTCTGAAGTCAAATATTCCAACTAATTAGCGATTCGAACAGTAACAAGGTTTTAATACTTTGTTTAATGATTACACTAGGTTATCGACTGCGTGTAATCCAAGGTTTTATTACTTTGTTAACAATTACACCAATTATCCTTGTATGTAATCCACCCTTGTTTTAATGAGATATGAATATTAATGTACTCACTTGATCAGAATGAATAATCAATTACCCAATCCGAATAATTAATTAAATGATCGTAAAAGATGTCGTATAAACGTCACTAAATAGAACATACATAATCATTTTAATAATTATTAGATTAACTAATTTGAAGATAGGTTCGACAGATTCTAATGAGTTGTCATTCGATTAGACAATACCCCCTATCTATTAATAGTCAATAGTCCAATGTCCACAAGTGTTGGTCTTTTGTCCAAACCTTAATTATGGTACAAAATCCAATAACCCCATCTTAATATTTTAGTCCAACATCACGATTACTCCGGCTCAAATAAGCATAATAATAACTTAGTTACGAGACATTAATTTAAAAATGAAGAACATAGCTTACAGTGGTGATTAATTGCGTAGCGTTACTCGGACAGAGTTCCGATTTTAAAACCTGTAAAATATTTCTTACAATAACCCAACTAAACCATAATTTATTATTAATCTTAAATTAAAATTAAAATTATTATATAAATATATTACATAGAGAAGAGAGATTGATTTTTTTTGTGTGTTCTCTCGACTGAATTCGATGGCTTTTTTAGGCCATTTCTGAAACAGACAGCTCCGCGAGTGCGGAGTTTTTACCCTTTACAGCTCCGCGAGTGCGGAGCTTCGGATTCCAGCTCACCAAATTTTGGATCCTAGCTTTGTCGACATATTTATTATATATATATATATAATATATAAATAATTTATATAATTATTTATATATTATATTTTATTCTTGTGCATACTTGACTTGTAATTTTAGGTCCGTTGCGTCGCGCATTTACGCTCGGTTTATGTCCGGGTTCCGGATTTTCGAACGTCCTTTCGTACGCGTAGATATCTTGTACTTTGCGTTTTGCGGCTTGTACTCTTGTAATTTTTAGACATTTTTCATCAATAATTTGAACCACTTGAATTGTACTTTGTACTTTTTAGCTTTTTGGTCATTTGCGTCTTCAAATCGTCATTTTTTTCTTTTGTATTCGCACTTATTTATTTAAATGAATATTACATAAAAATAGAATAATTACAACTAAAAGCTTTACATATTGGAAGGATATTGTGCCTAAATATATGTTCATTTGGAGCACTATCAAGCTGTGACAAAATTGGCTAATTTGGAAAGAGATTGCAAAGTTATTTTTGGTAATAACAACGCAAGAAGAGCTAGTACAGATACGTGTTAATCGTTTACTCAGGTTTCGAGTGTTTTCATGTGCATAACTATATGCATCAATCTTTTCTTTTGTAGATGAAGTGCGGTTGGTTCATCCTCTCGATTGAGGTGTTTTCAAGAATTATGAAAGGTTTGAACGCAGATTGTAATCATCAAGATACAAATGAGGTTTGAGATGAAATCAAGTGGCAAACTTGAAGAGATGTCTAGTTTCATATGTTATAATCAATATTTTAATTCATTTTAATTGTCCAATGTTGGTAGTCCACAGTTGGTAATTTAACAATTCATATATAGTTTAATATATAATATTCGAATTAATTAATACGTATTCGTGACCCATTGTATACATGTCTCAGACTCGATCACAACTCAAAGTATATATATTATTATAGAATCAACCTCAACCCTATATAGCTAACTATAGCATTACTACATATAGAGTGTGTCACGACCCGGAAAAATTTCGACTAATTTTGAACCATACTCTCGATACGATATTGTATTTTGACACGATAAGCAACTCTCTAAATTATATATACATATAAAATTACATATTGGAAAACAAAACTCACTTGTCCATTTTTTTTTTCTTCCGTGATTAAGGGAATTGGTAATATGACAAGGAGCGACTATTAACTATTTAGTCTGATGTAAATTCTTACACATTTCTTTTCATTTTTGAAAATATGATTAATATTAAGTTAATATTAATATTAATACCCTATTATATATATATATATATATATATATATATATATATATATATATATATATATATATATATATATATATATATACATACGCAGACAAGAAGTTAAGTGTTTAAATTAAATATCTAATGTTACTGTGCCTACTTTTTCTCACATTCTGTATTTGATGTGCACTTGTAACAAACTAGGACCAAGATGTTTTGGCCACCTTTCAATCATCACAATCTATTCTATCTTAACTTTCTTTAATAAACATATACCTAGCATATAGACAATACTTTGATGGCTTTACTATTTTTTTAACTTCCATCCCACTTGCACGTTACTTCCAATATGAAATATGAATGTAAATATAGTATTATATATATATCACTATATCTATATATATGCGGGAGTATATACATATCGAAGACAATCATAAATCCACTATATCCGCTTCTGGCTACAACCGACACCTTCCACCTCCCTAATCCTACCACAATCGCCACTCACCATCGCCATAACCACCTTGAAACACCACCCTCCCCACCTTTCACCACCATGTACAACCACCTTCATAATCCGCCACCCTATAACACACTCTTTCTTTTCTTTACTCTAGTCGAACTATGTAATTCTTTATACTTGGAATTAACAAGTATTGTACCACAACTAAGGTGATGCAACGTGAGTTGCAAGATCATCCAGCTAGTTTTCTGTTTCTTTGTTCGAACCCATTTAAATTTTGCTGTATCATTCACTGTTTCACTGATGTTATATGTTTCTATTTTCCGTCCGGAACAACCCAACAAATCACCACCCATTTGGTTGTTTCTCTTCACTATATAACACCACCATTAACACCATGACCGGCCACCCTCCGTCTATCACCACCTTGTAAACAAATACATATCGAAACCCATTTTGTCAATCATTGTTTGCTGTAAATTTTATGATCGTCTTTTCGTTTCAACTTCTGTTACAACCATAACGAACCATTACCATCATCGAGAGAATGATAGTGTTATTTATTGTTACGATTCAAAAGCCTTCCAACTCCAACATCATTACCCTGCAACACCCATTACTGTTGCTGTTTTCATTTGAATATCATACGCCACTAATCACCAACATCGATCACCGCTAGATGCTATGTTACTGTTTCTGTCTTCGAATCATAACACACGTATCACCACCTTTCTCCATATCTCTCAATTTTCTCAATTTCAAACCACCACCCTAAACAACCCTCTCCGTTACTATTCAGGCTACTATATTATCATTGCTATGGTTGTGTTATTCTTCTATTTCTATTTCAGCTGCAAAACTCCACGACACAACCATTTAAACACCCTTAACCTGCTGTTACTGTTTCTGTTATACTGGAATACCACCATCTTCCTTGTTTCTTTTCACGGCTGCAACTATTGAACCACCGGAAATCCTATACTTCTGCTTGCAGCTGCTATCCCGTCTATTCCTATTCCTTTCTATTTCCGGTTTCAATGATGAAGATGATAGAATAGGAATAAGTTGTTGATGAAATAAATATATATAAAAAAAGTAATGAAAGAATGGGAAACATGTAGACCCTCTACTTTCTTTTTGTTCCAGTCGTGGATCGAATCAAACACAAGCAAATGAACCGTATTATTTTTGGGCTCTAGAGGCAACTTGGGTCGAGAGTTAGACACTTTCTAGTTGGGCTTGTTATCTTGGGCTTGTCTTCCATTTCGGGTTATATAATATGGGATTGTATATAAATCAGATAAATAGATACAGCTCGATTGGTTTAGGTGTTGGGTTGTTAACCGAGAGGTCTCGGGTTCGACTCTTGCAACAGCTATTTTTTTTTAGAAAAGGATTTATGAGGTAGTTTACTCTCATTTATTATTATTATTATTATTATTATTATTATTATTATTATTATTATTATTATTATTATTATTATTATTATTATTATTATCAAGAATATAAGTATTATTATTATTATCATTATTAATTAAAATTATCATTTTACTTAAAATTAACATTATTAGTAAAATTATCATTTTTATCACTTTTATCATTATTGTTATTATTATTATCATAATTAATATTATTAATAATCATTATTAGTATTAGGTATTACTGTTAATATTATTGTTTTTATTAAAAAAATAAAATAACTTATTATTATTTTATCCTTATCAAGATTTTTATATATTATTATCAATATTTTTACTATTAATACTATTATATATTATTACTATTATTATTAGTATTATTATTTTTATAAAAGTATTACAACTTTCTATTATCAATATTATTTTACCAAATAAAGTATTAGTTATATAACAACATTTTATATATAATCATATATATATATAAAGATATTAATCCTAATACGGTATATAATATAAATAAACTCAGTTGATTAAATGTGATATGTGTTAATATATATATAAATGATATAGGTTCGTGAATCCGAGGCCAACCCTATACTTGTTCAATATCGTCCTATGTATTTTTACTACAAAATACAGTATGGTGAGTTTCATTTGCTCCCTTTTTAATTGCTTTTGCAATATATATTTTTGGGCTGAGAATACATGCGCTGCTTTTATAAATGTTTACAAAATAGACACAAGTACTTAAAAATATATTCTACGTTGAGTTGTACCACTGGCATATTTCCATGTAGCTTGGTAACTACTAATTACATGGGTATTGTAAACGCGAATCCTGTTGATAGATCTATCGGGCCTGAAAACCCCAACCGGACTGGACGACCAGTATTCAACGGTTGCACAGTACTTCGTTTTGGTGACTACACTTGGTACGGTGTAGTGAGATTTCATAATAAAGGGAATATGCGACGTTGATTAAATGTTAAGTATGGTTACCAGGTGCTCAACCACTTAGAATGCTTTACATACACTTGCGAGTGTATTATGTTTATGATTATGAAATCTTGTGGTCTATTAATATATTAAAAAGATTGTTATGATAAACCAATGAACTCACCAACCTTTTGGTTGACACTTTAAGCATGTTTATTCTCATGTACGAATTAAGTCTTCCGCTGTGCATTTACTCATTTTAAGGACATTACTTGGAGTCGATCATCGCAATGGGACCAAATGTTGATGACTTCATCCAGGTGGATTAGGACGGGTCGTTTCAGGTGGTATCAGAGCGTTGGTCCTAGCGAACCAGGTCTTGCATTAGTGTGTCTAACTGATAGTTGTTAGGATGCATTAGCGAGTCTGGACTTCGACCTTAGTTGCATATTATAAGTATTGTATATCATTCCTAGTGGAAAATTTCCTGCTAATCATTCCTAAGTCTAGACACGTCTTACTGCCTCTATTACATGTATAGTGTATAGACAAAAATTCATATCTTAGCTTATCTATTACGGTAAACTTTGCCTGATATCTCCCATAAATTTCTCCGTAATTTAAGGGATCTTGGTACTATATATATCTATGCATATTATGCACTAAGAATACCATCCAACTATCAGTAGCAATCACTAATCTTTTCTTACCAGAAATATTTTCTGTAATCGCATAAGATGGCCTCTACGAATCGACCAAGTTCCGCTGACTCTGAAGACAGCGTGACGAGAGCACAACAACCAATCAACTACCGTGATTACTGGAGAAAATGGGGGTGGGTTCGTGACATACTTACCCTATGGAGAAATGAAGAAGGTACTTCATATCACGAGCCGAACTTACCACCTAATATTGGAGTACTCGACCCGCTCACCGGCGAACCTGTTCGCAACACCGTTTATACCCTTTTTGCAAGAATTTTTCGTCTTGAGGCTACCATTAACGGAACTAGAGAAGATATCCGACCTCTACCTCACACTGATAACCAACCAGGGTTAGTAGAAGAAGTTAAAGAACTCCGAGCTCGAGTGTTAACTTTAGAGAGCACGGTACACAATTTGCAAGCACTAGCAATATCATCAACACCAGTAACATCACCAGCCTCAACATTAACAGCACTAGTACCACTAACAACAACATCCGCGTCACCAGCTTCGACATTTCATTCTGTACCTCGAGTATAATCATCGTTCTACATGACGTTCTACATCATTTATCTTAGTTCGACATAGTGATTATGTAACCTCTAATGTTTTAGAGATTATATATTCTTGTTCTAACACTAAATCAGATGAGTTAATATCATATTAACTCATTAAATCCATGATTACATCTGAAGAGAATATATATGTAAGTATATTTTCATAGAGATTGTAATTAAAAATTCTTTCGTACAAACTGTTAATGGTGAAAATATTTTAACGGGTAGGTAATACCCTAGAAATATTTAGATTTCACATTAATAAGTTACACTGTATATTCTTCGAATCTGATTCAACAGTCATTTACTATTCTATTTACATCCACCGATACATGTATCCGTTCACCACAGAATAACCATATTTATCCAATTTCATATTTGGATTTTGATTTCTCATAATCTAACAAGTGGCATAATGAAGAAAACATTGGACAAAATAAAATTTGTTAGAAACAAACAAATTAACTATGAGAAATTTTGTTAAGAATTCACGCTAACTGTTCCAGCTAACTGTTCCTAGCTAACTGATTACATTTTATTTATCGCAATTTAATTATCGCAATTTACATTCTAGCAACTTTATTTATCGTTATTTAATTTCTGTTATTTATTTTACGCACTTTAAATATCGGGACATGTATACAAGGTTTTGACATATCATATCGACGCATCTATATATATTATTTGGAATCACCATAGACACTCTATATGCAGTAATGATCGAGTTCTCTATACAGGATTGAGGTTGATTCTCAAATAATATATATACTTTGAGTTGTGATCGAGTCTGAGACATGTACACGGGTCACGATACGTATTAATTAATTCGAATATTATATATTAAACTATATATGAATTATTGGACTGTCAACTTTGGACTATCGACTGTGGACTAATAACATTGGACAATTAAAATGAATTAAAATATTGATTATAATATATGAAACTAAACAATTCTTCAAGTTTGCCACTTGATTTCATCTTAAACCTCATTTGAATCTTGACGATTCCAATCCGTGTTCAAATCTTTCATGATTCTTGAAACCACCTCGATCGAGAGGATGAACCAGCCGCACTTCATCTACGGAAGGAAAGATTGATGCATATAGTTATGCACCTGAAAAACCCTCGAAAACTGAGTAAACGTTTAACACGTAGCTGTGCTAATTCCTTTAGTGTTATTATTACCCAAAATAATTTGGTAATCTCTTTCAAAGTAGCAAATTTTGTCACAGCTCCAACAAGTCAACTCCGATTTTTCATCCGAAAAAAACCTTATTATAACCTTGATATATATGCGCACTCATTTATTGTTACCAGAGAACCTTTTATATTCCATCATACTACCATTAGCGTTTAATCATCTAAAAACACAATTCTCTTGAAAACCCTCGGTTTGAAAACCGATGATCCAGATCTGTTAACTTTGAAAATGCTGACGAATCAGCATGTTGTAGATGGTCTTGATGGACAAGAGTTTGATGATAAAGAATGGAGAGTTAGAAACGCTCAATAGAAAATTTGGTACTGAAAAACAGATTGAGCTAACCATGAAGGAGACCAAGGACAAATACAAGGACCATACCCAATATTCAAAGGATTCAGGAAATTCCAGATCCGATGAAATCTTTAGAGAATATCCTGCTCTGAAGTCATGTTAAAATCTTGCGAAAAAATTTTCGTCATCAACTTTCGAACTTAGAAATTCCAAAATACCATCATAAATATCTTCGATATTTCTGAAGATATTTTCATAAATATTCTTGTCCGAAATTATCTACTACTTCGTGTTTTCTATATTCCATTATATTGAAAACTTCTGTAAAATCTAAGTATAAATTATGAATGAATTGTGGAGAAGTGTTGGGAATTGAAGCGTGGGTTAGTATAATATAATGACGCCCGGCCAACGTGATTATATTACAGTAAGTCATGCTGAGTTTCTAATGAAACGTGATGATGGTTCACTGTAGATTATACCATCATCATGTGCTATGTTACATAACTCCTTCATTCTAATAACCTCTAAACATACCAAGAAAGTATATTATTGATAGTTCTATTCTCAGTGATTCTGGTAATTTGACAAAACAATTCGTGCTATTACCGTTCCTTTCTGCTTAATATATTATAATCATTCGAAACTCCATACTTATGAATTCTGAACCATTACTCGCTTCACTAGAGGTCAAGAAGAGAATAAAAAGGCAAAGAGCTCCGAAACATAAGGGAAGATATAAAGCCCAACAACAACACCGAACTTACAAACCGTGAATATCAATGCGTATAGCAATATAAAGACACGGGAGAATTATTATTACAATAATCCCTAGAGCATAGTAGAAATAAACAGATTCTTTCGGGGGGAGTTGGAAAAGAAGGACGATCATTGTGATAGTCAGAATGAGAACAAGGATTAGAACTGGATTAAGCATTATTTGAGATATGAACTGAGAAGGAAAGTATAGGAATTGTGAGAATAATGGAACGGAAGAGTTTAATTTATAATGGAAATATCCGACAGAGCAATCGAGGCAGATGATCGCATTTAATTAAAGAGATCTTAATTTTCTTACTCACCGAAGGATCAAATCTTTTAAATCTCGAAGATTTTCTTTAAATCCCTTGAATTCCGGAATTCAACTAAGGCAACGTCAAAAGTTAAGACGAAACTTTATTCCTTCAACTCACTCTTTTGTAATAACTTCACTCTTACGCTTCGAGTAATCAAATTATCTTATCAATATTACCCAACAGTAATAAAACTCTATTTATCAACTCATATTCATCATGAAAACATTTTTAGTGTTAGCCATGACGACCTCGATCAAATTTCGGGACGAAATTTCTTTAACGGGTAGGTACTGTCACGACCCGGAAAAATTTCAACTAATTTTGAACCATACTCTCGATACGATATTGTATTTTGACACGATAAGCAACTCTCTAAATTATATATACATATAAAATTACATATTGGAAAACAAAACTCACTTGTCCATTTTTTTTTTCTTCCGTGATTAAGGGAATTGGTAATATGACAAGGAGCGACTATTAACTATTTAGTCTGATGTAAATTCTTACACATTTCTTTTCATTTTTGAAAATATGATTAATATTAAGTTAATATTAATATTAATACCCTATTATATATATATATATATATATATATATACATACGCAGACAAGAAGTTAAGTGTTTAAATTAAATATCTAATGTTACTGTGCCTACTTTTTCTCACATTCTGTATTTGATGTGCACTTGTAACAAACTAGGACCAAGATGTTTTGGCCACCTTTCAATCATCACAATCTATTCTATCTTAACTTTCTTTAATAAACATATACCTAGCATATAGACAATACTTTGATGGCTTTACTATTTTTTTAACTTCCATCCCACTTGCACGTTACTTCCAATATGAAATATGAATGTAAATATAGTATTATATATATATCACTATATCTATATATATGCGGGAGTATATACATATCGAAGACAATCATAAATCCACTATATCCGCTTCTGGCTACAACCGACACCTTCCACCTCCCTAATCCTACCACAATCGCCACTCACCATCGCCATAACCGCCTTGAAACACCACCCTCCCCACCTTTCACCACCATGTACAACCACCTTCATAATCCGCCACCCTATAACACACTCTTTCTTTTCTTTACTCTAGTCGAACTATGTAATTCTTTATACTTGGAATTAACAAGTATTGTACCACAACTAAGGTGATGCAACGTGAGTTGCAAGATCATCCAGCTAGTATTCTGTTTCTTTGTTCGAACCCATTTAAATTTTGCTGTATCATTCACTGTTTCACTGATGTTATATGTTTCTATTTTCCGTCCGGAACAACCCAACAAATCACCACCCATTTGGTTGTTTCTCTTCACTATATAACACCACCATTAACACCATGACCGGCCACCCTCCGTCTATCACCACCTTGTAAACAAATACATATCGAAACCCATTTTGTCAAGCATTGTTTGCTGTAAATTTTATGATCGTCTTTTCGTTTCAACTTCTGTTACAACCATAACGAACCATTACCATCATCGAGAGAATGATAGTGTTATTTATTGTTACGATTCGAAAGCCTTCCAACTCCAACATCATTACCCTGCAACACCCATTACTGTTGCTGTTTTCATTTGAATATCATACGCCACTAATCACCAACATCGATCACCGCTAGATGCTATGTTACTGTTTCTGTCTTCGAATCACAACACACGTATCACCACCTTTCTCCATATCTCTCAATTTTCTCAATTTCAAACCACCACCCTAAACAACCCTCTCCGTTACTATTCAGGCTACTATATTATCATTACTATGGTTGTGTTATTCTTCTATTTCTATTTCAGCTGCAAAACTCCACGACACAACCATTTAAACACCCTTAACCTGCTGTTACTGTTTCTGTTATACCGGAATACCACCATCTTCCTTGTTTCTTTTCACGGCTGCAACTATTGAACCACCGGAAATCCTATACTTCTGCTTGCAGCTGCTATCCCGTCTATTCCTATTCCCTTCTGTTTCCGGTTTCAATGATGAAGATGATAGAATAGGAATAAGTTGTTGATGAAATAAATATATATAAAAAAAAGTAATGAAAGAATGGGAAACATGTAGACCCTCTACTTTCTTTTTGTTCCAGTCGTGGATCGAATCAAACACAAGAAAATGAACCGTATTATTTTTGGGCTCTAGAGGCAACTTGGGTCGAGAGTTAGACACTTTCTAGTTGGGCTTGTTATCTTGGGCTTGTCTTCCATTTCGGGTTATATAATATGGGATTGTATATAAATCAGATAAATAGATACAGCTCGATTGGTTTAGGTGTTGGGTTGTTAACCGAGAGGTCTCGGGTTCGACTCTTGCAACAGCTATTTTTTTTAGAAAAGGATTTATGAGGTAGTTTACTCTCATTTATTATTATTATTATTATTATTATTATTATTATTATTATTATTATTATTATTATTATTATTATTATTATTATTATTATTATTATTATTATTATTATTATTATTATTATTATTATCAAGAATATAAGTATTATTATTATTATCATTATTAATTAAAATTATCATTTTACTTAAAATTAACATTATTAGTAAAATTATCATTTTTATCACTTTTATCATTATTGTTATTATTATTATCATAATTAATATTATTAATAATCATTATTAGTATTAGGTATTACTGTTAATATTATTGTTTTTATTAAAAAAATAAAATAACTTATTATTATTTTATCCTTATCAAGATTTTTATATATTATTATCAATATTTTTACTATTAATACTATTATATATTATTACTATTATTATTAGTATTATTATTTTTATAAAAGTATTACAACTTTCTATTATCAATATTATTTTACCAAATAAAGTATTAGTTATATAACAACATTTTATATATAATCATATATATATATAAAGATATTAATCCTAATACGGTATATAATATAAATAAACTCAGTTGATTAAATGTGATATGTGTTAATATATATATAAATGATATAGGTTCGTGAATCCGAGGCCAACCCTATACTTGTTCAATATCGTCCTATGTATTTTTACTACAAAATACAGTATGGTGAGTTTCATTTGCTCCCTTTTTAATTGCTTTTGCAATATATATTTTTGGGCTGAGAATACATGCGCTGCTTTTATAAATGTTTACAAAATAGACACAAGTACTTAAAAATATATTCTACGTTGAGTTGTACCACTGGCATATTTCCCTGTAGCTTGGTAACTACTAATTACATGGGTATTGTAAACGCGAATCCTGTTGATAGATCTATCGGGCCTGAAAACCCCAACCGGACTGGACGACCAGTATTCAACGGTTGCACAGTACTTCGTTTTGGTGACTACACTTGGTACGGTGTAGTGAGATTTCATAATAAAGGGAATATGCGACGTTGATTAAATGTTAAGTATGGTTACCAGGTGCTCAACCACTTAGAATGCTTTACATACACTTGCGAGTGTATTATGTTTATGATTATGAAATCTTGTGGTCTATTAATATATTAAAAAGATTGTTATGATAAACCAATGAACTCACCAACCTTTTGGTTGACACTTTAAGCATGTTTATTCTCATGTACGAATTAAGTCTTCCGCTGTGCATTTACTCATTTTAAGGACATTACTTTGAGTCGATCATCGCAATGGGACCAAATGTTGATGACTTCATCCAGGTGGATTAGGACGGGTCGTTTCAGAGTGTCTATGGTTATTCCTAATAATATATATAAATGCGTCGATATGATATGTCAAAACTTTGTATACGTGTCCCGATATTTAAAGTGCGTAAAATAAATAACAGAAATTAAATGACAATAAATAAAATTGCGAGAATTAAATTACGATAAAATAAATTGCGATAATTAAAATGTAATAAGGAATTAGCAGTTAGCTAGGATTTTGTTAGCGTGGATTCTTAACAAAATTTCTCATAGTTAATTTGTTTGTTTCTAACAAATTTTATTTTTTATCCAATGTTTTCTTCATTATACCACTTGTTGGATTCTAATAAGTCAAAATCTAAATATGAAATTGAATGAAAAAGGTTACTCTGCGGTGAACGGATTTGTATATCTGTGGATGTAAGTTGGATAGTAAATGACTGTTGAATCCGATTCGAAGAATGTACAGTGTAACTTATTAATGTGAAGTCTAAATATTTCTCGGGTATTACCTACCCGTTAAAATATTTTCACCATTATCAGTTTGTACGAAAGAATTTTTAATTACAATCTTTATGAAAATATACTTACATATATATTTTCTTCAGATGTAATCATAGATTAAATGAGTTAATATAATATTAATCTCATTTGATTTACCGTTAGAACTAGAATACATAATCTCTAAAACATTAGAGATTACATAATCGCCATGAAGAACGAAGATAATTGATGTAGAACGATACGTAGAACGATGATTATACTCGAGATACCGAATGAGATGTTGAGGCATGGACTGTTGATGGTATTGGTGCTGTTAGTGATGGTACTGTTGGTGCCAGTGATGTTGTTGAAGCTGGTACGTTTTGCACCATATTCTCCAAATTGATTACTCGAGCGCGAAGTTCGTTGACTTCTTGTATTACTCCGGGATGATTGTCGGTCGGAACGAGTGGATGAAAAAGGTTTAGAATTGTGGATAGAATATAATCGTGTCGAGCTATTCTGGAAATGAGGCTGAAAATGGTGTTTCGGATAGGTTCGCCGGTAAGTGCTTCAGGTTCTTCACCAAGAGGGAAATGTGGTGAATGAAAGGAATCACCTTCTTCTCGTTTTCATTGATTAAGTCGACTACGAACTCATTAGATGAATTGGGGATGGCTGATTTGGTTGATTCATTCTGGTGACGGTGCTTTCGGAGCTCGAGTGAAACTCCATATCGGAATCCGAGGGACTTGAACTAGTGGCGATTTCCATTTCGTACGATTGAATAAAGGATTTTTTGATATGAAATAATTTTCGGCTATCGAATGGTATTCTAATTACATAGAATATCCATATATATAGAACAAAAGATTTCGTAGATTACGGGGAATTTACGAAATATACTAGGCAAAGTTTACAGTAACAGATACGCTAAGATATGAATTAGCAGATATGCTAAGATATGAATTTTATCTATACACTATTCATGCAGTCAATGCAGTAAGATGTGTCTAGACCATGAATGAAAAACAAGTGATTCCCTAAGAATGATAAGCAGGTAATTTTCGACACGAAATGATAAACAAAATTTTTGACATGCAGACACGGTCGAAGTCCGACCCACTAATGCATCTAAATAACTATCAGTTAGACACACTAATTCAAGACCTGGTTTGCTAAGACCACCGCTCTGATACCAACTGAAACGACCCGTCCTAAACCATCTAGACGAATACATTACATTTGGTTACATCGCGAGGTACTTGACCTCTATATGATACATTTTACAAACATTGCATTCGTTTTTAAAAGACAAACTTTCATCATATCGAAAGTTGACAGCATGCATACTATTTCATAACATATCCAACTATAAATGACTTAATAATATTCTTGATGAACTCAACGACTAGAATGCAACGTCCTTTGAAATATGTCATGAATGACTCCAAGTAATATCTCTAAAATGAGCAAGTGCACAGCGGAAGATTTCTTTCAAATCTGAGAATAAACCTGCTTTAAAGTGTCAACCAAAAGGTTGGTGAGTTCATTAGTTTATCATAATCGATCATTTCCATAATTTTAATAGACCACAAGATTTTGTATATTGGCACGCATAACTCGCGAATTAAAATTCATTCATATGGATTGAACACCTGGTAACCGACCTTAACAGGATGGATATAGAATATCCCCATCATTTCGAGACTCACATCGGACATGATAAATCAAAGTACTAAAGCAGTTCAAATTCTCTGACTGGGGCTTGTCAAGGCCCATAGATCTATCTTTAGGATTCGCGTCAATTGGTGGCAATTATAATAAGCACCAATTCTTAGGCTACCAAGTTCAACAAGGGCATATTCGATTCGATAATCCAACCATATAATGTAGTTTCGATTACCTGCGTCTATTTCGTAAAGCATTTATAAAAGCAGTGCATGTATTCCCAGTCCCAAAAATATATATTGCAAAAGTATTTAAAAAGGGAGCAAATGAAACTCACTATAATGTATTTTGTAGTAAAAATACATATGACGACATTGAACAATGCAGGGTTTGCCTCGGATTCACGAACCCCTTTGATAGCTTTTTCTAAAAAAAATGCCCTGAACGGGACTCGAACCCGCGACCTCCCGTTCACCAGACACTCCCCTTAACCATCTAAGCTGTTTCATTTTTTTGTTTTAATTAATAACCTATATCTATATAATCCTTATATTCCTGCCTTCATCTTCTTTAACTTACAGCAACTGAAAACGCGAATAAGGAATAGCTGCTAGATTCGCTTAATGGACCAAGCATAGTAACGGCCCAACATGAATTCCTAAGTCCATTTAAAATAAGGATGGCCCTAAAGGTTTTCGCAGCCCAATTAGAAGAGCTGGCTCAATCTCGGCCCAATTAACACATAAAAATTCACGGCCCAATGTCCCCAACGAGAATCACGGTTCAAAAATTCTATAGGCCAAAAGTAAATCGATTGTGGTAGGGTTTTATTGTTAGGAAATTACGAAACAGAAGCGAGATAGAATTTGTGGGATTAAAGGGTTTGACAACAATATCATAATCATCTTCATCATCTTTATAATTATAACAGTCATCGAGCGGTTTCATCGTCATCATCACAGTCAACGTCATCATCGTCATTATCATTCACCGTCACCATCATTAACGTACATCTATCATCATCGTCCCACTATTCATCATCATCATTCTTATCTTTTAATCATCCCATCATATTCAATTTACTCAACAGGCAACTAGTCATCATCTTATCTGCTAGCCATCGAATATAGTATAATAATTCGTTTAATAAAAGGAATGGAGCCCAGCAATAACTTTAACAGCTCATGCGTGTGTGTTTGATTTGATTTAAATTGAAGAAATTTGTGTACATGAGAATTAGAATCCAAGGGATATGTCTCCATCGTGACCCATCCACTCTTTATTTTATTTATAGAAAACAACTATCAACCACTTCATCATCATATCGTGTCATCATTCTTCTTTACTGTTTTAACATTGATCATTATGTTTCTCTAGTAATGGAAAGAAAAGAAATAAACTTTCGATGGGTTGCAGCTAGATTAGAATTAATGGTAGCAGCGGTAAAACAGCTATTAACGATGGATTTTTGGGTTTTGAACCAAGATGAAACAGAAAATCATAGCAGCAAGGTTAGTGTTTTCATGATTTTATGTTGGGGTTTTATCAATGGTGTGGATCTTCAATAGTGGTGGTGATTGGGTCAACTGATCAGTGGTGGTGGGTTTTGGGTTTAACTTTGAACACAATAAGCAGGTTGTGGTGGTGGCGGTATGGAGGTGAAGTAGTGATGTAGGGTTTAGTGTGTGGGTATACTCAGATATAAACAGATATTGTTAGTAAAGGCATTGAGTTTGATTTCGATAACAAGGAAAACATGGCAGTTTTGTAGTTTGCACGAAAACATAAAAGAATTTCTTCGGTTCAAAATAGAATTGGTTACAGTAGCTTACTTGATCAAATAACATACAACATAGCAGTAACATGGAATTGTAGCTCATAGGTTGTTCTTGCTCGATCAGAAACATATACATTGAACAAAAGCAGTTTATTTAGTGATAGTTGTTATAGTGTTGGTGTTGGTATACAGTCATGTATGGAAAACAATAAGAAGCAACAAGCGTTTGATGATGATGATGATGAGATTGATGGGTTTCGATGTGGTGATGGTTGTGAGGAAAAGTGATGAAAGATAGTTGTAATGAAAAACAGAATAGAAGTGGGTTTGTGTGTTCTACATCTATATGTATATGTATATGTATATATATATATATAT
The DNA here is from genome assembly GCF_046630445.1 of Rutidosis leptorrhynchoides. Classification (NCBI taxonomy): domain Eukaryota; kingdom Viridiplantae; phylum Streptophyta; class Magnoliopsida; order Asterales; family Asteraceae; genus Rutidosis; species Rutidosis leptorrhynchoides. The sequence goes on from NC_092333.1 coordinate 559,850,101, forward strand.
ATATATATATATATATATATATATATATATATATATATATATATATATATATATATATATATATATATATATATATATATTATATTATAGGGATGATAGAAATATATAGTATGGCCAGCTCACTAGGAAGTTCAAGAAAATAATGAAGTGGTTTGATTGACATGAAATCACGGGCAAACAGAAAATATAGAAAAGTAATATATCAGATTGTGATATGTAACGAATTTGTTATCTTCCTCTTTACTTGATTAATAATTATTTTAGATTAATACTATTAATAATAAACAATAATAATGATAATAATAATAAAAAAATGATAATAATAGTATAATCAATGATAAAAATAATAAATGATATTATTTTATAATAATAATGATAACTATAATAATAATTATTATTTTTAATGATAATAGTAATCATAAAATAATAAAATCTTAATAATATCTAAAATCATAAATTTTTACAACTATACATATTAATACTGCTATTAATAATCATAACAAAAATGTTAGTATTTAGATGTATCCAATTATATATTTATACACAGTTGTTCGTGAATCTTCGAAACAGTTGAAGGTCAAATGAATATATGAAACAGTTCAAAATTTCTGAGACTCATCATTACAGACTTTTCTTATCGTATCGAAATCATATAAAGATTAAGTTTAAATATGGTCAGAGATTTTCGGGTCGTCACATAAGAATTAGTAAACCGGTCTACTAATTGACTCGAATCCTAAAGATAGATCTATTGGGACTAACAAACCCCATCCATGGTTGCAGATGCTTTAGTACTTCGATATTGTTTTATCATGTCCGATGGATGTCCCGGAATGATAGGGGATATTCTTATATGCATCTTGTTAATGTCGGTTACCAGGTGTTTAATCCATATGAATGATTTTTGCATGCACGATATTTATGAGAAATGGAAATGAAATTCTTGTGGTCTATTAAAATGATGGAAATGAATGATTATGATAAACTAATGACCTCACCAACCTTTTGGTTGACACTTTAAAGCATGTTTTTTTCTCAGGTATGAAAGAAATCTTCCGCTGTGCATTTGTTCATTTTAAAGATATTACTTGAAGTCATTCATGACATATTTTGAAGAACGTTGCATTCGAGTCATTGAGTTCATCAAGATTATTATTAAATCAATTTATAGTTAGATAGTGGATATTATGAAATGGTATGCATGCCTGTCAATTGTCGATGTAAAGAAAGTTTGTCTTTTAAAAACTAATGCAATGCTTGTAAAATGTATCATATAGAGGTCAAATACCTCGCGATGTAATCAACTATTGTGAATCGTTTATAATGTATATGAACGGGTCCTTTTAGTTGGTATCAGATCGGTGGTCTTAGCGAACCAGGTCTGCATTAGTGTGTCTAACTGATAGTCGTTAAGATGCATTAGTGAGTCTGGACTTCGACCGTGTCTGCATGTCAAAATTTTTGCTTATCATTTTGTGTCAAAAATTACATGCTTATCATTCTTAGGGAATCACTTGCTTATCATTCTGATGTGCAACGAGGTGTATATAAAATAGCTTATATTTTACTAGAAAAATACTATTAAATACGATACAATTTTACACAAGATATTTATTTATTTATAGAATGGATATACTTAAACCTTGCTACAACACTTATAGGCAGTGTACCTAATCGTACAGTAGTGTAGTTTTTAGTAAGTCCGGTTCGTTCCACAGGGAAATCTTTAAACAAAGCTCAACGCTATATTAGTTTACTTTTATAAAAATACAAATATATATATAGGTAATATTATTATTATAAAGGGGGGTTTTTACCGTTTAATGACCGGTTTGTCGATTTTAAAACTTTAGTCGCAGTTAAAACCTAATGTAAAATATAAAATAAATACAAGACTTTAAATTAAAGCGTAAAGTAAATAACGATAATGAAATTGCGAATAATAAAAATGCGATAAAATTAAATTGCGATAATTAAAAAGTACGATAATTAAAAGTGCGATAAAATAAAATAACAATAAATAAAAGTGTGATAATTAGAAGTGCAATTAAATATAAAATAAAGGAAATTAAATATGAAATAAAAGAATTATGCTTATTTAAACTTCCGTAATCATGATGTTTGACGTGTTGATTTTAGTTTTATGCCCATGGGTTAATTGTCCTTTGTCCTGGATTATTCAATATGTCCGTCTGGTTTTTGTCCATAACAGTCCATCAGTCATAAATATAAATTGCAAGTGTCCTTGTCAAATTATTATTATACCCGAAGATAAATATTCCAACTAATTGGGGATTCGAATTGTAACAAGGTTTTAATACTTTGTTTAATGAATACACCAGGTTATCGACTGCGTGTAAACCAAGGTTTTACTACTTTGTTAACAATTACACCAATTACCCTTGAATGTAATTTCACCCCTGTTTTAATTATTCTAGTGGCTATTAATTCATTCCCGTGTCCGGTTAAATGAACGATTATTCGTACAAATAAATACCCCGCCCATCGTGTCCGATCGAGTGTATATGGTAATTTATAGGGACGCCCAATTGTAAATCTTTATATTAACATTAACAAACTTTCATTTAGTTAAACAAATATAAAGCCCATTAATAGCCCATAGTCTAGTTTCCACAAGTGTCGTTCTTTTGTCCAAACCCCAATTATGGTACAAAGCCCAATTACCCAATTTTAGTAATTAGCCCAACATCATGATTACTTCGTTTTAAACAAGCATAATAATAACTTAGCTACGAGACATTAATATAAAAAGGTTGAACATAACTTACAATGATTAAAAATAGCGTAGCGTTACACGGACAGAATTTCGACTTACACCCTTACAACATTCGCTAACATACCCTTATTATTAGAATTATAATTAAAATTAAAATATAAATTATAAATATAAATATATATTACTTCGTATGAATGAGAAGAAAAAAATGATTGTTGATGATCAGAATTCGGGTTGATTTATAGCCAGACTTGAAATTTGGGGCTCCGCGACTCGCGGCCAAATACCCTTAAAACTCCGCGAGTCGCGGAGAGGTATTTACAGTTTACACCCTTGGAGTTTCCTGCTGCCGACGGTTTTAAATATATATATATAATATATATATAATTAATATAATTAATTATATATTATATTATATTTATATATATAGTTAACTTGTAATTTTTAGTCCGTTGCGTCGAGCGTTAAGAATTGACTCTGGTCCCGGTTCCGGATTTTCGAACGTCCTCGCGTACAATTTAATATCTTGTACTTTGCGTTTTGAATCTTGTACTCTTGTGATTTTGAGACGTTTCTTATCAATAATTGGAACCTTTTTGATTGTCTTTTGTTCTTTTGAGCTTTTTGGTCGTTTGCGTCTTCAATTCGTCGAATCTGTCTTTTGTCTTCACCTTTTATTATTTAAACGAATATCACTTGTAAATAGAACAATTGCAACTAAAAGCTTGTCTTTCTTGAGGAATAATGCTATGAAATATATGTTCGTTTTTAGCATTATCAAATATTCCCACACTTGAGCGTTGCTTGTCCTCAAGCAATATTGTCTTGAAATACTAGAATCACTTCTTTATTCTTCACACTTTGTACATCAGTGATTTCTATACAGCGGTATAAACAATGGTAGTAACGATATGGTTTACAGTCCCACATGACTATAAAATTTTAGATCCATTAAGGAAATTGGATCTTTATGAAAACATTTGATCTTTTGAAAATTAAATCTAGTTTTTACCCTAGATAAGTTTTCCGGAATAACCCTTTACCGGTGTTTGCAAAATATTTTTGTGGGTTTGGTGGGTTTCAGATTTGAAAATTTTAGCTCAAAACTTGCGGTTTTGTGTCACCCACTTGCTAACCTTGTATTTGGAAAGCAACACGTCCAGTTTACTTGTTCCGTATATTACCTTTCGGCAAACTACCGTCCGGTTGTAAAGGAAAGCGTTGAACAAGCAACTGTTTAAGGCAATGTCCCGTGACATGCTTTTGATTATGGTCTATAACGTGTCGGACGCAATTACTATCCTTGGTAGGAGCAATAGTAAAGCTCACCCTTATAATTTTTCGGTCTGGCACAAGGTCCTGTCTTTGACCATGCTATGCAACCACCGTTCTTACGGTTGACACCCGATTTAGTTCAGGTGACCTAATGAATTCCAGGTGAATTCCTAGGATTTTACGTTCAATGGTAATGAACGCATTGAAAATAGGGTTTTCAGAAAACAAATCGGTTTATAATTTTTATCAAAATATTTTCTCGTTCAAGCTCGAGTTTAGATATCATTGAATTCCATGAGTTTGTAATTCTCAATCTTTAAGGTCAATCTCTAGGATTGAGTAATATCAGTCTTAAAAGCTGATTTTTAATCTTTAAGGAGATTATCCTTTCTGGGGATCTGATTCATTAGTCTTATCCAGCTAATTTGCACGGTGCCTCCCCATTGTACGAGATAAATCCTTCTCATGGTTAGGATAAATCTGACCACTTGGCGACCCTGTTTAATGCTGAGGTCCGTGGATTTCCTGCTGATTTTAGTGATGACTTTTCTAGATTTTTCGTCAACCTACAGCTGGTCTGAACGACAACTTCATGACCTAAATCAAGAAGCGCGTGTCTTTTTCGGAAGACTTTACTTCCTTTTAATGATGGAATTGATTCATCGTGTAGATCCATCTCTTCTTTTCTTTCATCGGGTAAAACAGTTTAGTTTAGTCCAAAGCAAAAGTATTTTCAGTTATTTGTTACAAATATATGTGGCATATGTTTAAAATAACTTGGTAAATTTTCCCACACTTGGCTTTTTATTTTTCTTTTTATCGTCCTCTATTCCATTTTAAATGAATTTTAACATTTTAGTTTGTTTCTCAATTTATGTCCTTTCCGAGGTAACAATAATTTCGGTGTTAAAACCTAGTTTTATCGTTCATAAATATGTATAAACATGATTTTGAATTCATTTAATTGAAAATTTTGAAAAATTTTACTAGAATTGGGTAGTCAGTATATAAGACTAGGGCTGTTCTTTTTTTATCAGAGAGCACTAGATTCTAATACAACTACTGCTTTACTAGTATTTTTAATGGTAACCAAGTGTATAAAGTAAAAAATTTTAAAATCCGAAAGAATTTAATCCCTTCCCACACTTAAGATCTTGCAATGCCCTCATTTGCAAGAAATCAGTAACAATTTAAATTATTGAGGGTGATTTGTGTGAAAATGATTAAATTTTTACCAAAGTTTCCAAATATATTGGCGTTTGTTTGCTGAATGATAAATGGTGCACGTCATTTGTTCATTCCGTCTTGTTGTTATTTCACATATATTTTGCATCATTGTCGTCAAAATTAGTTGCTTTTGCTGAACTTAATGCCAGTCTTTGAAAATGCGTTGTTTTACCCTGTTGTGTACATAAGATAAACTGCAAACATATATACATATTTTTGAAGTTTGGTTTATTACCCCACATTCAAAAATTAAAATCTAAGAATAAAAGTTAGAAATTATAAAAATGATTACAATATTAACAAAAATATTAAATGCATCAATATTTACAATTTACAAAATAATACAAAATAAGTAAACTAAGGATGATATTGGTACCAATAGGGGTTCCACGCATAACCATAAGTGCTATAGAATGCTTCGGCAGGGTCATACGTAGGATATGGTGGCTGCATCTCTATCGAGCAAGGAGGGAAGACGGGTTTCGGTGTAGGAATATAGTTTCTACCTATATGTTGGCAATGCGCTATGATCTGGTTCTGATGAACTTGCCAATCTTCAAATGCTCTCTGTCTAGCATTTTCGTATTCCTGAGAAGCTATAAACCTATGCATTTCTTGCATCTGGTTCCCCCCTCCAACATTACCTTGTTCCTGGTTTCTCTCTACCTGTGGATGTCTACCATTGTACCGTACTGCGGCGTTATTTCGCCGCTTCAAAACTTTCGCACCATGGTATACATTTAAACCTATAGTGTCGCGGGGTTCCGGCTCTTCTACTAATAATCCCCCCCGACTTATATCCACACCGAGATATTCACCAATCAAAGTAATAAAAATACCACCTCCTATTATGCTATGTGGACGCATCCCTCGAACCATAGCTGATAAATAATAACCCACACAATATGGTATACTTACAGCGCTGTGTGGGTCTCGAATACACATATGGTAAAACAAATCTTGTTCATTTACCTTTTCTTTGTTTTTACCCCTTTGTGTAATCGAATTAGCTAAAAACCTATGTATTACTCTTAATTCGGCTCTATCTATATCCAAATAAGAGTAGTTTCCTCCTTTGAAACGGTGGTGGCTTGTCATTTGACTCCACACACCGTGTGTATCAAAATTTTCATCTATTTTCCTACCGTTTAGTATCAATCCTCTACAATCGGCAGACGCTAATTCCTCAGGCGTATATATACGTAAAGCCTGAGCCATGTCCAGTAAAGACATGTGGCGCATCGAACCGCCTAACAAAAATCTAATAAAAGAACGATCGGTTAAACTAGCTACCCGATCATTCAACTCTATACTACATAACAACTCTTCACACCATACTTTATATACAGGTCTGCGTATGGTGAATAAACATATCCAGTCATTAAAATAAGAATTACCATACCTCTGTACCAGTAATTCCCTAATTGGCCCGGCCAATTCTACAGCTTCCAAGGGTCCCCATTCTATGACCCTTGGTACCTCAACAACCTTGGAATGAAGAGTATGCAAACCCCGTTGATATTTTGGATAATCTATCCAAAGTCTGTCAAATCGCAGGTTCGGGTGCAACTGTTCCAAGTGCATATCTGAAAAGGTCATGACTGGATGAGGTACATCCTGCTTGTAGTAGTTATCTACCTCCTGTTGTTCCAAGTTCTCAGCAGGAGCATGGCGGGCTTGGGATGAAGATTCACCCCTTTCATTCTGCAAAACACATCAAACACAAATTTTGTGCATCCAAATATGCATTAGTGTTAGTAAAATCATCAATCAAAATAATCACAATGACATTATCAATTTATATTAAACTTAAGCTCATTTTCACATTTTTATCAAATCTACACTTTTTCAAATAAGCATATACGAAAATTTTCGCCAAGTTCATAAGAATTCAACTCAAATAACATGTCAAAATAATCATTACTAGCAATCAAACAAGTCTCAAATGGCATAATCTTTCAAAAATCAAGTTCATGAATTTTGGACTTTAAAAAGTCCACTTTTAATTCTCAAAATCATGTTTAGGCTCAAAGTTTCAATCATTTAACTACCTAGACATGTTACACTACTCAATTTAGCAATAATTCATGACAAAAATCGGCCATAACCTGTTTATATCAAAAAGCCCCAAATTGCTCAAGAACACAAACCCTAGATTATTCAAAATTTGAAGTTTAAGGCTTCTAATCATGTTAAACAGCATCAATCTAGGTTATACAAGCATAATACATAAACAATTTAAGTCTAATTACACTAAAAAGCATCAAAATCAAATTGGGGAAAAATAGCTCAAGAACACTAAAATTCGAATTAAATGGTGTTTAGGTGTAGAAATTTACCGTTTTTCTTGAGTAGTTCTTAGATATCATCCTTCTCAACATGATTTTAGCAAAAAATTTGGTGATTAACGGTTAAAAATTGAGATTTTTGGAGTGTTTTTGGGTGTATTTTCGGGTTCTTTTTCGAGCTGTATTTGGGTGTTTTTGTGTGGGGGAGGTAAACTGATCGTGTGCAGCTGTTTTATTTTTTTCTGTAATTTGGTCCCTCCGCGAGTCGCGGAGGTTTGCACTTCAAACTCCGCGAGTCGCGGAGTTTACCCTTTTTTTTTTTTTTTTTTTTTTTTTTTTTTTTTATAATCTTTAACTTATAAATAATTAAGAAATTAATTTTAAAATTTTGTTTCCCTTGTTATTTAGGACGAGGTCGTTTCGGATCGATGTCCTAGTCCGTTCCTCGACAAAATTTTAAAATTTGTCTTTTTGTAGCGATTGTTTTAAAAGCTAAGATTTTTGGGTTTTTAATGTTTTTGGCATACTTTAAATCAATAAGATTAAAAATAATGATAATAAAAGTTCTCGTCCCTCCCTCGGGTAAAGCAATTTCGGTTCAAAGACCTAGTCTTCAACTTACGACGAATTTTAAAAATCATATTCTTAACTTAATGAGATAAAGTAAATTTTTGTTTTTAAATTCACACAATTATAAAATTCAAAATTAATATATAAAAAAAATCACACCAAACTTAAAATTTGAAATGCATAAAATTAAAAATTCATATTTTAAAAATTAAAAATTCACACCAAACTTAATTTAAAAATTCATAAATTCATACCAAACTTATATTAATTTTTCAAATATTTACAATTTTAAAAATATTATTTTTATAAAGTTTACAATATTAATTTAAGGTTTAAATATTAATTTTAAAAACATGGTAAAAATAAATTTAAAAATCTTTTTGTCTTTTTATCCCACTTTAATCAATCAAATATTATCAAAAATATGCGCCCCTCTTTTCGGTAAAGTAATTTCGGTTCCAAGACCTAATTTAACTCATGACGAATTTTTGAAATATTTTGGTTTGATTGATTAAAGATATTTATACCTTAAGAATAAACGTTAAATTTCGCAGTGATGTAATAAATTTTTGAACGATATCAATAATTTCGGTCGCCAAACCTAATTTTATTTAATACCAATTTAATACTTTTTAGCGAACAAATTAGCGTTTATTATCAAAAGGTTAAAAATAAAAATAAAAATAAAAACTATACAGACATACCTGTGAAATAGATTTCTTAGTTATATGATCTATTATATTCATAAGATAGTCGGTTTAATTGGTTTTCCATGGCTGCATAGGCGTAACCTCGAGCATTCATTGTCTTTTCTTCTAAACATATGAACGGTCCGTCTCTGCATAAAGTAACAAATTCGGTATTTGAATAGGTTTGATTATTTGAACATTTACCTCCATGTGACTATTTTCCGCATTTGTGACATTTTTCTAGGTGTCGTGCTCTTCTTTTCGCTGCGGATTTTGATTTTCCTTTACCAAATTGTAACTTATTATCTTCGCATCTGGATCCTTTTCTAACTCCGTCCATTCTTTCTCTGATTACTGATACTAATTCACTCGGTAGTATGTCATTATTTCTTTTAGTGATCAAAGCGTGTAGCATTAGACCATGGTTTAGTTCACAGGCAGTCTTCATTTCGTAAAAACCTAAAAAAATAAAAATTCAGAATGGGGGGAGAAGACTAGTTCTTTAGGGTCTGCTAGGGAAAGACCATACGTGTTCCATTTTCGAGAACTACACGAAAACAGACAATCTAACTCTAACAGAAATATATATTATCCTTTAAAGACTTGATTCTCCCCACACTTAGTTAGCTGTGGTGTCGAAATTGTGATTAACTTCGTTGTCGACTTCCATCGGACCATGTATGTAATGTTTAACTCTGTGACCATTAACTTTAAATTCAATCCCATTTGAATTTATTAATTCTATCGTTCCGTATGGGAAAACTCTTTTGACTATGAATGGTCCAGACCATCTTGATTTCAATTTTCCAGGAAATAGCTTGAATCGTGAATTGAAAAGAAGAACTCTGTCTCCTTCTTTGAATTCTTTTGAACTTCTGATTCTTTTATCATGCCATTTCTTCGTTCTTTCTTTATAGATTAACGAATTTTCGTATGCTTCATGTCTTAATTCTTCTAATTCGTTTAGTTGACTTAATCGTAGACGTCCGGCTTCATGTAAATCAAGATTACATGTCTTCAAAGCCCAAAATGCTTTGTGTTCAATTTCTACTGGAAGATGACACGCTTTTCCATAAACAAGTCTAAAAGGTGTGGTTCCAATTGGAGTTTTGTAGGCTGTTCTAAAAGCCCAGAGTGCATCCTCCAATTTAATGGACCATTCCTTCGGATTTGATCCTACAGTTTTTTCTAGAATACGTTTTAAAGCTCGGTTTGTATTTTCAACTTGTCCACTTGTTTGTGGATGATATGCGGTGGAGATTTTATGAGTTACTCCATATCTTTTAAGAACTTTCTCAAGTTGATTATTACAAAAATGAGTTCCCCGATCACTTATTAAAGCTTTCGGTGTTCCAAACCTTGCAAAAAGATGTTTTAAAAAGTTTACTACAACTCGTGCATCGTTAGTTGGGAGAGCTTGTGCTTCCGCCCATTTAGATACATAATCAATGGCTACGAGTATATATAGATTATTATGAGATTTTGGAAATGGACCCATAAAGTCAATACCCCAAATGTCAAATACTTCACATACTTGGATGACATTTTGTGGCATTTCATCACGTTGACTTATTTTTCCGGCCCTTTGACATGCATCACAGGATTTGCAAAGAAGGTGTGCGTCTTTGTAAATTGTAGGCCAATAGAATCCAGCTTCATAAACTTTTCTTGCTGTTAGTTGAGGCCCATAATGCCCTCCTGTTGGTCCTGTGTGACAATGGTTTAATATTTTACTAGCTTCATCTCCAAATACACATCGGCGTATTATTCCATCGGGACAACTTTTAAACAGATGTGGATCTTCCCAGAAATAGTGTTTTATATCACTGAAGAATTTCTTTCGTCTTTGGTACGATAATCCTTTTTCAAGGAATCCACAAACTAAGTAGTTTGCATAGTCTGCAAACCATGGGATTTCTTTATAATCTATCTTCAATAGATATTCATCAGGAAAGTTGTCTTGTATGGCCGATTCATTCAAAACTTCTAATTCGGGATTTTCAAGACGAGAAAGATGATCAGCGGCGAGATTTTCTGCTCCTTTTTTATCTCGGATTTCAATATCAAACTCTTGTAAGAGTAAGATCCAACGGATTAATCTTGGTTTAGCATCTTGTTTTGAAAATAGGTATCTAAGAGCAGAATGGTCGGTATAGACCACCGTTTTTGCTAGAACGAGATATGATCGAAATTTGTCAAAAGCAAAGACAATAGCAAGGAGTTCTTTTTCAGTAGTTGTATAGTTCGTTTGTGCTCCTTGTAATGTCTTACTAGCATAATATATAGGTTGAAATCGTTTTTCAATCCTTTGTCCTAAAACGGCTCCCATTGCAAAATCACTTGCATCGCACATTAGTTCAAATGGTAGATTCCAATTTGGTGTTATCATGATCGGTGCATTAGTGAGTTTTTCTTTAAGAATATTAAAAGATTTGATACATTCATCTGAAAAGATGAATGGCGCATCCTTTTCTAGGAGTTTATTCATAGGAGTGGCAATTTTAGAAAAATCTTTTATAAAACGTCGGTAAAAACCGGCATGCCCTAGAAAACTCCTAACTCCTCTAACATTGGTGGGATGTGGAAGTTTAGCAATTACATCTACTTTAGCTCTATCCACTTCAATTCCTTCTTTTGAAATTTTATGTCCAAGAACGATGCCTTCTTTAACCATGAAATGGCATTTCTCCCAATTAAGTACTAGATTTGATTTTTCGCATCTAATTAGCATTCGTTCCAGATTTACTAGACATGATTTAAATGTATCACCGAAGACTGAAAAGTCATCCATGAATACTTCCATGCATTCTTCTATCATGTCGTGAAAAATCGCCATCATACACCTTTGAAAGGTTGCAGGGGCGTTACAAAGTCCAAATGGCATGCGTTTGTAAGCAAAAGTACCATAAGGGCACGTGAATGTGGTTTTCTCTTGATCTTCGGGTGCTATTGGAATTTGAAAATATCCGGAAAATCCATCTAGAAAACAATAGTAACTATTTCCGGCTAATCTTTCCAACATTTGATCTATGAAAGGTAAGGGAAAGTGATCTTTTCTGGTGGCGTCATTTAATTTTCTATAATCAATACACACACGCCATCCTGTTACAGTCCTAGTAGGAATAAGCTCATTTTTCTCATTTGTGATGACAGTCATGCCACCCTTCTTAGGCACGCATTGAACTGGACTTACCCATGGACTATCAGAAATTGGATATATCAAACCTGCATCTAGCAGCTTAATAATCTCTTTCTTAACTACATCTTGCATATTAGGATTTAGTCTTCGTTGACGTTGCACATACGTTTTATGACCTTCTTCCATAAGGATTTTATGTGTGCAATACGAAGGACTTATTCCTTTAATATCATGAATCTTCCACGCAATGGCTGGTTTATGAGCTTTCAACACAGAAATGAGTTGTGATTTCTCATTTTTAGTAAGAAAAGACGATATTATTACAGGTAATTCAGATTCACCATGTAAATAAGCGTATTCCAAATGGTTTGGAAGTGGCTTTAATTCTAATTTTGGAGGTTCTTCTATCGATGATTTATATCGATATCTGTCTTCTTCTTTTAGCAATTGAATTTCTTCTGTTGTTGGTTCATATCCATTAGCTATAAGTGTAGCTAACATTTCAGCTTCATCAATTGGTTCATTTCCTTCTCCTAAAGAACATTCTCCCGTTCCTTGTAATTCTGGAAATTCTTCTAATAATTCTGCATGTGCATCTATAGTTTGAATATAATAACATGTATCATCTGCAGATTGTGGTTGTTGCATTGCTCTATCAACTGAAAAGGTAACACTCTCATCCTCTATACTTAGGGTCAGTTTCTTACCGAACACGTCTATCATTGCTTTAGCCGTGTTTAAGAATGGTCTTCCTAATATGAGAGGAACTTGAGAATCTTCTTCCATGTCCAAAACAACAAAATCTACTGGAAATACTAAAGTACCAACTTTAACTAGCATGTTCTCCATTATCCCTCTAGGATATTTTATTGATCGATCGGCTAGTTGTATGCTTATTCTTGTTGGTTTCAATTCTCCAAGGTCTAGTTTAGCGTATAGTGAATACGGCATTAGATTTATACTAGCACCTAAATCTGCTAATGCTTCTATTGAACTAAGACTACCCAGAAAACATGGAATTGTAAAACTTCCTGGATCAGATAGTTTTTCTGGTATCTTATTCAACAGCACTGCTGAACAATTTGCATTCATAGTAACAGCCGAGAGTTCTTCCATTTTCTTTCTATTCGTGATTAGATCTTTCAAGAATTTAGCATACCTTGGCATTCCTGAAATCACATCAATGAAAGGAAGATTTACATTTATCTGTTTAAACATATCCAAGAATTTGGATTGCTCGGCTTCAAGTTTTTCTTTCTTCATTTTACTCGGATAAGGAAGTGGTGGTTGGTACGGTTTAACATAAGGTTTATCCTTAACTGTGTTATCTTCATTAACCTTTTCAACTACCGGTTCTTTTTCCTTATCTTGATCAGGTTGTGGTTCTTGTGTAGTAGGAATAGTTTCATCAGAAGTTACAGGTATTTCAGGTGATTTAAGTGTTGTACCACTTCTTGTGGTAATGGCTTTAGCTGTTTCATTCCGGGGGTTAGCATTTGTATCACTAGGTAGACTTCCCGGTTTTCTTTCACCTATTAACCTTGCTAGGTTACTCACTTCTTGTTCCAGATTTTGAATAGAAGCTTGTTGATTTCTAAATGCTTGAGCATTTTGTTCATTGGTTTGTTTTTGAGATGTGAAAAACTGCGTTTGAGTTTCAACTAGCTTCGTCATCATATCTTCTAAATTCGGCTTTTTATCATCGGTTTGTTGTGGTGGTTTGTTTTGAAAATTCGGTCTTTGCTGATTATAAGTATTATTGGATACTTGTTGATTGCTAGGACCTTGTTGGTTGTTGTATGGAATATTTCGGTTATAATTCTGGTTTTGATTGTAAATCGGTCTTGGCGGTTGATAATTATTCTGATAATTATTTCCAGGCCTTTGGTTTATGTATGAAATATTCTCTCTTTGTTCCATTGTTAATTCAATACTTAGACAATCTTTTGTCAAATGTGGTCCTCCACACTGCTCACAACTAATTCGTATAGCATGAATATCCTTAGTCATCTTTTCCATTCGTCTCTCGAAAGCATCTATCTTTGCGGAAATGGAATCTAAGTCATGGCTAGAATCGGCTCTAGCTGCTTTAGATGATCTAATGATATCTTTTTCTTGGTGCCACTCATGTGAGTGGGAAGCAGTATTATCAATAATTTTGTAAGCATCAGTTTCGGTTTTCTTCATAATAGAACCACCAGCTGCTATATCTATATCTTTCCTTGTAGTGATGTCGCATCCTTGGTAGAATATTTGTACTATTTGACAGGTGTCTAAACCATGTTGCGGACATCCTCTTAACAATTTTCCATATCTTGTCCACGCCTCATATAGAGTTTCATTTGGCTTTTGTGTGAACGTAACAATTTCTGCTTGAAGTCTTACGGCTTTAGATGCAGGAAAGAATTGTTTAAGAAATTTGTCAATTAAAACGTCCCATGTATCAATCGCCCCTTCAGGTAACGATTCCAACCAATCTTTGGCTTCTCCCTTTAAAGTCCAGGGAAATAACATGAGATATATCTGTTCATCCTCCACTTCTCGTATTTTAAATAGTGTGCAGATCCTATTAAAGGTACGTAGATGTTCATTTGGATCTTCCTTCGGCGCACCACTAAATTGGCATTGATTAGTCACCATGTGTAGAATTTGTCCTTTGATTTCATAATCTGGCGCATTAATGTCTGGATGAGTAATTGCGTGACCTTGGCCAGTGCGTTTAGCTCTCATTCGGTCTTCCATACTTAAAGGTTCCAGATTCTCCATAATTGAATTTGTTGACTCGGTATCACTAGATGATTCTGATTTAATAGTTCGTTCCTCAACAATCTCTGTTTGAATGATTGGTGGTTCCGGAGGAAAGTTTAATGGTTCAGGATCTATGAACCGTTCCTGAATATTTTCTGGATTCTCAATTGTGAGGTTTGTTTCAAAAACTGGATTATCGGAAATTTGAACTGAAGTACTTGGTCGACTGGATGACGATTCTAAAGAAAAATCAACGGCGGTTATATTTGTTAAACGATGTCTTGATCGAGTTACAGGTGGTGAACGTACAAAAGGTGATGAACGTCTTGCTCGGTGCATTCACAGAATATCCTATTAGTTTTTTAAAAAGGAAAGAAAAATTATAATAAGTTATCCAATCAATAGACTTTTCTGATTTTGCCCACGTTTCGAATAGCCAAAAGATGCAGCAGAGGGGCAGGATTCGTTTGGTCTCAATATAATTGAGGACTGTTTGGCTCCAATAACCCGGTCCACGTACAAATCCAACTATTACTACGAACCAGAAAATTTTGATGTCTATCAATTTAACCACTCAAAATAAATTTTCGTAATTTTAAGAAATTTAGATAAGAAGTAGAATAAAATTCTAAGTCCTAAAAACTAGAATGGCGAGAAATAAGAGAGAAAAAGAGTTCGTCGAAACAGGTCGAAAAAGAAAAAATGGTTGAAACATAAAAGGTGACGGAAAAATAAAAGAAACTTATAAAAACTTAAAAATACTTAACTAATTTAACCTTATTACTACAACTAACTTAAAATTATAATCGCAAATTGAGATTACTAATTGGAATGATAATTGATACATAGTAAAAGGTGTCTAAAAATATTAAAGCTTACAGGAAAAACTAAATCCCAAATGAAAATAACTTAAAAAGAAACTAAAACTTAAAAAGGCGTCGCAAAATTCTAAAGCACCTAAGTCTTAGTCTAAAGAAAAAGCACTTAAGGAATTCTACGGCAAAGCCTAAAAATATATGAGTAAAAATAACTATAGCAAAAACTAAGTTTAAAATTAATTATGAGCTAAAAATATAAATATTACGCTACAATGATTAAAAAAGGTACAAAATATAAAAATATACAAAAAGTTGTAAAAAGTACAATTTTTATAAAAATATTATTTTTATATTATTTATTTAATAAAACTACAATTTTACAATTTTAATAAAACTTAATTAATACTAAATACATAAATATAAAGTAAAAAGTAAAAATAAAACTAAAATTAATAATAATAATAATAATAATTAGGTTTTAATAATAATAATAATTAAAAATAACCCGTGATTAGGGTTTTGTCCGTGTGTCAGAAGACCTCCGCGAGTCGCGGCAAATAAAGAGGAAAACCCCGCAAGTCGCGGGGTTCAGGAATTCAGTTGACAGCTTTTGTTTTTACGCGTTTTTCTTTATTTTTTTTTTTTTTTTATTTTGTTTTCTGTTTTTTAAATAATTAAAAGATATTAAAATTAAAACTTATATTTTTATAAACTAAAATAAAAATAAAGAAACTTATAAAACTTAAATATTTAACAAAATCCTAAAAATACTAATATTTTTGTTTTTCTTTTTATATTTTTCGAATATTTAAAACGTATTTTTACAAAAATGACTTTTAATAAAAGTAGATAAAAAATCTTTTTTTTTTTTTATATTAGCGTTGCGCTTCCGGCTTTTAAGATTTTCCCCGGCAGCGGCGCCAAAAATACTTGATGTGCAACGAGGTGTATATAAAATAGCTTATATTTTACTAGAAAAATACTATTAAATACGATACAATTTTACACAAGATATTTATTTATTTATAGAATGGATATACTTAAACCTTGCTACAACACTTATAGGCAGTGTACCTAATCGTACAGTAGTGTAGTTTTTAGTAAGTCCGGTTCGTTCCACAGGGAAATCTTTAAACAAAGCTCAACGCTATATTAGTTTACTTTTATAAAAATACAAATATATATATAGGTAATATTATTATTATAAAGGGGGGTTTTTACCGTTTAATGACCGGTTTGTCGATTTTAAAACTTTAGTCGCAGTTAAAACCTAATGTAAAATATAAAATAAATACAAGACTTTAAATTAAAGCGTAAAGTAAATAACGATAATGAAATTGCGAATAATAAAAATGCGATAAAATTAAATTGCGATAATTAAAAAGTACGATAATTAAAAGTGCGATAAAATAAAATAACAATAAATAAAAGTGTGATAATTAGAAGTGCAATTAAATATAAAATAAAGGAAATTAAATATGAAATAAAAGAATTATGCTTATTTAAACTTCCGTAATCATGATGTTTGACGTGTTGATTTTAGTTTTATGCCCATGGGTTAATTGTCCTTTGTCCTGGATTATTCAATATGTCCGTCTGGTTTTTGTCCATAACAGTCCATCAGTCATAAATATAAATTGCAAGTGTCCTTGTCAAATTATTATTATACCCGAAGATAAATATTCCAACTAATTGGGGATTCGAATTGTAACAAGGTTTTAATACTTTGTTTAATGAATACACCAGGTTATCGACTGCGTGTAAACCAAGGTTTTACTACTTTGTTAACAATTACACCAATTACCCTTGAATGTAATTTCACCCCTGTTTTAATTATTCTAGTGGCTATTAATTCATTCCCGTGTCCGGTTAAATGAACGATTATTCGTACAAATAAATACCCCGCCCATCGTGTCCGATCGAGTGTATATGGTAATTTATAGGGACGCCCAATTGTAAATCCTTATATTAACATTAACAAACTTTCATTTAGTTAAACAAATATAAAGCCCATTAATAGCCCATAGTCTAGTTTCCACAAGTGTCGTTCTTTTGTCCAAACCCCAATTATGGTACAAAGCCCAATTACCCAATTTTAGTAATTAGCCCAACATCATGATTACTTCGTTTTAAACAAGCATAATAATAACTTAGCTACGAGACATTAATATAAAAAGGTTGAACATAACTTACAATGATTAAAAATAGCGTAGCGTTACACGGACAGAATTTCGACTTACACCCTTACAACATTCGCTAACATACCCTTATTATTAGAATTATAATTAAAATTAAAATATAAATTATAAATATAAATATATATTACTTCGTATGAATGAGAAGAAAAAAATGATTGTTGATGATCAGAATTCGGGTTGATTTATAGCCAGACTTGAAATTTGGGGCTCCGCGACTCGCGGCCAAATACCCTTAAAACTCCGCGAGTCGCGGAGAGGTATTTACAGTTTACACCCTTGGAGTTTCCTGCTGCCGACGGTTTTAAATATATATATATAATATATATATAATTAATATAATTAATTATATATTATATTATATTTATATATATAGTTAACTTGTAATTTTTAGTCCGTTGCGTCGAGCGTTAAGAATTGACTCTGGTCCCGGTTCCGGATTTTCGAACGTCCTCGCGTACAATTTAATATCTTGTACTTTGCGTTTTGAATCTTGTACTCTTGTGATTTTGAGACGTTTCTTATCAATAATTGGAACCTTTTTGATTGTCTTTTGTTCTTTTGAGCTTTTTGGTCGTTTGCGTCTTCAATTCGTCGAATCTGTCTTTTGTCTTCACCTTTTATTATTTAAACGAATATCACTTGTAAATAGAACAATTGCAACTAAAAGCTTGTCTTTCTTGAGGAATAATGCTATGAAATATATGTTCGTTTTTAGCATTATCACATTCTTAGTCTAGACACATCTTACTGGATTGATTGCATGAATAGTGTATAGACAAAATCCATATCTTAGCGTATCTGCTAATTCATATCTTAGCGTATCTGTTACTGTAGACTTTGCCTGACATATTCTGTAAATGTCTCCATAATCTACGGGATGTACTAAACATAAGTATTCTATGTAATTAGAATATCAACCGATATCCGAAAATTATTTCATATTGAAAAATCCTTTATTCAATCGTACGAAATGGAACTCGCCACTAGTTCAAGTCCCTCGGATTCCGACAGCTATTCCGATATGGAAAAACACTTGATCTCCGAAAGCAGTATAACCGAAATGGATCAACAAATCAGTCATCACCAATTCTGGATGAATTGGGGATGGGTTCATAGTCGACTTAATCAATGAATACGCGAAAAAGGCGATCCCTTCCATCAACCGAATTCACCTCTTGGTGAAGAACCTGAAGCACTTACCGGCGAACCAGTCTGAAACACCATTTTTTTCTCTCATTTCCAGAGTATCTGGTCATGACTATATCATAAGTTAGATTCTAAACCTTATTTTTTCGCTCGTTCCTACCGATAATCATCCTGGAATAATAGAAGAAGTCAACGAACTTCGCGCTCGAGTAACAACTTCGGAGAATATGGTGCAAAGATTACAAGCACCAGCAGCATCACCGGCATCAACAGTAGCACCAACAGCAACATCAACAGTACCATTACCACCATCAACAACAACATCCGCATTCCACACCTCAACATCATTACCAGTACCTCGAGCATCAACGTCATACGCATCATAGATACCAAGGAGTACCAACAACAATAACCGATGAAGTATTGATCCGTAACTTCATTGGAGAAACATTCTGTGGCGATTATGTAATCTCTAAAGTCTTAGGGATTATTTATTCTAGCTCAAACCAAAAAGCAAATGAGATTAATATCATATTAACTCACTAAATCCATGATTACATCTGAAGTAAATATATATGTATATATATTTTCATATAGATTGTAATTAAAAATTCTTTTGTACAAACTGTTAATGGTGAAAATATTTTAACCGGTAGGTAATACTCGAGAAATATTTAGATTTCACATTAATAAGTTACATTGTACATTCTTCGAATCTGATTCAACGGTCATTTACTATCCTACTTACATCCACAGATATACGAATCCGTTCACCACAGAATAACCATTTTCATTCAATTTCATATTTGGATTTTGACCTATCAGAATCCAACAAGTGGCAACAAAAATAAAATTTGTTAGAAACAAACAATTTAACTATGAGAAGAATTTTGATAAGAATCCACGCTAACTGTTCCTAGCTAACTGATTAATTCTGTATTACATTTTATTTTTCGCAATTTATTTATCGCAATTTAATTATCGCAATTTATTTATCACAATTTAAATTCTCGCAATTTTATTTATCGTCATTTAATTTCTGTTATTTATTTTACGCACTTTAAATATCGGGACACGTATACAAGGTTTTGACATATCATGTCGACACATCTATATATATTATTTGGAATAACCATAGACACTCTATATGCAGTAATGCTTGAGCTAGCTATACAGGGTTGAGGTTGATTCTAAATAATATATATACTTTGAGTTGTGATCGAGTCTGAGACATATATATAACGGGTCACGACACGTAATAATTAATTCGAATATTATATATTAAACTATATATGAATTGTTGAACTACTAGTTGTGGACTCCTAACTATGGACTAATGACATTGGACAATAAAATGAATTAAAATATTGATTATAACATATGAAACTAAACCTTTCTTCAAGTTTGCCACTTGATTTCATTTTAAACCTCATTTGTATCTTGATGATTACAATCCGCGTTCAAACCTTTCATGATTCTTGAAAACACTTCAACCGAGAGTATGAACCAACCGTACTTCATCTACGGAAGAAAAGATTGATGCATATAGTTATGCACCTGAAAACACTCGAAACCTGAGTAAACGTTTAACACGTATCTGTGCTAGCTTCTTTGGCATTGTTATTACCGAAAATAACATTGCAATTCTTTTTCAAATTAGCCAATTTTGTCACAGCTCCAGCAAATCAACTTCGATTTTCATTTGGATTAGCCTTATTATAACTTGAAATATAAGTTGCCTTTCGTCATCGTTATCGGAGAACCATTTATATTCCACCACATTAGCAGAAACTTGAAAGGATCCGTTCATATACATTATAAACGATTCACAATAGTTGATTACATCGCGAGGTATTTAACCTCTATATGATACATTTTACAAACATTGCATTCGTTTTTAAAAGACAAACTTTCTTTACAACGAAAGTTGACGGCATGCACACCATTTCATAATACATCCAACTATAATTGGCTTAATAATAATCTTGATGAACTCAATGACTCGAATGCAACGTCTTTCAAAATATGCCATGAATGACTCCAAGTAATATCCTTAAAATGAGCTAATGCACAGCGAAAGATTTCTTTAATACCTGAGAATAAACATGCTTTAAAGTGTCAACCAAAAGGTTGGTGAGTTCATAGGTTTATCATAACAATCATTTCAATATATTAATAGACCACAAGATTTCCGTTTATAAATATATGTACACTCGCAAGTGTATAAAAGTATTCTATAAGTTGTAGGTGTTATGCCCCGTACAAAACCATCGTGTACGAATCATCAACAACAGGATCATTACAAGGTTAAGTACTATATGCTGTAATTAAAGAAGTTGCATTCACGATAAAAAGGTGATGTCATAACCGACATCAAATGTTTTACATTTCAAAAGCATGCTTCACTAAGTAGAAGCAAATAATAAGTGTATGTGACCACAATGGTCGTTACAAGTCATAGTTCAAAAGTACGAATGTTTGAATGCAAAATAAAGTAGTTCATGCGATGACAACTCTAAGCAGCGGGTGTCTACAGCACGACTAGTACACAGCGGAAGCTAACCTCAAGCACCTGAGAAAAACATGCTTAAAATGTCAACACAAAGGTTGGTGAGCTATAGTTTAAGTATAACAGTATGTAAGGTAGGTCACGAGATTTCAGTGCTACAAAGAGCGTTTCAAAACAGTATGATAAAGTATATGTTAACCGTGGGCACTTGGTAACTAACTTAACGTTTATACCCCCTGAAAGTACACTTGGCAAGTGCGTATGTCTACGAAGTATTAAATACTCGTTAAATGCTAGCGCTACTAGCCCGAGTGGGGATGTCAAACCCTATGGATCCATATCTAAGATTCGCGTTCATGGTTCAAAAACCAATGATTAAACGTTACCGAGCTAAAGGGAATGTTTCTGCCGTTATATAACCCACACATATATAAGTTTAAGTACTTGTGCCTAGTATGTAAAACGTAAAATCCGCATGTATTCTCAGTTCCCAAAATAAGTTAAAGTAAAAAAGGGAATGCTATAACTCACAATGATAATGTAGTCGTAAAGTCGGTTCGAAAAAGGTGTGCAAGTAATCGGTCCGAAGGTCCTCAACCTAAGGCAAATAATACTAAGTCATTAAATTGTCTTAATAGGTTTAAAAGTATGTATTTAAGGTCTTAAGGGTCATCATCATTCATCATTAAACAAAAGGCGTAAGGTAGGTTTCGTTTATGAAAGTAGTTTAAAACAAAGTCTGAATTCAGTCAGTCACCACGGCCTCTACCCTTACTGAATTAAGGTGATACCAGTGGCCATGGCTCCGTCTATGAGTCCCTTAAGTGTGGTAAAATTTACAGAAGCAAACTCGTCTTGGTTTGACCGTGGCGACGGTCTAAGTGCGAGTAGGTCAGAAATTTCTGCACAACGTTAAAGGACATAGTGACGATCGGAGGGCCATAAATCCTAAACCGTAACTCGGATTAAGACGATTCCTATATGAAAAGTTATCTACTCGAAAAGTTCTATCTAAAAATCAAGGTTAGAACAGCCCAGGTCTACTGGTCTGTTACAGAAACATCAGATCAGTAGCTTTTGGACAGAAACAGTAAGTTTAAAAGGGTTCCGGTGGTCTTGGTGCTTGATGTTCATCATGGTTCTCATCCTTGATGCATATAGCTTCAAGTGTACAACTCATTGATGTATCTACATCATCTTAACCAAGTCTTGACCATCATAACCCTAGTGCAAGTCTAAAACATGAAGCACAACTCACTTAAGAGTTGCATGTAGTTTGATGAACCAAAGTTACATCAAAGTCTTAGGTTTGACACTTACATGAACTATAAGTCTAATAATAAGTTACAAACTTGAAAATGAACTTATGAAATCAAGATCTTAAAATGTAGAACATAGTTCTTAGTTAGATCTTGAAGATCCAAGACCCAAAAGTCTAGATCAAGCATAAGTATACAAAGTTATAATTAAAAAAGTTTCCTTTATATGTTCTTGAACTTTAAAGTTAACTTTAAGTTCAAGATTAATGAGATCAAAGTTAACTTGTAATATTTGACCAACAAGAACATAACTCATGAAATTAAAGTGCAAGAATGAAGTAGTAAACTAAGTAAACAAGTAATTTGTTCATGGTTGTTCATACTTTAAAGATTCAAACCAAAGTTTGATCTTTAGAAAGTAAACCTTAAAGTTTACTTCATGAACTTCAAGTATGATTTCAACACATGAACACTAATCTTTGAAACAATAAAAGAAGAATCATAAACTAGTAAGTTTATGTTCTTGTGTTCTTGATAAATACAAGATATTATGAAGAATCAAACTAGTAAGTTAATTCTTGTAACATGAAAGTAAGTAACAACAATTAACAAGACAAGTAGTTAAACAAAATCAAGAACAAGTAACAAACAACAAATGATGATGATGATTCATGTATGTATTTGGTTTTAAGACAAAGGGAAGAAGAAGAGAAAAATGTTCTTGTTACTTACAAAATGTAGAGAAAGATGACAGAAAATATGAGAGAAAAGTAAGATGTAAGTTTGAAATGAAGTATGTGTGTGAGATTACAAGTAAGTGAGGTAGTAAAAAAAAAACTCCTCTAAGGCCTATGGTGGCTGACGGTCAGCAGCATCCCAAGGGGGGGGGGGGAGGGATAAGTTTTGTGGATACTAGCATGCAAAGCTAAAAAGGTTGGTCACTTGGTGGTATGTGCATGGGGAGGAGAAGTAACAAGATTCCAAGGCTCATAACTAACTAGTTAGAGTTTGAAATGATACTTACATGGCTAAGTAGGCTAGTCAATCCACTTAAAAGGTAGGGTGGGCTTGGAAGCCCAATAACATAAGTCCATTTACTTTAAACAAGCCCAAGTTCAATAATTCACAAGTTAATCCATTTAAAGCCCAAGTAACTAACTAATAGTCTTAGTTAATTAAAATGATTAATAAAACTAATCATGAATGTAAATAATACTCTAAAAATATTATTCGTGAAAGTTCCGGGTGTCACAAAGATGTTTCGGGCACTTAAAAGTCAAGTTCGGGCAATCATGGAAACATGTAAATGTAATAACGTACATTCGTTTAATCACACGTATTAATAATAATAATTATTAATAAATAAACGTTGGAAATTCCAGGGTCGTTACATTACCCACCTGTTAAAGAAAATTTCGTCCCGAAATTTTAAGCTGAGGTAGATGGAGGAGTCGGGAAAAGGTGAGGATACTTCCGCATCATTTGTTCCTCTCGCTCCCAAGTAAACTCAGGTCCTCGTTTGGCATTCCATCGCACTCGGACGATTGGAATCTTGTTGCGTTTCAAAGTTTTGATCTCACGATCCATAATCTCAACTGGTTCTTCCACAAAGTGAAGTTTGTCGTCAATCGTGAGTTCTTCCAGTGGTATGATAAGTTCAGGTGCAGCAAGACACTTCTTCAAGTTTGACACATGGAAGGTAGGATGAACTGAGCTCAATTGTGCTGGTAGATCCAAACGGTAAGCAACGGGTCCAACACGTTCCAAGATCTCAAAAGGACCAATGTATCGTGGGTTTAACTTCCCACGTTTTCCAAAACGGATCACACCTTTCCAAGGTGCAACCTTCAACATTACATGATCACCAACGTTGAATTCAAAGTCCTTACGTTTAAGATCGGCATAACTCTTTTGACGATCGCGGGCAGTCTTAAGTCTAGCTTGGATCTGAGCAATCTTCTCCGTCGTTTCGTGGACTACCTCAGGTTCGGTGATTTGCTTTTCGCCTACTTCGGCCCAACAAATAGGAGATCGGCACTTGCGGCCATACAATACTTCAAAAGGTGCGGCATTAATGCTCGAGTGATAACTGTTGTTGTACGAGAATTCGGTGAGTGGCAAATACCTTTCCCAGGCCTTTCTGAAATTAATGACACATGCACGCAGCATGTCTTCCAAGGTCTGAATCGTTCGCTCACTTTGCCCGTCAGTCTGTGGATGATACGCAGTACTCATGTCGAGACGAGTTCCCATGGCTTCTTGCAAAGAACGCCAAAATCTAGAGGCAAAACGGGGATCGCGATCGGAGATGATCGATAAAGGTACACCGTGTCGTGATACAACCTCCTTAATGTATAATTGAGCAAGTCTTTCCATCGTATCAGTTTCCTTCATCGCTAGGAAGTGTGCAGATTTGGTAAGGCGGTCAACAATAACCCAAATAGTATCGTATCCGCCCACCGTCTTCGGCAGCTTAGTAATGAAATCCATTGTGATCCTTTCCCACTTCCATTGTGGGATTTCCAGCTGTTGAAGTAACCCAGAAGGTCTCTGATGTTCGGCCTTAACTTTTGAACAAGTCAAACACTTCCCAACATAAGTTGCAACGTCCTTCTTAAGATTCGGCCACCAATACTGTTCTTTAAGGTCGTGGTACATTTTGCCTGCTCCAGGGTGAATCGAATATCTCAATTTGTGTGCTTCATCAAGTATCAGGTTTCGTAGATCTCCATAAAAAGGTACCCAAATTCTTCAGGCATAACATCGGAGTCCAGACTCCCTAACCTCGAATCGAGAGACAAGTATGTTCAAATGTTCATGAGATATATTCTCCTCCTTGAGAGCCTCAACTTGGGCTACTCTGATCTGGCTGTTGAGGTTCGAATGGATGGTGATGTTCAGAGCCCTAACACGAAGAGGTGCCGTCCTCTCCTTTCGGCTTAAAGCGTCAGCTACAACATTGGCCTTGCCAGGGTGATAACGGAGTTCACAATCGTAGTCGTTGAGCGTCTCGATCCATCGACGTTGTCTCATATTTAGTTGCTTCTGATCAAAGATGTGCTGGAGACTCTTGTGATCGGTGAAGATAGTGCTCTTAGTTCCATACAAATAGTGTCTCCACAATTTAAGTGCAAAGACAACGGCTCCAAGTTCAAGATCATGTGTAGTGTAGTTCCGCTCGTGAATCTTCAATTGGCGGGAGGCATAGGCAATAACCTTTGATCGTTGCATCAGTACACAACCAAAACCACTCTTCGATGCATCACAATAAACAACAAAGTCATCACTGCCTTCAGGAAGTGATAGGATAGGTGCGGTGGTTAACTTCTTCTTCAAAGTTTGAAATGCTAATTCGTGTGCGGGTTCCCAAATGAACTTCTTGCCCTTGTGAGTCAGTGCGGTCAAAGGACGCGCAATCAGAGAAAATCCTTCGATGAATCTTCGGTAATAACCGGCGACACCTAGGAATTGGTGAATATGCGTCGGAGTAGTGGGGGTCTCCCACTTGCTGATGGCTTCAATCTTGGCGGGATCAACTTTGATACCCTGGTCGCTTACAACATGACCCAAAAATTGTACTTCCTTCAACCAAAATTCACACTTGGAGAATTTGGCGTAAAGTTGCTCTTGTCTTAAGAGTTCAAGCACTAATCGGAGGTGTTGCTCATGTTCTTCTTCACTCTTAGAGTAGATGAGGATATCATCTATGAAGACGATAACAAACTTGTCCAAGTAAGGCTTGCAGACACGATTCATGAGATCCATGAACACGGCAGGTGCATTTGTCAAACCGAATGGCATCACGAGGAACTCATAATGACCATAACGGGTTCTGAATGCAGTCTTCATCACGTCACTTTCCTTCACCCTCAACTGGTGATAGCCGGATCGCAAATCGATCTTTGAGTAGACACTCGATCCTTGTAATTGATCAAAAAGATCGTCAATTCGTGGAAGAGGATACCGATTCTTGATAGTCAATTTGTTGAGTTCATGGTAGTCGATACACATACGGAAGGATCCATCCTTCTTCTTCACAAACAACACAGGTGCGCCCCAAGGCGAGAAACTTGGTTGAATAAATCCTCGGTCTAACAGCTCTTGTAGTTGACTCTGTAATTCTTGCATCTCGGAAGGTGCGAGTCTATAAGGTGCACGAGCTACAGGTGCTACTCCTGGCACTAAATCAATCTGAAACTCTACAGCTCTCTGCGGCGGCAATCCAGGCAATTCCTCTGGGAAGACATCGGAAAATTCGTTCACAATTCAAACGTCGTTCACGCTCTTCACCTCAGTTTCTACCGCTTTCACATGTGCTAGGACAGCAAAACGTCCCTTCTTCATAATCTTTTGCGCTTTCACGCAACTAATGAGGTTCAACTTCGAGGTACATCTCTCTCCATAGATAACCAGTGGTTCGCCATCTCCTTGTGGTATGCGAAGTGATTTATCTCCACAGATAATATCAGCCTTTGTCTTGCTCAACCAATCCATACCGACGATCACGTCAAAACTTCCCAGTTTGATAGGTATCAAATCAATTTCGAAATCTGCACCAGCTATGTTGATAATAGCTCCACGACTAATATGGTCAACTTTTTCAAGTTTACCGTTCACTACCTCGACAAGCATACTTTCCTTTAAAGGAACTAACGACCAATCTAACTTATCGCAAAAATGTCTACATACGTAACTTCTATCGGCACCAATATCAAATAGGACAGAAGCTAAGAGATTGTTGATTTTGAATATACCTGTCACCAAGTCGGGGTTATCGCGTGCATCCCTTGCATTAACATTGAAGGCTCTACCTCGGGGTGGTCCTCCGTCTTTTCGCTTGTTTGGGCAAGCGTTTCTGAAATGGCCCGTCTGCCCACATTCGTAGCACTTCTTCGGTCCATTGGTGTTCGGTTTCCCATTCAAAGTGGTGACCTTGCAGTCCTTTCCGATATGCCCAGACCGTTGGCACTTCTCACAGACAACATTGCAATATCCAGTATGGTGCTTGTAGCACCTCTTGCATTGTGGTAAGGTTCCTTTGTAGTTCGGGTTGGTGTTGGTGTTGTTGTTGGGATTGGGGTTTCCACCGTTGTTGTGCCTCTTGGCGGGGGTCTGATCGTAGTTTCTCCCCCTGTTATTGTTGTTGTTGTGGTTGTTGTGGTTGTTATCTCATTTCCTCTTTTCGCTACTACCAGCTTCAAACTTAGCCTTCTCCGGCTCATCAATAAGAATCTGATTCATGAGAGTATGCGCCATGCGCATTGCTTCGGGAACATTCGGTGGTTTGGATGAGGTGACATTTCCTTTGATGGACTTAGGGAGTCCCGAGAAGTATTTCTCCATGCGCTTGAATTCGGGGGTGACCATGGTCGGACACATCAGTGCTAACTCCAAAAACCTACGATTGTAACTGTTAAGGTCGTTCCCTACGGCCTTCAACTGCATGAATTCAATTTCCATCTTCTGAATTTCGGTTCTCGGACAATACTCATCAATCATAGCCGCCTTGAATTCCTCCCATGGCGTAGTATACGCCTCATCGATACCTTTCGCTTAAGCTAACGTGTTCCACCACGTTAGCGCGCCGTCTGATAGCGTGCAAGATGCAAACTTGGTCTTATTGTCCTCCGAACAGTTGCTAACTCGGAATACTGATTCAAGTTTCTCGAACCATCTGGTGAGACCAACTGGTCCCTCGGTGCCGCTGAAGTTATGCAGTTTGCAGCTCTGGAATTCCTTGTATGTATACCCATTTCGAACGGGTGGAATAACCGGTGGTGGTGGCGGTGGAGCTTCGAGATTTCTTTCTGCTAGGGCTGCAGCAACCCGTTCGTTGATCATGTCCTCAATCTGGGCGGCGGTAGGTGTGGATCTTCCATTAGCCATGGTATTCTAAACAAAATTTTGACTCAAGTCAAAATCCAGTATGCAAGTAGTAATAATACAGTATATAGTGACCAACATGGAATCAAAACATCACATGTTATTAAATAATGCATCTAGGTACAAATACCACAGAATCATCGTACAGCAATGTAAATAGAACATCGTACAAGAATTAAATAACGCAAAGTTCCATTCATTAATAATAATAAGTTTCATACATCTGAATAAGTTCGTACAATACATATGAAATACATGAAACTATATCTAGATAACATCATGAAATCTAAATACAAGGTCCTACGGTGAAGGCGGGTGAACTGCTCCTCGATCCAACTGCTCCTCGAGCTCAGTGACTCGAGCTCGGAGAGTCTCAACCTCCCTCATCAGTCCCTCGTTAGAGGGAGCTGGTGGGGCAGGCGGTGCAGGTGGGGCGGGTGGTGCGGGTGGTGCCGGTGGTGCTGATGTAGACGGTCCGGCTCCGGATGTAGACGGTACGTTCCTAGATGTAAGTGGTCCGTATCTAAATCTAGGTGGTACGGTTCCAGGAATAGTCAATACGTAACGGGGAACCTTACGTATCTGTGGGTCGGTAGGGTATGGCACAACTCGTTTACGAGTGGTAACCCTACGACGATGGCCAAATGCGTCAGTAAAAGCACGACCTCCATTCACCCCTGGAATGACGGTGCCGTCAAAACGGTACCGCTTCTTCGGTGGGGTGGAGGGTGCTAGAATAGGTCTATCAGCAGGATCCTCATCATCGCTGGAGTCGTCTGATGATGAAGAATCGGCGGATGATAAGTCATCCGAATCGTGTGGTGGTGACACTGGTGGCTGAGCTGGTAATCCGAAGCATCCGAAGGCGGCCAACATCTGCCTGTGTCTGCCTGGCCGAATCACGACTAAACGTCCGTCGGGAGTGCGTCGGCAAGGCGTGCGCATGTGGTTACGAAACGGCCCTTCCCCGAACTCTGCGGGGATCTCAATACCACCAATGCGGGGCTGTGACCTCGAGGGTCCGGGAGCAGACACTGGGGCAGGTGCACTAGTACCAGCTCCGGAAGTGGAAGCGCCGGGATCACTAGTGGGTGTCGGGGCCGGTGTATCGGCAGTAGCAGCAGCAGGTGTAGCAGTAGGTAGGGCGACGGGGTCTGAGTCTGTACAGCCCGAAATGCCAGCAGGTGGAACATCCGACATCTAAACAAGGAAAAATAAATTTTCCATGTCAGTATGTCATAAATCAAGCAAATAATAGGCCAACAGTTTAAATCATGTATAACGGTAACTAGCATGGCAATAACAGTAATTCGTATGAAGGTAGCATGCAATCGAAAGCAAGTAGCATCATGCAGTAGTGAACTCATGTAGTAGCATACGGCATATAGCGGAAAAAGTAAGCAGTAGCATGCAGTAAATTCAGCGGAAACAAGTAAACTAGCAAGTTGTAGACTAGTCCTATTAGTGAATCCTACTCGGGTCGGTCTTAGACTCACTAATGCAACCTAATTCCCTACAACCAATGCTCTGATACCAAATGTTATGCCCCGTACAAAACCATCGTGTACGAATCATCAACAACAGGATCATTACAAGGTTAAGTACTATATGTTGTAATTAAAGAAGTTGCATTCACGATAAAAAGGTGATGTCATAACTGACATCAAA
Organism: Rutidosis leptorrhynchoides; assembly: GCF_046630445.1. Taxonomy (NCBI): domain Eukaryota; kingdom Viridiplantae; phylum Streptophyta; class Magnoliopsida; order Asterales; family Asteraceae; genus Rutidosis; species Rutidosis leptorrhynchoides. The sequence goes on from NC_092333.1 coordinate 559,880,255, forward strand.
TGTTTTACATTTCAAAAGCATGCTTCACTAAGTAGAAGCAAATAATAAGTGTGTTTGACCACAATGGTCGTTACAAGTCATAGTTCAAAAGTATGAATGTTTGAATGCAAAATAAAGTAGTTCATGCGATGACAACTCTAAGCAGCGGGTGTCTACAGCACGACTAGTACACAGCGGAAGCTAACCTCAAGCACCTGAGAAAACATGCTTAAAAACGTCAACACAAAGGTTGGTGAGCTATAGTTTAAGTATAACAGTATGTAAGGTAGGCCACGAGATTTCAGTGCTACAAAGAGTGTTTCAAAACAGTATGATAAAGTATATGTTAACCGTGGGCACTTGGTAACTAACTTAACGTTTATACCCCCTGAAAGTACACTTGGCAAGTGCGTATGTCTACGAAGTATTAAACACTCATTAAATGCTAGCGCTACTAGCCCGAGTGGGGATGTTAAACCCTATGGATCCATATCTAAGATTCGCGTTAATGGTTCAAAAACCAATGATTAAACGTTACCGAGCTAAAGGGAATGTTTCTGCCGTTATATAACCCACACATATATAAGTTTAAGTACTCGTGCCTAGTATGTAAAACGTAAAATCCGCATGTATTCTCAGTTCCCAAAATAAGTTAAAGTAAAAAGGGAATGCTATAACTCACAATGATAATGTAGTCGTAAAGTCGGTTCGGAAAAGGTGTGCAAGTAATCGGTCCGAAGGTCCTCAACCTAAGGCAAATAATACTAAGTCAGTAAATCGTCTTAATAGGTTTAAAAGTATGTATTTAAAGTCTTAAGGGTCATCATCATTCATCATTAAACAAAAGGCGTAAGGTAGGTTTCGTTTATGAAAGTAGTTTAAAACAAAGTCTGACTTTAGTCAGTCACCACGGCCCTTACCCTTACTAAATTAAGGTGAGACCAGTGGCCATGGCTCCATCTATGAGTCCCTTGAGTGTGGTAAAATTTACAGAAGCAAACTCGTCTTGGTTTGACCGTGGCGACGGTCTAAGTGCGATTAGGTCAGAAATTTCTGCACAACGTTAAAGGACATAGTGACGATCGGAGGGCCATAAATCCTAAACCATAACTCGGATTAAGATGAGTCCTATATGAAAAGTTATCTACTCGAAAAGTTCTATCTAAAAATGAAGGTTAGAGCAGCCCAGGTCTACTGGTCTGTTACAGAAACATCAGATCAGTAGCTTTTGGACAGAAACAGTAAGTTTAAAAGGGTTCCGGTGGTCTTGGTGCTTGATGTTCATCATGGTTCTCATCCTTGATGCATATAGCTTCAAGTGTACAACTCATTGATGTATCTACATCATCTTAACCAAGCCTTGACCATCATAACCCTAGTGCAAGTCTAAGACATGAAGCACAACTCACTTAAGAGTTGCATGTAGTTTGATGAACCAAAGTTACATCAAAGTCTTAGGTTTGACACTTACATGAACTATAAGTCTAATAATAAGTTGCAAACTTGAAAATGAACTTATGAAATCAAGATCTTAAAATGTAGAACATAGTTCTTAGTTAGATCTTGAAGATCCAAGACCCAAAAGTCTAGATCAAGCATAAGTATACAAAGTTATAATTAAAAAAGTTTCCTTTATATGTTCTTGAACTTTAAAGTTAACTTTAAGTTCAAGATTAATGAGATCAAAGTTAACTTGTAACATTTGACCAACAAGAACATAACTCATGAAATTAAAGTGCAAGAATGAAGTAGTAAACTAAGTAAACAAGTAATTTGTTCATGGTTGTTCATACTTTAAAGATTCAAACCAAAGTTTGATCTTTAGAAAGTAAACCTTAAAGTTTACTTCATGAACTTCAAGTATGATTTCAACACATGAACACTAATCTTTGAAACAATAAAAGAAGAATCATAAACTAGTAAGTTTATGTTCTTGTGTTCTTGATAAATACAAGATATTATGAAGAATCAAACTAGTAAGTTAATTCTTGTAACATGAAAGTAAGTAACAACAATTAACAAGACAAGTAGTTAAACAAAATCAAGAACAATTAACAAACAACAAATGATGATGATGATTCATGTATGTATTTGGTTTTAAGACAAAGGGAAGAAGAAGAGAAAAATGTTCTTGTTACTTACAAAATGTAGAGAAAGATGACAGAAAATATGAGAGAAAAGTAAGATGTAAGTTTGAAATGAAGTATGTGTGTGAGATTACAAGTAAGTGAGGTAGTAAAAAAAAATAAAACTCCTCTAAGGCCTATGGTGGCCGATGGTCAGCAGCATCCTAAGGGGGGGGGGGGGAGGGATAAGTTTTGTGGATACTAGCATGCAAAGCTAAAAAGGTTGGTCACTTGGTGGTATGTGCATGGGGAGGAGAAGTAACAAGATTCCAAGGTTCATAACTAACTAGTTAGAGTTTGAAATGATACTTACATGACTAAGTAGGCTAGTCAATCCACTTAAAAGGTAGGGTGGGCTTGGAAGCCCAATAACATAAGTCCATTTACTTTAAACAAGCCCAAGTTCAATAATTCACAAGTTAATCCATTTAAAGCCCAAGTAACTAACTAATAGTCTTAGTTAATTAAAATGATTAATAAAACTAATCATGAATGTAAATAATACTCTAAAAATATTATTCGTGAAAGTTCCGGGTGTCACAAAGACGTTTCGGGCACTTAAAAGTCAAGTTCGGGCAATCATGGCAACATGTAAATGTAATAACGTACATTCGTTTAATCACATGTATTAATAATAATAATTATTAATAAATAAACGTTGGAAATTCCAGGGTCGTTAAAGTAGGCACCCGGTAACAAGCCTTAACGTTCATGTTTTACCCTCTAAAGTATACCAGATCAGGTGTGTTTAAAATAACCTCGAAGTACTAAAGCATCCCATAGTCAGGATGGGGTTTGTCAGGCCCAATAGATCTATCTTTAGGATTCGCGCCTACTGTACATAGACAAGTAGTTTAATGTTACCAAGCTAAGGGTATATTTCTGGTTTAAACCCACGTAGAATTAGTTTTAGTACTTGTGCCTATTTCGTAAAACATTTATAAAAACAGCGCATGTATTCTCAGTCTCAAAAATATATATAAAAGGGAGCAAATGAAACTCACCATACTGTATTTCGTAGTAAAAATACATATAACGTCATTTAACAAGAGCAAGTTTGGCCTCGGATTCACGAACGTATCAATATTGAGATTCAATATTGCAGGAAAGTACGTAGACGCAACGGAGATGATAAACACTAGATTGACCTCACGAACATACCCATGAACCATACCCATCACCTCCATAGCTATAACCCATAATTTCCTTAGCTTCGACTCATTCAAAAAAACTATTTTGAAATCACTCGGACAGCACTCCGTCGTAATATTTTATGTATACTAATAATATCTTGAAATAATACAGAGCAAATATATATATATATATATATATATATATATATATATATATATATATATATATAAATCGATTGAGAGAGTTTAGAGAAATATATTTTCAAGTTTCTATAAAATAATGAAACCTATTGAATTCTATTTATAATAGATTTTTGAATTATTAAAGTGAATTATTAAAGTATGAATTATTAAAGTGAATTATTAAAGTATGAATTATTAAAGTGAATTATTAAAGTGAATTATTAAAGTATGAATTATTAAAGTGAATTATTAAAGTATGAATTATTAAAGTGAATTATTAAAGTATGAATTCTTAAAGTGAATTATTAAAGTATGAATTATTAAAGTGAATTATTAAAGTTAAAGTAAAGTAAAAGTAAAGTAAAGGTAAAGTTAAAGTATAGTAAAAGTATAAAAACTATGTATGTATAATACGCGTATAAATATATATAATATTAATTTAAATCATTATATATATTTAATGAAATAAAATATAAATATCGTTATATTTATTATACTGGTTAAGTAATGAGTTGTCAAAAGTGATTCTAGATATTTATAAAAGTTATATACATTTTAATAATAAAGTTCTTTTTAAACTGAAAACGTCTTTGTACGTTTGAAAATAGATTAATATAATATTATGGAAACCAATTCTCCACTAATGTCACACCCCCAAAATGGACCAGGGGTAATTGTGACCAATCATATCATAACACAGTTGTATAAGCGAGAACGACTCTAAATGAGACGTTTTATTTATTAAATAAACAGCGGAAGCATTATTCAAAGTTTTACATCATAAGAGTACAGTAAATGGAAAATGTCTTAAACAAAATGATAAACATGAATGATGGACTCCATGCAAGCAGCAAAGCATACATCAATCATCTAGTAGCAAGTAGCAGCTAGCTCAATCATCACCTGAGACAAAACACGCTTAAAGTGTCAACCAAAAAGGTTGAGTGAAATTCATAGGTTTATAAATAATATCCAAAGTTTTAGACCATAAGATTTAGTTTAAAGTTGATTGATATAGAAATATCAATATAAAAGTGTTGCTGCATTTTGTAATATCGCTACTAAACAAGTTTACCCTATGACACCTTGTACTGTCAGTGTCGTGGAATCATTATTATGTAACCAAAGACCAACGGTCGAATGGTTAGAGACGTTACTCTCAATAGGCCTACTCACAATAATTAAGTTTGCATTTAAACGTAGCAATTAACTATATTACGGTAGGGATTTAGCATGAATCAAAGCATGACAGCATAGTTAACAATTTAGTACTTGTGTTTAAGCGTAAAACAGTTATAAAGCAAGCATGTGTCTCACCCCAAAAGTTATAAAACAGTTATGAAACAGTAAAAAGTGGGGCTATGAAGTTCACCTTAATAGCACACGAAAGAATTGATCGGAAGGACGTGACCGAGATCTCAACCTAGAGATAGAACGTATGATCAGACATTGCCTAACAGACAATAGTATATAGTACTATATTGATAGTAATGGTTCACTAAAGAATTTCCATTTTCGGAAGGTTACTATTTATGGAAAGTTTCCACTTATAGTAATTTTCCAATTTTAGAAAGTTCGGGTTAATCTTTAACAAGACGTTGTATAACTTTACTCAAACTTCGTTGCTATCAAATAAGTCAGGAATGACCAGATGTAACTGGGGGCCCAGGATTCTTGACCAGAATCTAAGTCATGGCATTCGAGATCCACAAGCTTACCCATAAATGGCAACCTAGACATCATTCACTTACGACCGTGAGTAGCGATGAAGTTCACATGAATTATACATTATCTTTGATTAACCTTCACTTTAGGTGTATACACACAACGAATTATTAATGTACTTAATAATTATATATGTGATAATATAACCTAAGTTTTATTTAATATTTAGTTATTATACCTTAGTATGTCTTATATATATTAAATATAATTACCTTTAAATAAATACCTAAATTACTTCAAAAATAATAGTGTTTTATTAATCAAACATTATTCAAAAATGTCTAAATACTAAATTAAATATCTAAAAATTACATACATAATTTTTATAGTCTTAGTTAATCATATAGATTAGTAGAAAAATTTAAGAAAACGTTTTTATTATATTTTTGTATTTATTTTTGTTTTTACCCTTAATGTATTCACAAAACAATTTTAATTCTACATAATTACTAAATAAACCCAAATAATTATTTTTATAATTTTCATAAGTTTCTATCAGTCTAATAACCTGTAGAAAAATATTTAAAAAATATTTTTTTATTTTTTTATATTTATTCTTAATTTACCTTGGAATTACATAATAATAGAGTTTAATTATATAATAAATACCAATTCGACCCAAGTAATTATTTTTATAATTTTTTTAGATCCATATAAGTTTTAAAAACTCAGAAAAAAATTATATATATTTTATTTTTGGTTAAAAGTATTTATTACGAATTTTACATTGTTTTTACTTTTAAACACTACATAATTCGTATTTAATTATAAATAATATTCCATAAATTATCAAAATTATTTTTAAGCATCATAACACTTATAATACTAGTTATAACATATAAACATAATTAATTTCAAATTTTACAAAGAATATACAATAAATATAAATATAAATGACAATATTGAAAAAAATTAATAAAAATAGAAAGTACCTCAAATTTTCTTTAAGGTTTTGAGAGAATAACTTAAGTTTTTGTGTTTGGTAAGAAAAAATGAATGAGGAGCCATGTATTTATAGGTAAAAAATGGTTGGTGAAAAGAAAAAAATAATAAAATAAAGGTGCCAATTTTGACAAAATAATAAAAACATGTTAAAAATGTTTTTAATAAGTTTTTGTTTTTGAAAATATTTAGTCAAAATTCATGGGCTCATTATTTAATTTATAAAAAAAAATCTTATTTCTTTTTATTTTTATTTTTTTTATAAGCTAAAAATATATATAATGATTAAAATAACTTATCATTTAATTAATAATTATGTTACATATAGTTTTAAATATAATACTCATTAATATTAACTAAAGTTATTTTATATAATTAGTATAAACTTTAGTTAACAGAACATGTCGACTAAAAATAAATATTTGATCAACGTCGAATTTAATTACGTATGGATAACAACCCTATAGTCAAATTAGTCAATTCAGGTATGGAAATATGAGGGTTGTTATAGTACCTACCCGTTAAAAGAAATTTCGTCTCGAAATTTAGTTGTTGCCATTAATCGGTGTTGTTCGTACATAGACGAGGATATTTACGTTTTATTTGGTTTTCACATTCCCATGTATGCTCGGGGCCTTGCGTGAATTCCAACGGATAGAATATTGTTCTGTTTCAGGAATTAAAATCATACATACCATAATTTCTACAAGTTCTTCTACGAAGTGCATTTTATTATTAATGCGGAGATCATTCAAAATAATGATGTTATACAAGTCATTTCAGTAAATTGGATATATAAAATGTGTTATGAATAATATCGAGCTCATTTAAACCTTGAGCATTTATGCCACAATGTTAGGGTAGACAAAACAGAGAGTAGTTCATGAAAATTATGAAGTTTGATAGAGATCATCATTGTTTACAACGAGAATATTGTAATGATAAATATAAGTTGAAGAATAAAGTTTTATCACTATTGAATAATATGGATAGAACGATTCGATTATAGAAAGAGTATAAACGAAGCTATCGTAAAAGAGTGAATGAGTAAATTAAATGTTTGCCTTAACTTTTGACGTAGTCACGATTGATTTCTGGAATTCAAGGGATTAAAGGAAATCTTCGTAATCTATAAGATTTGATTATCCGGTATTTACGTAATTTTGGGATTTCTTTGATTAAATGCGGTGAATTGCCTCGATTGCTGTGTTTAGAAATTTTACTATAAATTAGCTTCTTCCGTTTCATTATCTTCACCACTTCTATACTTTCTTCCTAGATTCATACTTCCAAAAGATTTGTTAATATGCTCAATCCCGTATTGATATTTGTTATTATATTGACCATATATGCAGTCATGCTTCTTTTTCTTTTACCACCAGAGGAATCTGTTTACTTCTACTATGCTCTTGGGGTTATAGTGTTTTTAATTCTCCCGTGTCTTTATGTTGCTATACGCATTGATATACACGATTTGTAATTTCCGTGTTGTTATCGGGCTTTGTATTTTCTCTTATATGTCGGAGCTCTTTACCTTTTTATTCTGCTCTCGACTCTAAGTTAAGCGAGTAATGGTCCAGAATTTGTAGGTATGAAGTTTCGAATAAACCTAATGTTCTAAGCGTAATATCACGATTTGATTTGGTAAATTACCAGAATTACTGAGGATAGAACTATCAAGAATATATGTTCTTGATATGTTCAGAGATTAAGTACAATGTACGAGTCGTGTAACATGGCAAATAATGATTATAAAGTCTATGAATCATCATCTTCCATTAAAAATTTAGCATGACTTACTGTAATATAATCACGTTGGCCTGACGTCATTATATTATACTAACTCATGCTTCAATTTCCAACATTTCTTCAAAACATTTATAATTTAAACTTGAATTTTACTGAATATAGAAACTAAAATAGTTTCCTTTATAAAGATATCGCAAAGAGATACTTAATTGTGGACAAGAATCGTTATGAAAATATCTTCAAAAATATAGAGGATATTTATAACGACATTTTAGAATTTCTAAGTTCGAAGGTTGATGAAGAAAAATTTTTCGCAAGCTTTTAACATAACTTCGGAGCAAGATATTCTCTAAAGATTTCATCGGATCCAGAATTACTTGGATTCTTTGAATATAGGGTTTGGTCCTTGTATTTGTCATTGGTCTCCTCCATGGTTAGCTCAATCCGTTTTTCAGTTCCAAATTTTCTTTTGAGCTTTTCCAACGTACCATTCTTTATTATCAAACTTTTGGCCATTGAGACCATCTACAATTTTGCTGTTTCCTCTGCATTTAATGCAGCCATATTTGATTCATCGGTTATCAATCCGAGATGGTTTCAAGAAATTTCATTTTTAGATGATTAAACGCTGATTGTAATCGTCAACGGATCTAATAGTTGATGAATAGGCGTTGTTGATTTCAAAAGTAATGAACGATAATTTCGGTGGTTTGATGTGATAATTCATCATAGAATACAAATGAATATAATTCATGAATGTAGTGATCTTTAGGAAGATTACACTTGCTAAAGCTTTACTTGGATTCCGTTATGTCCAAATTAGAATAGGTAAATAAATTTGTATGAAAATGGTTGTTCTTTAGTGAACGGATACATATGTGGATGTAAGTAGTATAGTTACTAATTATTGAATCAGAATTTGAAGAATGTACACTGTAAGATATTGATGTGAGATATAAATATTTCTCGGGTTTTACCTACCCGTTAAAATATTTTCACAATTAACAGTTTGTACAAAAGGATTTTTAATTACAATCTTTATGAAGATATACGTTCATATATGTATTCTTCACGTATAATATAGATTTAATGAGTTAATATACTATTAAAATCATTTGATTTTCGGTTGAAGCGAGAATAAATAATCTTCAAAACTTGAGAGATTACATAATCATCGCAGAATCTTTATTTAATGAAGTTATGAATCAATACTCCATCGTTCATTGTTATTGATATACCTCGGTATATGATGTTGATGCTCGTGGAATTCTTGTGAAATTCACAAGGCACGAATGATGTTTTCTAAAGAGTTTTGAGTACATCGAAAATGAAAGTGTAAAACCAAACATGTATTTGAATAATACACTTAGTTTATTATGAAATGGAGTTTATTGCGATGAAGCAGTGATTAACGAGGAATGTATATCATAGCATATTAGTGATATGAATTAACCAAGTAGTACATACTATTTAAGATTCACACGTAATAGCTTAATACGAAAATATTTATTATTGTTCCAAACCATATATATATATATATATATATATATATATATATATATATATATATATATATATATATATATATATATATATATAAAGTATACATATATAATTTTCAGGAAGAATGAGTCAATACATCTTAACTCATTATTACTAATATTCCTTGGTATCTATGGGGCGTATGATGTTGATATCTGAGGTACAGATTATGGTGTTTGTTGTTGGTGAAGCTGATGTTGTTGGTGGTGATGCTGGTTATGCTGCTGGTGCTGCTGCTGGTGCTCGTAGGTTTCGCACCATATTCTCCAGAGCCACCACTCGAGCACGAAGCTCATTGACTTCTTCTATTATTCCGGGGTGATTGGCGGTTCGGACAAGTGGATGAATAAGATCTAGAATTTTAGATATTATATATTCGTGACTGGATACCCTGGAAATGAGGGTGAAAATAGTGTTCCGAACGGATTCACCGGTAAGTGCTTCTGGTTCTTCACCAAGAGGTGAATTCGGTTGGTGGAAGGGATCACCTTCTTCTTGTCTCCATTGATTAAGTTTACTACGAACCCATCCCCAATTCATCCAAAATAGATGATGACTAATTGGTTGGTTCATTCCGGTTACGCTGCCATTGGAGCTCGAGGAGTTAGTGGAATCATGTGAGAAATCCATATTATCTGATCGGAATAAGGGTTTTTGTTATGAGATGAGTGTTGAATATTGAATGATATATTTGTCTTCTTGATATACGTATATATAGCAAAAAGATTTCCGTAATTTACGGAGGAAATTTAGGAAAAGTGTTAGACAAAGTTTATTAAGATAGATATGATAAGATATAATAAGATATGATGTGTCTATAATCCAATAATAGCAGTATGACGTGTCGAGATCATAAAATGATAAGTATGTAATCTGATAATCTTTCGATTAAAGACTTTTAATTCGTAATGGCCTATTCAGGTCTAGGGGCTTGAGCTATAGGATCCTTTAAATCGGTAATCCAAACCCTTCCATTCTAGAGTTTCGTAGACGCCATCCGTCAAGAAAATTCAATAACGAGAAATAAAAGGTATAAAAGTAATGAATATGAGTAGTGATGACATTATAATGTCTTTGAGATTCTCGATAACTCAATGACATTTTTCGGTTCGCAAACTGATGCATAAAGGCATAAAGCATATAGGTACGTGATATAACAGGGAGTTATATACGTTTGAGTATGAATAGTAACAAATATAGGAGTTTCAAAAATTCATAGATAATATTTCATGTAATACATATGTAATACACAAAACCATGATAAATGACATAGGAATGTCGAGAACGGTGTCGCATTTAAATGTGGTGGCGGAATTGAATACTACTTAGGAGAATGAGCAGAGTTCTTAGATTGGCTCGGCATTCTAAGATAAGTAAAGTTTCTAAAGTATAGTGTAGCATTTAACAGTTAAAGACAACAATTAAAGGCACTATAGTCAAAGGAAGTTGTAGTCCTACATTGCTAAGGTACCTAATTGTATAAGGCACACATAAGATGCAATCCTGGTTCTCTACAACAACCTGCTCTGATACCAATCTGTCACACCCCCAAAATGGACCAGGGGTAATTGTGACCAATCATATCATAACACAGTTGTATAAGCGAGAACGACTCTAAATGAGACGTTTTATTTATTAAATAAACAGCGGAAGCATTATTCAAAGTTTTACATCATAAGAGTACAGTAAATGGAAAATGTCTTAAACAAAATGATAAATATGAATGATGGACTCCATGCAAGCAGCAAAGCATACATCAATCATCTAGTAGCAAGTAGCAGCTAGCTCAATCATCACCTGAGACAAAACACGCTTAAAGTGTCAACCAAAAAGGTTGAGTGAAATTCATAGGTTTATAAATAATATCCAAAGTTTTAGACCACAAGATTTAGTTTAAAGTTGATTGATATAGAAATATCAATCTAAAAGTGTTGCTGCATTTTGTAATATCGCTACTAAACAAGTTTACCCTATGACACCTTGTACTGTCAGTGTCGTGGAATCATTATTATGTAACCAAAGACCAACGGTCGAATGGTTAGAGACGTTACTCTCAATAGGCCTACTCACAATAATTAAGTTTGCATTTAAACGTAGCAATTAATGATATTACGGTAGGGATTTAGCATGAATCAAAGCATGACAGCATAGTTAACAATTTAGTACTTGTGTCTAAGCGTAAAACAGTTATAAAGCAAGCATGTGTCTCACCCCAAAAGTTATAAAACAGTAAAAAGTGGGGCTATGAAGTTCACCTTAATAGCACACGAAAGAATTGATCGGAAGGACGTGACCGAGATCTCAACCTAGAGATAGAACGTATGATCAGACATTGCCTAACAGACAATAGTATATAGTACTATATTGATAGTAATGGTTCACTAAAGAATTTCCATTTTCGGAAGGTTACTATTTATGGAAAGTTTCCACTTATAGTAATTTTCCAATTTTAGAAAGTTCGGGTTAATCTTTAGCAAGACGTTGTATAACTTTACTCAAACTTCGTTGCTATCAAATAAGTCAGGAATGACCAGATGTAACCGGGGCCCCAGGATTCTTGACCAGAATCTAAGTCATGGCATTTGAGATCCACAAGCTTACCCATAAATGGCAACCTAGACATCATTCACTTACGACCGTGAGTAGCGATGAAGTTCACATGAATTATACATTATCTTTGATTAACCTTCACTTTAGGTGTATACACACAACGAATTATTAATGTACTTAATAATTATATATGTGATAATATAACCTAAGTTTTATTTAATATTTAGTTATTATACCTTAGTATGTCTTATATATATTAAGTATAATTACCTTTAAATAAATACCTAAATTACTTCAAAAATAATAGTGTTTTATTAATCGAACATTATTCAAAAATGTCTAAATAATAAATTAAATATCTAAAAATTACATACATAATTTTTATAGTCTTAGTTAATCATATAGATTAGTAGAAAAATTTAAGAAAATGTTTTTATTATATTTTTGTATTTATTTTTGTTTTTACCCTTAATGTATTCACAAAACAATTTTAATTCTACATAATTACTAAATAAACCCAAATAATTATTTTTATAATTTTTATAAGTTTCTATCAGTCTAATAAACTGTAGAAAAATATTTAAAAAAATATTTTTTTAATATTTTATATTTATTCTTAATTTACCTTCGAATTACATAATAATAGAGTTTAATTATATAATAAATACCAATTCAACCCAAGTAATTATTTTTATAATTTTTTCAGATCTATATAAGTTTTAAAAACTCATAAAAAATTATATAAATTTTATTTTTGGTTAAAAGTATTTATTACGAATTTTACATTGTTTTTACTTTTAAACACTACATAATTCGTATTTAATTATAAATAATATTCCATAAATTATCAAAATTATTTTTATGCATCATAACACTTATAATACTAATTATAACATATAAACATAATTAATTTCGAATTTTACAAAGAATATACAATAAATATATATATAAATGACAATATTGAAAAAAATTAATAAAAATAGAAAGTACCTCAAATTTTCTTCAAGGTTTTGAGAGAATAACTTAAGTTTTTGTGTTTGGCAAGAAAAAATGAATGAGGAGCCATGTATTTATAGGTAAAAAATGGTTGGTGAAAAGAAAAAAAAATAATAAAATAAAGGTGCCAATTTTGACAAAATAATAAAAACATGTTAAAAATGTTTTTAATAAGTTTTTGTTTTTGAAAATATTTAGTCAAAATTCATGGGCTCATTATTTAATTTATAAAAAAAATCTTATTTCTTTTTATTTTTATTTTTTTTATAAGCTAAAAATATATATAATGATTAAAATAACTTATTATTTAATTAATAATTATGTTACATATAGTTTTAAATATAATACTCATTAATATTAACTAAAGTTATTTTATATAATTAGTGTAAACTTTAGTTAACAGAACATGTCGACTAAAAATAAATATTTGATCAACGTCGAATTTAATTACGTATGGATAACAACCCTATAGTCAAATTAGTCAATTCAGGTATAGAAATATGAGGGTTGTTATAACTAACTATTGTCTAACTTTCATAAATGACACTTTTTGTTTTTATTTATAAATAGCTTTACAAATTATTCTGAATATCGTTAAGAGGAATAGATTTTCTCAAATCATAGTGAACCTCTCAACAGAGACTTGTAATCATAATTCAATGTTTCTGATAATTCAATCATTTAATATTTTTTTTTTTAATTTCGTCAAAAATCATATTAAAACAAATACGTTCGTGTAAAGTATTATACGTTTAATACTTTATTAATATTCTCAAGTTATAATATATATATATATATATATATATATATATACATATACATATACATATCTATTTATATATAACGGTTCGTGAATCATCGGAATTTGGTCGAGGTTATAATGAATGTATGAACACAGTTTAAAATTCTTGAGATTTAACTTAACAAACTTTGCTTATCGTGTCGGAATAATATAAAGATTAAAGTTTAAATTTGGTCGGAAATTTTCGGGTCGTCACAGTACCTACCCGTTAAAGAAATTTCATCCCCGAAATTTGATAGAGGTCGTCATGACTAATAATGAGAATGTTATTATAATGATTATAGAGTTTTATCATGTTCAAGAAGCATGGATAAAATAATTCAATTACTCGAAGCGTGTGAGTGAAGTTATCGTAAATGAATGAAATAAGATAATAGTGATTCGTCGTATCTTTTGACGTCATCACGATTGATCTTCGAAAAGAAAATCTTTGTAATCTATATTGGATTTGATTATTCGGCGATTAAGGAAATTATGATCCTCTTCGAATTAATGCGATAATCCATTTTGATTTCTCTGTCGATATTTCACTATAAATCCACCTCCTTTGTTTTCTTACAACTCACACCTTCTCAACTCATATTTTAAAGTATTTGTCAATATGCTTCATCCAGTGCTGATTCTTGATATACTCCTCACTTTCATATCTGTCGCTCTTCTTTTTCATCTGTCTCCGGAAGAATCTATTTACTTCTACTATACTCTTGGTTTTATAGTGTTTTTAGTTCTCCCGTGTCTTTATATTGCTATATGCATTGATATATACGGTTTGTGATTTCTGGGTTGTTGTTGGGTTTTATATCTTCCCTTATATTTCAAAGTCCTTGCTTCTTCTATAATCATTGTCATCCACAGTTAATGCTCTCTTCTATTTGCTATGATTTATACTCCCATTTCTAGTTCGGAGCTTTGTCCTTTCGTTTCTTCTTCTTACGATTAAGCACCGCTTGTAATGATCCAGAATTCGCAGATATAAATTTCGGAATGAACATTGTTAATGTTCTAGGAAGGAAATTGTGATGGCACGATCTTGACTTGTCAAATTACCAGAATACCTCGGAAAAGGCCGAATCATCAAGAAATATTTTCTTGATATTTAGAGATCAAAGAGAATACAAGAGTCGTGTAACATAGCACATGATGACGTTATGATCTGTGAATCATCATGTTCCATTTAGAAACTCAGCATGAATTACTGTAATATAATCACGTTGATCAAGTGTCATTATATTATACTAACTCATGCTTCAGCTCCCAACACTTCTTCAAGATTATTCCTATTTTAAACTCGAATGTTTCAGAATTTAGAAACTAAAATAGTTTCTTTTATGATATAATACAGATAGCGCGAAGAGGTAAATGATTTCAGATAAGAATAATTATAAAAATATCTTCAGAAGTATGGATGATATTTATAATGAAAGATACGATGATATCTTAGAATGTCTAATATCAGAGGATGATGAAGGATATTGTCCGCAGGGGTTTAGAGTCAGGAGCAAGGTATTCGTTAATGACTTCAGCAAGTACTGAATCATTTGGATTCTTTGAAGGCAGGTTCAGCCTTTGTGATTTGTCCACAGCCTCCTTCATACTTTGCTCAATCCGTTTTCCAGTTCTAAAGCTTCTCTTTTTCTGAGCTTTGCCAATATACTATCCTTTATCATCCAACTTTTTACTGTTAAGGTCGTTTACAGTTTTTGCTGCTTCATCAGCATTTTTCAAAATTTCGAGAACTGGTTCGCAGTTTAGGGTGTTTTTCAGAAATTTCTCATTCAAAGAATGTAAGTCTTGGAGGTAGACGTTGTATGTATATGTAATTGTTGATGTAGACATGCTGCGAGATTTCAAAATACTGATTGCTGATTCTCAATAATTAGTATGGCAATTCTTATTATAAGGTACGAATGAGTATATGATAGGGTTTCGATAATTATAATGATTTTTTTTTTGGGAAAGTCAAAGATCAGTGAAGTTGTTGGTAAGTTTATTGCTAATGTGGTGAATATAAACGATTCCCCGGTAACGTTGGCGAAAGGGCAACGTATCTATCGAGGTTATAATAAGACTGTTTTGATTGAGAAGTCGAAGTTGACTTGCTGGAGCTGTGACAAAACTGTCTATTTTGAAACGGAATTGAAAAGTTATTTTAGCTAGTAAATGCCAAAGGGTCTAACACGGATACGTGTCGAACTATGACTTGGGTTTTGAGAGTTTTTTAGGTGTATAACTGTGGGTAACATGTGGTTGGATCATCATCTCGATTGTTCCTTAGTTGAAGTGTCTTTAGGAATTTCGAAGGGTTTGAGCACATATTGTAATCGTTAATACATATGATGTTCTAACACAGTTTTGAAATCAAAGTATAGCTTTGAAAGATATAGGAATCTAAAAGTGATGATACTAGTTATATTTCGAATTGAATTATGCGATTTCAAAATCAGAATATGTAATTGAATTTGAATGAGTATGATTGTTTTAATTTATATGAAAGAATGGATATTGTTGTGAAAGTAGGGAGTATAGTTGATTATTGCTGAATCAGTTTCGAAAAATGTAATATATTAATTGTGAATTTATATATCTCTCGGGTATTACCTACCCGTTAAAAAAATTTTCACAATTAATATTTTGTACAAAAGAAGTTTATTACAGTCTTTATGAAAATATATGTGTATATTTTCTTTAGATGTAATATAGATTTAATGAGTTAATATTAAATTAAACTCATTTGTTTTATGATTGGAACTAGAATTGAGTAATCCCTAAAACTTTATAAATTGCATAAGTATTTCTTCAATAATATTGAAATTATGAATCATTACTTTGTTATTTGTTGGTTTTCATGAAATTCTTGTGAACTTCGCAAGGTACGAATGATGTTATTTGAAAAGTTTCGAGTACATCGATGATGAAAGTGTAAAATCAAACATATATTCGAATAATACACTTGATTTATTATAAATTGGAATTTTATTGAATTGAGACAGAGATTGTAATTAACGATGGTTAAGTTGCGGACGAAGGACGTACATCATTGCATATTTGTAATATGAATTAACTGAGTAGTTAAGATTCACACATAATAGCTTAGTAAGGGAAGATTTATTATGGTTTAAAAATTTATACATATAAAATATACATATAAATCTTTCAATTGGAAATGAGTTAATACTTCATAACTCGTTGATACAATATATTTGTTGTTGATTCGTAATGATGTCCACAATGATTCTTGAACTGACAGAGTTTGTAATGTTACAGGTGCTGTTGATTCTGACGATACTGATGGCACTGACTGTGTTGATGATGCAACGGTCCTGTTGATGCTGTTGGTAAAACAATTCTAGCTTGTAAATCGTACACCATTTTCGATCAAAGTTTCTACTCTACCATCTCCGTTCACTCATTCAATTTACGGTCAGAATTAAACAATCTCTAAGATTTTAGAGATTACATAACTGCCGCAGAGATATCTCTTCAATGAAGTTTATGAATTAATACTTCATCGTTTGTTGTTGTTGATATTCCTGGATATTTACAGGGCGTATGACGTTGATGTTTGAGATACAGATTGTGATGTTGCGGTGTGAGATGTGGATGTTGTTGTTGGTGGTGGTGATGGTACTGTTGATGTTGCTGATGGTGGTACTGTTTATGCTGCTGGTGTTTGTAACCTTTGCACCATATTCTCCAAAGCCACTACCCGAGCGCGAAGCTCGTTGACTTCTTTTATTACACCGGGGTGATTGTCGGTTCGGACGAGCGGATAAATAAAATCTAGAATTTGGTGTAGTATGTAATCGTGACGAGATACTCTAGAAATAAGAGAGAAAATGGTGTTTCGGATAGGTTCGCCGGTAAGTGCTTCAGGTTCTTCGCCAAGAGGGCAATGTGTTGGATGGAAGGGATCACCTTCTTCTTGTCTCCAATGATTAAGGAGGCTACGAACCCATCCCCAATTCATCCAGAATAGATGATGACTAATTGGTTGATCCATTCCAGTCACACTACTTTCGGAACTTGAGTGGGATTCCATTTCGGAATCTGAGGGACTTGAACTAATGACAAATTCCATTTCATACGATTAAATAAAGAATTTTTCGATATGAAATGATTTTCCGGCTATCGGGTGGTATTCTAATTATATAGAGCAAAAGGTTTCGTAGATTACGGAGGAATTTACGGAATATGTCAGGCAAAGTTTACAGTAACAGATACGCTAAGATATGAATTAGCAGATACGCTATGATATAAATTTTGTCTATATACTATTCATGCAATCAATGCAATAAGATGTGTCTAGACTAGGAATGATAAGCAGGTAATTTCCGACAAAAATGATGAGCAAAACTTTTGACATGCAGACACGGTCGAAGTCCAGACTCACTAATGCATCCTAATGACTATCAGTTAGACACACTAATGCAGACCTGGTTCGCTAAGACCAACGCTATGATACCAATTGAAAGGATCCATTCATATACATTATAAACGATTCACAATAGTTGATTACATCGCGAGGTATTTGACCTCTATATGATACATTTTACAAACATTGCATTCGTTTTTAAAAGACAAACTTTCTTTACAACGAAAGTTGATGGCATGCACACAATTTCATAATACATCTAACTATAATTGGCTTAATAATAATCTTGATGAACTCAATGACTCGAATGCAACGTCTTTCAAAATATGCCATGAATGACTCTAAGTAATATCCTTAAAATGAGCTAATGCACAGCGGAAGATTTCTTTAATACCTGAGAATGAACATGCTTTAAAGTGTCAACCAAAAGGTTGGTGAGTTAATAGGTTTATCATAACAATCATTTCAATATATTAATAGACCACAAGATTTCCGTTTATAAATATATGTACACTCGCAAGTGTATAAAAGTATTCTATAAGGTGTAGGAACCCGGTAACAAGCCTTAACGTTCATGTTTTACCCTCTAAAGTACACCAGATCAGGTGTGTTTAAAATAAACTCGAAGTACTAAAGCATCCCATAGTCAGGATGGGGTTTGTCAGGCTCAATAGATCTATCTTTAGGATTCGCGCCTACCGTACATAGACAAGTAGTTTAATGTTACCAAGCTAAGGGTATATTTCTGGTTTAAACCCACGTAGAATTAGTTTTAGTACTTGTGCCTATTTCGTAAAACATTTATAAAAACAGCGCATGTATTCTCAGTCCCAAAAATATATATAAAAGGGAGCAAATGAAACTCACCATACTGTATTTCGTAGTAAAAATACATATAACGTCATTTAACAAGTGCAAGTTTGGCCTCGGATTCACGAACGTATCAATATTGAGATTCAATATTGCAGGAAAGTACGTAGACGAAACGGAGATGATAAACACTAGATTGACCTCACGAGCATACCCATGAACCATACCCATCACCTCCATAGCTATAACCCATAATTTCCTTAGCTTCGACTCATTCAAAAAAACTATTTTGAAATCACTCGGACAGCACTCCGTCGTAATATTTTATGTATACTAATAATATCTTGAAATAATACAGAGCAAATATATATATATATATATATATATATATATATATATATATATAAATCGATTGTGTATATATATATATATATATATATATATATATATATATAAATCGATTGAGAGAGTTTAGAGAAATATATTTTCAAGTTTCTATGAAATAATGAAACCTATTGAATTCTATTTATAATAGATTTTTGAATTATTAAAGTGAATTATTAAAGTATGAATTATTAAAGTGAATTATTAAAGTATGAATTATTAAAGTGAATTATTAAAGTATGAATTATTAAAGTGAATTATTAAAGTATGAATTATTAAAATGAATTATTAAAGTATGAATTATTAAAGTGAATTATTAAAGTATGAATTATTAAAATGAATTATTAAAGTTAAAGTAAAGTAAAAGTAAAGAAAAGGTAAAGTTAAAGTATAGTAAAAGTATAAAAACTATGTATGTATAATACGCGTATAAATATATATAATATTAATTTAAATCATTATATATATTTAATGAAATAAAATATAAATATCGTTATATTTATTATACTGGTTAAGTAATGAGTTGTCAAAAGTGATTCTAGATATTTATAAAAGTTATATACATTTTAATAATAAAGTTCTTTTTAAACTGAAAACGTCTTTGTACGTTTGAAAATAGATTAATATAATATTATGGAAACCAATTCTCCACTAACTATTGTCTAACTTTCATAAATGACACTTTTTGTTTTTATTTATAAATAGCTTTACAAATTATTCTGAATATCGTTAAGAGGAATAGATTTTCTCAAATCATAGTGGACCTCTCAACAGAGACTTGTAATCATAATTCAATGTTTCTGATAATTCAATCATTTAATATATTTTTTTTAATTTCGTCAAAAATCATATTGAAACAAATACGTTCGTGTAAAGTATTATACGTTTAATACTTTATTAATATTCTCAAGTTATAATATATATATATATATATATATATATATATATATATATATATACATATACATATACATATCTATTTATATATAACGGTTCGTGAATCATCGGAATTTGGTCGAGGTTATAATGAATGTATGAACACAGTTTAAAATTCTTGAGATTTAACTTAACAAACTTTGCTTATCGTGTCAGAATAATATAAAGATTAAAGTTTAAATTTGGTCAGAAATTTCCGGGTCGTCACAAAACTTACCAACAACTTCATTACTTATTGGCTTAAGTCACTCCGAAGAACCATTATATTTGTTCATTAAAACCCTATCATATACTCATCCGCACCTTGTAACGAGAGTTGCCATACCAATTACCAGAAATCAGCAATCAGTATTTTGAATCTCGCAGCGTTTCTACATCAACCGATATATATATATATATATATATATATATATATATATATATATATATATATATATATATATATATATATATATATATATATATATATAACATTTACCTCTTAGAATTATGATCTTCCATTCTGAAAAGCACCCAGTCTACGAATCAAAACTCTAAATACTGAAAAAGTTGAATGAAGCAGCAAAAACTGTAAACGACCTTAACAGTCAAAAGTGATGATAAAGAATAGTATGTTGGCAAAGCTCAGAAAAGTTGGAACTGGAAAATGGATTGAGCAAATTATGAAGGAGACTCTGAACAAATCACAAGGACTAAACTTGTACAAAAATAATCCTGATGATTCTGTTTCTGATGAAATCTTTAGCGAATATCTTATTCCTTAATCGCTCTAAATCATCGTGAATGAATTTCTTCATCACAATTTGATTCTGAAATTCTAAGATATCATCGTATCTTTCATTATAAATATCCTTGAAATTTCCGAAGATATTTACATAACTATTCTTATCTGAAATCGTTTATCTCTTCGCAATATCAGTGTTCCATCAGAAAGAAAACTGTTTTAGTTTCTAAATTTTGAAAGATTCGAATTTAAAATATGAATGATATTGAAGTAGTGTTGGGAACTGATGAATGAGTTAGTATAATATAATGACACTTGATCAACGTGATTATATTACAGTAAGTCATGTTGAGTTTCTAAATGAAACGTGATGATTCACAGACCATAACGTCATCATGTGCTATGTTACATGACTTTACATTTTAACTAATCTCTAAACAAATCAAGAACATATTTTCTTGATAGTTCTATCTTTCCCGTAACTTTTGGTAATTTAACCAATCAAGATCGTGTTATCACAAATTCTCTCTTAGAACATTAGCCGCGTTCATTCGAAACACTATACCTATGAATTCTGGACCATTACTTGTTGTACTTAGAGTCGAGAAGAGAATAAAAAGGCAAAGAGCTCCGACATATAAGGGAGAATATAAAGCCCAACAACAACATATAAATTACAAACCGTGTATGTCAATATTTATCGTAACATAAAGACACGGGAGAATTAAAAACACTATAACCCCAAGGGTGAAGTAGAAGAAAACAGATTCCTTCAGTGGAAGTTGGAAAAGGAGATTGATTGTTGGGATAAGGACAAGGATCAGAACTGGGTTAAGCATTTTCATAATCTTTTGAATATTGAAATTGAGTATATGAGTGGTGAAAGTAATGGAACGGAAGAAGTTATTTTATAGTAAATATCTGATAAAGAAATCAAGGCAGATCTCCGCATTTAATTAGAGAGATCCTAATTTCCTTAAATCCCGAAGAATCAGATCTTATTTAGATTTCAAAAATTTCTTCAAAATCCCTTGAATTCCGGAATTCAACCATGATCAGTCAAAAGTTATGATGAAACTTGTCATTTTCATTTCACTATTTAGTGATATCTTCACTCGTACTCTTCGAGTAAATGAATTGTTATATCCATATTACTCACTGATGATAAAACACTAATTTCCAACTCGTATGCGTCATGAAAACATACTTATTGTCAGTCATGACCATCCCAATCAAATTTCGGGACGAAATTTCTTTAACGGGTAGGTACTGTGACGACCCGAAAATTTTCGACCAAATTTAAACTTAATCTTTATATGGTTTCGACACGATAAGCAAAGTCTGTGATATTGAGTCTTAAAATTTGTGAACTGTTTACATGAATTCATTTAACCTTTAACTATTCCCGACGACTCACGATACAATTGCATGTAAATGGATGTGTATTTATTTAAATATATATATATATATATATATATATATATATATATATATATATATATATATATATATATATATATATATATATATATATATATAATATATATATGTATATAATAATATGAAATAGTATATATTGTAATTGTTATAATTAATTTTGTAAAATTAATAATAATATATAAAAAGTATCTATATAAAAATAAAGTACATATAATATATATATTTTGTAATTTTGAAGTTATTTAGTAAGCAAAGGTAACGCTCAATTTTCATTCGATTGATAGTAAACGAGTTAAAAAGGAACTTATGTGGTTTTAAAATAAACGGTGATCCAAAAATGAGTTTAATAAATTATAGGCTTATTAATAATACATTTAGAAGTTATTTGATAAATTTTAAAACTTTTTATATTTTACTTGGGGTTGGGAGTGAATAATTAATGTAATATTTATTTAATAGTTAATGACCAAATTTTATACCATAATGACCAAAATAAATAAATATAGTTAATTTAAAAATTTAGAATTTTTCTGGAGACTTTTATCCGCCACTGATTTATCACGGAGTACAGTATAGTAGTCCGTGAAAAAGTGTCGGTAGACTAATAGTAATATATCCGTGATATTTGGGTTCAATCATCAAATATCTGTTGTTTGTTATATTTATATTATAAATGCATGATATCTTCTCTTTTGTTATATACATATACACGCACACATATGTATTAGGAGAACAAGCCAACAACTTTGCAATTCCTTCTGATTAATCGACCTACATGATCCATCACTAGACCACTACCACTCTATCACCACCTTCGGCCTCTAACACCAACATGAATCATGATGTTTGTAAGTGCTTCCTTTCGAACAACCTCACCATCGAACCCTTCTTATTTATCCTTCTTCATGAAACCCAAACCGCCATCAATAACATCATTAACGATCACTATTATGATCACTACTACTATCTTTCTCTTATTAAGAATCACCATCGAACATCTTTAAAACACCAACGATCTTCACCACGAACGGTCACCTCTTAAACACCTATAACTATGAATAACCATTATCACCTGCACCACCACCTATATACTATCGGTATATATTTTTTATTTATTTATTGTTTCCTATTTCCATATCGAACTAAACCTACATATAACCTATCACCTTTTTAAGAACAAACCCATATAAACTGATTAGTTTTCGGTTTACCATTAACTCAACACCAATCACGACCACCGTTAATTGCTACTAGAATTTTTCTGTTTCTGCGTGCACAGCAGCCTCACTGCAGCTGCTACTCGACGTTTTCTATTTTCTTTTGAATCGTCAAACACCACTACAATTATTAATCGATATCTTGTGGGTAATATTATAATGAAAACTATATGTGAGTGTTAAACTTTTTCCATATGGCCGACAGTTACCATACAACAACCAAACAATCCATGTTTAAAATAATGCAAGTTGGCGGACATTTATAATACAAACAATTTGGACCGTGAATGTTCCTTTAGGTTATTATGCTGCATAATTAAATTAATCTAGACACTAATTGTGCCGTATAAAGTGGTAACATGATTGTTACTCTTGTCCTTGTACATGAAGAAAAGGATGTATAAGCTTAGGATGTACGAGTATGATGATAGTGAAGGAAGAAATGAATAAGATGAGATAGTGAACGTGTTAAATGATTACCGATGATGATGATAGTTAGATGGTGTTGGATTAGATTTAGATGATAATAAGATGATGATGTCATGATGATTAGATACAGGAATGATAATGATATACGCTATAAAAAAAATATTAATGATAGTGATTAGGATAGAAAAACGATTAATGTATTATGACGATGAAGATGTGACGATGATAATATGATCATAATGATGATTGTGATATTGTACGATGATGATACAGATGATGAAACGAAGATGATAGGGTTAAGTGAGAATAACCGAATGATTGAGAATTACGGGATATATTTTTGGGCTTCAAATTATAGATATGGTTGGGCTCTTTTATTTACAGATGGACTGTTTCTGCTGGGCCAGAAATATATTTGTCTGTTGGGCCGAATTATACATGGGTCATTTGGGTTGTTGAAGAAGAAGTAGAAAATGAATGATGGGTTATATAAATATAAATCGGAGTTTAAACAGAAAAAGCATGATCAGAGGAGTGGTTAAGGATGTTATCGGGACGTCGCGGGTTCAAACCCGGACTTGAGAAATTTTTTTAAGGGCTACCTCTTTGAGGTAGTTTACTTATTAATTATTATTATTATTATTATTATTATTATTATTATTATTATTATTATCATTATTATTATTATTATTATTATTATTATTATTATTATTATTATTATTATTATTATTATTATTGTTATTAGTATTATTATTGTTGTTATTATTATGATTAGTAATATAAGTAGTATTAAGTATTATTTTTAAAATTATTATTTTTATTTTGTTTAATTAAGTATTATTATTAACATTATCATTAGTAGTAAAATTATTATAGTTAATATTATTATCAATATTATTATTATTATTATCATTATTACTAAAAGTATCATTATTTTTAAATCTATCATCTTTTATTAACATTAGTACTATTATTGAAATTAACATTTTTACTAAAATTATCATTTTTATTATTAAGAATATCATTATTATTTTTATGAATATTACTATCATTTTTATAATTACTAGTGTCATAATTATTATTATAATAACTATATTATTATTATTATTATCATGGTTATTATTACTATAATTATTATTATTAAAATATTTACTATTATTATTATTAAAAGATAATACAACTCTTTATTTAATATTATTAATTTATCAAATAACTATTAAAACTATACTCAATACATATAACTTAACAATATTAATATTTTTATATATAAAATGAAAATATTTAATTTATTAACAAAACCTATAAATTTTTAATATAAAATTCATATCACTAATTATATATAAATTTGTCCGATTTCAATTATATGTGTTAATATATATAATTGATATAGGTTCGTGAATCCAAGGCCAACCCTGCATTGTTCAGTATCGTCGTATGCATATTTTTACTACAAAATATCGTATTGTGAGTTTCATTACTTCCATTTTAAATGTTTTTGCAATATATATTTTTGGGACTGAGAATACATGTGCTGTTTTTATAACTATTTTACGAAATAGACACAAGTAATTGAAACTACATTATATGGTTGAATGATCGAAGCCGAATATGCCCTTTTTGCTTGGTAGCCTAAGAATTAGTAAACCGATCTACTAATTGACGCAAATCCTAAAGATAGATCTATTGGGCCTAACAAACCCCATCCATGATTGCGGATGCTTTAGTACTTCGATGTTGTTTTATCATGTCCGATGGATGTCCCGGAATGATAGGGGATATTCTTATATACATCTTGTTAATGTCGGTTACCAGGTGTTTAATCCATATGAATGATTTTTGCATGCACGTTATTTATGTGAAATGGAAATGAAATTCTTGTGGTCTATTAAAATGATGGAAATGAATGATTATGATAAACTAATGAACTCACCAACCTTTTGGTTGACACTTTAAAGCATGTTTTTTCTCAGGTTTGAAAGAAATCTTCCGCTGTGCATTTGTTCATTTCAAGGATATTACTTGAAGTCATTCATGGCATATTTCGAATAACGTTGCATTCGAGTCATTGAGTTCATCAAGATTATTATGAAGTCAATTTATAGTTGGATAGTGGATATTATGAAATGGTATGCATGCCTGTCAATTGTCGATGTAAAGAAAGTTTGTCTTTTAAAAACGAATGGAATGTTGGTAAAATGTATCATATAGAGGTCAAATACCTCGCGATGTAATCAACTATTGTGAATCGTTTATAATGTATATGAACGGGTCCTTTCAAATACAATTATAATAATACTAAAAATAATAATGTTAATAATGTTATTACTAATAATATTAATAATGATAATAATATAAACTATCTTAATGTTAATAATTTTAATAAACATTTTATTACTAATAATAGTGATAATAATTGGTAATACAATAATATTAATAAGTAATAATAATAGCATATCAATAATCAATAATACAAATAACAACAACAACAACAACAACAACAATAATAATAATAATAATAATAATAATAATAATAATAATAATAATAATAATAATAATAATAATAATAATAATAATAATAATAATATAATAATAATAATAATAATAATAATAATAATAATAATAATAATAATAATAATAATAATAATAATAATAATAATAACAATAATGATAATTGAAAAATAAAACACTACCTCCATGTAATAGCCCTTTAAAAAAAATAATGTCTCAGCCTAGGCTCGAACCCAAGACCACTCGCTAACCCGTCAACAACCCAAACCATTCCTCTATTCCATGCTTTTCTGATTAATACGCATTTCAATTTATTAAAACCCCTTTTTCTGTTTTTACTTCATCTTCTTCATAACCATAATCATAAACAGCCCAGTTGATCTTTACAGCTAAAGTAATTGGTTGTTTTAGGATTTGTAATGGGATGTGTAAATGAAACAGAAACGATCCTTGTTCATAAATTGATTTAACAAAAAAAAATAACAGAAATAATCACGCGAAGAACACTTATGAACTCCAAACATGATTCAACAATCTAGACTGTTTTAGCTCTCCATTTAAACATGAATTATATTGCAAATGACTCTTAGAAACTATCTGGATCATTAATTGTGACGATCGCTCCAAATCTATATGGACGAACACGTCATTCATCAATTTCATTGCGAGGTATTTGACCTCTATATGATACGTTTTGTAAACATCGCATTCTTTTGAAAAGACACACCATAAATGAATATTTAAATCAAAGATTTTCGACAGCTGATGATTTCTACATATAGACAATCACCGTAAATAATAGTTTACAATAGTACTTCCGTTGACGATGCAGTCAAAATAAGATACATGATGATGATTTGGTGAATGCAACGTTTCCTTGAAAAATTTGCCATGTAAGACTCCATGCACATAGCTTGTCTAACATATAATCAAACAGCGGAAGACTTCTAAGAAACCTGAGAATAAACATGCTAACAAGTATCAACACAAAGGTTGGTGAGTTCATAGTTTTAATGTATCGTATAATCTGTATATAAAGGTAGATCACAAGATTTCAGTTGTTTCATCCGAAATGTTTATCAAAATATTCTACGAAATTGAGCACCCTGGTAACTAAGCTTTAACGTCTATAATAAGTACCCCTGTTTTAACATACATGCAACCAACATGTACAATACATGCAAACCAACGTATATTAACTCAAATAACATACGTCTGTTTTATAGTTCAGGCTAGGATTTCTATACCTGGAATAGACGGGGATGTCAAGCCCTATGGATCCATATACTACTACTCGCGCCCACCAGTTCTTATAACTGGCAGTTACTAGTTACCAAAGCTAAGGGATTTTCGGTTCAAACTCAATGTAGAATTTAGTATGTACTTGTATCCATTGCGTTTGAAATAAGGTGCATGTATTCTCAGCCCAAAAATATAGATTGCAAAAGCAATTAAAAAGGGAGCAAATGAAACTCACCTTAGCAGCATATAAAGTCGTTCACCAAAATGTGATCGAAACTCGGATTATCAAATAACCGTAGATCTCAACCTAGAGAACATATGTTGGTCAATAAATGTCTATCAAGCTAGGTCAGGTCATAGCGTATCACAATCCTAATGCTCGAGATCGACATACAAAAGTTATCCAAAGTCGTTTCAAAAAGTCAATTTTGACTATAGTTCAACAAAACGAGACATGCCTTATATAAGGATTCATTTACTCGGTTAATAATATTCGACAAAATCCAATTTATCAATCTTACAAACAAGTTGTTTAAATATTAATTGCAGATTCAAAAGCAATTCCAATTAACGTTAATCATAATTCAGTTGACCATATCTTTTAATTCGTTCATCGAAATTACTCGATTTCTAAATGAAAAGTTATTGATTTTTCGCCAGCTTTCTAAAAACATGTATATCATATACCTTTTACCAGTAATATATGTATTTTATTTGTGATTCATTATAAACTGTTTAACGATAAAATTTAGCATACAAGCATGCATAAATATATATACTCGAGCACTAGACATGGATACACAATTAATATATAAAAGATAAGATATGAATGCTCACGTATCAATATTGTGATTCAATATTGCAGAAAAGTACGTAGACGTAACAGAGGTGATAAACACTAGGTTTGATTTTCAAACAATACCCACGAACATTACCCATCACCTCCATAAATATAACCCGTAACTTCCTTAGTTCTATCCTACTCAAAAACTTATTTTGAAATCACATAAGCGGAACTTCGTCGTAGTATTTTATGTATAATACTAAAAATATTTATTCCTAATACTACTAATAATAATCATATGGTTAATAATAATAATAATAATAATAATAATAATAATAATAATAATAATAATAATAATAATAATAATAATAATAATAATATAAATAATAATAATAATAATAATAATAATAATAATAAGAGCAGAGGGAGTAATATGCTCGATGTATATGTGTGTGTGTTGTTGCCAGCGTACTAGCTTAATATATATATGTGCCCAGCCATAGACCCCCATGCGATCGCATGGGGTCTAAGGCCTAAAGTCATGCACTCGCATGAGAAAGGAATCCAGCTCATATCCCACTCATTTGAGCTGCCGACACTCCATTTTGCATCATATCACTCGTAACAACATACGTAATACTTAACTTTATATATAATATTTAATATATAATATATTTAATCTTTAGAATTAATTAAATATTATATTATATTTACGCTCATAGTAAAAATATAAGTTTTACAAAAATGACACGGACGTGGTCTCACGACTCATGTACCACTTTCGGTTTTTCGAGCGCACTTTCGTACGTTTAGAAAACTAGCCTTTTACGTTTAATGACTCGTACCATTATAAAAATTTGGTTTTAGTTATTGAAAAATTACTTTATGACAAATGTACCTTATATAATTGAGCGTTGTGGTCATTTTCTTCTATAAATCAGTGGCTCGTTGTTTGTCAAAATATATTATTTTAAGTTAGGACATTTTATGACTAAGTTAAGAGATATATATATATATATATATATATATATATATATATATATATATATATATTATTTAGAGTTATAAATTTGTACGTAATATATATGTTTGAAATATTTATCTAGTGATATAAAGATAAAGTTTAAATTTGTTCGGAAATTTCCGAGTCGTCATAGTACCTACCCGTTAAAGAAATTTCGTCCCGAAATTTGATCGTGGTCGTCATGGCTAATCATAAAAATGTTTTTATGACGAATATGAGTTGGATATAGAGTTTTATCACTATTGAGTAATATAGATAAAACGATTCGATTAATTGAAGAGTACGAGTGAAGCTATCCTAAAAGGAATGAAATGAGAACTAAAGTTTTATCTTAACTTTTGACGTTGTCTTGGTTGAATCCCGGAATTCAAGGGATTTAAAGAAAATCTTCCAAATCTAAAAGATTTGATTCTTCGGCGAATAAGGAAATTAGGATCTCTCTAATTAAATGCGAAGATCTGTCTTGATTTCTCTATCAAATATTTCACTATAAATTAACTTCTTTCGGTTTGTCACTTTTACCTTTCCTATACTTAATTCTCAAATTCAAAAGATTGTGAAAATGCTTAATCCAGTTCTGATTCTTGATATTTTCTTGGCTATCGTATCCTTCATTCTTCTTTTTCATCTGCCACCAGAGGAGGTTATTTTCTTCCACTATTACCTTGGGGTTATAGTGTTTTTCATTCTCCCATGTCTTTATATTGCTATACGCATTGATCTACACGGTTTGTAATTTTGGGTTTGTTATCGGACTTTATATTCTCCATTATATTTCGGAGTTTCATGATTTCGTTTTCTCTTCCCGACCTTAAGTCAAGCGGATAATGGTCCAGAATTCGTAGCTATACATTTCGGAATAAACATAGTTAATGTTCTAAGAAAAAAATTGTAATGGCACGATCTTGATTTGTCAAATTACCAGAATATCCAAAAAAGACCGAATCATCAAGAAAAATATTTTCTTGATATGTTTAGAGATTAAATAGAATGAAAGAGTTATGTAACATGGTTCATGATGAGGGTATAATCTGTGAACCTTTATCACGTTCTATTAAAAACTCAGCATGACTTACTGTAATATAATCACGTTGATCAAGTGTCATTATATTATACTAACTCATGCTTCAATTTCCAACATTACTTCAAAAAAAACATTCGTATTTTATATTCGATTTTTTTTTTCATAATCTACAAACTAAAACAGTTTCTTTTATGATATAACACAGATAGCGTGAAGAGATAAATAATCTCGGACAATGATAGTTATGAAGATATATTCGGAAATATCGAAGATATTTATAATGAAAGATATGATAATATCTTAGAATTTCTAATATCAACGGATGGTGAAGAAGATTTGTCTGTGAAGGTTTAGAATAAGGAGTAAGGTATTCGTTAATGACTTCAGCAGACACTGAATCATTTGGATTCTTTGAAGGCACGTTTAGTCTTTGTGATTTGTCCACAACCTTCTTCATAGTTTGCTCAATCCGTTTTCCAGTTCCAAACCTTCTCTTTTTCTGTGCTTTTCCAACACACTACTCTTTATCATCCAACTTTCGACAGTTAAAGTCGTTTACTTTTTTTTTTTTTTTTTTTGCGGCTTCATCAGCATTTTTCCAAAATTCGGAGGACTAGTTTCACAGTTTGGGGTGTTTTTCAAAAACTTCACATTCGAAGTAAGTAAGTCTAGGAGATAGACATTATATGTATATATATAACTGTTGACTTAGAATTGCTGCGAGATTCAAAATACTGATTGCTAATTCCTGGTAGTTAATATGGCAATTATTGTTACAAGATGTGGATGAGTACATGATAGGGTTTTTATGAGTATAATGATTTTTCAAAATATCAAGGATAAATGAAGTTGTTAGTAAATTTACTGCTAATGTGATGGAATACGAAAGGTTCCCCAGTAACAAAAACGTATATGTCAAGGTTACAATAAAGTTAATTTGAAAAGTCGAAGTTGACTGGTTGGAAGTGTGATGAAAATTGATATCTTGAAAAGAATTGCAAGATTATTTTCGGTATTAACAACATTAAAGGATCTTGCATAGTTTTGAAGTCAAAGTATAGCTTTGAAAGATGTAGAGATCTAAGAATGATGTCGCCGGTTCAGAGTTATGACTTGGATTCTGATCCGTCAATATCAGAATATGTAATTGAATTTGTATGAAAATGATTGTATATCGTTGTGAGCATTGTTAATAATTTTTGCATCAAAGTTGAAGAATGTACAGTGTAACATATTAATTGCGAACTTATATTTTTCCCGGGTATTACCTACCCGTTAAAGATTTCACAATTAATACTTTGTACAAAGAATTTTCATTACAGTCTTTATGAAAGTATCTGTATGTATATTTTCTTCAGATGTAATACAGATTTAATGAGTTAATATCATATTAAGCTCATTTGATTTTTGACTTGAATTAGAAATGAATAATCTCCAAAACATTAGAGATTACCTAATCTTCGCGGATTATTTCACTAATGAAATCAATACTTCATTATTTATTCTTATTGATATTCCTCGGTGAAGGATGTTGATGCTCGTGAAATTTTTGTGAACCTTACAAGGCACGGATGATGTTTTCTGGAAAGTTTCGAGTACATCGAAAATGAAAATGAAAAATCAATTATGTAATTGAATAATACACTTGGTTTATTATGAAATGAAATTCATTAAGTTGAAACAGAGATTGTAGTTAACAATGGTTAAGTTGTTAAGGAAGGATGTACATCATTGCATATTAGTAATATGAACTAACCGAGTAGTACCTACCAGTTAAGATTCACACGTAATAGCTTAGTACGAAAAGATTTATTTTGATTTCAAAATTCATATATATTAAATATACATAAAATTTCTTCAGGAGAAATGAGTTAATACTTCATCGGTTATTGTTGCTACTTCATTGATTATTGTTGCTGGTATTTCTTGGTAACTACGGTGCGTATGACGTTGATGCTCGTGGAACAGATTGTGAAGTTGAGGTTTGCGATGCGGATGTTGTTGGTGGTGGTAATGGTACTGTTGGTGTTGTTGTCGGTGGTACTGTTGATGCCGGTGATGCTGCTGGTGCATGTAACTTTTGCACCATATTCTTCAAAGCCACTACCCGAGCGCGAAGCTCGTTGACTTCTTCTACTACACTGGGATGATTGGCGATTCGGATGAGCGGATGAATAAGATCCAGAATTTGAGAGAGTATATGATCATGACTAGATATTCTGGAGATGAGAGAGAAAATGGTTTCTCGAACAGGTTCGTCGGTAAGTGCTTCAGGTTCTTCGCCAAAAGGGCAATGTGGTGGATGGAAGGGATCGCCTTCTTCTTGTCTCCAATAATTAAGTAGGCTACGAACCCATCTCCAATTCATCCAGAATAGGTGATGGCTGATTGGTTGATCCATTCCGGTTATACTGTCTTCGGAATTCTGGTGAATATCCATATCGGAATAGCTGTCGGAGTTTAAGGAATTTGAACTAGATACGGGATCCATCTTGTATAATTAGGGAGATGATTTTTGATATGAATTAGATTATAGAATTTAGTTTGGTATTCTTCAATACATAATTTACATATGTATTTATAATACCAAATTTCATAAATCACAGAGAAATTTTCGGAAGATGTCAGGAAAACTTTACAGTAACAGATACGCTAAGATATGAATTTTTGTCTATACACTATTTATGCAATAAATACAGGAAAACGTGTCTAGACTTAAGAATGATAAACATATAATTTCCGACAAGAAATGATAAGCAAAACTTTTAACATGCAGACACTATCGAAGTCCAGACTTACTAATGCATCTTAACAACTATCAGTTAGACACACTCATGCAAGACCTGGTTCGCTAGGACCAACGCTCTGATACCAACTGTGACGATTGCTCAAAATCCATATGGATGAACACGTCATTCATCGATTTCATTGCGAGGTATTTGACCTCTATATGATACGTTTTGTAAACATTGCATTCGTTTGAAAAGACACACCATAAATGAATATTTAAATCAAAGGTTTTCGACAGCTGATGATTTCTACATATAGACAATTATCGTAAATAATAGTTTACAATAGTACTTCCGTTAACGATGCAGTCAAAATAAGATACATGGTGATGATTTGGTGAATGCAACGTTTCCTTAAAAAATATGCCATGTAAGACTCCATGCACATAGCTTGTCTAACATATAATCAAACAGCGGAAGACTTCTAAGAAACCTGAGAATAAACATGCTAACAAGTGTCAACACAAAGGTTGGTGAGTTCATAGTTTTAATGTATCGTATAATCTGTATATAAAGGTGGATCACAAGATTTCAGTTGTTTCATTCGAAACGTTTATCAAAATATTCTACGAAATTGAGCACCCTGGTAACTAAGCTTTAACGTCTATAATAAGTACCCCTGTTTTAACATACATGCAACCAACATGTACAATACACGCAAACCAACGTATATTAACTCAAATAGCATACGTCTGTTTTATAGTTCAGGCTAGGGTTTCTATACCTAGAACAGACGGGGATGTCAAGCCCTATGGATCCATATACTACTACTCGTGCCCACCAGTTCTTAAAACTGGCAGTTACTAGTTACCAAAGCTAAGGGATTTTCGGTTCAAACTCAGTGTCGAATTTAGTATGTACTTGTATCCATTGCGTTTAAAATAAGGTGCATGTATTCTCAGCCCAAAAATATAGATTGCAAAAGCAATTAAAAAGGGAGCAAATGAAACTCACCTTAGCAGCATATATAGTCGTTCACCAAAATGTGATCGAAACTCGAATTACCAAATAACCGTAGATCTCAACCTAGAGAACATATGTTGGTCAATAAATATCTATCAAGCTAGGTCAGGTCATAGCGTATCACAATCCTAATGCTCGAGATCGACATACAAAAGTTATCCAAAGTCGTTTCAAAAAGTCAATTTTGACTATAGTTCAACAAAACGATACATGCCTTATATAAGGATTCATTTACTCGGTTGGTAATATTCGACAAAATCCAATTTATCAATCTTACAAACAAGTTGTTTAAATATTAATTGCAGATTCAAAAGCAATTCCAATTAACGTTAATCATAATTCAGTTGACCATATCTTTTAATTCGTTCATCGAAATTACTCGATTTCTAAATGAAAAGTTATTGATTTGTCCCCAGCTTTCTAAAAACATGTATATCATATACCTTTTACCAGTAATATATGTATTTAATTCGTGGTTCATTATAAACTGTTTAACGACGAAATTTAGCATACAAGCATGCATAAATATATATACTCGAGCACTAGACATGGATACACAATTAATATATAAAAGATAAGATATGAATGCTCACGTATCAATATTGTGATTCAATATTGCAGGAAAGTACGTAGACGTAACAGAGGTGATAAACACTAGGTTTGATTTGCTAACAATACCCACGAACATTACCCATCACCTCCATAGCTATAACCCGTAATTTCCTTAGTTCTATCCTACTCAAAAACTTATTTTGAAATCACGCGAGCGGAACCTCGTCGTAGTATTTTATGTATAATACTAATAATATTTATTCCTAATACTACTAATAATAATCATATGGTTAATAATAATAATAATAATAATATAAATAATAATAATATAAATAATAATAATAATAATAATAATAATAATAATAATAATAATAATAATAATAATAATAATAATAATAATAATAATAATAATAATAATAATAATAATAATAATAATAATAATAATAATAATAATAATAATAATAATAATAATAATAATAATAATAATAATAATAATAATAAGAGCAGAGGGAGTAATATGCTTGATGTATATGTGTGTGCGTTGTTGCCAGCGTACGAGCTTAATATATATATGCGCCTAGCCATAGACCCCCATGCGATCGCATGGGGTCTAAGGCCTAAAGTCATGCACTCGTATGAGAAAGGAATCCAGCTCATATCCCACTCAATTGAGCTGTCGACACTCCTTTTTGCATCATATCACTCGTAACAACATACGTAATACTTAACTTTATATATAATATTTAATATATAATATATTTAATCTTTAAAATTAATTAAATATTATATTATATTTACGCTCATGGTAAAAATATAATTTTTACAAAAATGACACGGACGTGGTCTCACGACTCATGTACCACTTTCGGTTTTTCGAGCGCACTTTCGTACGTTTAGAAAACTAGCCTTTTAAGTTTAATGACTCGTACCATTATAAAAATTTGGTTTTAGTTATTGAAAAATTACTTTATGACAAATGTACCTTATATAATTGAGTGTTGTGGTCATTTGCTTCTATAAATCAGTGGCTCGTTGTTTGTCAAAATATATTATTTTAAGTTAGGACATTTTATGACTAAGTTAAGATATATATATATATATATATATATATATATTTAGAATTGTAAATTTGTACGTAATATATATGTTTAAAATATTTATCTAATGATATAAAGATAAAGTTTAAATTTGTTCGGAAATTTCCGAGTCATCACATTAATTGATCATAAAACATCAAACAGAGTTCGAATTTCACTATAAACACTTCGGTTGACATTTTGAAATTTCAGTTTGATCTCAAAATTAGAACTCGATAGTATGAATTGGACTTTGAAACTTCACAGAAAGTTTAATTGAAAGCTTTCTAACAAAACTGCATTATTAGATTTTAAAATTTGTTAAAAAATCGAGCTTTTTGAAAAATCAACCCAAGAACAGGGCAGTACCTGTTATTCATCGCTTTTTCTGATTAATTTGACTGATTTAGGAGTGGTTAATGATTTCTGTGATTTGTAAACGATATTGTGAAGTAGTGTGGTATCAATTATCAACTAAAATGAATTACTTTATAGCAAATTGGTCGACAAGAATATTTTAATCAGGAATATTTTGAATAAAAAAAATAAAAGCAGATTATGATTCTTAATTGATTTGTACGATTGAATACGATATGTAACAGATTTTGATTAAGAAACAAAATTTAAAATAGTTGAAAGTGATCTGTGTCGATCTTCCATAATTTTTGTTTTCATATTTTATATAATTAATATTAATAAATATATTAATAAGACATTTAATATTAATAATACTAAAAATAATAATATTAATATAAATATCAAGTATAATGATAATTATTAATAATAATAATGATATTAATAATAATAATAATAAATAGTTTTATATCGATAATTATAAAATTTTAATAATTTTAGTATAATACTAATAATATTAATAATAATAACAATAATATTAGTAATAACAATTTAAATGTATCAAATTTCATATCTATATATTATATATAATATTATTAATACTAATATTACTATTAATATTAATATTTATTTTAATGAAATTAATAATAATATAGAAATTTTAATTTGTAAGTAAGTTTAATATATTGATATTACATATTATTAACTATGTAATATTTAATAATTACATCATATATTATATGATAACATTTATTGAATATCTAATATTTATATATTTTTATATATACATTACAATATAATAATTATTAATAGAAATCTTATATATATATATATATATATATATATATATATATATATATATATATATATATATATATATATATATAGTGAAAGATTTATAATAATATAATATATTTATTTACACACAATTGTTCGTGAATCGTCGGGAATGGTCGAAGGTCAATTGAATATATGAAATAGTTCAAAATTTTCCGAGACTCAATATTACAGACTTTTATCAATAATTAGACTTATTTCACGAGGCAATTATTGTAAAGCATGCATTGAAAGTTAAGCAGGAATCTTTACTAACTTTTGTCCAGTTACCGTTAATTGACACTTTTGTTCTTACATGCGGATCACTTTACCATTTATTCCGAACATTGTTAAAAATAAAAGATTTCCCATATCAACGTGGACCTCACAACAGAGACCTATAATAATATCTTAATACTCATGGAATCACTAAATGCTAACAAAAGTATCTGTTAACTAAATCGTTTGATATTATCTTTTAATCCCTTCGATAAATATATTCAACATATATTGAAACAAATACATTTAATGTAAAGTATTTTACATTTAATACCTTGTTAACGTTTTCAGATTATAATATATATACACATATGTATATATATATATATATATATATATATATATATATATATATATATATATATATACATACATATATATATCTATTCATATTCATTTATTTGGTCGAGGTTAAATGAATACGTAAACATAGTTCAAAAGTTTTGATATTCAACTTAACAGACTTTGCTTATCGTGTCGAAATCATATAAAGATTAAGTTTAAATTTGGTCAGAAATTCCCGGGTCGTCACAGTACCTACCCGTTAAAGAAATTTCGTCCCGAAATTTAATTGGAATGGTCATAACTGACAATAAGTATGTTTTCATGATGCATACGAGCTGAAAATTAGAGTTTTATCATCAGCGAGTAATATGGATAAAACAATTTACTTAAATGAAGCGTACGAGTGAAGCTATCACAGAAAAGTGAAATGGGAAATAAAATTTCGTCATATCTTTTGACGTAGATTGAGTTGATTTCCGGTGTTTAAGGAATTTGAAGAAAATCTTCGTAATAGGATTTGATTCTTCGGTAATTAAGAAAATTAGGATCCGCTTTAAATGCGATCACTTGTTTTGATTGCTCTGTCGGATATTTTACTATAAATCCACCCCTTTCGTTTCCTTACAACTCACACCTTCTATTCTTTCTCCCTCAACTCATATTTTAAAGCATTCTTCAATATGCTTCATCCAGTTTTGCTTTTTGATATATTCTTAACTTTCATATCTGTCATTCTTCTTTTTCATCTACCGCCGGAAGAATCTATTTACTTTTACTATACTCTTGGTTTTATAGTGTTTATAGTTCTCCCGTGTCTTTACATTTCTATATGCATCGATATATATGGTTTGTAATTTCTGGGTTGTTGTCGGGCTTTATATCTTCCCTTATATTTCAAAGTCCCTGCTTCTATCTTCTATAATCATTGTCATCCACAGTTAATACTCTCTCCAATTTACTGTGATTTATACCCCCATTTTTATTTCGGATCTTCATTCTTTCATTTCTTCTTCTTGCGATTAAGCACCGTATGTAATGGTCCAGAATTCGTAGATATGAATTTCGGAATGAACATAGTTAATGTTTTAAGAAGGAAATTGTAATGGTACGATCTTGATTTGTCAAATTACCAGAATATCCGGAAAAGACCGAATCATGGAGAAAATATTTTCTTGATGTTTTTAGGGATTAAATAGAATACAAGAGTCGTGTAACATGACACATGATGACGTTATGATCTGTGAATTATCACGTTTCATTAGAAACTCAGCATGACTTACTGTAATATAATCAAGTTGATCAAGTGTCATTATATTATACTAACTCATGCTTCAGTTCCCAACACTACTTCAGTAACATTCATATTTTAAGTTCGAATTTTTCAGAATTTAGAAACTAAAACAGTTTCCTTTCTGATGTAACACTGATATCGCGAAGAGATAAATGATTTCAGATAGAATAGTTATGAAATTATCTTCAGAAATATCGAGGATATTTATATTTATAATGAAAGGTACGATAATATCTTATGATTTTAGAATTATAGTGTGATGAAAAAATTCATTCACAATGATTTAGAGCAATTAAGGACTAAGGTATTCGCTAAAGTTTTCATCAGACACGGAATCATCAGGATTCTTTATGTACAAGTTTAGTCCTTGTGATTTGTCCACAGTCTCCTTCATGGTTTGTTCAATTTGTTTTTCAGCATCAAAATTTTTGTGCTTTTTTAGTATGACGCTCTTTATTATCAAATCTTTGACTGTTAAACCGTCTTCAGTTTTC
This sequence comes from Rutidosis leptorrhynchoides, assembly GCF_046630445.1. Lineage (NCBI taxonomy): Eukaryota > Viridiplantae > Streptophyta > Magnoliopsida > Asterales > Asteraceae > Rutidosis > Rutidosis leptorrhynchoides. The sequence continues at coordinate 559,919,775 of NC_092333.1, forward strand.
GCTGTTTCATCAGCTTTTTCAAAACTCAAAGAACTGATTCGTAGGCTAGTGCTTTTCAGAAATTTAGAATTTCCGAATTGAAGTTTCATCAGTCCAGAAGATAGACGTTATATATATATATATATATATATATATATATATATATATATATATATATATATATATATATATATATATATATATATATATATATATATATATATATATATATATATATATATATATATATATATATATATATATATATATATAGTAGAAATGCGATGAAATTCAAGAATGATGATTGATGCTTCCTGGTGCTTGGTATGGTGATTCTCGTTATAAGATGCCGATGAGTTCGTGATAAGACTTCAATAGATAATTATAGTGATTTGTCGAAGAAATTTAAGCCAATGAGCAACGAGGTTGCTGGTACGTCTGCTGGTAATATGGTGGAATATAAAAGGTTCTCTGGTAACAATAAAAGAGCACGCATATATATCAAGGTTATAATAAGGTTGTTTCGAATGAAAAGTCGAAATTGACTTGCTGGAGCTGTGACAAAACTATCTATCTCTAACAGGAGTTTCAAAGTTATTTTCGGTAATGATAACGCTAAAGGAATTAGCATAGCTACGTGTTAAACGTTTACTCAGTTTTCGAGAGTTTTTCAGGTGCATAACTATATGCATAGATCTTTCCTTCCATAGATGAGGTGCGGTTGGTTCATCCTCTCGATTGAGGTGTTTTCAAGAATCATGAAAGGTTTGAGCGTAGATTGGAATTGTCAAGATACAAATGAGGTTTAAGATGAAATCAAGTGGCAAACTTGAAGAAATGTTTAGTTTCATATATTATAATCAATATTTTAATTCATTTTAATTATCCAATGTTAGTAGTCCACAATTAGTAGTTCAACAATTCATATATAGTTTAATATATAATATTCAAATTAATTAATACGTGTCGTGACCCATTATATACATGTCTCTGACTCGATCACAACTCAAAGTATATATATTATTTAGAATCAACGTCAATCTTGTATAGCTAACTCGAGCATTACCGCATTACCGCATATAGAGTGTCTATGGTTATTCCAAATAATATATATAGGTGACGTCGATATGATATGTCAAAACATTGTATATGTGTCCCGATTTATACGACGATATTTAAAGTGCGTAAAATAAATAACAGAAATTAAATGACAATAAATAAAATTGCAAGAATTAAAATTGCGATAAATAAATTGCAATAAATAAATGTAATAAGGAAATAACAGTTAGCTAGGAACAGTTAGCTAGGATTTTATTAGCGTGGATTCTTAACAGAGTTTCTCATAGTTAATTTGTTTGTTTCTAACAAATTTTATTTTGTCCAATGTTTTCTTCATTATGCCATTTATTCGATTCTGGTAGGTCAAAATCTAAATATGAAATTGAATGAAAATGGTTATTCTATGGTGAACAGATACGTATATCTGTGGATGTAAGTAGGATAGTAAATGACTGTTAAATCAGATTCGAAGAATGTACAGTGTAACTTATTAATGTGAAATCTAAATATTTCTAAGGTATTACCTACCCGTTAAAATATTTTCACCATTAACAGTTTGTACAAAAGAATTTTTAATTACAATCTTTATGAAAACATCTATACATATATATTTTCTTCAAATGTAATCATGGATTTAATGAGTTAATATGATATTAAAATCATCTGATTTACGGTTAGAACTAGAGTACATAATCTCTAAAACACTAGAGATTACATAATCGTCATGTCGAATGAAGATAAATGATGTAGAACGTCATGTAGAACGATGATTATGCTCGAGGTACAGATTGTGATGTTGATGGTACGGGTACTGTTGCTGGTGGTTCTGTTGATGTCGGTGATGTTGCTGAAGCTGGTAAGTTTTGCACCATATTCTCCAAATTTGTTACTCGAGCGCGAATCTCATTGACTTCTTCCATTACTCCAGGATGATTGTCGGTCAGAATGAGCGGATGGATAAGGTTTAGAATTTTAGCTAGAATATAATCATGGCGAGATATTAGAGAAATGAGGGTGAAAATGGTGTTTCGGACTGGTTCGCCGGTAAGTGCTTCGGGTTCTTTGTCAAGAGGTGAATTCGGTTGGTGGAAAGGATCGCCTTCTTCTCGTCTCCATTGATTAAGTCGACTATGAACCCATCCCCAATTCATCCAGAATTGATGATGGCTGATTAGTTGATTCCATTCCGGTTACACTGATTTCGGAGCTCGGGTAAACATTCATGTCAGAATAGCTGTCGGATTCCGAAGAACTTGAACTAGTGGCGAGTTCCATTTCGTACGATTGAGTAAAGGATTTTTCGATATGAAATGATTTTTGGCTATCGGATGGTATTCTAATTATATAGATTATATATATATATATATATATATATATATATATATATATATATATATATATATATATATATATATATATATATATATAGAACAAAAGATTTCATAGATTACGGAGGAATTTACGGAATATGCCAGGCAAAGTTTACAGTAACAGATACGCTAAGATATGAATTTTTGTCTATACACTATTCATGCAATTAATGCAGTAAGATGTGTCTAGACTAAGAATGATAAGCAAGTGATTCATAATAAGCAGGTAATTTTCACCACGAAATGATAAGCAAAACTTTTGACATGTAGACACGGTCGAAGTCCAGACTTACTAATGCATCTTAATAACTATCCGTTAGACACACTAATGCAGACCTGGTTCGCTAAGACCACCGCTCTTATACCAACTTTAATGACCCGTCCTAATCCATCTGGAAGAATACATTACATTTGGTTACATCGCGAGGTACTTGACCTCTATATGATACATTTTACAAACATTGCATTCGTTTTTAAAAGACAAACTTTCATTACATCTAAAGTTGACGGCATGCATACCATTTCATAATATATCCATCTATAATTCACTTAGTAATAATCTTGATGAACACAACGACTCGAATGCAACGTCTTATGAAATATGCCATGAATGATTCCAAGTAATATCTCTAAAATGAGCAAATGCACAGCGGAAGATTTCTTTCATACCTGAGAATAAACATGCTTTCAAGTGTCAACCAAAAGGTTGGTGACTTCGTTAGTTTATCATAAACAATCATTTTCATCAATTTAATAGACCACAAGATTTTCAGATATTTAATTGTACACGTAAACCGTGTACAAAATAATACGCGTAACCCGCGAATTAAAAATCATTCATATGGTGAACGCTTGATAACCGAACTAACAGGATGCATATAGAATATCCCCATCATTTTGGGACTCTCATCGGACATGATAATCGAAGTACTAAAGCATTCGTAACCCGAATGGGATGTGTCGAGGTCCATAGATCTATCTTTAGGATTCGCGTCAATTGGTGGCAATTATCATAAACACCAATTCTTAGGCTACCAAGCTAAAAAGGGGCATATTCGATTTCGATAATCCAACCATAGAATGTAGTTTCGATTACTTGTATCTATTTCGTAAAACATTTATAAAAGCAGCGCATGTATTCTCAGTCCCAAAAATATATATTGTAAAAGCATTTAAAAAGGGAGCAAATGAAACTCACAATACAATATTTTGTAGTAAAAATATTCATACGACGAAACAGAACAATGCAGGATTGGCCTCGGATTCACGAACCTATATCATATATATATATATATATATATATATATATATATATATATATATATATATATATATATATATATATATATTAAAAAATATACTTGTAATTGAACAAATATATATATATTATTATTATTGATATGATTTTTATATCACTAACTTATATATTTTATTATTTAATTAAATCACTCCATTTTATATATGAAAATATTAATATAGTTAAGTTATATATGTTAAATATCTTTTTATATGAAGATCATTTGTTTGTGAAATTAATAATTTTGATAATACTAATATTAGTAATAATAATGATACTATATAATAATAATGATAAAAGTAATAATAATATTAATAAGGATAATGATATTAATAATGTTAATTATACTTAGTTGTATTATAATAACTATGATAACGATAATTATAATAATTTTAATGATTCCTTTGACTTAAAATTTTAGTCATTTTCATAATAACATCAAAATTTCTATATTTGTAATCTTAGTTGTATTACTAAAAAATTTTATATTCATATTCATAGTAATCAAAATCTTCTCGTTTAATTTCTAGACTTATAACTGTAGTTTCTAAAATTTTACCATAGCAACATTTATTGTTAACGTCATAATACAATTGTTATTAATATGTTTGTAATCATAATAATTAATAATAACAGTAACAATACAATTATAATAATACTAAAAATAATAATGTTAATAATGTTAATACTAATAATATTAATAATGATAATAATATAAACTATCTTAATGTTAATAATTTTAATAAACATTTTATTACTAATAATAGTGATAATAATTGGTAATACAATAATATTAATAAGTAATAATAGTAGCATATCAATAATCAATAATACTAATAACAATAATAATAATAATAATAATAATAATAATAATAATAATAATAATAATAATAATAATAATAATAATAATAATAATAATAATAATAATAATAATAATAATAACAATAATGATAATTGAAAAATAAAACACTACCTCCATGTAATAGCCCTTTAAAAAAAATAATGTCTCAGCCTAGGCTCGAACCCAAGACCACTCGCTAACCCGTCAACAACCCAAACCATTCCTCTATTCCATGCTTTTCTGATTAATACGCATTTCAATTTTTTTAAACCCCTTTTTCTGTTTTTACTTCATCTTCTTCATAACCATAATCATAAACAGCCCAGTTGATCTTAACAGCTAAAGTAATTGGTTGTTTTAGGATTTGTAATGGGATGTGTAAATGAAACAGAAACGATCCTTGTTCATAAATTGATTTAACAAAAAAAAAATATAACAGAAATAATCACGCGAAGAACACTTATGAACTCCAAACTTGATTCAACAATCTAGACTGTTTTAGCTCTCGATTTCAACATGAATTATATTCCAAATGACTCCTAGAAACTCTCTGGATCATTAATTGATCATAAAACATCAAACAGAGTTCGAATTTCACTATAAACACTTCGGTTGACTTTTTGAAATTTTAGTTTGACCTCAAAATTAGAAGTCGATAGTATGAATTGGACTTTGAAACTTCACAGAAAGTTTAATTGAAAGCTTTCTAACAAAACTGCATTATTAGATTTTAAAATTTGTTAAAAAATCGAGCTTTTTGAAAAATCAACCCAAGAACAGGGCAGTACCTGTTATTCATCGCTTTTTCTGATTAATTTGACTGATTTAGGAGTGGTTAATGATTTCTATGATTTGTAAATGATATTGTGAAGTAGTGTGGTATCAATTATCAACTGAAATGAATTACTTTATAGCAAATTAGTCGACAAGAATATTTTGATCAGGAATATTTTGAATAAAAAAATAAAAGCAGATTATGATTCTTAATTGATTTGTACGATTGAATACGATATGTAACAGATTTTGGTTAAGAAACAAAATTTAAAATAGTTGAAAGTGATCTGTGTCGATCTTCCATAATTTCTGTTTTCATATTTTATATAATTAATATTAATAAATATATTAATAAGACATTTAATATTAATAATACTAAAATAATAATATTAATATAAATATCAAGTATAATGATAATTATTAATAATAATAATGATATTAATAATAATAATAAATAGTTTTATATCGATAATTATAAAATTTTAATAATTTTAGTAAATACTAATAATATTAATAATAATAACAATAATATTAGTAATAATAGTAATAACAATTTAAATGTATCAAATTTCATATCTATATATTATATATAATATTATTAATACTAATATTACTATTAATATTTATTTTAATAAAATTAATAATAATATAGAAATTTTAATTTGTAAGTAAGTTTAATATATTGATATTACATATTATTAACTATGTAATATTTAATAATTACATCATATATTATATGATAACATTTATTGAATATCTAATATTTATATATATATATATATATATATATATATATATATATATATATATATATATATATATAAATATATATATATATATATATATATTACAATATAATAATTATTAATAGAAATCATATATATATATATATATATATATATATATATATATATATATATATATATATATATATATATATATATATATATATATATATATATATATATATATATATATAGTGAAAGACTTATAATAATATCATATATTTATTTATATATTTATTTATACATAATTGTTCGTGAATCGTCGGGAATGGTCGAAGGTCAATTGAATATATGAAATAGTTCAAAATTTTCTGAGAGTCAATATTACAGACTTTTATCAATAATTAGACTTATTTCACGAGGCAATTATTGTAAAGCATGCATTGAAAGTTAAGCAGGAATCTTTACTAACTTTTGTCCAGTTACCGTTAATTGACACATTTGTTCTTACCTACAGATCACTTTACCATTTATTCTGAATATTGTTAAAAATAAAAGATTTCTCAGATCTACGTGGACCTCGCAACAGAGACCTATAATAATATCTTAATACTCATGGAATTACTAAATGCTAACAAAAGTATCTGTTAACTAAATCGTTTGATATTATCTTTTAATCCCGTCGATAAATATATTCAGCATATATTGAAACAAATACATTTAATGTAAAGTATTTTACATTTAATACCTTGTTAAAGTTTTCAGCTCATAATATATATACACATATGTATATGTATATGTATATATATATATATATATATATATATATATATATATATATATATATATATATATATATATATATATATATATATATATATATTCATATTCATTTATTTGGTCGAGGTTAAATGAATACATAAACATAGTTCAAAAGTTTTGATATTCAACTTAACAGACTTTGCTTATCGTTTCGAAATCATATAAAGATTAAGTTTAAATTTGGTCGAAAATTCCCGGGTCATCACAGATTTAATCAGGACAGCGTTAAAACACATACTTTCTATTTTTAGCAGGTTTCAATTTTTAGAAAGTTTCAATTTTTGGGAAGTTTCTATTTTTGGAAAGTTTCCTTAATTAGAAAAGTCAACAAAGTCAACTGAAAGTCAAAGTCAACCGAAAGTCAACTCAAAAGTCAACCTTGGTCAAACTTAGTCAACATTGAAATTTAAGTGTAAATTTTATTAATAATATAAGTTATAATGTTATTTAAAGTCATATATGTATAATCATGTCATATCATAAGTTTAATTAAGTTAGATTGAATTATAAAGTTAACATAAGTTTTAATGATATAATTAATGTAACATAAGTATTTAATAATTAAATTATAATTAAATTATAATTAAATAATAACTAAGCCTTATAATAAATAAATGATTAATTAATCTTTATTATAAGTTTTGATATAATAATTCCATAACATAAGTTTAATACTTATCATAAGTATTTTCATTAATAATAAAATGTATTATTAATTATAAGTAATTATTAAATGATATAATAATTATATATTATAAGTCTTAATTAAATTTAATTACTTTTATAGCATAAGTAATTTAATTATAATGCCATACATTATTTATAACATAAGATTAAATTTTATAACCATAAGTTTAATTAAACGTTCGCCGGGTCATAACTTGAGGCTCGGGTGTCGGTTTTCAACGAATTTTATATATATCTTCATCTAACCAAACCACCTGACACATTAGTGCACTCAAGAACACCCTAAGTTCAGTTCACAAGTCGTGATGAACAGCCATGAACCAACCTAGAACTTCAATCCGTTCAAAATCATGTTTTAGTCATACCGGGTGATCCGTGGCTCGGATTTCGATGACCCGAACATGAACGTTCATCTAATCATCAATCTTAACACAATAGTACACCCTAGAGACTCCAAAAATGGTCACAAAGTTGGACCAAAACTGAATACATTCGTTTTTATATTTTAATTCCATGAAAACACCAAATTAATCATAACTTAAGATCCGGGACTCGAAATAACATGAATCCGGAGTCTAAAATCAATGTCTTGATGAGAGGAACACATTTAAACACTTTAATTTATCAAAAACATCAGTTAAATGTACAGAAATGATCAAATAGTCCGCTGTCCAAATTTTATCAAACCGAAAACATACACAATCGAGTATTTCTACGCATCAATTCAACAATACAACATCATAAAATTACTATAGCATCAAAATAAGATCATAATCAGTAAAAATAAGTAGAAATTAAAAATCTAGGGTTTATGTTCATACCCAAATCGAAAAACAAGAAGAAGGGTGCTAAAGATCATGAAATGGAGAACCCGATTATGTAGATAATCTTGAAAAATGATGAACAATTGTATGTAATTGATGTTGGACGATTTTTGGGAGATGGGGGCTGAGAGTGGTCATTCCAAATGAAGAGAGAAAGAAGAGAGAAACATGTGCTAGGGTTTGTAAAATGGAAGGGCCAAATGAGAGTGAAATCTTGTGTCTAAGTGCAAAATTATCAAATAGAATGGGTCATGTGGGGTGGGCGGCAGAACCAAGGGTGGGAGTGGGATCCCTTTAGCACATTTTTGATTAATGCTCAATATCTTGTGGCCCGAAAGCCCGAACGAAGCCCGATTCGCGAAAACACTGTTACGCGATTAATTTTTCGGAAAGAACACGCACACGCATGAAAATAAAATATAGAAATATTTTATAACTTCATATGATATAGAAATATCATAAATAAAATAATTTGGATTTGAAAATCATGAAAGTCTGATCGTTGGTTTAAAAACCGAAAAGATTCGCCTGATAGAAATCCACGACACGTAGAAACGTACAATTTAAATATGAATACAAATATTCACATGACACATAATAATTTATATATTATTACTAAAATAATAATATAGATCATAGAAATGACGTGGCACGAATAACGATCAACGAACGTTAAACGGTAAAAGATAACGGAAAAAGTAGGGTCGTTACAGAAGGGGTTTGACGATAGCTAATAGTGGTCAAAGTAATTAATAAATAGTGTATAATTAAAAGTAACATTAATATAAGAGTATGAAATATGTTACAGTTAAATAATGGCGAAGCCACTTAATTTATATTGGTGGCACGTGACACTAGTTAAATGAACAGAGGTGCATATATGAAAGTACGAGGTCGAATTAACCGCCTATTAACTAGTCTGAGAAAAAAAACCTTTTATCTTTTACCTTTTACCTTTTAGATTTTACCTAGTAAATGAAGCTAGTTAATATATAAATATTCAATTTTGTAGGTATTTTAGTTTTAGTGTAGTTTGTTTTTCATTAGGTTTTTAGTTTGTTTTTGATGTTTCATGGGTTTGCTTTCTTTAGGCCTCGGGGCCTGTGTTTTGTATCTTGTTGCGAGACATTTTTTTGATGAAGTTTTTGAGTTTTTATATAGTTGTAGGTTTTTGCAAAAAAAAAAAAAAAGTAGTTACAAGAATTAATATTAGTACTAGTGAAATGACCCGTGAAATTACGGGTTTGTTTAAACGAAATAGTTTAATGATATGTTTTAGGTATTAAGTGAACGTAAATGTTAAAGTCATTTAGTTTAATGACCCGTGAACTCACAGAGTCCGACTAAGAAACTCGTCAGTTGAACATTTCATCAAACACCTAAAATGCATATTAAACAATCCACATCCAATCATAAGAGATAATATTGTTTTTCAATATAAATTTAGAATTGGTTTCCTTCTGCCTAGCTTTTATATCGTTTCGTACTCAATTCAAAATAATTAATAAAAATAATTCAAAATTATTTAATTTTAATAATTAAAATAATCATTAATAAGATTTAGTAATAATAATAATTAATCAATAAAATTAAATTATAATTTAAATTTATTTAGATTAATGACATCACTCACCATGCTTAGATTTTTTTCTTTTGTTTTTTAATTTTTTTAACAAATGAATTAGCCTAATAATGACGTCATTATTATAGGATTTTAATAGAAACAAGATAGTGATGACAATAAACTCACTATTTCATTTTATTATACGTATAACGTATAGCACACCATACGTTTAACCCATAATCAGAATCTCACCACCACTACCACCCTTCCATTTTAATTACTCGATTATCAAACCTTATGGGAAATATATTATTATCATCTGCATCAAATATCAGTCGTGTTCTTCAAATTCTGGGCAGAAGCTGTAGGTATTCATCCGAAATCATTATTAAAATTTTGTTATTACTCATCAATGAATGAATTACTATTGCTTGCATCGTGTATTTGTATATATCTAATACCGTAATCGATTAATGTATATATATCTTAAAAACCGTAGTATGCCTTCAAGGTGTTCGATAAAATGTCTGAGATTTCCGTGTGTATCCATTTCTTGTTGAAGGACCTAGTTGTGGGTTGGACAAATTTGAAAATATAGTGTCCAAAAGCTTGAAGTGTATATACCAATAGTATATACATCTAGAAGCTGTGTATTGTACGAGTACGAATACGGGTGCATATGAGTAGAATTGTTGATGAAAATGAATGAGGATGTAATTGTAAGCATTTTTGTTAGGTAGAAGTACTTTGATATGTGTCTTGAAGTCTTTCAAAAGTGTACAAATACATCTTAATACACTACATGTATATACATTTTAACTGAGTCGTTAAGTCATCGTTAGTCGTTACATGTAAGTGTTGTTTTGAAACCTTTAAGTTAACGATCTCATTTAATGTTGTTAACCCATTGTTTATTATATCTAATGAGATGTTAACTTATTACATTATAATGATATTATGATGTATGAATATATCTTAATATGATATATATACATTAAAATGTCGTTACAACGATAATCGTTACATATATGTCTCGTTTCGAAATCCTTAAGTTAGTAGTCTTGTTTTTACATATGTAGTTCATTGTTAACACACTTAATGATATACTTAATTATCATTTTATCATGTTAAACATAGTGTATCTATATCTTAATATGATTCATATGTATTTAGTAAGACGTTGTTATAACGATAATCGTTATATATATCGTTTCGAGTTTCTTAATTCAATAATCTCATTTTTATGTATATCACTCATTGTTAATACACTTAGTAAGATACTTACTTATCATAATCTCATGTTAACCATATATATATATGTATATATATATATATATATATATATATATATATATATATATATATATATATATATATATATATATATATATATATATATATATATATCATGTAGTTTTTACAAGTTTTTAACGTTCGTGAATCGCCGGTTAACTTGGGTGGTCAATTGTCTACTTGAAACTCATTTCAATTAATCAAGTCTTAACAAGTTTGATTGCTTAACATGTTGGAAACATTTAATCATGCAAATATAGTTTTCATTTAATATATAATCATGGAAAAGTTCGGGTCACTACAGTTGCTGAACAAATTGTAAGTTTGATGGAATATGTTTGTAGTAAAAGAGAGGAGATTTTTGTGAAAAATAAGGTTATGATATATGTGTATTTATAAGGTGTTTTAGATGATTTTTTTTTTTAAATCACCTTAAACTGTGTTTTAGACATTTTAAATATTTATAATCTAACGGACCATTGCAAAAGAAAGAAAAAGATAATAAAAATGAAAATAGGCTTCACTTAGTTTCTCTTTTGCCGCCACAACTAGCACAAGACAAACATGGCGAATTCATGGAGAATCCGCGCCTATAACGTTGTACTTTTGGCGATCGGTAGCAAGCTAAGACGGAAGGGGTTTGACGATGGCTAATAGTGTTCAAAGTAATTAATAAATAGTGTATAATTAAAAGTTAAAAGTAACATTAATATAAGAGTATGAAATATGCTACAGTTAAATAATGGCGAAGCCACTTAAATAATATTGGTGGCACGTGACCCTAGTTAAATGAACAGGGGTGCATGTATGAAAGTACGAGATCGAATTAACGACCTATTAACTAGTTTGAGAAGAAAAAAAACCTTTTATCTTTTACCTTATAAATTTTACCTAGGTAAATGAAGCTAGTTAATATATATATTAATATTCAATTTTGTAGGTTTTTTAGTTTTAGTGTAGTTTGCTTTTCATTAGGTTTTTATAATTTGTTTTTGATGTTTTATGAGTTTGCTTTCTTTAGGCCTGTTTTGTATCTTGTTGTGAGACTTCATTTTTTTGACGAAGTTTTCGAGTTTTTATATAATTATAGTTTTTTGCAGAAAAAAAAAAAAAAGTAGTTACAAGAATTAATATGGGTGGTGATATATTCAAAATCAATTTTATTTCATTCACCAAAATTACGCATTAACTTGTTGTACTGTACAGCCTGCTAATACACAAACTTTGGTGGAGGAAGTAAAATTAATTTTTCATATATCATTACCCAATTAATATTAGTATGGTGATGACAATAAACTCACTATTTCATTTTAGTATAGCACACTATACGGTTAACCCATAATCAGAATCTCACCACCACTACCACCCTTCCATTTTAATTACTCGATTATCAAACCTTACGGGAAATATATTATTATCATCTGCATCAAATATCAGTCGTGTTCTTCAAATTCTGGTCAGAAGCTGTAGGTATTCATCCGAAATCATTATTAATATTTTGTTATTACTCATCAATGAATGAATTACTATTGCTTGCTTCGTGTATTTGTATATATCTAATACCGTAATCGATTAATATATATATATATATATATATATATATATATATATATATATATATATATATATATATATATATATATATATCTTAAAAACCGTAGTATGCCTTCAAGGTGTTCGATAAAATGTCTGAGATTTCCGTGTGTATCCATTTCTTGTTGAAGGACCTAGTTGTGGGTTGGACAAATTTGAAAATATAGTGTCCAAAAGCTTTTTGTAGTTGACAGGTTTGTCCTCGATATGACCCATCCCTGCAAGTTATTGCTGCCTTTTTCCATGTTTCTGTTTACAAGTTCTTGAGAATAATGAGTGTTTCGGTTGATCTATTCATTCGCTTAGGGGTGTTTAGATTTGTGTTTACAATGTTTATTTAGTAATTACGTTTTGAAATGGGCATAATTATTTAGTAATTGCGTTTACAATGTTCATTCGGCTCTATTTTTCAGTCAACAGTAAGCGTCGATTTATTGGCGTCTTGACTGCCGTTTAGAGCTTAAATTGAATTCCAGGCAGAATTTAAAACCTATGGAAATTTGATTCTACCATTTTCATGGCGTCTCAATGTTATTTTACAATTTTTTTTTTTTTTTTTAAATTCCTACTTATTGGCCGGAGGTCCACCCGGAAGCAATCTTTCTATCCGTCGAATAGAGAGATGGATGACTTCCTCTACTTTTGAGAGTGTTTCACTCCGGGTAGAGAAATGACTTATTTTTATTCTCGGATAGGGGAATGATTGTCTACATCTCACCTCTCCCATACACCACTCATGTGGTATTGGGTTTTGTTGTTGTTGTTGTTGTATGAAATTAAACATAAAAGTCAATTAATTACTATATGAAATACTCAAAACGTGACAATGATAAATTAGAGCACCCTTTACGCTAACTAAAACGTGATAATCAATTTTCTTTCCAGCATATTTTCCCCTTATTACTTTTTAATTTTCAGATAATTTGATTCACTAAACACCTAAATAACTGATTGTTAGATATAACAACAACAACAACAATAAAAACAATAACAACAAAACCCAATCTCGCAAATGCGAAGAATGGGGAGGTGAGATGTAGACAATCATTCCTCTACCATAGAATAAAAGAGAAGTCTTCTCTCTAACCACGAGTTAGGAAAAAAAAAAAAAATTGCACCTATATAACACGTTTGTAAAAACCAATTATCTGAGTTCAATAATCTAAAATGCATAAGCAATCTCTAAAACTCAAATCCAAACACCCCCTTTATCACTTAAAATTCTTACTTGGCATTTCATCGGTCTAATCACAACTGATGTGACAATGTGATATAGACATATTTTGGAAACCTAGCTGCATGCCTGCATTAGATAATCATCATAATTGACTATCTATTCATTCAAATTCATTTATTTCCCTTGACGGAAAACGTGTACCACAGTGTCTTTATGCTTGTTACATATATGATATTTGATCTGCAGGCGAATTCATCATCTGGGACGGGTGTTGCTGATCACTGCAAGGGTACATTCTTTGAACTGCAAAGTAAAAAAGGCTCATCGTTATGTGATCTATAAGATTAACAAGAAGATAAATGAAGTCGTTGTTGTCAAAACTTGCAGTCCCACTGTGAGCTACGAAAACTTTACATCAGCATTGCCTGATAATGATTGTAGTTATGCTGTCTATGACTTGGATTTTGTCACTTCTGAAAACTTTGAAAAGAACAAGATGTCTTAGCTTTCATCCCTTAATTTTCCACAGGTTTCTTGTTTATGTTTTGTAGGTACAAAATGGGTGGGCGAGTAACGGGTCGTGGTCATTTTACCTACAAGCTACTGGAAGCCTGTAACTATATTGGTTTTTGTCCTGTTTAGATTTGGGGGTTTAATTGTTCCTAATATTGAAGTTCTGTTATCTTTTTTCTGTCTTTTGTCTAGGTCACCCTGAGTCCTCTTGGATTTGTGCCATGATGCTTGAATGCAACATCCAGAGCAGTCTCAGTCATGATTTAGATGGTGTTCAATACGAGATTCAAGCTACTGATTCTGCAGAGATGGAGCTCGAAGCGCTCAAACAACACGTTTACTGATTGTGCTTATGGGCTGTAAGGTAAATATTTATATTTGGATCAATATTAGGATCTTTTCATGTAGTTTGTGACTTATCATCTTAGATTAATGATTTATGCATAGTTCATTTTAAATAACTAATGTGGTGAATGGACGAGTAAGGTAACGGGTCAAAATGTTTATTCTTTTATATGGGTTCAGATGGTTTGTTTTGACCTGCAATACTTTTGACTTTTGTCCACATTTTTTATCTTCTCTCTTTAAGAAAAATATATAGAAAAATAACAAATGTGTGAAAGATGGTTATAATTTATTACTCCAGTATTGATTTGAACATTATGAACACCAATTTTAGATGACATGTGAATAATAAATGCGCTTGGACGAATCCTGAACTGTTTGACCCGTATTGTTTATATCTAGATTTTTCACTTGTTGTAGCCATTTCAGAGCAAACATAACCTGAACTGACCCGTTAAAGCGTCAAATTTTCCTCCCTTGAAAACGAAATAAGAGCAGTAAACAAGTTTCTAAATACTAAAAATGGTAGTAATACTTTTATTCGAAATGTTATAATGCTCTTAACCATGACCTAATAGTACGCGATACATACAACTATGGTTAAGCCTTTGAATCATCACTCTCCTTTTCGACTTCCCCAGACATTTCCTCGAGGGACTTCCCTTTTGATTCCGGCACTAAAAACGTACACAACGTACCCAAAAGGTTAACTACACCTAACACAATCAGTGCATTTTTCACTCCAATACCTGCTGGATAACCAGCATCTGTCTTGGCTGGATCTTGATTCTGAGCCAGATACAAGAACCCGAATGCACCCACCATCGCACCTAGTTTTCCCGATGCTGCTGAAATACCATGGCAAGTCGACCGCACTCTAGCCGGGAAGATCTCTGCGGGGACCACAAATGTTGTGGTGTTTGGGCCAAAATTGGCAAAGAAGAATGTCAACGAGTACATCACCACAAATTTGATGTTGTTTTCGGGCCTGGTCCAATGGTTGTAGGGAAATGCTAACGCAAACATAAAGATCGTCATCATTGAGAAACCAATTAGTTGGATTGTGAATCTTCCTATTTTATCGATCAGGAAAACGGTGAACCAGTAGCCAGGAACAGTACTGCAAAGAGCGATGAGTGTTTGTGCTCTTGCGATTCTGTAAACTTCTTCAATGGCATTCATCGTTTTTGCTGGTGGAATCCAACCGATGGCGGTGAATATGTCCTTTTGGAATAAATTTTGACTGTAGAATGCAATATCGAGTAGGAACCAAGTACTAGTGGTCCCAAGTAAGTGTAGTCCGTGTCGTTTAAGGAACTCTTTACTAAGAAGACCGAAGTGTCTTTCCAACTTCTCGTCCACCTTTTGTTGCTCGGGCTCGATTTCCATGTTCAAAACTTTCGACATATCCGAAGCTGCTTTGGTGGCGTTTTTCGCCACCAAGGCAGTATAACGAGCCGTTTCTGGCATCTTTGACCTCGAGTAAAAAGTCAATAGAGCCGGGAGAGCCCCGACCATTAAAATGATCCTCCAAACATAATCCGCCTCGGGAACTGTCGATTTCACCGGATCAACCTCGTACGATGGAGCCTTGAACCGGGAGTCAAAAACCGACGACACAATAATCGCGAACACGCCTCCTCCTAAAATCCCGAACCCCTGCATTGCAAAAACTGCAGCGATAAAACCACCACGGGTTTTCTTATTCGAATACTCCGACATTATCGTGGCCGAAAGCGGATAATCACCACCAATCCCAAACCCGAGCCAAAACCGGAAGAAACAGAGAGTAGTCATCACTGTTTGCGGTCGGCTTCCAAAAGACAAACCCGAAGCAATAGAACAGAGACACATGAGCATAAGTGTGATACCATAAACCTTTTTCCTTCCAAGCTTATCACCAAGCCACCCGAAAAACAATTGGCCCGCAAGCGTCCCAACCAGGGCCACACCGTTCACCATAGCCGATACATGTGGTGGTAAACTTCCGGGCTTGGGTGAGCCCGTCTTCGTGTAGTAAATTCGTCCAAGCATTTTAGTCACCAACGAGATACAAAACAGATCGTAAGCATCCGTGAAGAACCCCATTCCCGCGATTACTATCGCGGTGAAATGATACCATTGTGTTTTGGCACCATCAAGAGCATTCAAAACCTTCAAATTCCCCGTGGTTACCATTCTTAAAACAGATTCTGTTTTCTTGATTTCCTGCAATCCCAAATAACAATTAACAATTAACAATTGTACGATGTGTGTTTGTTAATTTTGAACTTGTGATTCATGCATGCATGCATATATGACGAAGACTTGACACAATAATAAATTATAATAAAATAAGTGGTTTGGACTAGTAGAAACAGAAGAAATGAAAGAAGGGATATAGGAAAAATTAAAATGGGTGAATTGATACTGACCTATTTTTTTTATGTGAATTTGTGAAGATTTGATACGAGTTTGATGGAAGATTGGGAGTTTAGATTTATATGCAACAGAAATAGTATGAAAATTAATTAGTATTAGTATTTTCCAACGGTATATTCTTTTACTCGTTCGGCATCTTTTTTATAGCTTCAAATTTCCACTCCACTTTCTACGGGTTGAATTTAACAATAAATTACATCAATTGTTCTTCCTTTAAGTTTGCATAAGTAAAACTTTGTTTTAGTTTTTTGGCGATAAAAAGGGTATATAGGGTAGATTTTTATCGTTCAATTTATCGGGGAAGTTATTCTTTGCGTGTGTTTTTTCTTTCAATTATAAGTGAATTTATTGAGTATTTCATTATTATTTCCTACTTTTTTTACTGATCATCCCGAGCACGGCGGTCCGGAGAATTTAAGTACCTAGAACGAACGAGGTGAAATAAAAGGCCTTTAGGCCGCAACGAACATAAGCCATTTAAAAATTTTCTTAGGCCCTAACCAATAATATAAACATTTTTAAAATGGTCCTTTGAGTCTTGCTAGAGGACCTTGATTCTGGAGCCTTTGATTGTTGTTTTTGGGCCTATTGTGTTTCTCCTCCGCTGCTTTAGTCGTGTTTCTCTAATTCTCATGTCTCTCAAATCTCCGATTATGTCTATATATAATAAACATTAGACCCCTGAAAACCTTATGCTCCTAACGGTCGCTCACCTTGTTCCTCAGGGCCTCCCTTGATCTCAATAGGTTCTATTAGCGAGGTTATCATATCATAATATAAATTTAAATATAAATTTAATTTCTTTCTTACTTTGAAATGATAACTTTTTAATCTCTCTCTTTTGATGACATGACATGAAGAATTGAAGTTTCTCGTTGAGTATGCTTTAAAGCATAAACTGAGTGGATAAAATAATTAAATGAAAATCTTAGTAGCTACTAACATCAGTAGTCCATACTTCACCTTTAACAATTTGGTTTTGGCCATATTGTACAATTTTGCCTATTTGTCTTGGTTAGTGACTTCCACACTTTCCACTTTTGGGATTTGAAGTTTGAAAGTGAATATGTGTGAATTGCAACTTTAACTTACGCAACTTTCACTTCATATTCGCACTTTTAAAGTTGGGCAAAGAGCAAACTAAATGATACTACATAATACTGAGTTTGATGTTTAACACTTTTATGATTGTCAAACATTTGCTTATCACTTTAGGATCAGTACCTACTTGCAGGCTGCAACTTGAATGTGTAGCTCGATTCGTTTTCTAGACAACAACTTTATAAATACGGTTATGTTATTTCAATATTGGCGGACATTCTGCATTATATAATATATGTTGAGTGAGCATAAATCTAACGTTACTTTTTACGAATTATTCCCTGAACTACAAATGATCCGGTTCACATTACTTATTTTTTATAGGTGAGTGGCTCATTCGTCGTTAAATTTATTATAGAGTATTAGATTTAGATTTTATTGTTAAATTAATTGCCACTTAATTGCCTTAAAAAAATTTACTGCCACAAATTGAATATGGTCTGTACTTCTTGTAAACGAAAATAGATTTTGTGGACATGGAGAAAGAGAAGGTAGAAAAAGAATTGGTCGAGGTAAATTGAAACTGGATGAGAGCTAAATCAAAAACTCTTATACAGCCCAGAGACACACGATGGAATTTTCACTGTATAGCACTTTTGTGTGGCGTTTGGTTGATTTTTTTACATTTATTATCAAGGTCTTTAAATATGTTAATTAAAGTAACTAATAGTTCTATCCAAAATTATGCACATGATCTTTTGAAGTATTTTAAATCATTCAAATTTAGTTTTATTTGCATCTAATGCTGTTCATTTAAAAGAAAATGGTCAAGTCTTGCAAAAAGGGTTTCATTGGTGGAATCAACCAAAGAAAATGCAAGATTTAAGAGCAATTGGGTTTGAACCACTTTTACAAACAATGTGTTCTTTTATTTATTATTTTTTTTTGAAAGGCCAACAAGATTATTATATTATAATAGCAAGAATATACAAATGTACATGAAAGGCCATACAAAAATACAGGCCCTCATGGAAGGACAATGTGTTCTTTTGTAACTGTTACAATATCCGAATGTTACGAACAATTGGATTTGAACCACCTTTAAAGAAAATTGAAGGATGTAATTTGTTAACGTACTATGTTGGATATAGGCCCCTAAACAAATAGATAGAATTAAAACAACAAAACTAGGAGCAAAAGGAAATTCACGGTGGACAGCAAAGAAGGAATAAATAAAATACTTTACTGCCACTTAATTCATGTTACAAGAGGTTGTATATATACTTTCAAAAGACTAACTACTCATGTACACCTATTATACCTTTAACTCACCACTACTAATATCACTCATAACTCATCCCACGTCAATATTATCCGCATGAGATGCGGTCAACCATACTACCAATTTATTTATTTATTTATTTATTTATTTATTTATACACTAAAACTCATGGCTTCAGTTCTATTTAATTTTTATTTTAAGTTTGCGTTCACACTACAAACAAACGGTCACTCAATTTCGGATTAATTTACACAACGGCCCCTCAGGTTCCACTTTTTCAGGGGTAGAAAGCGTAAATATATAATTTTATTAAAATAAAAGAAACTAATTCTACCCGAATTTTCAACGGACCCTATCTTCTCGCTTGGTCCGAGTTAAATTTTTCCAAGACCACCATCCAACTCGAAAAAATCAGAGGGACCCAACGGGACTAACTATACGTGAAACGGACATCGTTAAAAAACCATCAAATAACGGGCTCTATATTCTCGCTCGGTGTGAGTTAAATTTTTCCGAGACCACCGTTCAACTCGAAATAATTTTACGAACACAACGCGACTAACTATACGCGAAACGGACATCGTTAAAAAACACTAAATATTTCGGGCTATATTTCATACACATACATATACGTCCAACAAACAACCCAACCTACTAGATATATTAGGTACCAAAAAACGTATATCCAAATTCGACCGCGCGTTGAATACAACCGCAGCAACGCGCGGTCGAATTTTTTTCTAGTTCCATCTAACAACAACGATTACTAATTACAAATACAATTTATTCACACTAATAATTATTAATATAACATAACCAATAAATAAAACCTATAACATGTTGGAAGCTTCAACGAGCCCAACACACCCACTATAGAGGACCTAGACTATACTAGACTCACTACACCAACACTTTGACGTTGGTTAGCCTTTAATTTTATAAATCCTTAGTGCACAATGTACTTAGGCGACAGTGTCGACCATATATCTTTAGGCGGTATAACCGACCATGTATTACTTAGGCGGCAGAGCCGACCATATAATAAGAACAACAAAAGTGCACTAAGAACTTAAACACAAACTAAGGCTTGATCGGGAAACTTAACAAAAACACTTATATTAAATTACAATTACAATATTACTTACAAGCTTTCTCTTCTCTACTTTCGCTAACTCACACTCTTCTTCTCTTCTTCACAACTCACTTCTTATTTCACTCTCACAACTTCACACAACACAAATGAAATCTCCTCCCATATTTATACTACTCCATGGAACATTCTAGAACCTAGATATTTCCATGGATATATAAATATCTAGATATTTCTACAACCTACAAATATCTAGATTTTTCTTTTACATTTCAATTTCTAGATTTTTCTCTCATATTCTAATATCTAGATATTTTCTTATACATATTAATATCTAGATATTTTACCCATATACATTTACTAATTCCATATTATTCTAAATTTGCATTGTATTTTAACACTCCCCCTCAATGCAAATTTTCTTCCAACGATGTCTTGCAGACCATTCCAAGTGCTTCTCTGAATTTTGTAAACTTCTGTTTACTTAGGCTCTTGGTGAATATATCTGCTACATGTTCATCTGTCTTTGTTGGCACCATCTTGATCTCCCCTTCAAGGACCTTCTCGCGAACATAGTGATAGTGTACTTCTATATGTTTTGTTCTTGCGTGAAAGACTGGATTCTCTGCTAGACGTATAGCTGATAGGTTATCGCAGAAAAGCTCTACTTGATAGTCTGTTGATTGATGAAGATCTTCCATTAGTTGTTTCAACCAAGTAATTTCTTGTGTTGATGATGCTGCCGATCGATATTCTGCTTCAGTGCTTGATAAGGATACTGTTGGTTGTCTCTTGCTACACCATGATATTACTCCCGATCCAAGACTAAACATGTATCCAGTTGTTGACCGTCGTGTATCATAGTCTCCAGCGTAATCGGCGTCACAATATCCAGTCACGTGACATACTTTTGTTTTCTTGTATAAAATACCAAAGTTGATAGTGTCTTTAACATACCTTAAGATGCGTCGTACAACATCAAGGTGAGGCTTCTTCGGATTGCTCATGTATCGACTAACCACTCCAACTGCATAAGATATGTCTGGCCGGCTTAGTGTGAGATAAATAAGACTTCCGACCATCTTTCGATACATGGTAACATCTTGAAGACTTTTTCCTTCATCTGCTCGTAGTTTTGTATTCGGATCCATCGGAGTTGAGATAGATTTGCAATTAAGCATTCCGTACTTTTGTAAAAGATCTCGCGCATATTTCTGTTGTCCCAGAAATAATCCTTCTCTTTTCTGCTCTATTTCGAGTCCAAGAAAATGTTTGAGTTCTCCAAGCTCCTTCATATGAAATCTGATAGACAGGTTCTCTCTTGTTCTTTGAATCTCCTCATAGTGATCTCCCGTGATGATTAAGTCATCCACATATACTAGCACTATGGCTAGTTTTCCTTGATCTTGTTTCACAAATAAACTAGAATCTGAAGGAGCAACTGTGAAACCACTTTTTACTAAAAACTCGCCAATCTTTCCGTACCAAGCTCTTGGAGCCTGCTTCAAGCCGTATAGTGCTTTCTTTAATTTGCAGACATGGTCAGGATGAGACTTGTTCTCAAAGCCTCTTGGTTGCTCCATATAAATTTCTTTGTCAAGTTCTCCATGTAAGAAAGCGTTCTTGACATCCATCTGCCACAGCTTCCAAGATTTGCTAGCGGCTAAAGCTAGTAGAGCTCGAATTGTTGTGATCTTCGCCACTGGACTAAACGTTTCTTCATAATCCAGCCCATATTGTTGAGAAAAACCTCTAGCAACAAGTCGAGCTTTATACCTTTCAATGGAGCCATCTGATCGAGTCTTCACCTTGTAAACCCATTTACAAGATATTGGTTTTACATCTTTTGGCTTTGGAACTAAACTCCATGTCTGGTTTTCTTTTAGTGCATTAATTTCTTCTTCCATAGCTTTCTGCCATTCTTGACTTTGTGCTGCTTCTTCATAAGTGGAAGGCTCAATATGTATTAATTCATCCACATGAGCAGCATTGGCATACCTCGGATTAGGTTGCCTCGGCCTTGTTGATCTCCGTAATTCTTGCACATGCTCCTCGGCATCCATTTGGCTTGGACGAACCTCTTCGAATGTAGATTGATGTACCCCAGTTTTCCATGGACTCGTTTCCTTAGAGTACGATCCATCTCCTTCTTTAATTGGATCCGATATGTGCTCTTTATGTTCTTCTTTCTCTTCTGGAACTTCTTCTAATCCATGAGATTCTGGAAGCTCTATCTTTTGAGGTGACCACCATGAAGAAGCTTCATCAAATACCACATTTCTTGAAGTATGACACTTCTCAGTATTTGGATCACAACATCTCCATCCTTTTCTTGATTCATCATAACCGACAAAAATGCACCGAATTGCCTTCTTATCAAATTTGCTTCGTAGATGATCTGGTACGAAGACGTAGCATACACATCCAAAAACCTTGAGATGGTTGGCGGTTGGCTTGATCTTCCATAATCTTTCATATGGTGAAATATATCCCAACTTTGTTTGTGGGAGTCTGTTAATCACGTATGAAGCCGTCCTCATACATTCGGCCCAAAATTTTCCTGGTACATTCTTACCATGAAGCATACTTCGACAGGTTTCAGCAAGATAACGATTCTTACGTTCTGCCACTCCATTCTGTTGTGGAGTATTAGGGCAAGTTAATTGCCTTCTGATCTTGTGCTTCTTAAGATAGATATTGAACTCGGTTGATAAATATTCTCCTCCATTATCTGTGCGTAAGCATCGAATCTTAGTATTGAGCTCACTTTCTACCTTGTTCTTGAACTCTTTAAACTTCAGAAAAGTCTCCGACTTCTCCTTCATGAAGTAAACCCACACATATCTTGAGAAGTCATCAATGAATGTCACCATATATTTCATACCTCCAAGTGATGTTTGTTTCACTGGGCCGAAAACATCTGAGTGTATGAGCTCTAGTGGTGTCTTGGACTGATGCGCTGACTCCTTGAATGGCAATTGGTGAGCTTTGCCAAATTGACATCCAGCACATATTGTATCTGTTCGGATATCAATTTGAGGAAGCCCATTTACTATGCGTTTTACCATCATCTCCTTTAACTTGTTGTAGCCCACATGCCCAAGACGTTCATGCCAAAGATCAGCCGTCTCATTTTTTTGAGTCTTATCCACATAAGCTGTTTCAGCAGATAATACATAGACCGATTCTATTCTTCTTCCATGCATAACTGGATTGCCAACCACCTTTACTCTCTTGAATACGGACACATCTTCTGGTCCAAAGAGCACATAGTTCCCTTCTGCTGTCAATTGTGGTACTGACAGTAAATTCTTCTTTAGGCCAGGGACAAGATACACCTTCTCGAGTTGGAGCTTATGAGAGTCGCCTTCATTTGAAATTATTGTCTTTCCAATGTGAGAAATAGACAACCTTGAATTGTCGGCTGTCAACACGACTCTTTTTCCTTTGTAATCCTCCATTTCTTGCAGCTTCGTCTCATCATTGGTCATATGATTTGAGCACCCAGAATCGATGATCCAATCATCTTTGTAGTTTATTTTTGACTTTAAAGTTGTTGTAAGAGCTTGATCATCCATGTCAGCTTCAACGGAGAGTCCTGCTTCTGCATCCCATGTTTCCTCATTAATGGTTGCTTCGAATGTGACCTCTTTCTTCTCATCCCTTGCGGCGGCCACATTTCCTTCGAAAGTTCGCCTTCTGGGGAATCTACATTCTCGAGCAAAATGACCCTTCTTGCCACAATTGAAGCATTCACCATTCTTTCTCTTATCATTTTCCCCGTATTGTTGGCGATGATCTCTTCTTCCTTGTTGAGCTCCCCCTGAAGCGTTGCCTTTTGATTTTGGGTGACCCTTCCACCCATATGTCTTACTTTCTTTCATCGCCTCTTGTCTTCGAGATGTTGCTTTCTTTTTATTGGTGAAGAGTGCATCTTCTCCATCTTTTACGGTTACTTCATTCATCTGCTTGGCTAATGCCTCTTGATTTGCCAATAGATTCTACAGCTCTGATAAGGCTAAAAAGGAACATATATTTCATAGCAAAATCCCCCAAGAAAGACAAGATTTTAGTTGCAATTGTTCCATTTTCGAGTAATATTCGTTTATTTTAAATAAGTGCGAAGACAAAAGGCGAAAACGAAGATTTGAAGACGCAAAGGTCCAAAAAGCTCAAAAGTACAAGATACAATCAAAAAGGTTCAAATTATTGATGAAGAACGTCTAAAAATGACAAGAGTACAAGTTACAAAACGCAAAGTACACGATATAAAATTGTACGAAAGGGCGTTCGAAAATCCGGAACCGAGGCATGAACCAACTTTCAGCGCTCGACGCAACGGTGTAAAAATTACGAGTCAACTATGCACAAGAATAAAATATAATATTTAAATAATTCATAATAAGAATAATATTAAATAATAAAAAGTTGTTAATTGAGCATAGTTCAGGGGTCGTAAATGAAAATTTCAATTCTAATTTCGCTATAAAAGCGATGATTTACGATCAATTTGCGTAGACTTTTTTTTCGATCATTTTTTCTATCTTTTTCTTACTTTTCTATATCAAATATCAATATCTATATTTATAATTCTCTATCATAATGTTAATGTAATCAGATATAACAATAATCTTAATTTTAATTTTAAATTATGATAATAATAAGATTTATGATAGAGATCGTTTGAGTGTGTAAGTCGAAATTCTGTCCGTGTAACGCTACGCTATTTTTAATCATTGTAAGTTATGTTCAACCTTTTTACATTAATGTCTCGTAGCTAAGTCGTTATTATGCTTATTTAAAATGAAGTACTCATGATGTTGGGCTAATTACTAAAATTGGGTTATTGAACTTTGAACCATAATTAAGGTTTGGGCAAAAGACCGACACTTGTGGAAATTGGATTATTGACTATTAATAGATGGGGGGTATTGTCTAATTGAGTGACAACTCATTGGAGTCTGTCGAACCTATCTTCAAATTAATTAACCTAATAATTAATAATGATTATGGTTGTCCTATTTAGTGACGTTCATATGGAATCTGTTATAATCATTTAATTAATCAATTGGGTTGGGTAATTGATTATTCATTCTGATCAAGTGGATGAATTAATATTCATAAACTAATTAAAACAGGGGTGGATTACATACATTGATAACTGGTGTAATTGTTGACAGAAGTGATAACTGCGTCACAGTTTAAATCCTTAATCAGTTGGAATATTTGACTTCGGGTATAAGGGTAATTTGACGAGGATACTCGCACTTTATATTTATGACCGATGGACTATTATGGACAAAAACCAGATAGACGTATCAAATAAACAAGGACAAAGGACAATTAACCCATGGTAATAAATTAAAATCAACACGTCAAACATCATGATTACGGAAGTTTAAATAAGCATAATTCTTTTATTATATTTCTCATCGTATCTTTATTTACTGTCATTTTATTACTCGCAATTTTATTTACTGTCATTTTATTTATTGTCATTATTTTACGCACTTTAATTATCGTCATTTATCTTTGCGCTTAAAATATAGAATCGACAAACCGGTCATTAAACGGTAAAACCCCCTTTTATAATAATATTACTACTTATATAATTATATATATTTTGTATAAATATAGTTGTTAAAAATATAGTAAGTATCACCAGCTCCCTGTGGAACGAACCGGACTTACTAAAAACTACACTACTCTACGATTAGGTACACTGCCTATAGTGTTGTAGCAAGATTTAGGTATATCCCACTCTATAAATAATTAAAACTTGTGTCATATTTTGTAGTATTTTGTATTAAAAATAATACTATTTCGTACCCTCACGCTACATCATCAAGTTTTTGGCGCCGCTGCCGGGGAGCACTAAAACGCTATATTTTTAATTTATATTTGCAAAAATATAAAAAAACAAAAACGTAAAAAAAAAAAAAAAAAACAAAAACGTAAAAAAAAAAAAAAAAAACGTAAAAAAAAAAAAAATTATTTTAAGTTTTATTACCTTTAGATTTTTAGACTCAGTCACAACTTTTAGTATTAAGTTTAGTTTTGCCATAGTTATTTTCATTTTTAGATTTTTAGGCTTTGCCGTAAAATCCCTTAAGTACTTATTCCTTAGACTAAGTTTTAGGTGCTTTAGAATTTTGCGACGCCATTTTTCGCGCTATTTTCTTATTTTTATTTTTCGACGCGTTTACCTATGTATCAATTACAATTCCAATTAGTGATCTCCATTTGTAGCTTTAATTTTAAGATAGTGATCGTTATAAGGTTGGATTAACCGCGTGTTTACAAACCACTCTTCGTCTTTTTCATTTTTCGACACTTTTCGACGCGCACTCTTTTTCTCTCTTATTTCTCGCCATTCTAGTTTTTAGGACTTAGATTTTTTTTCTACTTCTTCTCTAAATTTCTTAAAATTACGAAAATTTATTTTAAGTGGTTAAATTGATAGACATCAAAATTTTCTGGTTCGTAGTAATAGTTGGATTTGTACGTGGACCGGGTTATTGGAGCCAAACAGTACTCAATTATATTGAGACCAAACGAATCCTGCCCCTCTGCTGCATCTTTTGGCTATTCGAAACGTGGGCAAAATCAGAAAAGTCTATTGATTGGATAACTTATATAATTTTTCTTTCCTTTTTAAAAACTAATAGGATATTCAGTGAATGCACCGAGCAAGACGTTCACCGCCGGTCATACGTTCACCACCTGTAACTCGATCAAGACATCGTTTAACAAATATCGCCGCCGTTGATTTTTCTTTAGAATCGTCATCTAGTCGACCAAGTACTCCAATTCAAATTTCCGATAATCCATCTTTTGAACCCGATTTCACAACTAAGAACCCGGAAGATATTCAAGGACAATTCCAAGATCCTGAACCCCAAACCGTTAAATCAGAATCCTCTAGTGATTCGGATACAACAAATCCAATCATGGAAAATCTAGAACCTCTAAGTATGGAAGAACGAATGAGAGCTAAGCGCACTGGCCAAGGTCACGCCATTATTAAACCAGAAGTTAATGCTCCAGATTATGAAATTAAAGGACAAATCCTACACATGGTAACTAATCAGTGCCAATATAGTGGTACGCCAAAAGAAGATCCCAACGAACATCTTCGTACCTTTAATAGGATCTGTACACTATTCAAAATCCGAGAAGTAGAAGACGAACAAATCTATCTCATGTTGTTTCCCTGGACTTTAAAGGGAGAAGCCAAAGATTGGTTAGAATCGTTACCTGAAGGGGCGATTGATACATGGGATGTTTTAGTTGAAAAATTTCTTAAACAATTCTTTCCGGCATCTAAAACCGTGAGACTTCAAGGAGAAATTGTTACGTTCACACAAAAGTCAAATGAAACATTATATGAGGCGTGGACAAGATTCGGAAGGATGTTGAGAGGATGTCCTCAACACGGTTTAGACACTTATCAAATAGTACAAATATTCTACCAAGGTGTCAACGTTGCTACACGGAAAGACATCGACATAACAGCTGGTGGTTCAATTATGAAGAAAACCGCAACTGAAGCTTACAAAATTATTGATAACACAGCATCCCACTCACATGAGTGGCACCAAGAAAAAGATATCTTTCGATCATCTAAAGCGGCTAGAGCTGATTCTAGCCATGACTTTGATTTCGTTTCCGCAAAAATAGATGCTTTCGAAAGACGAATGGAAAAGATGAATAAAGATATTCACGCAATACGAATCAGTTGTGAGCTATGCGGTGGACCACACTTATTGAAAGATTGTCACATTGAACCAACATTGGAACAACGAGAGAATGTTTCCTATATGAACCAAAGGCCTGGAAATAATTATCAAAATAATTATCAACCGCCAAAGCTAAACTTCAATCGAAATCAAAACATTCTTTACAATCCAAAAGGACCCGAAAATAACTGGTACAACCAACAAGGTCCGAATAACCAACCGACTCAAAACAACACTTTCAATCAACAAAGACCTAGCTTATATAAACCACCACAACATCCCGAAGAGAAAAAGCCAAATCTAGAAGAAATGATGGCAAAGCTAGTTGAATCTCAAACACAATTTATTACATCTCAAACCCAAACGAATGAGAGGTTTGATCAGTCATTAAGAACTCAACATGCTTCCATTTTGAATCTAGAAAAACACGTAGGTACTCTTGCTAGCATGATGAGTGAAAGGGAACAAGGAAAGCTACCGAGTAATACTGAAGTAAACCCTCGGAATGAGAATGTTAATATGGTGTCAACGAATTCTGAAAAACCAGCACCAGAAGATGGGAAGGTTTTAGATGTGAGTAACAATGAAGAAGTTACACCACCACCACCACCACCCGAGTATGTAAAGCCAGTGGTGACACCATACAAACCACCCATCCCGTTTCCAAGAAAAGGAGTTGAGTATGAGCAAGTAATAAGTAATAAAGATTGTGATACTTCTGGAAAGAAGAAGAAGAAAAAGAATAAGAAAGTACAAGAAACAAAAGCCGTAGAAGTAAACCCGGTGAATACAGTTCCACCAAAACCTCCACCTAGGGTAGGTGATCCGGGTGAATTTATTGTTCCTTGTCTACTTAGTGATTGTGTCATGTATAATGCACTAGCAGATTTAGGTGCAAGTGTGAGTGTTATGTCTCTTTCATTATATAAGAGATTAGGAGTAGGTGAGTTAAGTCCAACGGATATGAGTGTTCGACTCTTTGATCAAACCATTAAGCAACCAGTTGGAATTGCTGACAACCTACCCATTAAAGTAGGTAATTTAACCTTTCTAGTCGAATTCATTGTCATTGACATAGAAGAGGACCCAAACATTCCTCTAATTTTAGGTCGACCATTCTTAGCGTCCACCGGGGCGTTCTTTGATGTAAGAAACGGTAGAATGACACTTAGTAGTGGTGACAAATCGATCACCTTTATGATTCGAAAGTCTAAATCTCCACCAACCAAAACCGTTGAACCAGCAAAAACGATTGGTAAGAACCATGTTGTTTTACCAACTCCAACAGTAGTGCTTAACAATAATAAAACGCCTAAGTGTGGGGAAAATGAAGTAACACCTAATGATGACATGATAATAAAGAACCCCGTTGTTGATACGAAATTAAATTACCCCGTTATTAATAGTTCAATGAAGAAACTTATTAAACGGATTCGCGATGCTATAACCAAGGGGAACTTTAAGTTATGTAACCGGTTAGTATCCAATCTATCGCCTAAAGAAAAGGTGAAGCTAGTTGAAATTGTGGATATTACACAGGAATCCGACCAATGGCTTAAAGAGAAAGTCACAGATATGCAAGTTGATTATGGACCAAGAGAAATTGACGATGAAGTTAATCACAATTTTGACACCACAGCTACCTAAGTGTGGGGAGATTCAAGTGTTCTAAAAAGAAAATGCTATCTAGAGTTAGTTGTTCTGTTCTCGTGTAGTTCCTAGAATGGAATCCGAGTGGTCTTTTCCACTAGCAGACACTAAAGAACTAGTTTTCTCCCTCCATTCTGAATTTTTATTTTGTAGGTTTTATATAAAATTAATATGTTTTTTTTTAATTTAAGTTTTGTGTGAATTTTAAAAACAAAATTTACTTTAATTCATTAAGTTGAAAAAAATGATTTCTAAAATTCGTCGTGAGTTGAAGACTAGGTCATTAAGCCGAAATTACTTTACCCGAGGGCGGGGCGACAAATTTTGTTATCATTATTTTTAATTTTATTGATTTAAAGTATGCCAAAAATATTATACTTTATAAATTTTTGAAAAGTGGGGTTATAAACCAAACTTCAAAAATATATATATATATATGTTTGTATTTTATCTTATGTACAAAACAGGGTAAAACAACGCACTTTCAAAGACTGTCATTAAAGTTCAGCAAAAGGTACTAATTTTGACGACAAGACGCAAAACAACAAATATGATATAACAAATGAAGGAATGAACGATGAGGCGCCATCTATCATTCGACGAGCTTTGTAATTACAAACTCGGTATTTTTAATCACTTTTCTACGCTAATCACCCTCATGAATTTAAATTATAGTCTGATTTCATGCAAATGAGGGCATTGCATGATCTTAAGTGTGGGGAAGGGTTATAAATTCTCTCAGGTTTATACTTGGTTTATTTGCCAAATTTTGTGAAAATTTAAAAAATTTTCAATTAAATGAAGTCAAAATCATGTTTATACATATTTATGAACGGTGAAAACTAGGTGATAATACCGAAATTATCGTTACATCGGAAAGGACATAAATTGAGAAACAACCTAAAATGCTTGAATTCATTTAAAATGGAATAAAGGAGAATAAAAAGGCAAAGAAAGAAACTAAGTGTGGGGAGAATGTACCAAGTTATTCAATTAAAAACTATCTATCACATATCTTTGTACAAGATTATTGCAGGTACTTTTGTTTTGGATGATACTAATCAGTTTTACCCGGTTTACTGTAATATATTTGAAAGAAAGATGGATCTACACGATGAATCAATTCCATCATTAAAAGGAAGTAAAGTCTTCCGAAAAAGACACGCGCTTCTTGATTTAGGTCAAGAAGTTGTCGTCCAGACCAGCTGTAGGTTGACGAAAAATCTAGAAAAGTCATCACTAAAATCAGCAGGAAATCCACGGACCTCAGCATCAAACAGGGTCGCCAAGTGGTCAGATTTATCTTAACCATGAGAAGGATTTATCTCGTACAATCGGGAGGCACCGTGCAAATTAGCTTGATAAGACTAATGAATCAGATCCCCAGAAAGGATAATCTCCTTAAAGATTAAAAATCAGCTTTTAAGACTGATATTACTCAATCCTTGAGATTGACCTTAAAGATTGAGAATTCAAACTCATGGAATTCAATGATATCTAAACTCGAGCTTGAACGAGAAAATATTTTGATCAAAAATACAAACCGATTTGTTTTCTGAAAACCCATTTTCAATGCGTTCATTACCATTGAACGTAAAATCCTAGGAATTCACCTGGAATTCATTAGGTCACCTGAACCAAATCGGGTGTCAACCGTAAGAACGGTGGTTGCATAGCATGGTCGGAGATAGGACCTTGTGCCAGACCGAAAAATTATAGGATGATCTTTACTATCGCTCCTACCAAGGATAGTTCTAGCATCCGACACGTTAATAAGACCATAATCATCTGCATGTCACGGGACATTGCCTTAACAGTTTCTTGTTCATCGCTTTCCTTTACAACCGGACGGTAGTTTACCGAAAGGTAATATACGGAACAAGTAAACTGGATGTGTGCTTTCCGATACCGGGATAGCAGTGGATTACACGAGCCTAAAAGTTTTAGCCAAAATAATGATCCACAAATATATTTTGCAACACCAATGATGGATCAAATCAGAAAACTTGTCTAGGGTAAAATCTAGCTTGAATTTTCAAAAGATTAAATGTTTTCATAAAGATCCAATTTCCTTAAAGGATCTAAATTTTTATAGTCATGTGGGACTATAAACCACCTTTCAAATGTGCACTTTGCTTTGGAAACCGAAAGTAAATCGGCTATTTGATTGCAAGTGTCGTTGACCTAAACCCAAGGCAACTGTGGATGACACACCCACCTTTAACCATGGTTCTATTGTTAATATCATTGTTTATACCGCTCTATCAAAATCACTGATGTACAAAGTGTGAAGAATAAAGAAGTGATTCGTGTGATGTATTATATTATTTCAAGACTGTATTGCTTGAGGACAAGCAACGCTCAAGTGTGGGGATATTGATAAGGCTAAAAAGGAACATATATTTCATAGCAAAATCCCCCAAGAAAGACAAGATTTTAGTTGCAATTGTTCCATTTTCGAGTAATATTCGTTTATTTTAAATAAGTGCGAAGACAAAAGGCGAAAACGAAGATTTGAAGACGCAAAGGTCCAAAAAGCTCAAAAGTACAAGATACAATCAAAAAGGTTCAAATTATTGATGAAGAACGTCTAAAAATGACAAGAGTACAAGTTACAAAACGCAAAGTACACGATATAAAATTGTACGAAAGGGCGTTCGAAAATCCGGAACCGAGGCATGAACCAACTTTCAGCGCTCGACGCAACGGTGTAAAAATTACGAGTCAACTATGCACAAGAATAAAATATAATATTTAAATAATTCATAATAAGAATAATATTAAATAATAAAAAGTTGTTAATTGAGCATAGTTCAGGGGTCGTAAATGAAAATTTCAATTCTAATTTCGCTATAAAAGCGATGATTTACGATCAATTTGCGTAGACTTTTTTTTCGATCATTTTTTCTATCTTTTTCTTACTTTTCTATATCAAATATCAATATCTATATTTATAATTCTCTATCATAATGTTAATGTAATCAGATATAACAATAATCTTAATTTTAATTTTAAATTATGATAATAATAAGATTTATGATAGAGATCGTTTGAGTGTGTAAGTCGAAATTCTGTCCGTGTAACGCTACGCTATTTTTAATCATTGTAAGTTATGTTCAACCTTTTTACATTAATGTCTCGTAGCTAAGTCGTTATTATGCTTATTTAAAATGAAGTACTCATGATGTTGGGCTAATTACTAAAATTGGGTTATTGAACTTTGGACCATAATTAAGGTTTGGGCAAAAGACCGACACTTGTGGAAATTGAATTATTGACTATTAATAGATGGGGGGTATTGTCTAATTGAGTGACAACTCATTGGAGTCTGTCGAACCTATCTTCAAATTAATTAACCTAATAATTAATAATGATTATGGTTGTCCTATTTAGTGACGTTCATATGGAATCTATTATAATCATTTAATTAATCAATTGGGTTGGGTAATTGATTATTCATTCTGATCAAGTGGATGAATTAATATTCATAAACTAATTAAAACAGGGGTGGATTACATACATTGATAACTGGTGTAATTGTTGACAGAAGTGATAACTGCGTCACAGTTTAAATCCTTAATCAGTTGGAATATTTGACTTCGGGTATAAGGGTAATTTGACAAGGATACTCGCACTTTATATTTATGACCGATGGACTATTATGGACAAAAACCAGATAGACGTATCAAATAAACCAGGACAAAGGACAATTAACCCATGGTAATAAATTAAAATCAACACGTCAAACATCATGATTACGGAAGTTTAAATAAGCATAATTCTTTTATTATATTTCTCATCGTATCTTTATTTACTGTCATTTTATTACTCGCAATTTTATTTACTGTCATTTTATTTATTGTCATTATTTTACGCACTTTAATTATCGTCATTTATCTTTGCGCTTAAAATATAGAATCGACAAACCGGTCATTAAACGGTAAAACCCCCCTTTTATAATAATATTACTACTTATATAATTATATATATTTTGTATAAATATAGTTGTTAAAAATATAGTAAGTATCACCAGCTCCCTGTGGAACGAACCGGACTTACTAAAAACTACACTACTCTACGATTAGGTACACTGCCTATAGTGTTGTAGCAAGATTTAGGTATATCCCACTCTATAAATAATTAAAACTTGTGTCATATTTTGTAGTATTTTGTATTAAAAATAATACTATTTCGTACCCTCACGCTACATCATCAAGCTCTATTAATGATGGTTGAGTAGGTATAACAACCCTCACTTTTTGACTTCTGAAATTACTGAAATGACCCTAGGGTTTACTGTCTGACTATATGTATTAATTATTTAAGGGTTGTTATATACACAATCAATTTAACGTTGACCAAATAATAAACTTTTATTCGACACTCACTGCTAATTAAAATTTATGCATTTCAATAATATTATTTATAACTATTAATCTATAAGTAATAAATAAAAAGTGACATTTATATAAATAATAAAACAATTGGGAACTAAATAAAAATAAATACAAGTCATGAATTAGTAAAAAGAAAATAATACTTATCATGTAGTAAATGTAAAAATAATAATAAACATAATAATAATAATAATAGTAATAATAATGAGACTAAAGAATCTTAAACAATTACATCCTTATGTTGACTAAAAATAAAGTATAAACTAGTACATCCTTATGTTGACTAATTATAAACTAGTACCACCTTTTGTTGACTAAAAATTATAAAACAAAATAAAATCATTAATTAGAACATCCTTATGTTGACTAACACTCTAATACTTGCACTATATAAACACTCCTAGACTCCTAGTTTCTCATTCACAAATCACACCAAAATCCTCTCTCAAAAACAATCTCTCCCTCTCCCTCTCTTGTAGTATTCGGATCTTCAAGCTTGTTCTTCGTGTTCTTAAAGAATCTTCAAGGAGTTCTTCAAGATTTTTAAGGCTTTGATCTTCCATCTTCATCGTGTTCATCTTTTCTTTGTTAATTATCTTGAATCTTCAAAGGTATAACATAAACCCTAAACTATTTACATAAACTTTAATCTTTGTTAATTCATATTCATATTATAAACTTGTTATTCATAAGTATATACATAAACACTCCTAGATTTATATATACATATATACATGTAAAAATTTTTTTTTTTATGTATATATACGAATTATATATACATATACATATTAAAACCTTAAACCCTAATACTACTTATACTAGTACTTAACATGTATACACTATTACTATTACTAGCACCTATAACCTACTACTTATATTGTAGCACAAAAACATTTTGGGATATGTATTAGAGATGTATAGATCTTCGAACTTTCTTGACGAATGGTTTCTACGAGATTCTAGGCAGAGGGTTTGGATTTCCGATTTAAAAGGTCCTATGGCTCAAGCCCCTAGATCTAAATTAGCCATTCGAAGGGAAAGGTGTGATTGGAAGCTTATCTAATACGGCAAGTATCCTAAAATGAAAAACACTCATAAAAGTAGAAACTCTCTAGTCATAGAAACTTAGTAAAATAAGAAACTTTCTAAAAATGGAAACTTTATAAAAATAGTAACTTACTAGGAATAGAAACTTAGTAAAACAAACTATACTTAAACACATACTTAAACTTAAACATGGGCAAAACACTTAACTACTCTTAAATGTCAATAGGTTGACTTTCCTGCTCACTCGTTCAACTCTTTATTCCGAGGAATAACTCTCTCTCTACTTACTAAGGTGACTTTCATAGCCCCACTCTTATTGCTATAGCACTTTTTATACTTACTGGGGTGAGACACATGCTGCTTTTATACTTTAAACAACTTAGACACAAGTACGAACCTAAACTGTACTATGACTAGCTTATGCTACTAAGACCCCACAGTGATATTTTTTAATTGCTTTCAGGATAAGGCATTCTTAATTATTGGGGGTAGGCCTATCGGGAGTAACGTCCCCGATACATTTGACCGTGATGTCTTTGTATTACTTAATAATGATTTAAACATGGTGATAAGGTACTACCAACTTATCATCGGGGCAACAAAACAAACGTTTAGTCTAAAATATCACGAATCAGTACTACTTTTGGATCTGCGAGATCTACTTTTTGATCCTGCTGGAGATCAACTTTACAACTAAATCTTGTGGTCTAAAAACAACGATAACTACTTTTGTTAAACCTATGAACTTCACTCAACCTTTTTGGTTGACACTTTAGCATGTTTTGTCTCAGGTGCTGTTTGATTCAAGCTTTCTTATCTACTACTTATGTGATGCTACTTGGACTTAGGATCAAGAGATATCGCATTTATTACTTCTGCATATGAACAGTTACTTTATCGTTATTTCCATTATTGTAACTGTAATGACCCGGAATTTTCCGACCAAATTATACTTATGAGATTAATATTTACATAAATTAAACCATACCAACATGATAAGCAATCCAAATTGTTGAGACTTGTGTTTTTGAAAAGAGTTTTACACAACGTTTGACCGTCCAATATGACCGATGATATCACGAACTATATAACATACGATAATTATATGTTTGTGTATATATATGTATTTATATATATTTAACATGATCTAAGGATGGTTTAACATCTCATTGTGTACTAATGACAATGAGTTATAAGTATATTTTGAAACTACTAACTTAAGTTTTCAAAACGATAACTATACGTAACATTCTTTGATATATATACTTATAATATATAATGCTTATACACGTATCGTATATATAAAGTATTTAATCACTTTTTAAGGACTTAAATACATAAAACAATATAAGTATATTCACAAAAGATAGCTATATTTGAATTCTCGTTCCGTTTCCTCAAGATTTCTATACGTATATCTAGGGTATATGTACCCGTATCATACCCAGCTTCTATACATATTTACTGTTAGTATATACACATCAAATCAACATCCTAATCAACATTATTACTGCCCTAGATATGAGGTAACTAGGATTTGTCAAGTAGTATGAATTATTAGTAAGAAAACAAAATTAGGAATCCTTTTCTTTCTTTATAAACTAAAAACGTTTTTATAAATGAACACCATTTCTTCACTCCATTTTCTCATACCTACACCCTCATTTCTCTCTCAAAATACTCCTAACTTCATACTTGATCATCTCCAAGCATTTTCCCCATCATTTAGCTTCAATTACAAGCCTTAAACACCATAAAAAAACTCTTTCAAGAACATATCAAAATAACCACCCATTTGAAGAAGTTTACTTCCAACCTTTTGATCTAACTCCACCACTCTTTGATTCCAAGATTATTTCTTATCTTTTGCAGTAACTTTGTCCAAGTAACTTGAGGTAGTAACCTTGTTCATAATCTTATTCAATACATATTCATATAGCTATCTTATTTTGTGGTATAAAATTTTAACAACAAGAACATAGTTTGAATGATTTCAAACTTGTTCGCAAACTAAATAGATCCTTCTAACTTGACTTTTAAAACACTTCAAGACCTGTAATATATCATGATGATATGCTAACCTAACAAGATATAACTTGGTTTTACAAAGAACATCTTAAAAACCGAATCTACGTCGTCGGAGTGCAACCGGGGGCTGTTTTGGGTTGGATAATTAAAAACCATCTTGAACTTTGAATTGGAAGTTCATGTTCTGGAAAAATGATATTTCTTATGAATATGTTAACACATAAAAATTTCATGGTTTAACTCAAAGTGTAAGTATTTTTAGAAAAATGATCATTAAATGTTGTTTTTATGATGGAAAATGATCACTTTCATAAGTTTCACCAAAGTTTGACCTATAACCTATGATTTTGAATACAAACTAAGGTATTTTCAGTTCATATTCTTAAAATTTGACTCGATCCAAGGAAGTGGCAAGTTGAACCAACAAAAACGGAGTTGTAATGAAGAAACTACGACTAAAACAAGATTGAGTATCCGAAGCTAGTTTAGCTACGAAAATATTTGGAGAAAAAGTAAATTAATCATATCTTTTCTAATTAATATGATATTTTATATATAATTACTTATGATTTGATTTTATATATTTCAGGACCACCCGTAAACAACACGAGAAGATTAATCATAAGACCTCATGATTGTACGCAACACGTCATTTGACAACACGGTACTTTATGTACGCAACACGTCATTTGACAACATGGTACCATGGGTCAAGATTAATTCTGATCAATACGAATACGATGGGGTCTTTATTTATTTTATTTAAGCAACTAATTGTGGACCACTAACATCGGACTGCTAACTACGGACTAAGAAAATATTAAAAGTATTAATAGTATATATATATGTAACGATTACTTAAAAAAGAAAATATGTTGATATATTATATATATGGTTAGGTTCGTGATATCTATCGGAGACCAAGTCGAATTAAATACCTTCAAGGCAAAAGTGAGTTTCATTTGCTCCCTTTTTAATTGCTTTTGCAATATATATTTTTGGGCTGAGAATACATGCGTTGTTTTATAAATGTTTTACGAAATAGGCACAAGTACTAAAACTAATTCTACGTGGGTTTAAACCAGAAATATACCCTTAGCTTGGTAACATTAAACTACTTGTCTATGTACGGTAGGCGCGAATCCTAAAGATAGATCTATTGGGCCTGACAAACCCCATCCTGACTATGGGATGCTTTAGTACTTCGAGGTTATTTTAAACACACCTGATCTGGTGTACTTCAGAGGGTAAAACATGAACGTTAAGGCTTGTTACCGGGTGCCTACAACTTATAGAATACTTTTATACACTTGCGAGTGTACATATATTTATAAACGAAAATCTTGTGGTCTATTAATATATTGAAATGATTGTTATGATAAACCTATGAACTCACCAACCTTTTGGTTGACACTTTAAAGCATGTTTATTCTCAGGTAATAAAGAAATCTTCCGCTGTGCATTAGCTCATTTTAAGGATATTACTTGGAGTCATTCATGGAATATTTTGAAAGACATTGCATTCGAGTCATTGAGTTCATCAAGATTATTATTAAGTCAATTATAGTTGGATATATTATGAAATAGTGTGCATACCGTCAATTTTCGTTGTAAAGAAAGTTTGTCTTTTAAAAACGAATGCAATGTTTGTAAAATGTATCATATAGCGGTCAAATACCTCGCGATGTAATCAACTATTGTGAATCGTTTATAATGTATATGAACGGGTCCTTTCAGTTGGTATCAGAGCGGTGGTCGTAGCGAACCAGGTCTTACATTAGTGTGTCTAACTAGTAGTTGTTAGGATGCATTAATGAGTCTGGACTTCGACCGTGTCTACATGTCAAAAGTTTTGCTTATCATTTATAGTCGGAAATCATCTGCTTATCATCCTTAGAAAATTACCTGCTTATCATTCATAAGTCTAGATACGTTTTACTGCATTTACTACATTGATAGTGTATAGACGAATTCTTATCTTAGCATATCTGTTATTGCGAACTTTGACTGATATCTTTTCAAAGATTCTTCGTAATTTACGGGATTTTGGTATTATATATACATATGTAAATTATGTATTGAAGAGTACCAAATCTAACTCCTATAATCTATTCCATACCAAAAATTCATTTTCCCCATTATACAAGATGGATTCCGCATCTAGTTCGAATTCTTCAGATTCCGACAGTTATGCCGATATGGATTTTCATTCGGGCTCTGAAAGCAGCATCACCGGAATGGATCAACCAATTTCCCATCAACTATTTTGGATGAATTGGGGATGGGTTCGTAATATACTAAATCACTGGAGACAAGAAGAAGGTGATCCATTCCATCCACCAAATTGCCCTCTTGGCGATGAACCTGAAGCACTTACCGGCGAACCTATTCGAAACACCATTTTCTCTCTCATTTCTAGAGTATCTCGTCACGATTATATACTATCCCATATTACAAATCTTGTTCATTCGCTCGCTCCAACCGCCAATCATCCCGGTGTACTAGCAGAAGTTAACGAACTTCGCGCTCGCGTGACGGCTTTGGAGAACATGGCACGAAGGTTGAAAACACCAGCAGCAGCACCAGCAGCATAATCAGCACCACCATCAATAACATCAACAATACCATCATTACCACTAACAAACAACATCTGCATCACACGTCTCGATATCATAATCTGTCCCACAAACATCAACATCATACGCACCATAGATACCAAGGAGTACCAACAATAATGAACGATGAAGTATTGATCCATAACTTCATTGATGTTCTGCAAAGAATATGTGGTTTCAAAAAGTTTTAGAGATTTCTTATTCTAGCTCAAACCGAAAAGCAAATGAGATTAATATCATATTAACTCATTAAATTCATG
The DNA here is from genome assembly GCF_046630445.1 of Rutidosis leptorrhynchoides. Classification (NCBI taxonomy): domain Eukaryota; kingdom Viridiplantae; phylum Streptophyta; class Magnoliopsida; order Asterales; family Asteraceae; genus Rutidosis; species Rutidosis leptorrhynchoides. Next base: position 559,960,208 of record NC_092333.1, read on the forward strand.
ATTTCATCTTAAGAAAATATATATGTATATATGTTTTCATAAAGATTGTAATTAAAAGTTCTTTTGTACAAAATATTAATGGTGAATTTTTTTTAACGGGTAGGTAATACCCGAGGAATAATTAGATTTCATCTTAATAAGTTACATTGTACATTCGTCGAAGCTGATTCAACAGTCATTTACTATCCTACTTACAACCACCCATATACGTATCCGTTCACCGCAGAATAACCATTTTCATTCAATTTCATATTTGGATTTTGACTTCCCAGAATCCAACAAGTGGCATATGAAGAAAACATATGACAAAATAAAATCTGTTAGAAACAAACAAATTAACTATGAAAATTTTTGTTAAGAATCCACGCTAACTGTTCCTATCTAACTGATTACATTTTATTTATCACAGTTTATTTATCGCAATTTAATTATCGCACTTTTATTTATCGTTATTTAATTTCTGTAATTATTTTACGCACTTTAAATATCGGGACACGTATACAATGTTTTGACATATCATATCGACGCATCTATATATATTATTTGGAATCACCATAGACACTCTATATGCAGTAATGATCGAGTTCTCTATACAGGGTTGAGGTTGATTCTACAATAATATATATAGTTTGAGTTGTGATCGAGTCTGAGACGTATACGGGTCACGACACGTATTGATTAATTCGTATATTATATATTAAACTATATATGAATTATTGGACTGTTACTGTGGACTATCGACTGTGGACTAATGACATTGGACAATTAAAATGAATTAAAATATTGATTATAACATATGAAACTAAACATTTCTTCAAGATTGCCACTTGATTTCATCTTAAACCTCATTGTATCTCGACGATTACAATCAGTGTTCAAATCTATCATGATTCTTAAAAACACCTCAGTCGAGAGGATAAACCAACCGCACTTCATCTACGGAAGAAAAGATTGATGCATATAGTTATGCACCTGAAAAATCCTCGGAAACCGAGTAAACGTTTGACACGTATCTGTTCTAGTTCCTTTGACATTGTTATTACCGAAGATCATTTTGCAATCCCTTTCCAAAGTATCTAATTTTGTCACAGCTCCAGCAAGTCAACTCCAACTTTTCATCCGAAACAACTTTATTATAACCGCGATATATATGCGTACTCTTTATTGTTACTGGGGAACCTTTTATATTCCACAATATTACCATCAGCGATTAATCATTCTAAAAACACAATTCTCCTGAAACTACCTCGGTTTGATAACCGATGACCCAGATCAGTTAACTTTGAAAATGCTGATGAAGCAGCATGTTGTAGATGATCTTAATGGACAAAAGTTTGATGATAAAGAAAGGAGTGTTAGGAACGCTCGATAGAAAATTTAGTACCGAAAAGCGGATTATGCGAAACTATGAAGAAAGCCGTGGACAAATCACAAAGAATAAGTTTGCCTTCAAAGAATCCAAATGATTCTGTGCCTGCTGAAATCGTTAGCAAATATCTTATTTCTCATTCTAAACCTTCACAGACAAATCTTCTTCATCATCCATTGATATTAGAAATTCTAAGATATTCTCGTATGTTTTATTATAAATATCCTCCATATTTCTGGCGATATTTTCACAACTATTCTTATCTGAGATCATTTATCTCTCCGTAATATCTGCAACATAAAAGAAACTGTGTTAGTTTCTAAATTCTGAAACCTTCGAGTTTAAAATATGAATGTTTTGAAGTAGTGTTGGGAACTGAAGCATGGATTAGTATAATATAATGACACTTAATCAACGTCATTATATTACAGTAAGTCATGCTGAGTTTCTAATGAAGCATGATGATTCACAGTACCGTCATCATGTGCCATTTACACGACTCTTACATTCTATCTAATCTCTAAACATATCAAGAGAATATTTTTCTGGATGACTCGGTCTTCTCCAGGGTATTCTGGTAATTTAACAAATCAAAATCGTTCTATTACCATTTTCTTCTTAGAGCATTAGCTATGTTAATTCTGAATTTCATATCTACGAATTCCGGACCATTACTCGCTTGACTCGAAGTCGGGAAGAGAAAACGAAAGCATGAAGCTCCGAAAAATAATGAAGAATATAAACTCCGATAATAACCCCGAAATTACAAACCGTGTATATCGATGCAGATAGCAATATAGAGACACGGGAAAATTAGAAACACTATAAACACAAGAGTATAGTAGAAGTAAATAGATTCTTCTGGTGGTAGATGAAAAAGAAAAATGACAGATATAAAAGTTAGGAGTATATCAAAAATCAGGACTGGATGGAGCATATTGATGAATGCTTTAAAGTAAGAATCAAGGGAGAAAGAATAAAAGGTGTGAGTCGTGGAAAATAAGGAAACGAAGGGGTGAATTTATAGTGAAATATCCGACAGAGCAATCGAAACAGATTATTGCATATAATCAAAGAAGATCCTGATTTCCTTAATCACCAAAGAACCAAATCTTGTTACGTAAGATTCTCTTTAAATCCCTTAAATCCCGGAAATCAATCATAACTACGTCATCGGTTAAGACGAATATATTTTACTCATCTCACTCTTTTACGATAGTCTCATTTATATTCTTCGCATAATCGAATTGTTTTATCTACATTATTCAATGATGATAAAACTCCATTATCACCTTATATTTGTTATGAAAACCTTCTTATTGTTATCCATAACAACCTCTATCAAATTTCGGGGACGAAATTTCTTTAACGGGTAGGTACTGTAATGACCCGGAATTTTCCGACCAAATTATACTTATGAGATTAATATTTACATAAATTAAACCATACCAACATGATAAGCAATCCAAATTGTTGAGACTTGTGTTTTTGAAAAGAGTTTTACACAACGTTTGACCGTCCAATATGACCGATGATATCACGAACTATATAACATACGATAATTATATGTTTGTGTATATATATGTATTTATATATATTTAACATGATCTAAGGATGGTTTAACATCTCATTGTGTACTAATGACAATGAGTTATAAGTATATTTTGAAACTACTAACTTAAGTTTTCAAAACGATAACTATACGTAACATTCTTTGATATATATACTTATAATATATAATGCTTATACACGTATCGTATATATAAAGTATTTAATCACTTTTTAAGGACTTAAATACATAAAACAATATAAGTATATTCACAAAAGATAGCTATATTTGAATTCTCGCTCCGTTTCCTCAAGATTTCTATACGTATATCTAGGGTATATGTACCCGTATCATACCCAGCTTCTATACGTATTTACTGTTAGTATATACACATCAAATTAATATCCTAATCAACATTATTACTGCCCTAGATATGAGGTAACTAGGATTTGTCAAGTAGTATGAATTATTAGTAAGAAAACAAAATTAGGAATCCTTTTCTTTCTTTATAAACTAAAAACGTTTTTATAAATGAACACCATTTCTTCACTCCATTTTCTCATACCTACACCCTCATTTCTCTCTCAAAATACTCCTAACTTCATACTTGATCATCTCCAAGCATTTTCCCCATCATTTAGCTTCAATTACAAGCCTTAAACACCATAAAAAAACTCTTTCAAGAACATATCAAAATAACCACCCATTTGAAGAAGTTTACTTCCAACCTTTTGATCTAACTCCACCACTCTTTGATTCCAAGATTATTTCTTATCTTTTGCAGTAACTTTGTCCAAGTAACTTGAGGTAGTAACCTTGTTCATAATCTTATTCAATACATATTCATATAGCTATCTTATTTTGTGGTATAAAATTTTAACAACAAGAACATAGTTTGAATGATTTCAAACTTGTTCGCAAACTAAATAGATCCTTCTAACTTGACTTTTAAAATACTTCAAGACCTGTAATATATCATGATGATATGCTAACCTAACAAGATATAACTTGGTTTTACAAAGAACATCTTAAAAACCGAATCTACGTCGTCGAAGTGCAACCGGGGGCTGTTTTGGGTTGGATAATTAAAAACCATCTTGAACTTTGAATTGGAAGTTCATGTTCTGGAAAAATGATATTTCTTATGAATATGTTAACACATAAAAATTTCATGGTTTAACTCAAAGTGTAAGTATTTTTAGAAAAATGATCATTAAATGTTGTTTTTATGATGGAAAATGATCACTTTCATAAGTTTCACCAAAGTTTGACCTATAACCTATGATTTTGAATACAAACTAAGGTATTTTCAGTTCATATTCTTAAAATTTGACTCAATCCAAGGAAGTGGCAAGTTGAACCAACAAAAACGGAGTTGTAATGAAGAAACTACGACTAAAACAAGATTGGGTATCCGAAGCTAGTTTAGCTACGAAAATATTTGGAGAAAAAGTAAATTAATCATATATTTTCTAATTAATATGATATTTTATATATAATTACTTATGATTTGATTTTATATATTTCAGGACCACCCGTAAACAACACGAGAAGATTAATCATAAGACCTCATGATTGTACGCAACACGTCATTTGACAACACGGTACTTTATGTACGCAACACGTCATTTGACAACATGGTACCATGGGTCAAGATTAATTCTGATCAATACGAATACGATGGGGTCTTTATTTATTTTATTTAAGCAACTAATTGTGGACCACTAACATCGGACTGCTAACTACGGACTAAGAAAATATTAAAAGTATTAATAGTATATATATATGTAACGATTACTTAAAAAAGAAAATATGTTGATATATTATATATATGGTTAGGTTCGTGATATCTATCGGAGACCAAGTCGAATTAAATACCTTCAAGGCAAAAGTGAGTTTCATTTGCTCCCTTTTTAATTGCTTTTGCAATATATATTTTTGGGCTGAGAATACATGCGTTGTTTTATAAATGTTTTACGAAATAGGCACAAGTACTAAAACTAATTCTACGTGGGTTTAAACCAGAAATATACCCTTAGCTTAGTAACATTAAACTACTTGTCTATGTACGGTAGGCGCGAATCCTAAAGATAGATCTATTGGGCCTGATAAACCCCATCCTGACTATGGGATGCTTTAGTACTTCGAGGTTATTTTAAACACACCTGATCTGGTGTACTTCAGAGGGTAAAACATGAACGTTAAGGCTTGTTACCGGGTGCCTACAACTTATAGAATACTTTTATACACTTGCGAGTGTACATATATTTATAAACGAAAATCTTGTGGTCTATTAATATATTGAAATGATTGTTATGATAAACCTATGAACTCACCAACCTTTTGGTTGACACTTTAAAGCATGTTTATTCTCAGGTAATAAAGAAATCTTCCGCTGTGCATTAGCTCATTTTAAGGATATTACTTGGAGTCATTCATGGAATATTTTGAAAGACGTTGCATTCGAGTCATTGAGTTCATCAAGATTATTATTAAGTCAATTATAGTTGGATATATTATGAAATAGTGTGCATACCGTCAATTTTCGGTGTAAAGAAAGTTTGTCTTTTAAAAACGAATGCAATGTTTGTAAAATGTATCATATAGAGGTCAAATACCTCGCGATGTAATCAACTATTGTGAATCGTTTATAATGTATATGAACGAGTCCTTTCAGTAACGACATTTCATTTTCCGCTGCGTACTCAATAAAGTTAAATTTTCTCATTTAGTATTGTTCTCGTATTATAATATGTTGGTTTATTTGATATTAGTAACGTTTCTTCCAGACCCTATTGGGAGGACGTTACAGATTGGTATCAGAGCATAACTAGGCTGTTATAGAGAACCAGGATTGCATTTTTATGTGTGCTTTACTTGCTAGCTAGGGTGCCTTAGCAATCTAGGAAACTATAACCTTTCATGCCTTAGACTTAAAGCATTTAGAATTGCCTTATAATCTTAACAATCATGCTTTACCAAACTTGACTTAAAGATTCTAATCAAAGTCTCTTTCCTAATGTAGGACTACAACTTTCCTTAACCATAGTGCCTTTAATTGTTGCCTTTAACTGTTAAATGCTACACTATACTTTAGAAACTTTACTTATCTTAGAATGCCGAGCTAATCTAAGAACTCTGCTCACTTTCCTGAGTACTATCCAATTACACCACCGCATCTAAATGCGACACAATGATTTCAAAAATTCTTGACATTCATAAGTCATCTATCATGGTTATGTGTATTACATATGTATTACATGAAATATTATCCATGATTTTGAAATTCTTATAATTGTTACTACTCACACTCAAACGTATATAACTCTCTGTTATATCACGTACCTATATGCCTTATGCCTTTATGCATCAGTTTGCGAATTGAAAAATGTCATTGGGTTATCACAGTATACGAATTGAAAGTCTTTAATCAAAAGATTATTAGATTACATACTTATCACTTTATGATCTCGACACGTCATACTGCCATTATTAAAGTAAAGACACATCATATCTTATTATATCTTATCGTATCTATCCTAATAGATTTTGTCTAACACTTTTCCTAAATTCCCTCCATAAATTACGAAAATCTTTTTGCTATATACACGTATTCGAGGAGACTAATATATCATCCAGTATTCAAAACTAATCTCATATCAAAAACCCTAATTCCAAACACATAATATGGATTCCTCGAACTCTTCGAGCTCCAATGGCAGCGTAACCGGAATGAACCAACCAATCAGCCATCATCTATTTTGGATGAATTGGGGATGGGTTCGTAGTAAACTTAATCAATGGAGACAAGAAGAAGGTGATCCCTTCCACCAACCGAATTCACCTCTTGGTGAAGAACCTGAAGCACTTACTGGCGAACCCGTTCGGAACACTATTTTCACCCTCATTTCCAGGATATCCAGTCACGAATATATAATATCTAAAATTTTAGATCTTATTCATCCACTTGTCCGAACAGCCAATCATCCCGGAATAATAGAAGAGGTCAACGAGCTTCGCGCTCGAGTAGTGGCTCTGGAGAATATGGTGCGAAACCTACGAACACCAGCAGCAGCATCAGCAGCATAACCAGTACCACCAGTACCATCGGCATCACCACCAACATCACCAGCTTCACCAACGAAAACATCCGCATTCCACGCCTCAACATCACACTCAGTACCTCAAACATCAACATCATACGCCCCATAGATACCAAGGAATATTAGTAATAATGAGTTAAGATGTATTGACTCATTCTTCCTGAAGAATTACATATGTATACTTTATATATATGGATTGGAACAATAATAAATCTTTTCATACTAAGCTATTACGTGTGAATCTTAACTAGTATGTACTACTTGATTAATTCATATCATTAATATGCTATGATGAACATCCTTCGTTAATGACTTAACAATCGTTAATCACTGCTTCAACACAATAAACTCCATTTCATAATAAACCAAGTGTATTACTCAAATACATGATTGATTGTATACTTTCATTTTCGATGTACTCGAAACTTTCTAGAAAACATCATTCGTGCCTTATGAATTTCACAAGAATTCCACGAGCACCAACATCATATACTGAGGTATATCAATAACAATGAACGATGAAGTATTGATTCATAACTTCATTAGCGAAATATTTCGCGACAATTATGAAATCTCTAAGGTTTTGGAGATTATTTATTCTCGTTTCAACCGCAAATCAAATGAGTTTAATATTATATTAACTCATTAAATCTATATTATATCTGAAGAATACATATATGAATGTATATCTTCTCTTTTGTACAAACTGTTAATTGTGAAAATATTTTAATGGGTAGGTAATACCCGAGAAATATTTATATCTCACATTAATATGTTACATTGTACATTCTTCAAATTCTGATTCAATAATCAGTAACTATACTACTTACATCCACATATGTATCCGCGCACCAAAGAACAACCATTTTCATTCAAATCAAATTACATATTCTGAATTTGACATATCAGAATTCAAGTAAAGCTATAGCAGATGTTATCTTCCTAAAGATCACTACATTCATGAATTATATTCATTCGTATTCTATGATGAATTATCACATCAAACCACCAAAATTATCATTCATTACTTTTGAAATCAACAACGCCTATTCGTCAACCATTAGATCTATTGACGATTACAATCAGCGTTTAATCATCTAAAAATAAAATTTCTTGAAACCATCTCGGGTTGTCAATCAATGATTCAGATTCGTTAACCTTGAGAATGCTGACGAAGCAGCAAATGCTATAGATGTTCTTAAGGGCTAACAGTTTGATAATAAAGAATGGTACGTTGGAAAAGCCCAAAAGAAAAATTTGGAACTGAAAAACGGATTGAGCTAACCATGGAGGAGATCAAGGACAAACACAAGGGCCAAACCCTATATTCAAAGAATCCAGGAAATTCTGAATCCGGTGAAATCTTTAGAGAATATCTTGCTCCAAAGTCATGTTAAAAGCTTGCGGAAAATTTTTCTTCATCAACTTTCGAACTTAGAAATTCCAAAATATCATCATAAATATCCTCTATATTTCGGAAGATATCTTCATAACGATTCATGTCCGCAATTAAGTATCTCTTTGCGATATCTTTATAAAGGAAACTGTTTTAGTTTCTATATTCTGTAAAATTCGAGTTTAAATTATAAATGCTTTGAAGAAGTGATTGGGAATTGAAGCATGAGTTAATATAATATAATGACGTCAGACCAACGTGATTATATTACAGTAACTCATGCTCAGTTTTTAATGGAAGATGATGATTCATAGATTTTATAATCATCATTTGCCATGTTACACGACTCTTACATTCTATTTAACCTCTAAACATATCAAGAAAATATTTTTCTTGATGATTCGGTCTTTTTCGGATATTCTGGTAATATGACAAATCAAATCGTGCTATTACCTTTCCTTTCTACTTTATATATTATGATCATTCAAAACTTCATACCTATGAATTCTGGACCATTACTCACTTGACTTGAAGTCGGGAAGAAGAAACAAAAACATAAAGCTCCGACATATAAGGGAAAATATAAAGCCCGATAACGACTCCGAAATTACAAACCGTGTATATCAATGCGTATAGCAATATAAAGACACGGGATAATTAAAAACACTATAACCCCAAGAGCATAGAAGAAGTAAACAGATTCCTCTGGCGGTAAAAGAAAAAGAAGAATGACTGCATAGATGGTCAATATAATAACCAGGATCAGAACTGGATTTAGCATTTTCTTAATCTTTTGGAAGTTTGAATTGAGAAAGAAAGTATAGAAGTGGTGAAGATAATGAAACGGAAGAAGCTAATTTATAGCAAAATTCCAAACACATCAATCGAGGCAAATCACCGCATTTAATCAAACAAATCTCAAAATTTCATAAATACCGGAGAATCAAATCTTATAGATTACGAAGATTTCCTTTAATTCCTTGAATTCCGGAAATCAATCGTGACTACGTCAAAAGTTAAGGCGAACATTTAATTTTCTCATTTCACTCTTTTATGATAGCTTCGTTTATACTCTTCCTATAAACGAATCGTTTTATCCATATTATTCAATAGTGATAAAACTTTATTTTTCAACTTATATTCATCATTAAAATATTCTTGTTGTAAACAATGAAGATCTCTATCAAATTTCATGACTGTGATTTTCACGAACTCCTCTCTGTTTGTCTGCCCTAATATTGTGGCATAAAATGCTCAAGGTTTTAAATGAGCTCAATACCATTCATAACACATTTCATGTATCCAATTTACTGAAATGACTTGTATAACATCATCATTTTGAATGATCTTCGCATTAATGATAAAATGCACTTCGTTGAAGAACCTATAGAAATCATGGAAGGAGAGGTCAAACAAACGCGTAAAAGCAACATACCTATCATTAAAGTCTGTTGGAATTCGCGTAGAGGCCCCGAATATACCTGGGAACGCAAAGACCATATGAAACGGAAATATCCCCATCTCTTCTCAACTGCTGATGCATCCGAGAAGTCTACCTAAAACTTCGGGACGAAGTTTTTATTAACGGGGAGGTACTATAACAACCCTCACTTTTTGACTTCTGAAATTACTGAAATGACCCTAGGGTTTACTGTCTGACTATATGTATTAATTATTTAAGGGTTGTTATATACACAATCAATTTAACGTTGACCAAATAATAAACTTTTATTCGACACTCACTGCTAATTAAAATTTATGCATTTCAATAATATTATTTATAACTATTAATCTATAAGTAATAAATAAAAAGTGACATTTATATAAATAATAAAACAATTGGGAACTAAATAAAAATAAATACAAGTCATGAATTAGTAAAAAGAAAATAATACTTATCATGTAGTAAATGTAAAAATAATAATAAACATAATAATAATAATAATAGTAATAATAATGAGACTAAAGAATCTTAAACAATTACATCCTTATGTTGACTAAAAATAAAGTATAAACTAGTACATCCTTATGTTGACTAATTATAAACTAGTACCACCTTTTGTTGACTAAAAATTATAAAACAAAATAAAATCATTAATTAGAACATCCTTATGTTGACTAACACTCTAATACTTGCACTATATAAACACTCCTAGACTCCTAGTTTCTCATTCACAAATCACACCAAAATCCTCTCTCAAAAACAATCTCTCCCTCTCCCTCTCTTGTGGTATTCGGATCTTCAAGCTTGTTCTTCGTGTTCTTAAAGAATCTTCAAGGAGTTCTTCAAGATTTTTAAGGCTTTGATCTTCCATCTTCATCGTGTTCATCTTTTCTTTGTTAATTATCTTGAATCTTCAAAGGTATAACATAAACCTTAAACTATTTACATAAACTTTAATCTTTGTTAATTCATATTCATATTATAAACTTGTTATTCATAAGTATATACATAAACACTCCTAGATTTATATATACATATATACATGTAAAATTTTTTTTTTTATGTATATATACGAATTATATATACATATACATATTAAAACCTTAAACCCTAATACTACTTATACTAGTACTTAACATGTATACACTATTACTATTACTAGCACCTATAACCTACTACTTATATTGTAGCACAAAAACATTTTGGGATATGTATTAGAGATGTATAGATCTTCGAACTTTCTTGACGAATGGTTTCTACGAGATTCTAGGCAGAGGGTTTGGATTTCCGATTTAAAGGGTCCTATGGCTCAAGCCCCTAGATCTAAATTAGCCATTCGAAGGGAAAGGGGTGATTGGAAGCTTATCTAATACGGCAAGTATCCTAAAATGAAAAACACTCATAAAAGTAGAAACTCTCTAGTCATAGAAACTTAGTAAAATAAGAAACTTTCTAAAAATGAAAACTTTATAAAAATAGTAACTTACTAGGAATAGAAACTTAGTAAAACAAACTATACTTAAACACATACTTAAATTTAAACATGGGCAAAACACTTAACTACTCTTAAATGTCAATAGGTTGACTTTCCTGCTCACTCGTTCAACTCTTTATTCCGAGGAATAACTCTCTCTCTACTTACTAAGGTGACTTTCATAGCCCCACTCTTATTGCTATAGCACTTTTTATACTTACTGGGGTGAGACACATGCTGCTTTTATACTTTAAACAACTTAGACACAAGTACGAACCTAAACTGTACTATGACTAGCTTATGCTACTAAGACCCCACAGTGATATTTTTTAATTGCTTTCAGGATAAGGCATTCTTAATTATTGGGGGTAGGCCTATCGGGAGTAACGTCCCCGATACATTTGACCGTGATGTCTTTGTATTACTTAATAATGATTTAAACATGGTGATAAGGTACTACCAACTTATCATCGGGGCAACAAAACAAACGTTTAGTCTAAAATATCACGAATCAGTACTACTTTTGGATCTGCGAGATCTACTTTTTGATCCTGCGGGAGATCAACTTTACAACTAAATCTTGTGGTCTAAAAACAACGATAACTACTTTTGTTAAACCTATGAACTTCACTCAACCTTTTTGGTTGACACTTTAGCATGTTTTGTCTCAGGTGCTGTTTGATTCAAGCTTTCTTATCTACTACTTATGTGATGCTACTTGGACTTAGGATCAAGAGATATCGCATTTATTACTTCTGCATATGAACAATTACTTTATCGTTATTTCCATTATTGTAACGACATTTCATTTTCCGCTGCGTACTCAATAAAGTTAAATTTTCTCATTTAGTATTGTTCTCGTATTATAATATATTGGTTTATTTGATATTAGTAACGTTTCTTCCAGACCCTATTGGGAGGACGTTACAGTAGGCTATCCTCTCACAGCGGTTATAAATCCATTATACTCGGATCTTAAGCCGTGGATGATAATTCTCTCAATTCCTAACTGTGCTCCGACAGAATCTCCCTTAGAGCTTTCACACGTCCAACGTTTACCGATTTCCTCCACTAGCAATGGTCCCGAACGACCCGCTCTGATACCAATTGTTGGAAGCTTCAACGAGCCCAACACACCCACTATAGAGGACCTAGACTATACTAGACTCACTACACCAACACTTTGACGTTGGTTAGCCTTTAATTTTATAAATCCTTAGTGCACAATGTACTTAGGCGACAGTGTCGACCATATATCTTTAGGCGGTATAACCGACCATGTATTACTTAGGCGGCAGAGCCGACCATATAATAAGAACAACAAAAGTGCACTAAGAACTTAAACACAAACTAAGGCTTGATCGGGAAACTTAACAAAAACACTTATATTAAATTACAATTACAATATTACTTACAAGCTTTCTCTTCTCTACTTTCGCTAACTCACACTCTTCTTCTCTTTTTCACAACTCACTTCTTATTTCACTCTCACAACTTCACACAACACAAATGAAATCTCCTCACATATTTATACTACTCCATGGAACATTCTAGAACCTAGATATTTCCATGGATATATAAATATCTAGATATTTCTACAACCTACAAATATCTAGATTTTTCTTTTACATTTCAATTTCTAGATTTTTCTCTCATATTCTAATATCTAGATATTTTCTTATACATATTAATATCTAGATATTTTACCCATATACATTTACTAATTCCATATTATTCTAAATTTGCATTGTATTTTAACATAACAAACCAATTAACTAAGCCAACATACTAAAACTGAACGAAGACATTTTTGTTGTTTTACTGCGTTTTTTGCTGTTTTTTTCTGCTGTAATGATATGCTGAATTTATGGATCTCTATCCTATATTTTGCTTGTTTGGTTCTGCAGTTTGATTGATCATGTTTAAGTGCTGTTTTGGTGCAGTTTGATTGGTGGTTTACTGCTGCAGTTTTGCTACCATTTTTGGTTGTTTTGCTCGCCAATTTATGTGTTGTTTTGGTGCTTCAAATGTGCTGTTTTTCTGCACTTCAAAGGGTTGTAAGATTTTTTTGTTACTATGTAGATCTTGCAGTTTGAGCAAGCCTTCTAAGACCATTCTCAACGGGCTCCGCCCTCACACTTCTTGAGCCCCGCCCTCGAGGACACCATTGACATTGGTGTGCGCTCACTCCTTCCTCATCCGCCCTCAAGAGCTCCGCCCTCTTTTCTTTCTTCACCATGCAGTTTTGAGGACGGGGAATTTGTTCTCTCTCTTACTTTTGAGCTTTATTTACTTGTACCAATACCATTAACAACTTGTACATTAATTAATTAATTAATTTTGTGGGTATGTGATGAGGAGGAAGAATGTCATGGTTGGTAGTTGTGTGTGATGGGGAGTAAGTGAAAAATAAATGGAGAGAGAAAGCTTATGTGGCGCTGATGTGGCCGTGTGTCCTGAGGAGGAAGTGCGTCATGGTTGGGAATGGTCTAGATAAATTTTTTTTCTTGTCAGGGTAAATTATGTAGGTTTTTGCTGTTTAAAAGTAAAATGATAATTAATGGTTGAAAAATCACGAGTTGTATACCAAATTTGATCTTTTTGATAAAAAAAAATAAAAATAGAATATATATAACACTGTTAAAAGAAGAACTGAAATTGAAGGTGGAGGTGGGAGTGGTGGCCGGGCACTAAACATGTGGTTATTCCATTCTCAAGGGTTATGGCTTAAAGTAAGAACTTTCTACCAATTTCTTTTTAACCTATTTGAATCCAATTTTCAAATCAAAATGATGCTAAAAGAGTGAACATCCACCTTGTATTTATTACCTAAAAGACAAGAGTGGGCATGAGCATACCCTTTATCAAATATATTAGTTACATTTCAAATCATCTTAGAATTTATTCAACTCCATCATCTATGACGTTTGGATCTTGATTTTACATTCGTTTTAATCTTTACTGGACACATATTTTGTGGTGTAATTGGTGATGGAATCAGAAATTTCTTTTACCGGTGGCGAATTTTTAAATTTTTAAGAACGTTCACATTTACTGCAATTTTTTTGGACAAAATATAGAGACTTTTGGGTAATATTTGGAGGATTTTGTACAAAATATGGAGGCCTTAGGGCCAGGGCCGGTCAAACTTTGGTCAACGTTTTTGCATACCCCGGACGAAATGATTATAAAATGCCCCTAACAGTTACGCAAACATATATCTTTATGAGATTTAAACTATGGGTATTAATATTTTTATTTCGAAATGATGCCCCTAACCGCGTGATGCCCCGGGCCGTCGCCCGCTTCGCCCATAGCCTTAGCCGGCCCTGCTTAGGGCAATATATATATGAAGACTTCGGAGGCAAGTTATGGACACTTTGCATGGAGACAAAATATGAAAATCCAAAATTATAGGTCTGAAAATTTTAAATCCACTGAGGGCGGGAATGGTCACAAAATTAAGGGCGAATCTAGGTATAGATCCCTGGGGTCACGGAGCACTACTAATTTAAAATTTTTTTAGTAGAAATTACATTTTAAATTGTACAAGACACTACTAAATTTAACCGTAGGACCCCATATATTTTTCAAATTTATAGTTTTCTTTTAAATTGTATCAGACACTACTAAATTTAACAACTCGAACCCCATAAAATATTCGAATTTGTAGCTTTTTAAAGGCAAATTATTATTAAAATAACATTTAAATATAATTAGTACTGAACAAAATTTTAGGACCCCATGCCTCATAATCCTGGAATCGTCACTGCACATAATCCCAACTAGGCAAACTTAACAGGTAACATGGTTAGAGAAATTTTCATCCGTTTATGTTGTTTACCGTTTACATTTATAGTTGACAATGGCTATAGCTGATATGCATCATGCATGTAAAGAAAAAAATAACTCGTAATGGTAACATCAACAAAGCATCAATATATACCGACTCAGGGGCGGAAGATAAGGTATAGTGGAAGGGGCAGTTGCCCCACCTGGCATTTAGTGTACAACTAACCCTTCTATGTTAAGTGGGCTTTAAAAAACTTTTATACATATATTTATGGGTTTATCTATTTAACATTAAAAGCCCAAGTACAAAAAATAGCTCAGCCCAATAATACAAAAGCTAACAGTGTAATCTTAGATTCCTCACATGGCAAAGATCCATTGTTCTTATCTAACCTACAAATCAAAAACGAAAATTATTTCAAAAGCGGAGTCAAGATTTAAGATTCGTGATATCACAAAAAAATATTAAAAATATTTATAGTAACAAAAATTAAGAAAAAATGACGAGATACACTTTCTCAAAGTGTTGGGATGAAATACACTTTCTTTCACAAAAACTGCAAAAATACACCAGGTCTAAACATTGTTCGAACAAATTCATGTTCGAACCTAGTGCATGGGTCCAAAAAACTCCGTTGACCGATAAAAATAGAACAACGAACATGGCTTGAACACGACCATATTCAAACCTGTGGTTGTTGTTCAAATGCGAGTTAAAAATACAAGGAGTTCGAACTCATAGAGTGTTTTTTTCCATATCTGATTACTTGTTTGTACGATCGTACTAAAACCGGACAACGGATAAAATACAAGTGCAAAACTTTATCGCGTTAATGATGAACGGCTTAACTGAACGATGCTCTCCGATTAACGATGATTTACTGGATTCAAATGTAGCTCGAGTTCGGTCCAGTTTTCTTGCTTAGTCATCTAATGAGAGGGAAACACCTCTAAAGTGAGAAAGTATCCGAGCTCAAACAATGATTTCAGTGTCTTAATAACGGAGGCTCAAGTAGCATATCTATAGACAAAGTCTAAGGATTAACCTCCATATGACACACGTCATAACCTGATTGGCCAGTAACCCCTTATGATTTGGAGGTGACTAATCATGTCCTTAAATATTTGGAACTTGATGCTTACATGTCTCGTTGATGAATGACACATGTTGCCACGCCATATAAATGTCTTACGCGCTAACCACGATCTGTGAGACGATTCTTATGCGCTATCCGGTCTAACACAACCATAGTTTTATGGTCTTTATTTTACGTTTATGATTAATTTGCTATCGGTTACTCTTGACTTAAAAGAGTGAACCGTGGCTTATACTCTTGACTAAAATGGTTGACATGAAAAGAGCATTTAATTGTTTCTCTTCAGTTACTCTAATTTAGACTTCCACTCAATCTTAATAGTTAAGTCTAGCAAGTAGATATATATGTATCAATGCATTATTATCATATTCTTATCATTTATTTATATATATAAATATAATAATATATCATTTGTTTATCATTTATCATTAATTAATATTTATTTTATAATTATCATATACTATACTTAAGAAATTTTATAATTACCTATACCTATCTTTATAGAATACAAATGCTATTGATCGTTATATGCTATCACGTGGTGCTGCTTTTTTAAAATTTACTAGCCTTTAAGAGCCCGTGCGTTGCACGGCAACTCTTAATCAAACAAAGTATAAACGTACATATTATATCAATTTACGGTATGATAAAAATAGTATGATAACTAATCCATGAACATAATGAGTTGAGTATAATCCGTGACATGGCACATATCCTAAATATGATAAGTACAGTACATCCTCAATACAATTAAGGCGAAATACGTACTGCATGACTATTGTATACAAATTCTGCTCATTAGTGCAAGCGTTAACAAACTGACTACTTTTTGTCGGCTACGAAACAGTACACTATGAACAATAATACTCAAAAGAACCAACAGTTGACTTAATGATATGAAGGTACAAAGAATTATAAAAAGCAAAACTACCCCTTTATTCAGTTCTGATGTTCATTCCATTATCATTTGTTGAACATGAATATTTAAATTGTTAACAGTGAATCCAAACCGAGCATAATAACTTAAATCGAAACAAACGAAGAACGAAATGTAAAGAAAGCCATACCATATTATTTCGGCCGTTAAGCACCTTTAGAATTAGTATGACCAAGAAATCAACAGAGTCTAACGATGAACCGATTATAAGACGCACCCCAAAGGGTGTAATAACAAATATGATCATCTGATATGTCCAAAGTCAACCTGAGTTTAAGAAAAAAAATCAAATACCAATTATGCAAACCAAATCTAATCCTAAACACCAATTAGCTACAGTTGTTTACTCAACAATTATACGAATCAACATATGTAATTTTCTTAAAAACAACCATACACAATACACATATATCAACATAGAAACAGAAATACATACAATTAACATGATCAGATTAAACTAACTAAAATCAATATTTGTTCAAAAATAAAATTAAGTTAAACAAAACAGAGAACGGTTCATTCTTTACCATTATGAATTGGAAATAAAGCATCAACCGAAAAAGAAGACTGCGACGAAAATTCGAAGCATAAGAAAGCATTAACTAACAAATCGGACAAATGTAACTGTAAATCGTCTTGCGAAGCTGGCGTAACTACCACCATCGACAACAGCAGACACATGCCCAACGAAACAACCATCGGTGCAGACAAATAAAAAAAAGCCTTGATAAGCGACTAAGAAGGAAGCGAAAAAATGCATCAAAAAACAATAGCAATATTCAGCATGCTGTAAAAATAATAATCACAAAGGGTATTATAACGATGTCACATAACAATAAAGGAGCAAAACAACAAAAGTGTGAATAATACCGAATAAAGTAGGAAAAATACCTTTACAAATCGTGGCTCCGTTGTTCCTTTTAATTCGGGTCCACTGAACTAAACAATTGCAATCAAGCACTTCTTAGATTCTAATCGTCAACACTAAATAGCAGTTTCAAAGCCCATCAATATAATTCGGAACTCATTGTATATGTCGAATCTAAATGGTAGTTTGTGTACTTGTTCCTTGCAAATTTCCTTCAAGATATAATACGAATAGAATCTATGCCCCACAACTCAATTTCAATATTTTGGCTAAAGGAGCCGGAGTCAAATGGGTTTAAGATGACAAACAACTTAGAATTTAATAATTAGTGCATTCAACTTTTACAACCTTTTATACTTTTCTATCAGAAAAAAATTATGTTATTGTGACAACAATGTCCAAAGGCAAGTTCTTAAAATCATTTATCAAATGAAGAGTATTGATAACATAACACAACTATATAATTGAAAACGAAATACTACTTGAGGCTTCAAAGATGACTAAATTTTTTTTAAAGCATTAACAACAAAAAATCTTTGAAAGTCATTACCTCAATTCTTGAAAATTATAGCTTAAATTTATTTTTTAAATAAAGGATAGTTGAAAATTATGTTGAAAAGGACATGGATAGAAATAGTCATCGTCCAGTTGGGTAGGGTAATATGTTATTTGCGAGCTCTGATTTATTCACCAACACTACATCAGGCCCATGTATCTAAAACTCTATTTCTACATATTTCATAAACACAAAGATCATATGATCAATTTAATAGAGTACACATATGAAAAGAAAATGGTAGAAACTCACCTTTATAAAACAGCTTCAGATGAAATATGAACACAATCAATTAGAAATATATATCTCCCGTAACACCAAAAAATTCATACATATCACTTCCAAATCCATAAGCGCATTTGGTCACGAAATCAAATTTACAACATAACTTGTCAATCAAACACCTAACACTAATTTTTAATACCAAATCTGCATCATCAAAATTACGATTTAAAACAACATATAATAGTAATAGTTAAGATTAATTAAAAAGTTAATTACAGATACAAACCTGCAACATCACCGTTGTTATCGTAGCAGTATACCAATAAGGTTACCACACTACCTAACTGGGAACTGACTGCAAGCCATCTGCAAGAGGAAGGAAGATACAAAAACAACAATGAAAACAACAAACAACAGAAAGAAAATGAACGAATGATGAACATACCATAACCAACAGACAATGCACCCTCAACCTGAAAAAAAACAGAACTTGAACTCTTGGTAATAGCAACTTTTGTTGAAGAAAACAAAGATTACTTGAAAATAAAGATTGTCTGAAAATAAAGAGCGGTATCAAGTGGGATTAAAACAAACTTAAAAAGGCAATCAGAATGGAGGAAAAAGATACAATCTGGTAGAATACTTTGCAGGTTCATCAACGTTATCATATAAACAAAGTGAAACTCTTAGTATTTTTCACTGAATTTAGAGCAACATAACAAATTAGTGGTTATCAATTTACATACCTTCACATTTTTAACAGCCCGGTTGCTTCATAAGAAATGAGTAAAGCCGCTACAACAACCCTAACCAAAAAGCAAAACAACTTGGTTATTACTGATCGACATATCTGCATATGGTATAATGAAATTCGTTCGAAAAGGATTCAAAATTAGGCAAAGCCACTACAATTTATCCTCAATACCTAATCAGCTTGGTACGTTGGAATTAATCCCTCTAACTACATAAATGTAAGACATTCAAACCTGATGGAGCTTGAACTGAACCTAAGCAAGAAAATTACCAAATTCATCCATTATAAATCGATGAACTTAACAATATGAATATGTAAGTTACAAATTTTACAATTAAAAAACATAAACAGATAGAACATGGAACTTACAAACGACGTTTAACGGGTCAAGCCATCTTCTTAAGCCCTTCAACCAACCAAAAAATCTCAATTTATAAATGTAAGCCCCAATATCTCAATTTATGATATTCCCAACTAAACACGCATACCAAAAAATCAAAAAAGAAAAAGTCAAAAACAGAATTTAAAAGGGTCAAAATCAAACCTTTTGATGATCTTTGGGGATCCCATAATGCCAGAACTATTATAATAGATATGAGAAACTAACACCTGCATAGACAGATCCATTGCTCGTGTTACCTGTGCCGTATAAAATTATGGCAGCATTAAGGCATGATCATCGGTGAATATGATGTTGGGGTTTTTTCAGTTGCGAAGAGAGAGAGAAAGAGAGAGAGAGGGTTTGGTTCCGTTTTCTATTCGTGAAGACTGATAATGAAGGAATTGACATTTTTACTGGGCCACGTGTATTTTTTAGGGTGATTATCATTAATTAGGAGCCTTAATCCTGTGATTAACAGAATAAAAAGCCAGACCTTTTCTGCATCAGATGATGATGCTTGAAGGTGATGATTTCTCTGATTTACAGCACATTTGTAATCCAGAATTCCTTAATTCCATGTTCTTAGTTGTAGCTTCTGCTTCATAAAAAAAGATCAAATTTGTGTCAGATCTAAAATAATGCATATGACCAATAAAGATCAAAATTATGATCTTGGTTCGTATAACCTATGCACATTAACAGCCCTACTAAACAACAGAATTGCTACACAAATATACGTAATAACTTCAGCATTACAAAACGAATAATTCAGATTTACGAAAATAAAACTGAAACATACCATGATTAAAGTAGCAATCTCTCTGTTATGCCCATCAACATGAAGCAATGTACTTCTATCGCTATAAAACTGACGAAGATGATCAGGGTATGTTTGTAGCTCCTGATAATAAAGCCTTGCGAACTACCTTCCATCCTAAAATCACACTGAAACCCTGTTTAACAACTTAAATCATGTAAACCTGAGATGCGTAACTGGTAAGTGTAATGGCAATCGAAAGTGACAATCGAACACCATAGACGGTGTGACTAAACAGTCAGACTACAAATGATTGATGTATAATTAAAAGAAAAAATTACCTCATATCTGAACCAGCAAGCTTCTTTGCATCTGCAGGCCTACTCGTAAGCTTCTTTGTCCTGTAAAATACCTTGCATCAGTGTTGTATAATCAGGCCTGGGGACAAATTGCCATAACTTAGTGACCCAAACAGATTTCTCAAAAATAAAATTACCTCATATCTGAACCAGGTTGTGTTTGCACATGCAGGCCTACTCGCAAGCTTTAGTAGAGTGAATGTTTTTTTTTCACAATAATACCTCACCCCTTTTAGCCCGATGTCGTATTAAATCCCTGAACCTTTCTCTTCTGCACATATAACAAACAACTATAACATATGGTCCAAATCCAAAACACAATAGAAACATCATCGCTCAACATTTTGAGATGGAAAAATGGACATGTCAGAATCAAAAATACAAATAGGAAAGTGTGCTTTTTACCATACAAACTGTAAATCCCATTAGAAACAAAATTCACATATGTTGTAGTGTCTTATTTAATCAAAATATAAACAGCTAGTTAGATCACATAACTTTACCACTACATTCTACAAAGTCCAAACATATTCCGTTTAATCAAACAAATCGGGTATAAACATATAAATAATGATTGTAAAAAGAGGGAATTATCATCCACATATTCAGTACCTTATCAAGTTAGGTGTTTGAGGAATTCATGGATTTATGATAATGATCAAAGGTGACATTTTTTTTATATTATATTATAATTATATTAAATTAAAACAAAATAATACAATGAACTTTAGAATTCAACTAAATCTGGTGTACCTGAAGGTGTCAATCAACGAAATCATAATTAAATTACTTTAGTCTTCTAGACAATTGATCTGATCAAGGGACCAAAAATTAAAACCTTAAATACGATGATAATTCGGCGTCAATCAATTAAGCCCTAATTAAATTATGATTATCTGAGTTTCGAAAGGATCGGTTTGAACGTTCGTCATTCGCCGCCAGATGTATTTACCGGATAAAATTGCAGGTCGACGAAAGTTGGGTATATTTTATAAGATTAGTACCGTTGGGTGTTAAAAATTCATCCGGATAATTTAGGGATGCCGGCGATCAACCACACCTTTTCAATCGGCATAATTGACGGAAGGATCGGTGTTGAAGGAGAAGTGGGATTTGTTGTTTGTTGTGTTTCCGGTGAAAAATGCAGTTCGGCGGTTGAAGGAAATGGAAAAAAGGGAGAGGAATCGCTGAATCGTTGAGTTGAAACATAATGTGGAACGGAGGGTTTTCCTTAATTTTAAATGGTTTAATTAAAAAAAAAAAGGAAAATCAGAGAAGCTAGACACGTGGCGTATGGAAAATTTATGGGAAATGTGGGTCTGACACATTGGATGTAAGCATCATGCTTTATGTGAGGAAGGGATTCTCACAAACAGTGGAGAATAATAATTGAGATACAAAATTTGGTTTTTATTATTAATAACTCATAACTCATAACTTATTAAATTAAGATCATTTGTTTAAATTATTATTTTAATATTGATCATTAATTAGCAATTATATGTTAATCAACGATCACTCAATCAGCTATAAACATTTATGTACTTTCTTCATACTATTTTATTGTAAATATTGATAAGGTATCTAAGAGATATTGACCTTGATTTGGATTGATGCCTGATATGTGACAACGCATTATAATCTATCGAACATATCTTATTGGAATGCAACACTTCGCGTGACATTGGAATCAAGTTTATCTTTGGTGGAACAAATCTTCAAGCATAACCGATGATAACCTCAGTTCAATTTTTAATTTGGGTCGAGGGAATCATAGATCGTTAGAAGGTCACAAGACTTGGCAAGCGGTAAATGTGACGATCGCTCCAAATCCATATGGACGAACACGTCATTCATTGATTTCATTGCGAGGTATTTGACCTCTATATGATACGTTTTGTAAACATTGCATTTTTTTCAAAAGGTACACAATAAATGAATATCAATTTCTAAGGTTTTCAACGTTTGATGATTTCTACATATAGACAATCACCATAAATAATAGTTTACCATAATACATTCGTTGACAATGAAGTCAAAATAAGATACACGGTGATGATTTTGTGAATGCAAAGTTTTCTTGAATAAAGCATGTATGACTCCATGCACATAACTTGTATCACATATAAGCAAACAGCGGAAGACTTCTAGAAACCTGAGAATAAACATGCTTAAAAGTGTCAACAAAAAGGTTGGTGAGTTCATAGTTTTAATGTTGCGCATAATCTGTATATAAAGGTGGATCACAAGATTTCAGTTGTTCAATCCAGAAACGTTTATCAAAATATTCTACGAAATTGAGCACCCTGGTAACTAAACTTAACGTATATATAATTTGTACCCTTTGTATAATCATCTTAATAATACACACAAACCAACGTGTACGCTTCTCAAATAGCATACGTCCGTTAAAAGGCTAGTGCTCTAACTCGGACGGGAATATCAAGCCCTATGGATCCATATACTACTACTCGCGCCCACCAGTTCTTATAACTGGCAGTTAACAGTTACCAAAGCTAAGGGATTTTCGGTTCAAACTCAGTGTAGAATTTAGTATGTACTTGTATCCATTGCGTTTAAAATAAAATGCATGTATTCTCAGCCCAAAACTATAGATTGCAAAAGCAATTAAAAAGGGAGCAAATGAAACTCACCTTAGCAGCATATAAAGTCGTTCACCAAAATGTGATCGAAAATCGGATTACCAAATAATTGTAGATCTCAACCTAGAGAACATATGTTGGTCAATAAATGTCTATTAAGCTAGGTCAGGTCATAGTATATCACAATCCTAATGCTCGAGATCGACATACAAAAGTTATCCAAAGTCGTTTCAAAAAGTCAATTTTGACAGTTGTTTAACAAAACGAGACGTACCTTATATAAGGATTCATTTACTCGGTTGGTAATATTCAAAAATCCAATTTATCAATCTCGTAAACAAGTTGTTTAAATCTTAATTGCAGATTCAAAAGCAATTTCAATTAACGTCAATCATAATTCAGTTGATCATATATTTTAATCCGTTCATCGAATTTATTCGATATCTAAATGAAAAGTTATTGAATTTTCGCCAGCTTTCCGAAAACATGTATATCATATACCTTTTACCAGTAATATATGTATTTAATTCGTGATTCATTATAAACTGTTTAACGACGAAATTTAGTATACAAGTATGTATAAATATATATTCGAGCACTAGACATGGATACACTATTAATATATAATAGATAAGATATAAATGCTTACATATCAATATTGTGATTTAATATTGTAGGAAGGTACGTAGACGTAACGGAGATGATAAACACTAGATTTGATTCACAAATATACCCCCGAACATTACCCATAATGAAATGCCCCGTTCTTATTGATTAAAAACGTTCCATATTAATTAATTTCGTTGCGAGGTTTTGACCTCTATATGAGACGTTTTTCAAAGACTGCATTCATTTTAAAACAAACCATAACCTTTATTTCGTCAATAAAGGTTTAAAAAGCTTTACGTAGATTATCAAATAATGATAATCTATAATATCCTATTTACACACGACCATTACATAATGGTTTACAATACAAATATGTTACAACGAAAAAAAAATTCTTGAATGCAGTTTTTACACAATGTCATACAAGTATGGACTCCAAATCTCGTCCTTATTTAAGTATGCAACAGTGGAAGCTCTTAATAATCACCTGAGAATAAACATGCTTATAATGTCAACAAAAATGTTGGTGAGTTATAGGTTTAACCTATATATTATCAAATCATAATAATAGACTACAAGATTTCATATTTCAATACATATCCCATACATAGAGATAAAAATCATTCATATGGTGAACACCTGGTAACCGACATTAACAAGATGCATATTTAAGAATATCCCCATCATTCCGGGACACCCTTCGGATATGATATAAATTTTGAAGTACTAAAGCATCCGGTACTTTGGATGGGGTTTGTTAGGCCCAATAGATCTATCTTTAGGATTCGCGTCAATTAGGGTGTCTGTTCCCTAATTCTTAGATTACCAGACTTAATAAAAAGGGGCATATTCGATTTCGATAATTCAACCATAGAATGTAGTTTCACGTACTTGTGTCTATTTTGTAAATCATTTATAAAACCTGCATGTATTCTCATCCCAAAAATATTAGATTTTAAAAGTGGGACTATAACTCACTTTCACAGATTTTTACTTCGTCGGGAAGTAAGACTTGGCCACTGTTCAATTCACGAACCTATAACAAATATGTACATATATATCAAAGTATGTTCAAAATATATTTACAACACTTTTAATACATTTTGATGTTTTAAGTTTATTAAGTCAGCTGTCCTCGTTAGTAACCTACAACTAGTTGTCCACAGTTAGATGTACAGAAATAAATCGATATATATTATCTTGAATCAATCCACGACCCAGTGTATACATATCTCAGTATTGATCACAACTCAAACTATATATATTTTGGAATCAACCTCAACCCTGTATAGCTAAATCCAATATTCACATATAGAGTGTCTATGGTTGTTCCGAAATATATATAGATGTGTCAACATGATAGGTCAAAACATTGTATACGTGTCTATGGTATCTCAAGATTACATAATATACAATACAAGTTGATTAAGTTATGGTTGGAATAGATTTGTTACCAATTTTCACGTAGCTAAAATGAGAAAAATTATCCAATCTTGTTTTACCCATAACTTCTTCATTTTAAATCCGTTTTGAGTGAATCAAATTGCTATGGTTTCATATTGAACTCTATTTTATGAATCTAAACAGAAAAAGTACAGGTTTATAGTCAGAAATATAAGTTACAAGTCGTTTTTGTAAAGGTAGTCATTTCAGTCGAAAGAACGACGTCTAGATGACCATTTTAGAAAACATACTTCCACTTTGAGTTTAACCATGATTTTTGGATATAGTTTCATGTTCATAATAAAAATCATTTTCCCAGAATAAAAACTTTTAAATCAAAGTTTATCATAGTTTTTAATTAACTAACCCAAAACAGCCCGCGGTGTTACTACGACGGCGTAAATCCGGTTTTACGGTATTTTTCGTGTTTCCAGGTTTTAAATCATTAAGTTAGCATATCATATAGATATAGAACATATGTTTAGTTGATTTTAAAAGTCAAGTTAGAAGGATTAACTTTTATTTGCGAACAAGTTTAGAATTAACTAAACTATGTTCTAGTGATTACAAGTTTAAACCTTCGAATTAGATAGCTTTATATGTATGAATCGAATGATGTTATGAACATCATTACTACCTAAAGTTCCTTGGATAAACCTACTGGAAATGAGAAAAATAGATCTAGCTTCAAAGGATCCTTGGATGGCTTGAAAGTTCTTGAAGCAGAATCATGACACGAAAACAATTTCAAGTAAGATTTCCACTCGAAATAAGATTGTTATAGTTATAGAAATTGAATTAAAGTTTGAATATGATTATTACCTTGTATTAGAAAGATAACCTACTGTAAGTAACAAAGGTTTCTTGATCTTGGATGATTACTTGGAATGGATTTAGAAAACTTGGAAGTAAACTTGCAATCTTGGAAGTATTCTTGATTTTATGAAACTAGAACTTTTGGAATTTATGAAGAACACTTAGAACTTGAAGATAGAACTTGAGAGAGATCAATTAGATGAAGAAAATTGAAGAATGAAAGTGTTTGTAGGTGTTTTTGGTCGTTGGTGTATGGATTAGATATAAAGGATATGTAATTTTGTTTTCATGTAAATAAGTCATGAATGATTACTCATATTTTTGTAATTTTATGAGATATTTCATGCTAGTTGCCAAATGATGGTTCCCACATGTGTTATATGACTCACATGGGTTGCTAAAAGCTGATCATTGGAGTGTATATACCAATAGTACATACATCTAAAAGCTGTGTATTGTACGAGTACGAATACGGGTGCATACGAGTAGAATTGATGATGAAACTGAACGAGGATGTAATTCTAAGCATTTTTGTTAAGTAGAAGTATTTTGATAAGTGTCTTGAAGTGTTTCAAAAGTGTATGAATACATATTAAAACACTACATGTATATACATTTTAACTGAGTCGTTAAGTCATCGTTAGTCGTTACATGTAAATGTTGTTTTGAAACCTTTAGGTTAACGATCTTGTTAAATGTTGTTAACCCATTGTTTATTATAACAAATGAGATGTTAAATTGTTATATTATCATGATATTATGATATATAATATATCTTAGTATGATATATATACAGTTAAATGTCGTTACAACGATAATCGTTACATATATGTCTCGTTTCGAAATCATTAAGTTAGTAGTCTTATTTTTACATATGTATTTCATTGTTAATACACTTAATAATATATTTACTTATCATTTAACATAATTAACCAAGTGTATCAATATCTTAATATGATTCATATGTACCTAGTAAGACGTTGTTATAACGATAATCGTTATATATATCGTTTTCGAGTTTCTTAATTTAATAGTCTCATTTTTATGTATATAACTCATTGTTAAAATACCTAATGAGATACATACTTATAATAAAATCATGTTAACTATATATATAACCATATATATGTCATCGTATAGTTTTTACAAGTTTTAACGTTCGTGAATCACCGGTCAACTTGGGTGGTCAATTGTCTATATGAAACCTATTTCAATTAATCAAGTCTTAAAAAGTTTGATTGCTTAACATGTTGGAAACACTTAATCGTGTAAATAACAATTTCATTTAATATATATATAAACATGGAAAAGTTCGGGTCACTACAGTACCTACCCGTTAAATAAATTTCGTCCCGAAATTTTAAGCAGTTGGAGGTGTTGACGTATCTTCTGGAAATAAATGCGGGTATTTCTTCTTCATCTGATCTTCACGCTCCCAGGTGAACTAGGGTCCTTTACGAGCATTCCATCGATCCTTAACAATCGGTATCTTGTTTTGTTTAAGTCTCTTAACCTCACGATCCATTATTTCGACGGGTTCTTCAATGAATTGAAGTTTTTCATTGATTTGGATTTCGTCCAACGGAATAGTGAGATCTTCTTTAGCAAAACATTTCTTCAAATTTGAGACGTGTAAAGTGTTATGTACAGCCGCGAGTTGTTGAGGTAGCTCCAGTTGGTAAGCTACTGGTCTGACACGATCTATAATCTTGAATGGTCCAATGTACCTTGAATTTAGTTTCCCCCGTTTTCCAAATCGAACAACGCCTTTCCAAGGTGAAACCTTAAGCATGACCATTTCTCCAATTTCAAACTCTATATCTTTTCTTTTACTGTCTGCGTAGCTCTTTTGTCGACTCTGGGCGGTTTTCAATCTTTGTTGAATTTGGATGATTTTCTCGGTAGTTTCTTGTATTATCTCCGGACCCGTAATCTGTCTATCCCCCACTTCACTCCAACAAATCGGAGACCTGCACTTTCTACCATAAAGTACTTCAAACGGCGCCATCTCAATGCATGAATGGTAGCTGTTGTTGTAGGAAAATTCTGCTAACGGTAGATGTCGATCCCAACTGTTTCCGAAATCAATAACACATGCTCATAGCATGTCTTCAAGCGTTTGTATCGTCCTTTCGCTCTGCCCATCAGTTTGTGGATGATAGGCAGTACTCATGTCTAGACGAGTTCCTAATGCTTGCTGTAATGTCTGCCAGAATCTTGAAATAAATCTGCCATCCCTATCAGAGATAATAGAGATTGGTATTCCATGTCTGGAGACGACTTCCTTCAAATACAGTCGTGCTAACTTCTCCATCTTGTCATCTTCTCTTATTGGCAGGAAGTGTGCTGATTTGGTGAGACGGTCAACTATTACCCAAATAGTATCAAAACCACTTGCAGTCCTTGGCAATTTAGTGATGAAATCCATGGTAATGTTTTCCCATTTCCATTCCGGGATTTCGAGTTGTTGAAGTAGACATGATGGTTTCTAATGCTCAGCTTTGACCTTAGAACACGTCAAACATTCTCCTACGTATTTAGCAACATCGGCTTTCATACCCGGCCACCAAAAATGTTTCTTGAGATCCTTGTACATCTTCCCCGTTCCAGGATGTATTGAGTATCTGGTTTTATGAGTTTCTCTAAGTACCATTTATCTCATTTCTCCAAATTTTGGTACCCAAATCCTTTCAGCCCTATACCGGGTTTCGTCTTCCCGAATATTAAGATGCTTCTCCGATCCTTTGGGTATTTCATCCTTTAAATTTTCCTCTTTTAAAACTCCTTGTTGCGCCTCTATTATTTGAGTAGTAAGGTTATTGTGAATCATTACATTCATAGATTTTACTCGAATGGGTTCTCTGTACTTCCTGCTCAAGGCGTCGGCTACCACATTTGCCTTCCCCGGGTGGTAACGAATCTCAAAGTCGTAATCATTCAACAATTTAATCCACCTACGCTGCCTCATATTCAGTTGTTTCTGATTAAATATGTGTTGAAGACTTTTTTGGTCGGTATATATAATACTTTTGACCCCATATAAGTAGTGCCTCCAAGTCTTTAATGCAAAAACAACCGCGCCTAATTCCAAATCATGCGTCGTATAATTTTGCTCGTGAATCTTCAATTGTCTAGACGCATAAGCAATCACCTTCGTTCATTGCATTAATACACAACCGAGACCTTACTTTAATGCGTCACAATAAATCACAAAATCATCATTCCCTTCAGGCAATGACAATATAGGTGCCGTAGTTAGCTTTTTCTTCAATAACTGAAACGCTTTCTCTTGTTCATCCTTCCATTCAAATTTCTTCCCTTTATGCGTTAATGCAGTCAAGGGTTTTGCTATTCTGGAAAAGTCTTGGATGAATCTTCTGTAGTAACCAGCCAATCCTAAAAATTGGCGTATATGCTTCGGAGTTTTTGGGGTTTCCCACTTTTCAACGGTTTCGATCTTTGCCGGGTCCACCTGGATACCTTCTTTGTTCACTATGTGATCGAGGAATTGAACTTCTTCCAACCAAAATGCACACTTTAAAAACTTAGCGTACAGTTTTTCTTTCCTCAATACTTCTAACACTTTTCTCAAATGTTCTTCGTGCTCTTGATCATTCTTTGAGTAAATAAGTATGTCATCAATGAAAACAATGACAAACTTGTCAAGGTATGGTCCACACACTCAGTTCATAAGGTCCATGAACACAGCTGGTGCATTAGTTAAACCAAACGGCATGACCAAAAACTCGTAATGACCGTAACGTGTTCTGAAAGCAGTCTTTGGAATATCATCTTCTTTCACCCGCATTTGATGATATCCGGAACGTAAGTCAATCTTTGAATAAACAGACGAGCCTTGTAGTTGATCAAATAAGTCGTCGATTCTCGGTAGTGGGTAGCGGTTCTTGATGGTAAGTTTGTTCAACTCTCAGTAGTCGATACACAACCTAAATGTACCATCCTTCTTCTTGACAAACAAAACAGTAGCTCCCCATGGTGACGTGCTTGATCGAATGAAACTACGTTCTAATAGTTCTTGCAGTTGGCTTTGCAGTTCTTTCATCTCGCTGGATGCGAGTCTATAAGGAGCACGAGCTATTGGTGCAGCTTCGGGTACAAGATCTATTTGAAATTCAACAGATCGATGTGGAGGTAGTCCCAGTAATTCTTTCGGAAATACATCGGGAAATTCTTTTGCGACAAAACATCATTGATGCTCTTTTTTATTCAGTTTGTACTTTCTCGACATGTGCTAGAACAGCATAGCAACCTTTTCTTATTAGTTTTTGTGCCTTCAAATTACTAATAAGATGTAGCTTCATGTTGCCCTTTTCTCCGTACACCATTAAGGGTTCTCCTTCTTCTCGTACAATGCGAATTGCATTTTCGTAACATACAATCTCTGCTTTCATCTTCTTCAGCCAGTCCATGCCAACTATTACATCAAAACTCCCTAACTCTACTGGTATCAAATCAATCTTAAATATTTCGCTACCCAGTTTAATTTCTCGATTCCGGCATATATTATCTGCTGAAATTAATTTACCGTTTGCTAATTCGAGTAAAAATTTACTATCCAACGGCGTCAATAGACAACTTAATTTAGCACAAAAATCTCTACTCATATAGCTTCTATCCGCACCCGAATCAAATAAAACGTAAGCAGATTTATGGTCAATAAGAAACGTACCCGTAACAAGCTCCGGGTCTTCCTGTGCCTCTGCCGCATTAATATTGAAAACTCTTCCGCGGCCTTGTCCATTCGTGTTCTCCTGGTTCGGGAAATTTATAATAATGTGGCCCAATTTTCCACATTTATAACAAACTACATTGGCATTACTTGCTCCGACACTACTTGCTCTGCCATTACTCGTTCTGACACCATTTGTTCCTTTCGTTCTGTTAACCCCTGGTCCGTAGACCTCACACTTCGCCGCGCTATGACCATTTCTTTTACACTTGTTGCAAAATTTGGTGCAGAACCCAGAGTAATACGTTTCACACCTTTGGCATAGCTGCTTCTGATTGTTGTTGTTGTTGCGGTTGTTATTGTTGTTGGGATGATTGTTGTAGTTGCTGTTGTTGTTGTTGTTGTTGTTGTTGTTGTTGTTGTTGGGCTGTTTGTTGATGTTGCGATTGTTGAGATAATTGTTGCGATTATTGTTGTAATTGCTGTTGTTGGTGTATTGGTGATTCTTATCACCGTTTTCCTCCCACTTTCTTTTGACTTGCTTCACATTGGCCTCTTCAACCGTCTGTTCTTTAATTCTTTCCTCAATCTGGTTCACTAGTTTGTGAGCCATTCTACATGCCTGTTGTATGGAGGCGGGCTCGTGTGAATTTATCTTCTTGGATTCTTTCCGGTAATCCTTTCACAAACGCGTCGATCTTCTCTTCCTCATCTTCAAACGCTCCCGGACACAATAGACACAATTCTGTGAATCGTCTTTCGTACGTGGTAATATCAAATCCTTGGGTTCGTAACCCTCTAAGTTCTGTCTTGAGCTTATTGACCTCGGTTCTGGGACGGTACTTCTCGTTCATCAAGTGCTTGAATGCTGACCACGGTAGTGCATAAGCATCATCTTGTCCTACTTGCTCTAGATAGGTATTCCACCATGTTAACGCAGAACCTATGAAGGTATGCGTAGCGTACTTCACTTTGTCCTCTTCAGTACACTTACTTATGGCAAACACCGATTCGACCTTCTCGGTCCACCGTTTCAATCCAATCGGTCCTTCGGTTCCATCAAATTCCAAAGGTTTGCAGGCAGTGAATTCTTTGTAGGTGCATCCTACACGATTTCCAGTACTGCTAGATCCAAGGTTATTGTTGGTATGTAGCGCAGCCTGTACTGCGGCTATGTTTGAAGCTAGAAAAGTACGGAATTCCTCTTCATTCATATTCACGGTGTGTCGAGTAGTCGGTGCCATTTCCTTCAAAATAGTCAAATGGAACAAGTTAATCATACAGAATATTAAGAGTAGTTAATAGTATTTCGTAGCATAATATGAACTCATTTATAAAAGCTTTTTCTTCATATTAGCGTTTTATAAGTTTAAATTCGGGTAGTACCTACCCGTTAAGTTCATACGTAGTAGCTAATATATAATTCAACTACTACAATTCTATATGAAAAACTGATTATAATAATATTTCGCGTTCAAACTTTTATACAATATTTTACAAACTTATAATACCGCTTATTTTACATATAGCATGAAATTATAGCACACAATAACTTTGATACAAGATAGTTGTGAAGATAATTCTAGCTAGTACACAAGTCGTTCAGCAAAGGCAATAAAGACACACAATTCATACGTCCAGAAACAAGTCATGCATTCTGGTTTTACTAGGACTACTTCCCATCCTTGGTCTTGTGGAACATAACCGTTATGGCCGTTGATAAGACAGCGTGTTATAACATTGTCAAAGGGACGAGGGTTACGTAATGACCAACAGTCTCGTAATAACCTAAAAACCTCATTTCTTACCCCAATTACCGACTCCGTCACTTGTGGGAACGTTTTGTTTAATAGTTGTAGCCCGATGTTCTTTTTCTCACTTTGGTGAGAAGCGAACATTACTAACCCGTAAGCATAGCATGCTTCTTTATGTTGCATGTTAGCCGCTTTTTCTAAATCATGAAGTCCTATATTCGGATACATTGAGTCAAAATAATTTCTTAACCCGTTGCGTAAAATAGCATTTGGGTTCCCTGCAATATATGCGTCAAAGTAAACACATCGTAACTTATGGGTTTCCCAATGTGATATCCCCCATCTTTCAAACGAAAGTCTCTTATAAACCAAGACATTCTTGGAACGTTCTTCGAATGTCTTACAAACTGATTTCGCCGTAAATAGTTGTGCCGAAGAATTCTGACCGACTCTAGACAAGATTTCATCAATCATGTCTCCGGGTAGGTCTCTTAAAATATTGGGTTGTCTATCCATTTTATGTTTTTATACTGTAAAATAGACGAAGAGTTAGATTCATAAAAAAAAATACTTATTAATAC
Source organism: Rutidosis leptorrhynchoides (assembly GCF_046630445.1). Taxonomy (NCBI): domain Eukaryota; kingdom Viridiplantae; phylum Streptophyta; class Magnoliopsida; order Asterales; family Asteraceae; genus Rutidosis; species Rutidosis leptorrhynchoides. Next base: position 559,993,766 of record NC_092333.1, read on the forward strand.
AAGCAATTTTTTTTACATATATCATAAAGCATAAGCACACTATATTACATATATTACACCACACGAATACAACTATATTATTCCGACTCGCTTGTTTCTTCTTCTTCGGTTTTGGTTCGTTTTTCCAAGTTTCTAGGGATATATGATGTTCCCCTAATACGAGCCGTCGTTTTCCACATTGGTTTAGAAAAACCTGGTGGTTTAGAGGTTCCCGGGTCATTGTTACAACTTAAGGACTTCGGGGGTTGACGATACATATAAAGTTCATCGGGGTTGGAATTAGATTTCTCTATTTTTGTGCCCTTTCCCTTATTATTTTCTTTTGCCTTTTTAAATTCAGTTGGGGTAATTTCTATAACATCATCGGAATTCTCGTCAGAATCCGATTCATCGGAGAATTGGTAATCCTCCCAATATTTTGCTTCCTTGGAGGAAACACCATTGACCATAATTAACCTTGGTCGGTTGGTTGAGGATTTTCTTTTACTTAACCATTTTATTATTTCCCCCACCGGTTCTATTTCTTCTTCCGGTTCCTCCTCCTCCGGTTCCTCCTCTTCCGGTTCTGATTCTTCTTCCGGTTCTGATTCTTCTTCCGGTTCCTCTTCGGGAACTTGTGAATCAGTCCAATATATATTCGACTCTTCGTTATTATTAGGTGAGTCAATGGAACTTGTTCTAGAGGTAGACATCTATCACATAATATCAAACACGTTAAGAGATTAATATATCACATAATATTCACATGTTAAAAATATATAGTTTCCAACAAAATTTGTTAAGCAATCATTTTTCAAGTAAACACGGTCGAAGTCCAGACTCACTAATGCATCCTAACAAACTCGATAAGACACACTAATGCAAAATTCTGGTTCTCTAAGACCAACGCTCGGATACCAACTGAAATGTCCCGTTCTTATTGATTAAAAATGTTCCATATTAATTGATTTCGTTGCGAGGTTTTGACCTCTATATGAGACGTTTTTCAAAGACTGCATTCATTTTAAAACAAACCATAACCTTTATTTCGTCAATAAAGGTTTAAAAAGCTTTACGTAGATTATCAAATAATGATAATCTATAATATCCTGTTTACACACGACCATTACATAATGGTTTACAATACAAATATGTTACAACGAAAAAAAAATTCTTGAATGCAGTTTTTACATAATGTCATACAAGCATGGACTCCAAATCTCGTCCTTATTTAAGTGTGCGACAACAGAAGCTCTTAATAATCACCTGAGAATAAACATGCTTAAAATGTCAACAAAAATGTTGGTGAGTTATAGGTTTAACCTATATATTATCAAATCATAATAATAGACCACAAGATTTCATATTTCAATACATATCCCATACATAGAGATAAAAATCATTCATATGGTGAACACCTGGTAACCGACATTAACAAGATGCATATTTAAGAATATCCCCATCATTCCGGGACACCCTTTGGATATGATATAAATTTCGAAGTACTAAAGCATCCGGTACTTTGGATGGGGTTTGTTAGGCCCAATAGATCTATCTTTAGGATTCACGTCAATTAGGGTGTCTGTTCCCTAATTCTTAGATTACCAGACTTAATAAAAAGGGGCATATTCGATTTCGATAATTCAACCATAGAATGTAGTTTTACGTACTTGTGTCTATTTTGTAAATCATTTATAAAACCTGCATGTATTCTCATCCCAAAAATATTAGATTTTAAAAGTGGGACTATAACTCACTTTCACAGATTTTTACTTCGTCGGGAAGTAAGAATTGGCCACTGGTCGATTCACGAACCTATAACAAATATGTACATATATATCAAAGTATGTTCAAAATATATTTACAACACTTTTAATACATTTTGATGTTTTAAGTTTATTAAGTCAGCTGTCCTCGTTAGTAACATACAACTAGTTGTCCACAGTTAGATGTACAGAAATAAATCGATATATATTATCTTGAATCAATCCACGACCTAGTGTATACATATCTCAGTATTGATCACAACTCAAACTATATATATTTTGGAATCAACCTCAACCCTGTATAGCTAACTCCAACATTCACATATAGAGTGTCTATGGTTGTTCTGAAATATATATAGATGTGTCGACATGATAGGTCGAAACATTGTATACGTGTTTATGGTATCTCAAGATTACATAATATACAATACAAGTTGATTAAGTTATGGTTGGAATAGATTTGTTACCAATTTTCACGTAGCTAAAATGAGAAAAATTATCCAATCTTGTTTTACCCATAACTTCTTCATTTTAAATCCATTTTGAGTGAATCAAATTGCTATGGTTTCATATTGAACTCTATTTTATGAATCTAAACAGAAAAAGTATAGGTTTATAGTCAGAAATATAAGTTACAAGTCGTTTTTGTAAAGGTAGTCATTTCAGTCGAAAGAACGACGTCTAGATGACCATTTTAGAAAACATACTTTCACTTTGAGTTTAACCATGATTTTTGGATATAGTTTCATGTTCATAATAAAAATCATTTTCCCAGAATAACAACTTTTAAATCAAAGTTTATCATAGTTTTTAATTAACTAACCCAAAACAGCCCGCGGTGTTACTACGACGGCGTAAATCCGGTTTTACGGTATTTTTCGTGTTTCCAGGTTTTAAATCATTAAGTTAGCATATCATATAGATATAGAACATGTGTTTAGTTGATTTTAAAAGTCAAGTTAGAAGGATTAACTTTTATTTGCGAACAAGTTTAGAATTAACTAAACTATGTTCTAGTGATTACAAGTTTAAACCTTCGAATAAGATAGCTTTATATGTATGAATCGAATGATGTTATGAACATCATTACTACCTCAAGTTCCTTGGATAAACCTACTGGAAATTATAAAAATGGATCTAGCTTCAAAGGATCCTTGGATGGCTTGAAAGTTCTTGAAGCAGAATCATGACACGAAAACAATTTCAAGTAAGATTTCCACTCGAAATAAGATTGTTATAGTTATAGAAATTGAATTAAAGTTTGAATATGATTATTACCTTGTATTAGAAAGATAACCTACTGTAAGTAACAAAAGTTTCTTGATCTTGGATGATTACTTGGAATGGATTTAGAAAACTTGGAAGTAAACTTGCAATCTTGGAAGTATTCTTGATTTTATGAAACTAGAACTTTTGGAATTTATGAAGAACACTTAGAACTTGAAGATAGAACTTGAGAGAGATCAATTAGATGAAGAAAATTGAAGAATTAAAGTGTTTGTAGGTGTTTTTGGTCGTTGGTGTATGGATTAGATATAAAGGATATGTAATTTTGTTTTCATGTAAATAAGTCATGAATGATTACTCATATTTTTGTAATTTTATGAGATATTTCATGCTAGTTGCCAAATGATGGTTCCCACATGTGTTATGTGACTCACATGGGCTGCTAAGAGCTGATCATTGGAGTGTATATACCAATAGTACATACATCTAAAAGCTGTGTATTGTACGAGTACGAATACGGGTGCATACGAGTAGAATTGATGATGAAACTGAACGAGGATGTAATTGTAAGCATTTTTGTTAAGTAGAAGTATTTTGATAAGTGTCTTGAAGTCTTTCAAAAGTGTATGAATACATATTAAAACACTACATGTATATACATTTTAACTGAGTCGTTAAGTCATCGTTAGTCGTTACATGTAAATGTTGTTTTGAAACCTTTAGGTTAACGATCTTGTTAAATGTTGTTAACCCATTGTTTATTATAACAAATGAGATGTTAAATTGTTATATTATCATGATATTATGATATATAATATATCTTAGTATGATATATATACAGTTAAATGTCGTTACAACGATAATCGTTACATATATGTCTCGTTTCGAAATCATTAAGTTAGTAGTCTTATTTTTACATATGTATTTCATTGTTAATACACTTAATAATATATTTACTTATCATTTAACATAATTAACCAAGTGTATCAATATCTTAATATGATTCATATGTACCTAGTAAGACGTTGTTATAACGATAATCGTTATATATATCGTTTTCGAGTTTCTTAATTTAATAGTCTCATTTTTATGTATATAACTCATTGTTAAAATACCTAATGAGATACATACTTATAATAAAATCATGTTAACTATATATATAACCATATATATGTCATCGTATAGTTTTTACAAGTTTTAACGTTCGTGAATCACCGGTCAACTTGGGTGGTCAATTGTCTATATGAAACCTATTTCAATTAATCAAGTCTTAAAAAGTTTGATTGCTTAACATGTTGGAAACACTTAATCGTGTAAATAACAATTTCATTTAATATATATATAAACATGGAAAAGTTCGGGTCACTACACATAACCTCCTTGGCAATAACCCATAATTTCCTTTGTTTTATCCCGCTCATAAAACTATTTTGAAAGTGATACGCTCATGACCTCGTCGTAGTATTTTATGTATAATACTAATTAATAATATTACTACTAATAATATTAAGATTAATAATAATATTAATCTTAATAATAATAATAATAATAATAATAATAATAACAATAATAATAATAATAATAATAATAATAATAATAATAATTAAATAAATAAATAATTTACTTACAGAGTAATTTTAAATCAAAACAAAGGCAGATATCTCGAGCTTTTATAGGTGTGGCCTGTCCAGGACTGCCATGCGATCGCATGGCCTCCAAGACCATTTCTCATGCGATCGCATGGGATGGATTTCCAGCTCATGATCTTTTAACTTCTAGTTTGTCGACATATTTTTTAATTATAAATATAATATATTTAATTTATATAATTAATTATATATTATATTAAATTCACATGCATAGTTGACTTGTAATTTTTGTTCCGATAAGTCGTACGTTGTCACTCGACTTATGTCCCGGTTCCGGTTTTTCGAACGCCCTTTCGTACGCTGAGAAAACTAGTACTTTTCGTTTCGTGACTCGTACCTTTGTCAAAATATAAACTTAATCATTGATAACTATGTCACTCTAAGTGTAGCTTTAATCAATTAAGTGTTTTGGTTATTTGCTTCTATAAATTATCGTCTCGTAGTATATACATATACATATACATATATATATATATATTTTTATTTATTTTGAAATAGTGTTTTACTGTAGCAATTCACTGTAGCAAAGTCAATTTCACTGTAGTAAATAGTGATTTTCGAAGACAATGTAGCATTTTGGGTACTGTAGCAATTTGAAAATACTGTAGCAAATTAGTGTTTTACTGGTTCATCTTAAACGCTTTAGTTAACTTATCTAAATATCAATCGAATCAATAAATGAATGTTACTATCGTTTATTAAATAACTTGAAATTATATATATGTATATATCTTTTTAATATACATAAATCAGTTTTTAAATACACATTGGAAGTTATTTATAATTAATTTTAATAATAAATATTTCAACTTATCATATATATTCAAATAGATATTTAAACCAATAAGTTTAATGTACGGTATCAAACAATTAATACATCGTTACATTTTCAAGTTATAGTATATATGTATCTATTTACATATAATTGTTCGCGAATCGTGAAAACAACCGAAGGGTATTTAAATATATAAAAGTAGTTCAGAAATTTTGAGATTCAGTTTTACAGACTTTGCTTATCGTGTCGGAAATGTTAATCATACAAAGATTAAGTTTAAATTTGGTCAAAAATTTTCGGGTTGTCACAGTACCTACCCGTTAAAGAAATTTCGTCCCGAAATTTGAGTGAGGTCGTCATGGCTGACAATAAAAATGTTTTCATGACGAATATGAGTTGGTAAACATAATTTTATCACCATTGAATAATACGGATAAAACAATCCGATTACTCGAATCGTATGTGAGAAGTTATCGTAATAGAGTGAAATGGAGAATAGAGATTCGTCTTATCTCTTGATGTAGTAACGATTGATTTCCGGAATTTAAGGAATAGAAAATCTTCATAATTTAAATAAGATTTGATTTTTTGAAATTTGCGGAAATTAGGATTTTTTTTTGATTAAATGCGTAATCTGCCTCTATTGCTGCGTCCGATATTTTGCTATAAATTGACCTCTTCCGTTTCATTATTTTCACTACTCCTATATCTTCTTCCTCATTTCATACTTTCAAAAGATTGTGAAATGCTTCATCCAGTTCTGATTCTTGATATACTCCTAACTTTCATACCTGTCATGCTTCATCCCACCCCTCGATTTTTGGCCTTTTAAAACTAGTCCACGTGTTTAGTGGTGTGTTTTAGGCCCTAAACTAATTTAATTAAAATATGTAAACTGCATCTTATTCCTCATAAACCTAGCCAGCCGACTTTTTCTTCTTCCCTTTCCCTCTTTTCACGTCGACATCATCATCATCAATAAACACCATCCATTCTAAATATTAACACTTGCTTCTTTGATCAAAGTTGTTGCTTGCATCTTCCTCTACACATTAGTATAAGCAATTTGATTGTTTAAGGTATAAAACATGTAACCCTAATTTTTAAAGTTTATATTTTTGATGATTACATAGATCATTAGTGTCTATTGCTCAAGTCTATGTGTTTATGCTAGATTGTATTCGTTAGATTGCTCGATTGACATGTTTCTGATTAATCCCTAAATTGAAACTTGACATAACAGAAACTTGGACTTAGAATTTGTAAAATATTATTACATATCTGAAACGCTCTCGAAAAACTATTAATTTTAGGCTCAAGAATCTGAATTTTCGTTATGCTATGCTCCCGTTACGATTAGTTGAATTTTCGACTTGTTTATTGCATGAATATGAAATTTGGGCAAATTTTTTTATGATATGGAACATGAGTTGATTACCATCTGATAGATATTGAAAAATTACACAAATTTAGACTAAGATATCACTTAAATTGGATTCTTAAAACTCGTTGTATGCTCAATTAATTATTCGTGACGACGGTTGTTGTTTGTAACTTAAAAACAAACTTGTATGATTAAATGCTTTAAATTATGGAATACGTGCTTTTGAATGTTGGAAAGTATATGATTAGTACTTTACTTTTCATGTAGATATTACATGATAATTATTCCTAAATGTTGTGATATATGCAACCGCAAATGACCACCTGCATGGGATCAAATCTGTCTCGTGTGCACCTAAATGGCATAACATGAAATAGGAGTTGTTTTGAGATTTGAACTTCTGATATGTTAATATTTGGATGTTAAGAAACAAATTACATTTGTATGTCAGCATGTAAAACCTTATGCATTGTGTGCTATATGGGTCGTAAAACGTTATGTCTAGAATCTGTCCAAATTAGAACACCAGACTTTCGGTGCAAACTGTACAAATTGGCTAAACCAAAAGCTTAAATATTTTTACCACTTAAACTTTGAGATGTTTGTGATCATCTCCCACTGGCCGTATGTGTTTTACATTTTTCTAGAATAAATAATAAATGTTCTAAAACTGGTGTGCAAGCAGAAACTGTTGTGTGTAAATTGAACTATTTCTCTAAATCTATAAATGATATGACATGATGGCTTGAATGTTTGAAAAGGTAATTGAATTACTAAACATATACCAAGTTCCATATTTCCATGTTGTATGCATTTTGACTTATGTGCAATTGTTTGAGTACCGTTGCCATGAAACTAAACGACTAGTATGCTAGAAACACCATAACGATAAACTGAGGCCTGAAACTTATATATTGGCTTTGGTTAGACTCCATGACCATTATAACATGACCTAGTGATGTGTTTGACTTAGGTTGATGAAAGAACCCGTTCATATACATTATAAACGATTCACAATAGTTGATTACATCGCGAGGTATTTGACCTCTATATGATACATTTTACAAACATTGCATTCGTTTTTAAAAGACAAACTTTCTTTACAACGAAAGTTGACGGCATGCACACCATTTCATAATACATCCAACTATAATTGGCTTAATAATAATTTTGATGAACTCAATGACTCGAATGCAACGTCTTTCAAAATATGCCATAAATGACTCCAAGTAATATCCTTAAAATGAGCTAATGCACAGCGGAAGATTTCTTTAATACCTGAGAATTAACATGCTTTAAAGTGTCAACCAAAAGGTTGGTGAGTTCATAGGTTTATCATAACAATCATTTCAATATATTAATAGACCACAAGATTTCTGTTTATAAATATATGTACACTCGTAAGTGTATAAAAGTATTCTATAAGTTGTAGGCACCCGGTAACAAGCCTTAACGTTCATGTTTTACCCTCTGAAGTACACCAGATCAGGTGTGTTTAAAATAACCTCGAAGTACTAAAGCATCCCATAGCCAGGATGGGGTTTGTCAGGCCCAATAGATCTATCTTTAGGATTCGCGCCTACCGTACATAGACAAGTAGTTTAATGTTACCAAGCTAAGGGTATATTTCTGGTTTAAACCCACGTAGAATTAGTTTTAGTACTTGTGCCTATTTCGTAAAACATTTATAAAAACAGCGCATGTATTCTCAGTTCCAAAAATATATATAAAAGGGAGCAAATGAAACTCACAATACTGTATTTCGTAGTAAAAATACATATAACGTCATTTAATAAGTGCAAGGTTGGCCTCGGATTCACGAACGTATCAATATTGAGATTCAATATTGCAGGAAAGTACGTAGACGCAACGGAGATGATAAACACTAGATTGACCTCACAAGCATACCCATGAACCATACACATCACCGGCATAGCTATAACCCATAATTTCCTTAGCTTCGACTCATTCAAAAAAACTATTTTGAAATCACTCGGACAGCACTCCGTCATAATATTTTATGTATACTAATAATATCTTGAAATAATACAGAGCAAATATATATATATATATATATATATATATATATATATATATATATATATATATATATATATATATATAAATCAATTGAGAGAGTTTAGAGAAATATATTTTCGAGTTTCTATGAAATAATGAAACCTATTGAATTCTATTTATAATAGATTTTTGAATTAAAAAAAGTGAATTATTAAAGTATGAATTATTAAAGTGAATTATTAAAGTATGAATTATTAAAGTGAATTATTAAAGTATGAATTATTAAAGTATGAATTATTAAAGTGAATTATTAAAGTTAAAGTAAAGTAAAAGTAAAGTAAAGGTAAAGTTAAAGTATAGTAAAAGTATAAAAAACTATGTATGTATAATACGCGTATAAATATATATAATATTAATTTAAATCGTTATATATATTTAATGAAATAAAATATAAATATCGTTATATTTATTATACTGGTTAAGTAATGAGTTGTCAAAAGTGATTCTAGATATCTATAAAAATTATACGTTTTAATAATAAAGTTGTTTTTAAACTGAAAACGTCTTTGTACGTTTGAAAATAGATTAATAGAATATTATGAAAACCAATTATCCACTAACTTTTGTCTAACTTTCGTAAATGACACTTTTTGTTTTTATTTATAAATAGCTTTACAAATTATTCTGAATATCGTTAAGAGGAATAGATTTTCTCAAATCATAGTGGACCTCTCAACAGAGACTTGTAATCATAATTCAATGTTTCTGATAATTCAATCATTTAATATATTTTTTTTCGTCAAAAATCATATTGAAACAAATACGTTCGTGTAAAGTATTATACGTTTAATACTTTATTAATATTCTCAAGTTATAATATATATATACATACATATACATATCTATTTATATATAACGGTTCGTGAATCGTCGGAATTTGGTCGAGGTTATAATGAATGTATGAACACAGTTTAAAATTCTTGAGATTTAACTTAACAAACTTTGCTTATCGTGTCGGAATAATATAAAGATTAAAGTTTAAATTTGGTCAGAAATTTCCGGGTCGTCACAGTACCTACCCGTTAAAGAAATTTCATCCACGAAATTTGATAGAGGTCGTCATGACTAACAATGAGAATGTTATTATAACGATTATAGAGTTTTATCATGTTCAAGAAGAATGGATAAAATAATTCGATTACTCGAAGCGTGTGAGTGAAGTTATCGTAAATGAATGAAATAAGATAATAGTGATTCGTCGTATCTTTTGACGTCATCACGATTGATCTCCGAAAAGAAAATCTTTGTAATCTATATTGGATTTGATTATTCGGCGATTAAGGAAATTATGATCCTCTTCAAATTAATGCGATAATCCATTTTGATTTCTCTGTCGTATATTTCACTATAAATCCACCTCATTTGTTTTCTTACAACTCACACCTTCTCAACTCATATTTTAAAGTATTTGTCAATATGTTTCATCCAGTGCTGATTCTTGATATACTCCTCACTTTCATATCTGTCGCTCTTCTTTTTCATCTGCCTCCGGAAGAATCTATTTACTTCTACTATACTCTTGATTTTATAGTGTTTTTAGTTCTCCCGTGTCTTTATATTGTTATATGCATTGATATATACGGTTTGTGATTTCTGGGTTGTTGTTGGGTTTTATATCTTCCCTTATATTTCAAAGTCCTTGCTTCTTCTATAATCATTGTCATCCACAGTTAATGCTCTCTTCTATTTGCTATGATTTATACTCCCATTTCTAGTTCGGAGCTTTGTCCTTTCGTTTCTTCTTCTTGCGATTAAGCACCGCTTGTAATGGTCCAGAATTCGCAGATATAAATTTTGGAATGAACATTGTTAATGTTCTAGGAAGGAAATTGTAATGACACGATCTTGACTTGTCAAATTACCAGAATACCTCAGAAAAGGCCGAATCATCAAGAAATATTTTCTTGATATTTAGAGATCAAAGAAAATACAAGAGTCGTGTAACATAGTGTAGTGACCCTAACTTTTCCATGTTTATATATATTAATTGAGATTGATATTTACATGATTAAATGTTTCCAACATGTTAAGCAATCAAACTTGTTAAGACTTGATTAATTGAAATATGTTTCATATAGACAATTGACCACCCAAGTTGACCGGTGATTCACGAACGTTAAAACTTGTAAAAACTATATGATGACATATATATGGATATATATATAGTTAACATGATACTATGATAAGTAAACATATCATTAAGTATATTAACAATGAACTACATATGTAAAAACAAGACTACTAACTTAATGATTTTTAAACGAGACATATATGTAACGATTATCGTTGTAAAGACATTTAATGTATATATATCATATTAAGAGATATTCATACATGATAATATCATGATAATATAATAATTTAAAATCTCATTTGATATTATAAACATTGGGTTAACAACATTTAACAAGATCGTTAACCTAAAGGTTTCAAAACAACACTTACATGTAACGACTAACGATGACTTAACGACTCAGTTAAAATGTATATACATGTATTATTTTAATATGTATTTATACACTTTTGAAAGACTTCAATACACTTATCAAAATACTTCTACTTAACAAAAATGCTTACAATTACATCCTCGTTCAGTTTCATCAACAATTCTACTCGTATGCACCCGTATTCGTACTCGTACAATACACAGCTTTTAGATGTATGTACTATTGGTATATACACTCTAATGATCAGCTTTTAGCAGCCCATGTGAGTCACCTAACACATGTGGGAACCATCATTTGGAAACTAGCATGAAATATCTCATAAAATTACAAAAATATGAGTAATCATTCATGACTTATTTACATGAAAACAAAATTACATATCCTTTATATCTAATCCATACACCAACGACCAAAAACACCTACAAACACTTTCATTCTTCAATTTTCTACATCTAATTGATCTCTCTCAAGTTCTATCTTCAAGTTCTAAGTGTTCTTCATATATTCTACAAGTTCTAGTTACATAAAATCAAGAATACTTTCAAGTTTGCTAGCTCACTTCCAATCTTGTAAGGTGATCATCCAACCTCAAGAAATCTTTGTTTCTTACAGTAGGTTATCATTCTAATACAAGGTAATAATCATATTCAAACTTTGGTTCAATTTCTATAACTATAACAATCTTATTTCAAGTGATGATCTTACTTGAACTTGTTTTCGTGTCATGATTCTGCTTCAAGAACTTCGAGTCATCCAAGGATCCGTTGAAGCTAGATCCATTTTTCTCTTTTCCAGTAGGTTTATCCAAGGAACTTAAGGTAGTAATTATGTTCATAACATCATTCGATTCATACGTATAAAGCTATCTTATTCGAAGGTTTAAACTTGTAATCACTAGAACATAGTTTAGTTAATTCTAAACTTGTTCGCAAACAAAAGTTAATCCTTCTAACTTGACTTTTAAAATCAACTAAACACATGTTCTATATCTATATGATATGCTAACTTAATGATTTAAAACCTGGAAACACGAAAAACACCGTAAAACCGGATTTACGCCGTCGTAGTAACACCGCGGGCTGTTTTGGGTTAGTTAATTAAAAACTATGATAAACTTTGATTTAAAAGTTGTTATTCTGAGAAAATGATTTTTATTATGAACATGAAACTATATCCAAAAATTATGGTTAAACTCAAAGTGGAAGTATGTTTTCTAAAATGGTCATCTAGACGTCGTTCTTTCGACTGAAATGACTACCTTTACAAAAACGACTTGTAACTTATTTTTCTGATATAAAACTATACTTTTTCTGTTTAGATTCATAAAATAGAGTTCAATATGAAACCATAGCAATTTGATTCACTCAAAATGGATTTAAAATGAAGAAGTTATGGGTCAAACAAGATTGGATAATTTTTCTCATTTTAGCTACGTGAAAATTGGTAACAAATCTATTCTAACCATAACTTAATCAACTTGTATTGTATATTATGTAATCTTGAGATACCATAGACACGTATACAATGTTTCGACCTATCATGTCGACACATCTATATATATTTCGGAACAACCATAGACACTCTATATGTGAATGTTGGAGTTGGCTATACAGGGTTGATTGATTCCAAAATATATATAGTTTGAGTTGTGATCAATACTGAGATACGTATACACTGGGTCGTGGATTGATTCAAGATAATATTTATCGATTTATGTACATCTAACTGTGGACAACTAGTTGTAGGTTACTAACGAGGACAGCTGACTTAATAAACTTAAAACATCAAAATATATTAAAAGTGTTGTAAATATATTTTGAACATACTTTGATATATATGTATATATTGTTATAGGTTCGTGAATCAACCAGTGGCCAAGTCTTACTTCTCGACGAAGTAAAAATCTGTGAAAGTGAGTTATAGTCCTACTTTTAAAATCTAATATTTTTGGGATGAGAATACATGCAGGTTTTATAAATGATTTACAAAATAGACACAAGTACGTGAAACTACATTATATGGTTGAATTATCGAAATCGAATATGCCCCTTTTTATTTAAGTCTGGTAATCTAAGAATTAGGGAACAGACACCCTAATTGACGCGAATCCTAAAGATAGATCTATTGGGCTTAACAAACCCCATCCAAAGTACCGGATGCTTTAGTACTTCGAAATTTATATCATATCCGAAGGGTGTCCCGGAATGATGGGGATATTCTTATATATGCATCTTGTTAATGTCGGTTACCAGGTGTTCACCATATGAATGATTTTTATCTCTATGTATGGGATGTGTATTGAAATATGAAATCTTGTGGTCTATTATTATGATTTGATATATATAGGTTAAACCTATAACTCACCAACATTTTTGTTGACTTTTTAAGCATGTTTATTCTCAGGTGATTATTAAGAGCTTCCGCTGTCACATACTTAAATAAGGACGAGATTTGGAGTCCATGCTTGTATGATATTGTGTAAAATCTGCATTCAAGAAACTTATTTTGTTGTAACATATTTGTATTGTAAACCATTATGTAATGGTCGTGTGTAAACAGGATATTTTAGATTATCATTATTTGATAATCTACGTAAAGCTTTTTAAACCTTTATTGATGAAATAAAGGTTATGGTTTGTTTTAAAATGAATGCAGTCTTTGAAAAACGTTTCATATAGAGGTCAAAACCTCGCAACGAAATCAATTAATATGGAACGTTTTTAATCAATAAGAACGGGACATTTCAGTTGGTATCCGAGCGCTGGTCTTAGAGAACCAGAATTTTGCATTAGTGTGTCTTATCGAGTTTGTTAGGATGCATTAGTGAGTCTGGACTTCGACCGTGTTTACTTGAAAAATGATTGCTTAACAAATTTTGTTGGAAACTATATATTTTTAACATGTGAATATTATGTGATATATTAATCTCTTAACGCGTTTGATATTATGTGATAGATGTCTACCTCTAGAACAAGTCCCATTGACTCACTTAATAATAATGAAGAGTCAAATGTAAATTGGAATGATTCGTGGACTGATTCACAAGTTCCCGAAGAGGAACCGGAAGAAGAGTCGGAACCGGAAGAAGAATCGGAACCGGAAGAAGAATCGGAACCGGATGAAGAAATAGAACCGGTGGGGGAAATAATAAAACGGTTAAGTAAAAGAAAATCCTTAACCAACCGACCAAGGTTAATTATGGTCAATGGTGTTTCCGCCAAGGAAGCAAAATATTGGGAGGATTACCAATTCTCCGATGAATCGGATTCCGACGAGAATTCTGATGATGTTATAGAAATTACCCCAACTGAATTTAAAAAGGCAAAAGAAAATAATAAGGGAAAGGGCATAAAAATAGAGAAATCTAATTCCAACCCCGATGAACTTTATATGTATCGTCAACCCCCAAAGTCCTTAAGTTGTAACAATGACCCGGGAACCTCTAAACCACCAGGTTTTCTAAACCAATGTGGATCACGACGGCTCGTATTAGGGGAACACCATATATCCCTAGAAACTTGGCAAAACGAACCAAAACCGAAGAAGAAGAAACAAGCGAGTCGGAATAAGATAGTTGTATTCGTGTGGTGTAATATATGTAATATAGTGTGCTTATGCTTTATGATATATGTAAAAATTGCTTGTATTAATAAGTATTTTTTTTTATAAATCTAACTCTTGTCTATTTTACAGTATAAAAATACAAAATGGATAGACAACCCAATATTTTAAGAGACCTACCCGGAGACATGATTGATGAAATCTTGTCTAGAGTCGGTCAGAATTCTTCGGCACAACTATTTAAGGCGAGATCAGTTTGTAAGACATTCGAAGAACGTTCCAAGAATGTCTTGGTTTATAAGAGACTTTCGTTTGAAAGATGGGGGATATCACATTGGGAAACCCATAAGTTACGATGTGTTTACTTTGACGCATATATTGCGGGGAACCCAAATGCTATTTTACGCAACGGGTTAAGAAATTATTTTGACTCAATGTATCCGAATATAGGACTTCATGATTTAGAAAAAGCGGCTAACATGCAACATAAAGAAGCATGCTATGCTTATGGGTTAGTAATGTTCGCTTCTCACCAAAGTGAGAAAAAGAACATCGGGCTACAGCTATTAAACAAAACGTTCCCACAAGTGACGGAGTCGGTAATTGGGGTAAGAAATGAGGTTTTTAGATTGTTACGGGACTGTTGGACATTACGTAACCCTCGTCCCTTTGACGACGTTACAACACGCTGTGTTATCAACGGTCATAACGGTTATGTTCCACAAGACCAAGGATGGGAAGTAGTCCTAGTAAAACCAGAATGCATGACTTGTTTCTGGACGTATGAATTACGTGTCTTTATTGCCTTTGCTGAACGACTTGTGTACTAGCTAGAATTATCTTCACAACCATCTTGTATCAAATTTATTGTGTGCTATATTTCATGCTATATGTAAAATAAGCGGTATTGTAAGTTTGTAAAATAATGTGTAAAAGTTTGAACGCGAAATATTATTATAATCAGTTTTTCATATAGAATTGTAGTAGTTGAATTGTATATTAGCTACTAAGTATGAACTTAACGGGTAGGTACTACCCGAATTTAAACTTATAAAACGCTAATATGAAGAAAAAGCTTTTATAAATGAGTTCATATTATGCTACGAAATACTATTAACTACTCTTAATATTCTGTATGATTAACTTGTTCCATTTGACTATTTTGAAGGAAATGGCACCGACTACTCGACACACCGTGAATATGAATGAAGAGGAATTCCGTACTTTTCTAGCTTCAAACATAGCCGCAGTACAGGCTGCGCTACATACCAACAATAACCTTGGATCTAGCAGTACAGGAAATCGTGTAGGATGCACCTACAAAGAATTCACTGCCTGCAAACCTTTGGAATTTGATGGAACCGAAGGACCGATCGGATTGAAACGGTGGACCGAGAAGGTCGAATCGGTGTTTGCCATAAGTAAGTGTACTGAAGAGGACAAAGTGAAGTACGCTACGCATACCTTCACAGGTTCTGCGTTAACATGGTGGAATACCTATCTAGAGCAAGTGGGACAAGACGATGCGTACGCACTACCGTGGTCAGCATTCAAGCACTTAATGAACGAGAAATACCGTCCCAGAACCGAGGTCAATAAGCTCAAGACAGAACTTAGAGGGTTACGAACCCAAGGATTTGATATTACCACGTACGAAAGACGATTCACAGAATTGTGCCTATTGTGTCCGGGAGCATTCGAAGATGAGGAAGAGAAGATCGACGCGTTTGTGAAAGGATTACCGGAAAGAATCCAAGAAGATATAAGTTCACACGAGCCTGCCTCCATACAACAGGCATGTAGAATGGCTCACAAACTAGTGAACCAGATTGAAGAAAGAATTAAAGAACAGACTGCTGAAGAGGCCAATGTGAAGCAAGTCAAAAGAAAGTGGGAGGAAAACGGTGATAAGAATCACCAATACAACAATAACAGCAATTACAACAATAATCGCAACAATTATCCCAACAATCGCAACATCAATCGCAACTACAACAAACGGCCCAACAACAACAACAACAACAACAACAACAACAGCAACTACAACAATCATCCCAACAACAATAATAACCGCAACAACAACAACAATCAGAAGCAGCTATGCCAAAGGTGTGAAAAGTATCACTCGGGGTTCTGCACTAAATTTTACAACAAGTGTAAAAGAAATGGTCATAGCGCGGCGAAGTGTGAGGTCTACGGACCAGGGGTTAATAGAACAAAAGGAAAAAATGGTGTCGGAACGAGTAATGGCGGAGCAAGTAGTGTCGGAGCAAGTTATGCCAATGTAGCTTGTTATAAATGTGGAAAACCGGGCCACATTATTAGAAATTGCCCGAACCAGGAGAACACGAATGGACAAGGCCGCGGAAGAGTTTTCAATATTAATGTGGCAGAGGCACAAGAAGACCCGGAGCTTGTTACGGGTACGTTTCTTATTGACAATAAATCTGCTTACGTTTTATTTGATTCGGGTGCGGATAGAAGCTATATGAGTAGAGATTTTTGTGCTAAATTAATTTGTCCATTGACGCCTTTGGATAGTAAATTTTTACTCGAATTAGCAAATGGTAAATTAATTTCAGCAGATAATATATGTCGGAATCGAGAAATTAAACTGGTTAGCGAAACATTTAAGATTGATTTGATACCAGTAGAGTTAGGGAGTTTTGATGTGATAATCGGTATGGACTGGTTGAAAGAAGTGAAAGCAGAGATCGTTTGTTACAAAAATGCAATTCGCATTATACGAGAAAAAGGAAAACCCTTAATGGTGTACGGAGAAAAGGGCAACACGAAGCTACATCTTATTAGTAATTTGAAGGCACAAAAACTAATAAGAAAAGGTTGCTATGCTGTTCTAGCACACGTCGAAAAAGTACAAACTGAAGAAAAGAGCATCAATGATGTTCCCATTGCAAAAGAATTTCCCGATGTATTTCCGAAAGAATTACCGGGATTACCCCCACATCGATCTGTTGAATTTCAAATAGATCTTGTACCAGGAGCTGCACCAATAGCTCGTGCTCCTTACAGACTCGCACCCAGCGAGATGAAAGAACTGCAAAGCCAATTACAAGAACTTTTAGAGCGTGGTTTCATTCAACCAAGCACATCACCGTGGGGAGCTCCTGTTTTGTTTGTCAAGAAGAAAGATGGTACATTCAGGTTGTGTATCGACTACCGAGAGTTGAACAAACTTACCATCAAGAACCGCTACCCACTGCCGAGAATCGACGACTTATTTGATCAACTACAAGGCTCGTCTGTTTATTCAAAGATTGACTTACGTTCCGGGTATCATCAAATGCGGGTGAAAGAAGATGATATTCCAAAGACTGCTTTCAGAACACGTTACGGTCATTACGAGTTTATGGTCATGCTGTTTGGTTTAACTAATGCACCAGCTGTGTTCATGGACCTTATGAACCGAGTGTGTGGACCATACCTTGACAAGTTTGTCATTGTTTTCATTGATGACATACTTATTTACTCAAAGAATGACCAAGAACACGGTGAACATTTGAGAAAGGTGTTAGAAGTATTGAGGAAGGAAGAATTGTACGCTAAGTTTTCAAAGTGTGCATTTTGGTTGGAAGAAGTTCAATTCCTCGGTCACTTAGTGAACAAAGAAGGTATTAAGGTGGATCCGGCAAAGATAGAAACTATTGAAAAGTGGGAAACCCCGAAAACTCCGAAACACAAACGCCAGTTTTTGGGACTAGCTGGTTACTACAGAAGGTTCATCCAAGATTTTTCCAGAATAGCAAAACCCTTGACTGCATTAACGCATAAAGGGAAGAAATTTGAATGGAATGATGAACAAGAGAAAGCGTTTCAGTTATTGAAGAAAAAGCTAACTACGGCACCTATATTGTCATTGCCTGAAGGGAATGATGATTTTGTGATTTATTGTGACGCATCAAAGCAAGGTCTCGGTTGTGTATTAATGCAACGAACGAAGGTGATTGCTTATGCGTCTAGACAATTGAAAATTCACGAACAAAATTATACGACGCATGATTTGGAATTAGGAGAGGTTGTTTTTGCATTAAAGACTTGGAGGCACTACTTATATGGGGTAAAAAGTATTATATATACCGACCACAAAAGTCTTCAACACATATTTAATCAGAAACAACTGAATATGAGGCAGCGTAGGTGGATTGAATTGTTGAATGATTACGACTTTGAGATTCGTTACCACTCGGGGAAGGCAAATGTGGTAGCCGATGCCTTGAGCAGGAAGGACAGAGAACCCATTCGAGTAAAATCTATGAATATAATGATTCATAATAACCTTACTACTCAAATAAAGGAGGCGCAACAAGGAGTTTTAAAAGAGGGAAATTTAAAGGATGAAATACCCAAAGGATCGGAGAAGCATCTTAATATTCAGGAAGACGGAACCCGGTATAGGGCTGAAAGGATTTGGGTACCAAAATTTGGAGATATGAGAGAAATGGTACTTAGAGAAGCTCATAAAACCAGATACTCAATACATCCTGGAACGGGGAAGATGTACAAGGATCTCAAGAAACATTTTTGGTGGCCGGGTATGAAAGCCGATGTTGCTAAATACGTAGGAGAATGTTTGACGTGTTCTAAGGTCAAAGCTGAGCATCATAAACCATCAGGTCTACTTCAACAACCCGAAATCCCGGAATGGAAATGGGAAAACATTACCATGGATTTCATCACTAAATTGCCAAGGACTGCAAGTGGTTCTGATACTATTTGGGTAATAGTTGATCTTTTCACCAAATCAGCACACTTCCTGCCAATAAGAGAAGATGACAAGATGGAGAAGTTAGCACGACTGTATTTGAAGGAAGTCATCTCCAGACATGGAATACCAATCTCTATTATCTCTGATAGGGATGGTAGATTTATTTCAAGATTCTGGCAGACATTACAGCAAGCATTAGGAACTCGTCTAGACATGAGTACTGCCTATCATCCACAAACTGATGGGCAGAGCGAAAGGACGATACAAACGCTTGAAGACATGCTACGAGCATGTGTTATTGATTTCGGAAACAGTTGGGATCGACATCTACCATTAGCAGAATTTTCCTACAACAACAGCTACCATTCAAGCATTGAGATGGCGCCGTTTGAAGCACTTTATGGTAGAAAGTGCAGGTCTCCGATTTGTTGGAGTGAAGTGGGGGATAGACAGATTACGGGTCCGGAGATTATACAAGAAACTACCAAGAAGATCATCCAAATTCAACAACGGTTGAAAACCGCCCAAAGTCGACAAAAGAGCTACGCTGACATTAAAAGAAAAGATATAGAATTTGAAATTGGAGAGATGGTCATGCTTAAAGTTGCACCTTGGAAAGGCGTTGTTCGATTTGGTAAATGAGGAAAATTAAATCCAAGGTATATTGGACCATTCAAGATTATTGATCGTGTCGGACCAGTAGCTTACCGACTTGAGTTACCTCAACAACTCGCAGCTGTACATAACACTTTCCACGTCTCGAATTTGAAGAAATGTTTTGCTAAAGAAGATCTCACTATTCCGTTAGATGAAATCCAAATCAACGAAAAACTTCAATTCATCGAAGAACCCGTCGACATAATGGATCGTGAGGTTAAAAGACTTAAGCATAACAAGATACCAATTGTTAAGGTTCGATGGAATGCTCGTAGAGGACCCGAGTTCACCTGGGAGCGTGAAGATCATATGAAGAAGAAATACTCGCATCTATTTCTAGAAGATTCGTCAACACCTTCAACAGCTTAAAATTTCGGGACGAAATTTATTTAACGGGTAGGTACTGTAGTGACCCGAACTTTTCCATGTTTATATATATTAATTGAGATTGATATTTACATGATTAAATGTTTCCAACATGTTAAGCAATCAAACTTGTTAAGACTTGATTAATTGAAATATGTTTCATATAGACAATTGACCACCCAAGTTGACCGGTGATTCACGAACGTTAAAACTTGTAAAAACTATATGATGACATATATATGGATATATATATAGTTAACATGATACTATGATAAGTAAACATATCATTAAGTATATTAACAATGAACTACATATGTAAAAACAAGACTACTAACTTAATGATTTTTAAACGAGACATATATGTAACGATTATCGTTGTAAAGACATTTAATGTATATATATATCATATTAAGAGATATTCATACATGATAATATCATGATAATATAATAATTTAAAATATCATTTGATATTATAAACATTGGGTTAACAACATTTAACAAGATCGTTAACCTAAAGATTTCAAAACAACACTTACATGTAACGACTAACGATGACTTAACGACTCAGTTAAAATGTATATACATGTAGTGTTTTAATATGTATTTATACACTTTTGAAAGACTTCAATACACTTATCAAAATACTTCTACTTAACAAAAATGCTTACAATTACATCCTCGTTCAGTTTCATCAACAATTCTACTCGTATGCACCCGTATTCGTACTCGTACAATACACAGCTTTTAGATGTATGTACTATTAGTATATACACTCCAATGATCAGCTCTTAGCAGCCCATGTGAGTCACCTAACACATGTGGGAACCATCATTTGGCAACTAGCATGAAATATCTCATAAAATTACAAAAATATGAGTAATCATTCATGACTTATTTACATGAAAACAAAATTACATATCCTTTATATCTAATTCATACACCAACGACCAAAAACACCTACAAACACTTTCATTCTTCAATTTTCTTCATCTAATTGATCTCTCAAGTTCTATCTTCAAGTTCTAAGTGTTCTTCATATATTCTACAAGTTCTAGTTACATAAAATCAAGAATACTTTCAAGTTTGCTAGCTCACTTCCAATCTTGTAAGGTGATCATCCAACCTTAAGAAATATTTGTTTCTTACAGTAGGTTATCATTCTAATACAAGGTAATAATCATATTCAAACTTTGGTTCAATTTCTATAACTATAACAATCTTATTTCAAGTGATGATCTTACTTGAACTTGTTTTCGTGTCATGATTCTGCTTCAAGAACTTCGAGCCATCCAAGGATCCGTTGAAGCTAGATCCATTTTTCTCTTTTCCATTAGGTTTATCCAAGGAACTTAAGGTAGTAATGATGTTCATAACATCATTCGATTCATACGTATAAAGCTATCTTATTCGAAGGTTTAAACTTGTAATCACTAGAACATAGTTTAGTTAATTCTAAACTTGTTCGCAAACAAAAGTTAATCCTTCTAACTTGACTTTTAAAATCAACTAAACACATGTTATATATCTATATGATATGCTAACTTAATGATTTAAAACCTGGAAACACGAAAACACCGTAAAACCGGATTTACGCCGTCGTAGTAACACCGCGGGCTGTTTTGGGTTAGTTAATTAAAAACTATGATAAACTTTGATTTAAAAGTTGTTATTCTGAGAAAATGATTTTTATTATGAACATGAAACTATATCCAAAAATTATGGTTAAACTCAAAGTGGAAGTATGTTTTCTAAAATGGTCATCTAGACGTCGTTCTTTCGACTGAAATGACTACCTTTACAAAAACGACTTGTAACTTATTTTTCCGACTATAAAACTATACTTTTTCTGTTTAGATTCATAAAATAGAGTTCAATATGAAACCATAGCAATTTGATTCACTCAAAACGAATTTAAAATGAAGAAGTTATGGGTCAAACAAGATTGGATAATTTTTCTCATTTTAGCTACGTGAAAATTGGTAACAAATCTATTCTAACCATAACTTAATCAACTTGTATTGTATATTATGTAATCTTGAGATACCATAGACACGTATACAATGTTTCGACCTATCATGTCGACACATCTATATATATTTCGGAACAACCATAGACACTCTATATGTGAATGTTGGAGTTGGCTATACAGGGTTGAGGTTGATTCCAAAATATATATAGTTTGAGTTGTGATCAATACTGAGATACGTATACACTGGGTCGTGGATTGATTCAAGATAATATTTATCGATTTATGTACATCTAACTGTGGACAACTAGTTGTAGGTTACTAACGAGGACAGCTGACTTAATAAACTTAAAACATCAAAATATATTAAAAGTGTTGTAAATATATTTTGAACATACTTTGATATATATGTATATATTGTTATAGGTTCGTGAATCAACCAGTGGCCAAGTCTTACTTCTCGACGAAGTAAAAATCTGTGAAAGTGAGTTATAGTCCCACTTTTAAAATCTAATATTTTTGGGATGAGAATACATGCAGGTTTTATAAATGATTTACAAAATAGACACAAGTACGTGAAACTACATTATATGGTTGAATTATCGAAATCGAATATGCCCCTTTTTATTTAAGTCTGGTAATCTAAGAATTAGGGAACAGACACCCTAATTAACGCGAATCCTAAAGATAGATCTATTGGGCTTAACAAACCCCATCCAAAGTACCGGATGCTTTAATACTTCGAAATTTATATCATATCCGAAGGGTGTCCCGGAATGATGGGGATATTCTTATATATGCATCTTGTTAATGTCGGTTACCAGGTGTTCACCATATGAATGATTTTTATCTCTATGTATGGGATGTGTATTGAAATATGAAATCTTGTGGTCTATTATTATGATTTGATATATATAGGTTAAACCTATAACTCACCAACATTTTTGTTGACGTTTTAAGCATGTTTATTCTCAGGTGATTATTAAGAGCTTCCGCTGTCGCATACTTAAATAAGGACGAGATTTGGAGTCCATGCTTGTATGATATTGTGTAAAATCTGCATTCAAGAAACTTATTTTGTTGTAACATATTTGTATTGTAAACCATTATGTAATGGTCGTGTGTAAACAGGATATTTTAGATTATCATTATTTGATAATCTACGTAAAGCTTTTTAAACCTTTATTGATGAAATAAAGGTTATGGTTTGTTTTAAAATGAATGCAGTCTTTGAAAAACGTCTCATATAGAGGTCAAAACCTCGTAACGAAATCAATTAATATGGAACGTTTTTAATCAATAAGAACGGGACATTTCACATAGCACATGATGACGTTATGATCTGTGAATCATCATGTTCCATTTAGAAACTCAGCATGAATTACTGTAATATAATCACGTTGATCAAGTGTCATTATATTATACTAACTCATGCTTCAGCTCCCAACACTTCTTCAAGAATATTCCTATTTTAAACTCGAATGTTTCAGAATTTAGAAACTAAAATAGTTTCTTTTATGATATAATACAGATAGCGCGAAGAGGTAAATGATTTCAGATAAGAATAATTATAAAAATATCTTCAGAAGTATGGATGATATTTATAATGAAAGATACGATGATATCTTAGAATGTCTAATATCAGAGGATGATGAAGGATATTGTCCGCAGGGGTTTAGAGTCAGGAGCAAGGTATTCGTTAATGACTTCAGCAAGTACTGAATCATTTGGATTCTTTGAAGGCAGGTTCAGCCTTTGTGATTTGTCCACAGCCTCCTTCATACTTTGCTCAATCCGTTTTCCAGTTCCAAAGCTTCTCTTTTTCTGAGCTTTGCCAATATACTATCCTTTATCATCTAACTTTTTACTGTTAAGGTCGTTTATAGTTTTTGCTGCTTCATCAGCAATTTTCAAAATTTCGAGAACTGGTTCGCAGTTTAGGGTGTTTTTCAGAAATTTCTCATTCAAAGAATGTAAGTCTTGGAGGTAGACGTTGTGTGTATATGTAATTGTTGATGTAGACATGCTGCGAGGTTTCAAAATATTGATTGCTGATTCTCAATAATTGGTATGACAATTCTTGTTATAAGGTACGAATGAGTATATGATAGGGTTTCGATAATTATAATGATTTTTTTTTTGGAAAGTCAAAGATCAATGAAGTTGTTGGTAAGTTTATTGATAATGTGGTGAATATAAACGATTTCCCGATAACGTTGGCGAAAGGGAAACGTATCTATCGAGGTTATAATAAGACTGTTTTGATTGAGAAGTCGAAGATGACTTGCTGGAGCTGTGACAAAACTGTCTATTTTGAAACGGAATTGAAAAGTTATTTTAGCTAGTAAATGCCAAAGGGTCTAACACGGATACGTGTCGAACTATGACTCGGGTTTTGAGAGTTTTTCAGGTGTATAACTGTGGGTAACATGTGGTTGGATCATCATCTCGATTGTTCCTTAGTTGAAGTGTCTTTAGGAATTTCGAAGGGTTTGAGCACATATTGTAATCGTTAATACATATGATGTTCTAACACAGTTTTGAAGTCAAAGTATAGCTTTGAAAGATATAGGAATCTAAGAGTGATGATACTGGTTATATTTCTAATTGAATTATGCGATTTCAAAATCAGAATATGTAATTGAATTTGAATGAGTATGATTGTTTTGATTTATATGAAAGAATGGATATTGTTGTGAAAGTAGGGAGTATAGTTGATGATTGCTGAAATAGTTTCGAAAAATGTAATATATTAATTGTGAATTTATATATCTCTCGGGTATTACCTACCCGTTAAAAAAAATTTCACAATTAATATTTTGTACAAAAGAAGTTTATTACAGTCTTTATGAAAATATATGTGTATATTTTCTTTAGATGTAATATAGATTTAATGAGTTAATATTAAATTAAACTCATTTGTTTTATGGTTGGAACTAGAATTGAGTAATCCCTAAAACTTTATAAATTGCATAAGTATTTCTTCAATAATATTGAAATTATGAATCATTACTTTGTTATTTGTTGGTTTTCGTGAAATTCTTGTGAACTTCGCAAGGAACGAATGATGTTATTTGAAAAGTTTCGAGTACATCGATGATGAAAGTGTAAAATCAAACATATATTCGAATAATACACTTGATTTATTATGAATTGGATTTTTTATTGAATTGAGACAGAGATTGTAATTAACGATGGTTAAGTTGCGGACGAAGGACGTACATCATTGCATATTTGTAATATGAATTAACTGAGTAGTTAAGATTCACACATAATAGCTTAGTACGGGAAGATTTATTATGGTTTAAAAATTTATACAAATAAATCTTTCGATTGGAAATGAGTTAATACTTCATAACTCGTTGATACAATATATTTGTTGTTGATTCGTAATGATGTCCACAATGATTCTTGAACTGACAGAGTTTGTGATGTTACAGGTGCTGTTGATTCTGACGATACTGACGGCACTGACTGTGTTGATGATGCTACGGTCCTGTTGATGCTGTTGGTAAAACAATTCTAGCTTGTAAATCGTACACCATTTTCGATCAAAGTTTCTACTCTACCATCTCCGTTCACTCATCCGATTTACGGTCAGAATTAAATAATCTCTAAGATTTTGGAGATTACATAACTGCCGCAGAGATATCTCTTCAATGAAGTTTATGAATTAATACTTCATCGTTTGTTGTTGTTGATATTCCTGGATATTTACAGGGCGTATGACGTTGATGTTTGAGATACATATTGTGATGTTGCGGTGTGGGATGTGGATGTTGTTGTTGGTGGTGGTGATAGTACTGTTGGTGTTGCTGATGGTGGTACTGTTTATGCTGCTGCTGCTGGTGTTTGTAACCTTTGCACCATATTCTCCACAGCCACTACCCGAGCGCGAAGCTCGTTGACTTCTTCTATTACACCGGGGTGATTGTTTATGCTGCTGCTGGTGATTGTCGGTTAGGACGAGCGAATAAATAAAATCTAGAATTTGGTGTAGTATGTAATCGTGACGAGATACTCTAGAAATAAGAGAGAAAATGGTGTTTCGGATAGGTTCGCCGGTAAGTGCTTCAGGTTCTTCGCCAAGAGGGCAATGTGGTGGATGGAAGGGATCACCTTCTTCTTGTCTCCAATGATTAAGGAGGCTACGAACTCATCCCCAATTCATCCAGAATAGATGATGACTAATTGGTTGATCCATTCCGGTCACACTGCTTTCGGAACTTGAGTGGGATTCCATTTCGGAATCCGGGGGACTTGAACTAATGACGAATTCCATTTCGTACAATTGAATAAAGAATTTTTCGATATGAAATGATTTTCCGGCTATCGGGTGGTATTCTAATTATATAGAGCAAAAGGTTTCGTAGATTACGGAGGAATCTACGGAATATGTGTAGCGACCCCGACAAATCGTCAAGTGACGGCGTCGTCTACGTAGGTCCCATTGCATGGTCATAAGTCTTTAAGACAAAGTTTGACCAAAATATGTCGCCTTCATTTCAAAATAAAGATTGTTTCCAAAGTTTACAAGAATTGTTCAACCAAAAGTTAAGTTACAAGGTTATAAGTACAAAGGAAATCTAGGCGACACGGTTTAAAGTAAAGTCATAAGACGCTCCATGAAAAGCATGTATACTCGACATCCCATGCAAGTATCAAATAATGAGCGGAAGCATGTATCACATATCGTGCAAGACCTGAGAAAAAACATAGAAATCTGTCAACGAAAACGTTGGTGAAATCATAGGTTTAAGTAAGTTTGTGAGTAAAAGTAAAGTAAGTCGAACCACAAGGTTTGCAAAGTTGAAATAATAGTAATACATTCTAAAAGTTAATATTCACGAGCACCCAATTATCAAAGCTTAACATTCCATCCATTGTATACCCCATCCATAGTGCTAGAACAAACACTGATTCTCGAAAATATATTTCATCCGTAGACGGTAGCGAACCGTCAAAGATGAGGGTTGTCAACCCATATGGCCATATAACATAAGTTCTCGCTTACACCCGTCAAGTGTAACTAATGATAATCGAATTGAGGATTTTTGTTCTAAACTCGTATGTAGAATGTTTGTTTTCCCGTTCTTGTGTTCACTTAATTCAAAAGAATCGTTTATGTTTTCTCATCCCAAATATAAGTTCAAAAAGAGTAAAAGTGGGACTATGATCTCACCTTGAGTGCGAGAGTTATAAAAGTACTTCAACAAGTAAACGCGTGCAAAGACAAGGCTAGTCTTGACCTAAACATATAGGTTATATCAATAACGGTAAACACAAACGGTCAAAGATGTTCAATTAGTCCTATGGCTCGTTACGACTCGATTATATTAACATGTGAATCAACTAGTCAAGTTTCATGCAAGATACAAGTAAATAATCATGTTAGAAAGGTTGCATAAGTATTTGGTTAAGTTTGACAAAAAGTCAAACTTGGTCGGGTCAAAGTCAACGGAAAAGTCAACGGGGTCGGGTTGGGTATCCGACAATTTTTCTAAGTTATATAATCATATATGAGCATGTTAGCCAAGTTTCATGTTAATCGGAGGTCCGTAGCATAGTAAACATTTTACGTCAAAAGATCAAAGCAAACAGCCCATTTTAGTGTATCAGGACGGTGTCCCAAAAATCAGGACGGTGTCCTGATATGAAGAGTGGGACGGCGTCCCAAATATCAAGACAGCGTCCCAATATGAAGAGTGGGACGGCGTCCCAAATATCAGGACGGCGTCCCAATTGCCTTCCAGGCCCTGTTTGCTGAATTTCTCAAGTGCACGACCCAAACTTCAAACAATCACAATTTATGATCCGCAAACAATTAGAACATGTATTTTATATCATCGGAAAGCTATTTCGACAAGGAATACAACTAACCACATATCATAAATCAAAATCATCATTTAAGACAACAAAAACCTCGTCGAAAGTTCGTTAAACATTCCAAATCAAGGTTTCAAGTTCATCAATTGCAATTTAAGTTTCGGGAATCCAATTTATACATATGATATGCCGTTTTGAAGGTAATGAAACATGTAATACAACTAAATACTTACTAACAACATTTCATGGCATTCAAATCATCAAAAGTTCATTTAAAGTCTATCAAACTCTAACGAAAATTCACAAAAATCAATAGTCATGAGTTTGATGTTTCCTTAATCAACCTATACATCAAAACGAAGCTAAAGATACTAGTAACACTTTTAAAACATGCACTTTAACAATCTAACAACATTTGATCATCCAAAATCAAGGATTTAGCAAGAAATTTTCATATTGAACTAGTTACACCAAAAACAACGAATCGGGCATACAAATTACATACACGACATCACAATGAGCCATAGACACTAATTAACAACTTTATAAGTCAAGAACACGAATTTAAAGAAATCTAGTGTTTTAGAAATGTTACCCAAAATCGAAGTAGTTAGCATCAAATCGAAGAGGATGATGAGAGGATCAAGAATATGTAGTTTGTTTTGATGTTTACTTCCTTGGTGAGATTTGGATGATGATTTTATGTTTGAGAAATGAGAGAGTTTGAAAGTATCAAAAATGGAAAAGGGAGGATGAATGAAAGGGATGAAGGAGGTTGACTCTTTGACCTAGTCAAAAGTTTGATACTTTGGCAAGTTTGGTCCCTCAACTTTGAATCGGGTGCGGAAAATAACCGAACGAATTATTTTAAGTTACACGGGAGTACGGGAGATATTAAAATCCGATAACGAAAATATTTAAAATGTTACATAACAAAGGATACGAATTTAGATACGAAGGGTATTATTTAAAAAGAAAAAGACGGGCGTAAAAATATTTTAACGGAAAAATGCGGGATGTTACATTATCCACACCTCAAAAGAAATTTCGTCCCGAAATTTAGTTGAAAGTAGTAGTCGATATCTCCTACTCGAGACTTTACGTTGTCAATGCTATGAATAAGTGAAAGTACGTCCTTGAGTGTTCTCATGAATTTGGATAGTCAGGGTTTTACGTTGTATTAAGGTTTGGTTTTACGATCCCCAGTTTCAACTGGTTTTCCCCTATGAAGAGAAGTTTGTCATCAATAGTTGATGTATCTAGCAGGATTGCACGTTCCTGTTCCGCAGGACACGTTTCTAAGTTTGTTACACGAAAAGTAGGGTAAACGGAAACTTAATTGCATCGGAAGTTCTAAACGGTAGGAAGCGGTTCCAATACGCCCCAAGGTTTCAAAAGGTTCAATATTGCAGATATAGCCTTTCTCGATTTCCTAAAATGGATTTCACCTTTCCAAGGTGCGGTTTCTCAATATTACGCGATTACACACTGGGATTTGTGAGGTTTTCATCTAAGTTTGGTATAACTCTTCTGGCGACCATGGGTTGTCTCTAGCCCTCCTCGGACTTGAACGATCTCAATTGTTGTTTCTTGATGGAGTTCAGATTCGGCGATTTGCTTGCCGCATGCTTTGGTTAAATGAACAGGGGTATGACATTAGCGGTCATATAGGGTTTCGGAAGTGCTGCGTTAATATACAAGTGATAGCTGTCGTCGTAAAAGGAACTACTAAAGGTGACAATACCAGTCTGTAACATGTCTTTCCAAGATTGAATCGTACGTTTGCTCGGTTCGTCGGTTGTGGGAGATACGCGGTACGTATGTCCAAGTGGGTTTCCAAGGTTTCTTGCAAAACTAAAAGCGATACGAGTATTTTGATCCGAGGTAATTGGCAATGGTACACCGTGTTAGAATAGGATCTCTTAAGATATGTTTGAACAAGTCAGTTAGGGTTCGAAAAAAAAATGTTCGTTAGGACTATTCACCCTCGTGGCGAATACTAAGGTAATATGAGGAATTTCTCTATCCATGGAGAAATGTTACAAGGAGTTCCCTTAAACGGAAGTGCGAGCGATAAAGATAGGAGTGAAACGAGGACTTAGAATAGGATGAGCTTACATCTCGAGGTTGCCATAACGTGCCTCTAGTTGTCAAAAAAAAAAAAAAAAAATGAAGTCTGAAAGAGAAACGAGATAGTACACGTAATTGTATAGTTCGGGGTTGAATAATGGTTGGACGATTATCAGCAACGCAAGGGCGTTAAGTCAAAGAAGAGTGAAGTATCGTTAGATTGTGTGTTATCTTAAATTCCAGTAATATCAGACGGTAACGGTGAAATAACATAGGTATGTAGTGTGGTACGTGATGACGAGAAAGTTGATCGGATCCACAATTTAGTATTCGAATTCTTCGCGCAAAATAACGAATTTTAGTTACGTTGATTTTGAGTCGAGAGAGTATGCCTTTCGGCGTTCAAGTAGAAATATTTCCATGTTTGAGTTCCATCTAGTGCTATACGAATTTAGCTAGGAAGGTTGGTGTGAAGAATCACGTTCAAGGCTCAGACATGAAGAGGTTTAAAGTTGTGTACATGTGGCTTGATTTCGAGATTGATTGTAACGACCTGACCATAAACATCATGGTCTAGAAAATTGGACTTCGTTCAACAGAAATTCTCACTCAGAGACTTTGGTATAGAGTTGCTCTTTTCTCAAAAGTTCGAGCGGGAGATGGTGATGTTGTTCGTTTTCCTTCTTTACTTGGATAGGTCAAGATATCATCTATAAATACGATAACGAATTAGTGTATATGAATTTGCATACGCGGTTCGAGAGGTTTGTGGATACGGGCGTGCCTTGGATAAATCGAATGGTACCAAGAGAGATTTACAACTAACGTTGTGAGTTCGGAAGATGGCTTAGGAGACATCGTCTCCCTTAACCCCCAATTGGTGATAACCGGAACGGAGGTCGATTTGGAATACACACGAGTTTCACGCAAATAATCATGAGGTCATGGATACGAGGAAGTGGGTATCGGTTTCCAACCGAAAATTATTTAGTTCACAAAAATCCATACATAATTGTAGGAAAGAAAGAAAAAAAAATTTCTCCTTAACGAATAGGTTTTGAGCTCCTTAGTTCTATAGGTGTCAAGTCATAATTCTTAACGTATATCCTCTGATAAAATTTATAGGCACACAATATATTCCGTTGGTCACTTAAATTGCCTAAGTAGTGTCTAGGGAAAAAGTGGAGTGCAAAGAGCACGAGTCAAAGACTTGGTTATAAAACGTCTAGCGGTAATGGAATCGAATAAGTATGAAGTATACGGTTTGTTGTGAAGAAACGTACCCGTTACTAGTCCATCGTCGTTCCGGGCATCCTAGGTGTCGATGTTGAAGGTTCAACGGCGTGCGTTGGGGTTGATTTTCTTATTTGGGCACACATTCCTAAAATGACCCAGTTGGCCACATTCGAAGCAAGCACCCGTTCTGTGTGCGTTGGGCATCTTTCGAGCGACGGGTCCTTGGCGCCGGTGGCAAAACCTGCCACATCCTTCAAAGTGATGCTTGTGGCATTCGTTACAAAAAGGTAGTTTTCCGGCATAGCCTTTCTTGTCGTTGGAGGTAAAAGGCTTCTTGGCGGGGTTGTTGTTATTGTTGTGGTTGCTTGATTGAGAGGCTTCCCATGTTCTTTTGTTGTTACTCGGGTGGTTCTCGACCATTGGTGCCGGTGCCTCCATTTCATTC
Source organism: Rutidosis leptorrhynchoides (assembly GCF_046630445.1). Lineage (NCBI taxonomy): Eukaryota > Viridiplantae > Streptophyta > Magnoliopsida > Asterales > Asteraceae > Rutidosis > Rutidosis leptorrhynchoides. The sequence goes on from NC_092333.1 coordinate 560,025,925, forward strand.
ACCGTTTCTAAGGCTTGGCGGGCCATTGTTAAAGCCTCTTGTAGGTTAGTGGGTTGAGATGTCATTACCTTGTGTTGAATGCTCTTAGGGAGGCCATCCATGTAAAGTTCGACTCTTAGGGATTCGGGAGTCATGAGATTTGGACACATCGAGACTAGTTCGGTAAACCGTTGATTATAAGCTTCGAGGTCATTTCCGACCGTTTTTAAATTCCTTAGACCCTGTTCGAGCCTTCGAGTCTCGTCGCGCGGGAAGTATTCGGTGATCATTCTTTCTCTTAATTCGGTCCAAGAGAGTGTGTGGGCTTCATCGCTTCCCACTAATTGTACATACGTGTTCCACCATGAGAGAGCAATACCGGTGAAAGTGAGGGTGGAAAACTTGACCTTATCTTGGTCTCGACAACCGCTTGTGTTAAAAACGGTCTCCATTTGTTCAAACCATCGGGTGAGAGTAACCGGTCCCCCGGTTCCATCGAAAGTGGGAGGATTGTACTTCATGAAGTTCTTGTAGGAGCAACCTTCGATTGAATTACCGGCTCCATGATTGTTGTTGTTAGAAAAGTGATCGGCCACGGCCGTACCCACGGCGGTGGTTATCATGCGTTGAAGAGCTTGTTCTAGAGTTTCGAGAGGAGTATTGTGTTGACCTTGGTGAGCCATTGTTCCTTCATGACACAAGAATATCGTTGATTAGTATTCTTAACAATACTAACCGTGATATGGAATAAGGATAGAGAGAAAAATTTTCCTTGACTCGCCTTAAATTCTTTATGTCATAATGTCGGAACGTCCATGTGAATCACCGTAATATAATCCCGGAAATTATATTACCCTGATTCTCATGTGCATTTAACATGACTTCATAAAGTCAAGGTGGCGCGTCAACAAAATTTATCAACGTAAGATCAAGATCGAATACGAGTTAGATATGATAGAAGAGTTCGAGTATAAATGCACAAATAGTCAAGTAATTCCTACTTCAGTCTATATGCCGGTTGTAGTCTAGATTCACCTATGTACCCTATGACTCGGGGTGGACACAAATGAACTCTAAATCCCTACAACCAAAGCTCTGATACCACTTGTAGCGACCCCGACAAATCGTCAAGTGACGGCGTCGTCTACGTAGGTCCCATTGCATGGTCATAAGTCTTTAAGACAAAGTTTGACCAAAATATGTCGCCTTCATTTCAAAATAAAGATTGTTTCCAAAGTTTACAAGAATTGTTCAACCAAAAGTTAAGTTACAAGGTTATAAGTACAAAGGAAATCTAGGCGACACGGTTTAAAGTAAAGTCATAAGACGCTCCATGAAAAGCATGTATACTCGACATCCCATGCAAGTATCAAATAATGAGCGGAAGCATGTATCACATATCGTGCAAGACCTGAGAAAAAACATAGAAATCTGTCAACGAAAACGTTGGTGAAATCATAGGCTTAAGTAAGTTTGTGAGTAAAAGTAAAGTAAGTCGAACCACAAGGTTTGCAAAGTTGAAATAATAGTAATACATTCTAAAAGTTAATATTCACGAGCACCCAATTATCAAAGCTTAACATTCCATCCATTGTATACCCCATCCATAGTGCTAGAACAAACACTGATTCTCGAAAATATATTTCATCCGTAGACGGTAGCGAACCGTCAAAGATGAGGGTTGTCAACCCATATGGCCATATAACATAAGTTCTCGCTTACACCCGTCAAGTGTAACTAATGATAATCGAATTGAGGATTTTTGTTCTAAACTCGTATGTAGAATGTTTGTTTTCCCGTTCTTGTGTTCACTTAATTCAAAAGAATCGTTTATGTTTTCTCATCCCAAATATAAGTTCAAAAAGAGTAAAAGTGGGACTATGATCTCACCTTGAGTGCGAGAGTTATAAAAGTACTTCAACAAGTAAACGCGTGCAAAGACAAGGCTAGTCTTGACCTAAACATATAGGTTATATCAATAACGGTAAACACAAACGGTCAAAGATGTTCAATTAGTCCTATGGCTCATTACGACTCGATTATATTAACATGTGAATCAACTAGTCAAGTTTCATGCAAGATACAAGTAAATAATCATGTTAGAAAGGTTGCATAAGTATTTGGTTAAGTTTGACAAAAAGTCAAACTTGGTCGGGTCAAAGTCAACGGAAAAGTCAACGGGGTCGGGTTGGGTATCCGACAATTTTTCTAAGTTATATAATCATATATGAGCATGTTAGCCAAGTTTCATGTTAATCGGAGGTCCGTAGCATAGTAAACATTTTACGTCAAAAGATCAAAGCAAACAGCCCATTTTAGTGTATCAGGACGGTGTCCCAAAAATCAGGACGGTGTCCTGATATGAAGAGTGGGACGGCGTCCCAAATATCAAGACGGCGTCCCAATATGAAGAGTGGGACGGCGTCCCAAATATCAGGACGGCGTCCCAATTGCCTTCCAGGCCCTGTTTGCTGAATTTCTCAAGTGCACGACCCAAACTTCAAACAATCACAATTTATGATCCGCAAACAATTAGAACATGTATTTTATATCATCGGAAAGCTATTTCGACAAGGAATACAACTAACCACATATCATAAATCAAAATCATCATTTAAGACAATAAAAACCTCGTCGAAAGTTCGTTAAACGTTCCAAATCAAGGTTTCAAGTTCATCAATTGCAATTTAAGTTTCGGGAATCCAATTTATACATATGATATGCCGTTTTGAAGGTAATGAAACATGTAATACAACTAAATACTTACTAACAACATTTCATGGCATTCAAATCATCAAAAGTTCATTTAAAGTCTATCAAACTCTAACGAAAATTCACAAAAATCAATAGTCATGAGTTTGATGTTTCCTTAATCAACCTATACATCAAAACGAAGCTAAAGATACTAGTAACACTTTTAAAACATGCACTTTAACAATCTAACAACATTTGATCATCCAAAATCAAGGATTTAGCAAGAAATTTTCATATTGAACTAGTTACACCAAAAACAACGAATCGGGCATACAAATTACATACACGACATCACAATGAGCCATAGACACTAATTAAAAACTTTATAAGTTAAGAACACGAATTTAAAGAAATCTAGTGTTTTAGAAATGTTACCCAAAATCGAAGTAGTTAGCATCAAATCGAAGAGGATGATGAGAGGATCAAGAATATGTAGTTTGTTTTGATGTTTACTTCCTTGGTGAGATTTGGATGATGATTTTATGTTTGAGAAATGAGAGAGTTTGAAAGTATCAAAAATGGAAAAGGGAGGATGAATGAAAGGGATGAAGGAGGTTGACTCTTTGACCTAGTCAAAAGTTTGATACTTTGGCAAGTTTGGTCCCTCAACTTTGAATCGGGTGCGGAAAATAACCGAACGAATTATTTTAAGTTACACGGGAGTACGGGAGATATTAAAATCCGATAACGAAAATATTTAAAATGTTACATAACAAAGGATACGAATTTAGATACGAAGGGTATTATTTAAAAAGAAAAAGACGGGCGTTAAAATAATTTAACGGAAAAATGCGGGATGTTACAATATGTCAGGCAAAGTTTACAGTAACAGATACGCTAAGATATGAATTAGCAGATACGCTAAGATATGAATTTTGTCTATACACTATTCATGCAATCAATGCAATAAGATGTGTCTAGACTAAGAATGATAAGCAGGTAATTTCCGACAAGAATGATGAGCAAAACTTTTGAAATGCAGACACGGTCGAAGTCCAGACTCACTAATGTATCCTAACGACTATCAGTTAGACACACTAATGCAGACCTGGTTCGCTAAGACCACCGCTCTGATACCAACTGAAAGGACCCGTTCATATACATTATAAACGATTCACAATAGTTGATTACATCGCGAGGTATTTGACCTCTATATGATACATTTTACAAACATTGCATTCGTTTTTAAAAGACAAACTTTCTTTACAACGAAAGTTGACGGCATGCACACCATTTCATAATACATCCAACTATAATTGGCTTAATAATAATCTTGATGAACTCAATGACTCGAATGCAACGTCTTTCAAAATATGCCATAAATGACTCCAAATAATATCCTTAAAATGAGCTAATGCACAGCGGAAGATTTCTTTAATACCTGAGAATAAACATGCTTTAAAGTGTCAACCAAAAGGTTGGTGAGTTCATAGGTTTATCATAACAATCATTTCAATATATTAATAGACCACAAGATTTCTGTTTATAAATATATGTACACTCGCAAGTGTATAAAAGTATTCTATAAGTTGTAGGCACCCGGTAATAAGCCTTAACGTTCATGTTTTACCCCCTGAAGTACACCAGATCAGGTGTGTTTAAAATAACCTCGAAGTACTAAAGCATCCCATAGTCAGGATGGGGTTTGTCAGGCCCAATAGATCTATCTTTAGGATTCGCGCCTACCGTACATAGACAAGTAGTTTAATGTTACCAAGCTAAGGGTATATTTCTGGTTTAAACCCACGTAGAATTAGTTTTAGTACTTGTGCCTATTTCGTAAAACATTTATAAAAACAGCGCATGTATTCTCAGTCCCAAAAATATATATAAAAGGGAGCAAATGAAACTCACAATACTGTATTTCGTAGTAAAAATACATATAACGTCATTTAATAAGTGCAAGGTTGGCCTCGGATTCACGAACGTATCAATATTGAGATTCAATATTGCAGGAAAGTACGTAGACGCAACGGAGATGATAAACACTAGATTGACCTCATGAGCATACCCATGAACCATACACATCACCTCCATAGCTATAACCCATAATTTCCTTAGCTTCGACTCATTCAAAAAAACTATTTTGAAATCACTCGGACAGCACTCCGTCATAATATTTTATGTATACTAACAATATCTTGAAATAATACAGAGCAAATATATATATATATATATATATATATATATATATATATATATATATATATATATATATATATATATATATATATATATATCAATTGAGAGAGTTTAGAGAAATATATTTTTGAGTTTCTATGAAATAATGAAACCTATTGAATTCTATTTATAATAGATTTTTGAATATAAAAAAAGTGAATTATTAAAGTATGAATTATTAAAGTGAATTATTAAAGTATGAATTATTAAAGTGAATTATTAAAGTATGAATTATTAAAGTATGAATTATTAAAGTGAATTATTAAAGTTAAAGTAAAGTAAAAGTAAAGTAAAGGTAAAGTTAAAGTATAGTAAAAGTATAAAAAACTATGTATGTATAATACGCGTATAAATATATATAATATTAATTTAAATCGTTATATATATTTAATGAAATAAAATATAAATATCGTTATATTTATTATACTGGTTAAGTAATGAGTTGTCAAAAGTGATTCTAGATATCTATAAAAATTATACGTTTTAATAATAAAGTTCTTTTTAAACTGAAAACGTCTTTGTACGTTTGAAAATAGATTAATAGAATATTATGGAAACCAATTATCCACTAACTTTTGTCTAACTTTCGTAAATGACACTTTTTGTTTTTATTTATAAATAGCTTTACAAATTATTCTGAATATCGTTAAGAGGAATAGATTTTCTCAAATCATAGTGGACCTCTCAACAGAGACTTGTAATCATAATTCAATGTTTCTGATAATTCAATCATTTAATATTTTTTTTTCGTCGAAAATCATATTGAAACAAATACGTTCGTGTAAAGTATTATACGTTTAATACTTTATTAATATTCTCAAGTTATAATATATATATACATACATATACATATCTATTTATATATAACGGTTCGTGAATCGTCGGAATTTGGTCGAGGTTATAATGAATGTATGAACACAGTTTAAAATTCTTGAGATTTAACTTAACAAACTTTGCTTATCGTGTCGGAATAATATAAAGACTAAAGTTTAAATTTGGTCGGAAATTTCCGGGTCGTCACAGTTGACCATCATTGAACAAGTTTGACTTTTGTTGACTTGCATGTACTTGTTAACTATGTGTTGACTTTTACTATTTAATCGAGTCGGTCTGAGCAATAGGACAACTAATACTATGGATCAACATCTATTTTACATAGACTTATGTGATAATCTATATATGTATCTAGGTTTCTTTATACGGTTGTAACTATCATCTTTATTTATACTTACCGCGTTACTTGTTGAACACTCAAGGTGAGTCTATAGTCCCATATAAACTTTTCTGTTGGGATGAGATACATGTTGTTTCTTAAACTGTTTTACAATTTAGACACGAGTACTAAACTGATATACATATGAGTGTGATCAAAAAGCCCTTAGCTTGAATATCATAATTAGTTACGTAAGCTCGAATCATAGGGACGGATCCGTTAGGTTTGACAGCCTCACTGCTACTACTGTGGTGCTTATTACTTCGTACACATATACACATGATCAAGCGTATGCTTAGATAGGGTAAAAGGAAAACTCGTAGTTGTAGACTATTCGTGGTGTTAAAGCTTCATATTCAAGTGTTGATTAGATTTTGTATACTTTTACCAATGTTTTGTACTAAATCTCGTGGTCTAATACTTACTACTGATTACTTAAACTTGTAGATTCACTCAACATTATTTGTTGACCCGTTTTGCACGTTTTATCTCAGGTTTATAGACAACTAGCTTCCGCTGTACTAGAGGTGCATGGCATATGTTTTGGAGTTCTTCATGATATTTAAAGACTCTAATTTTATGATTCGCATTTTAAACTGTTTATTTTATTAAACACTGTTACTTATTTTCTACGGTACTTTCAGTATTTTGTTACTGGTGGAGACTTATGTTTTAAGTAAAACTTTTTATTAATAAATGCGAATACTTTTTGATAAAGTCTCATTTAGAGTACTGTGAGACCCGATGATTAACACACCGTCAGATGGAAATTTGACGGGGTGTTATAGCTACGGCGTCACATATCGTCATATTACATATATATAAAATTAGCTTTTCAGGAGAAAAAAATAGATAATCATCAATTTAGCCTTTTTAATTGAGGAATGTTTAATGAAAATTGACCCGAAAATGTGACGTAAGTTACTCAATTTGCCAATAAAATTAATATAAGTTTTGCTGATGCGTGAAAAGGATTTCTCCGTATGTGTTTAAATTTAGCACAGAAAAGACCTATGATTTTAAAAAGTGTGAAATTGAAAGTAACGTCGTCAAATTCATTAACGATCATTAGTCAAAATTACAAGATTAGTCCCAAAAATTTGTTACAAATTGAACCACAGAGTTTTATCATCCTCATTATCATCTTCATTCCCATTATCATCTTCATCCTTTTCATCTATCAATCACTTTCATCCTAAAAAAGGAAAAAAAATCAAATTTTCATCATTTCAAAACTAGATGTTCATCAATCCTTAATGTGTATTCCACATAAATTTTTATCTATCATCTTGACCAAATTTTTCTATCATCTTGAATATTAAAATAAAACAATCAATTGTCAAATCAAAACTTAAAACCATTTGCCACATTAAAGCTTGAAGTAAAGAAAACCTAGAAATCCAGAAACAAAAATCAGATTAAACAAAACCCATAAAGCAACATCGTGACTTCAAGAAAGTAACTGATGTGTGAAATCGCGTCTATAAATTTATAATTGGAAATATCAGTTAAAAGATTACTACACACTAACGGGCAGTGTACCCGATCGTGCAATAGTATAAAGTTGGTAATTCCGTGATCGTTTCAAGGACAGTTTAAACGTGAGAATTAAGATTACAACTAATGAAAATAAACTAAGTTTATCTATTAAAATTGAAAGTACGAAATAATGGGTTTTTTTGGCTATTTAACGATTAGCCAAATCAAGAGTCGATAAAATGTAAAAACAATATTTTTTGGTTTTTAGATTTATAAAATTAAAACAAGAAAACAATTAAGATAGTTTTGATATCAAATGGAATGAAAATGCTCGTCTAAACCTTTTACCCTCAGAATTGGATGTTTTTATACTTTAGCCCGATTTAAGACTCAATACATGCAGATTACTGAGTCGACCCGCCAAGAGTTCTCTTTAGCAAGTACTCAAACAAGAATTACTAGATGTAGGGTTCCCTAGCACCTAAGTCCTTTTCGTTTGTGACTAATTAATTAACTAGATCAAAGATTTGAATAACAATTGCCTTTGCGTTCGCTCTACACAATTCACCCCTATATCGTCTAACCGTTTAAACTTAATTTACCCCCTTGGTCCGATTTAACAAACATTCAATTAAGACAAATCAATTATAAACTAGTGTACTAAATCAACAAGAGTTCTCTTTATCAAACAAATACACCAATCAATCAAGTTTATAAAGTTAAACATCAATAAGAATCGATTTTTTTTTCAAACTAATGAAATAAACATGCATGAGTTCATAAATCAAAAATCATAACATCCAAGACCTCGGTTATTAATCTAGACAAGCATTAAAAACTTAGCCAACAATCATGGCTAAATGCAAAATCAAAGATAAACAAATAGGAGAATTCATTATGTTGATAAAGAATTAAACCAAATGAAAATAGTGATCTTGAATGATGAATGATTCGACAAGTGTTTCCGGAATGATTGGATTGATTGGATGATGTTGGGATTCCTCAAAAATCACCTAAAATCGCCTTAAAACTGCTGCAACTCGTCCAGAAAAAAGTATGTCAAAATTAGGGTTGAATTTCCCTATTTATAACCCAAAATCAGTCACCAGGATCGACCCGCGACGCTGGCTAAAAAGCCGCGCCGCGACTTAACTCTAGCCACAATTCTTAATTATAGCACATCTGTCGACCCTCAGAATTAGTTATAACCCGCTCCGCGGGCTGAATAGCCACGTCCTTGCTCACTACTTGAGGTGAAATTTTCTTTAAACTTTAACATATACGCCCAAAACCAACTTACGCATCATAATAAGGCACCGATGATAGAATAACATAAAATATACCTTAAAATGATCTGAAAATCATACAAATGATCTTCTCGGCTCTCGAACCCAAATCTATCAAATGTCTTCCAAAATAGCTCCAATTCGTATCCAATGGACCAAAATGCGACCGATATTGCGCGAATAAACATGTGTAAATTAAGCAATATCAGTAAAAATACTCGAAAACTGAAATTAAAGATTGTATAAAAATTGATTGTGTACAAATCTGTTAGACTGGTCGTGGTTGTGTTCATCGGAGCTAGGCCGGCAGTGGTGTTCAATTGGAAACAAGTGATAACGAACTCCGACGGTAACGAACTTCGATCCCTGATACGTAAAACACATCCACCTGCTATCTAAAATCCCTAATCCTTATTCTTCAATCGATGGTAACGAACTTCGACGGTTAAAATTGACGGTAGTGAATTCCGACGGAGGTGGCTACTGTTGGTTATTTGAAGATGAGTCGACGACGATGAATAAGCATAATGAATTTCGACGGTAAAGAGTTCTTTAGAAGTTTCAATATGTAGATGTATATTTTACAGTTTAAATCTTAGTATTTGATTCGGTGAGTTGTTTGATTTTGATGGTTTAGTTGTTTGATTTTGAATAGAAAGTGAATGCGTTTGCAGAAAATGAATTTTAAATTTAGGTTTTTTAGTTTTTTAAGGTGATGTAGATGAAGATATGAATGAGTAAAAATGAATTTTAATTTTAGGGTTTTGTCAGATTTAAACTAGGGGTTCAATTTTTAACGTACTTCGCTGAGCGTGTAATTTTGACTAACGATTGTTAATAAATTTGACGATGTTAACCCCAGTTTTACACTTTTTTAAATCATAGGTCTTTTCTGTGCTAAATTGAAACAAGTAATCCTTCTTGGGCATCAACAAAACTCATATTACCTTTTTAGTCAAATTGTATAACGTATATTACTTTTTCGAGCATTTTCCCTTTAAGTAAATATCTTTACTTGATAAATGATTTTGAGTAAAATATAAAATAAATCATAATGCTATACATAAGGAAAATGTGTATTCCTCCCCATGCGAACTTGGAAGAACTAGTCCGGCGCCTCCCTTCAGGGCCACATGCCCCATCAGTGCATTTCCCATAGTTGCTCTGGAGGAGGCACTACTGGTTTTGTTTCACGAGAAACTTCAATTTCATCGGCACCTCCCTCGGGGCCGCATGACCACGCTGACATGCTCCTTTGGGAGAAAATTATCTCATGTTCGTCCAATTCAATAGCCCATTTGGCCATATGTCCAAATATTTCTATTATGTACAAAACCTGCTTTAAAAATAGTAAAGCAAGAGAGCTTGATTTGTCGTGACATATTTTTGAAACTCTAGATAATTAGATTGTTTGTCTTGCCATACCTGCTTGATAGGCTGGTCAGTCAAGACCATAATGGGGCGCACATGAAAATATCTACACAGTCGCCTTACTGTGTATACTTAGGGATGACAAAAAGACTCGTATCCGATGAGTAAACCCGAAACCCGACACTTTTGGGCTGGGTTCGGGTCCGGATATTCGGGTCGTAGGTCGAGTGTGGAGTTTATTTTTTAAAGAAATTCGGGTTACGGGCCGGGTCTGGGATTGCATATAGACCCGACAACCCGCCCCGTTTACCCAAACCGATAGTAATAATAATACCCGATGGTAATAATAATCAGAAAAATAAAAAATGGAAGATTTGCTTGCTACAATATGTTTTTACTTTTCCTTTTGATTGTTGTTCGATATATATATATATATATATATATATATATATATATATATATATATATATATATATATATATATAAAAGAGCATTCTTCACTATGTTTTACAAACATGTACGAATAAACGGATTAATTCGAATGTGTAATGGTTTTTACTATCAATTTGTTCTTTTCTTATATTTTCTTTTTAAAATCAAATCTATATTCTTTTGATTTGGATCAAAAATGCAGTTGCAGTATTTTAAAGTAAAATGGTGATTATGAAAGTGCATGTAAGATTGTAAGGTTTTCGATGAAATGTCTAAGAGAAAATGAAACAAAGAAAGTGATGTTTAATGGAGCTCCGAAATCCGTGGACCCATTAACCCGACAGTAAGTGTTTAATGGAGCTTCGACGGGTAATGGGGCGGGTTTGGAGGTAGGTTTTCTTAACGGGTCCGAGTCCGGGATCACCTTAACCCGGCCCAAACCCAACCCAATGCCATCCCTATGTGTACTAACATCTAGTTTTGTCAAATATACCTTGGGTCTCTTTCATCTCGTTCATTTGACGTCATTTATTTATTGGATTGTATATATTACTGATCAAGCATATTTCCGCCTAGGATAGAAACACGCTTGAGTGCAATAGAGGAGGGTTTTATTAGTTCAGCGGCATTAACCTTCGGTCCGGATACCGTGATAACCCTAGCCGAGATGATGATCTCGGGAGGGTGGCTAAGGGCTGATCGCCGGCCGATGGACGGAGCTCCGATTGGCGGCGAAGGAAAAAACCCTACGAGGAGTCGTAGGTAAAAACCCTAGTGAGAATGTTCCCCTACTTGGGTGCCCTAATTGCTTAGATTACCCCTCTATTTATAAGAGGGAATTGGGGTTTACGAGGAAGACTTGACCGCGGCCCATGGACCAAGCCCAATTACTCGGCCTGATGGGCTCCGCACATCATCAAGTCCCCCAAGTTCGGTGTGACATATTAATGTCATATCGAAGTTACAAATATGCCACCGCAAATAACTCATTACATAACCTGCGCCGACTACGAAGTCAAATGCATAACGAATCCACATAGTAATGTGATGACGTGATGTAATAATTCCGCATGCCATGCAGTCATGAGGTGAGCGGGGATCCGTAGGGTGGAACCCTGCACAGTACGGCCTACACGTCATAACTATGCGCGACACAGCCCCACGCATTTCAATCATGCGTGATACGACCAAATGTGACGCATGCATGTTAACCACAACTACTCGCGATGCATCCTTGCGCTTAACGCAATGCAGCGATGTGTGCATGCTAACTTCCACTACCATCCGCAATGCACAAAGCAACAATGTAGCAAAAACAAAACTGAAGGGATACTGATAGTATACCATCACTCCCCCCAGTTCGGTATGAAATGTGAAAACATGTCATGGCGAACTATAAATAAGACCACGTCAAAATAACATCCTGAAACAACTAGCTGATCGGAACTTGTAGTTGTATACAAGGCATATAAGACTCGTAGAGTCCGATCTCAGAGTCATATTGAGGCATCCTTACCACATATTTGTGAGGGGTATCAAGTAACCATGAACTTACGCAGCGTAATCATGGACATTCATGCTTTTGATTGTAATTGTCTATCATCGCGAATTAATACAATTCACACAATGTGCGCATAAGTTAACCAAAACTTATGAACAGTTTCGGGCACTGCGTAAAATAAACTAATATTTTAACAAAAAGCCCGTGAGCGATTCCGCACGAAGAAATTTTATACTCATAAGTTACAGCATCACTTGCTCTGTCACGTACTAGGGGTGTACTTAGTTGTGTGGTAAGGCAATGCTAACTAAAAACAAACTAATGTTTTTATACTTAAGAGTTTTCCCAAGTAAACCAATACTTAGGATAATTTAATATGCACAAGCAAACCAATGCTCGTATTTTAAGTCGACTTGGTATCCTTCTAGTCTGCGTGGCGCTTGACTAGGGGAAAACCAATTCCCTTCACCTGCCGTTATATTCTAGCCTTGTAACCAAACAGGTTTCTGCCGCGCGGGGGCTAGAGGACACCCCTTAAGTAGGCAGGAACCGTACAATAAACTATTGATAAAATATGTGCGAGAGATTTATTGGCATTTGAAAGTTATTATATCCGCGACGCGTTTAATCTTGCCATGAACAATAGAATTTTGAGGACAACAGAATTCCACTCTTCGGTTCGTAAACCGTAGACAATCCTAGCGGGATTGCGAGTAATGTGGGGTTTAAGGATCTTAGAATTTAACTCTCCGATCCGACTACCGTGAATAACAAAGATCGATATGATGATATCGATGGGGTGGTTAAATGTTAAGTCCACCATCGGTAACGTTCGTTGATCGATGGCCCCGTGAAGGTTGTAGGTTACCGTCGCGAGAGACTATCCTGTTAACCTTAACCACGAATGATGATAATGATGGTTTACTTAACTTGACTATCGATTTGATAGAGTATGATCTACGTAATGTATAGTAATCATACAGTTAAAACCCGAAAACCAATCGTGAAAACAATTGTAGGCAAGGAAGTAAGCGAGAAATCGTATGAAGAAGGTGTGTATCGCGGTCGTAAAGAACGTAAGCTAATAAATCTGGTGATCAAGTCCAACTAGCTCTATTACATCTTTTTGACGTCGTCGCATGCCAAATGATGTGCAGCCATGGAATATTGCAAAGCCACCATGGTTTTAAGAAACGTGCGCAATGCACAAACGAAATGTAGCCATGGGCTTACGCAGAGCCGCCATGGCGCAAAGCTAAGTGTGCAACACATATGCAACGTGTTGCACGTCGCATGAATAAACTGCGGCTATAGGCTTACGCGGAACTTCCATAGCGCAATGTAAAATTCGTAAAAGTTTTTTCGGCAAAGCGTCGTCGCCAAAGGAAACAAATCATCCCACTCAGTTGAAGCCATATATCATGGTAGCCCCTATTTCAATACTACTAAGTATTTAGTGGTGTTGAAATCCAACATTAAGTTGACACCACCTTCAAAAGGGTGATACAGAAACGCGTATAGAAATTCTAACAGAAAAGAACAGCACAAAGCATTGCATAAAGAACTGTGCTCGAATGGGCGTGCAAAAGAGGCATAGAAAAGACCGCGCATTGCGTTGTGCAAAAGATCCTGCACAAATAACCGCTCAAAGAACTATGCAAGGTGCGCGAAGTAAAACTGCGGCCATGGGCTTATGCGAAGCCACCATGGCGCAATGTGCGCGGATCACAGAAACTGCGGTCATGGACTTACGAGGAGACGTCATGACGCTAAGAAAAGTGTGCAATGTGTTGCGTGTTGCAACTCGCACGAACAAATTGCAGCCATGGGCTTATGCGGAGCCGCTGAGGTGCAATGTAAGTTGATCTAAGCATGTACAACGTAAAATAGAGTCAGGAGAAGCGCGAATGGTGCTATGCGGGATTAATGCCATAAATGACACTCAACGCGTAAAGGTAATATGGGAAGATACCGTGTAATGTTGAAGCGTGTTACGGAATATTTGTGTCATAATTCTACGCCTTTATCATAAAGAAGGTAATGAAGTGCGTCAGTTCCGACAAACTAGTATAGTCAACGACGACACAACGAAACATGAAACGGGAGCGACCCGGTGTTATATAGAGGCATAATGATGCTCCTCCCAAAGGGGAGATATTCCTAAGAGCACATATTGTGCAACTGGCCACCAAAAATAAGCTGTACGGACGCACATGACAATGGAACACATCTTTCCCACTACTAACCTAGCACAATGCTAGCCCCCATTTCAATACTACTAAAGTATTTAGTGGTGTTGAAATCCAACATTGAGTTGATACCACCTTTGGGAGCGATGAACGTGTATGGAACAAGAATTAAAATTCTACGATTTACCATTGTAAAGTAATGGAAATGTACAACATATAGTACCCAAAAGAAATTATGCAAAACACCGCAACCATGGCCTTACGCGGAGCCACCATGGTGTAAATGCAAAGTGCACACAGCACATTCAAAGTGTTGCGCAATGCACAAAAAATCATGCAACCATGGCCTTACGCGGAGCCGCCATGGTGCAAAGGAAAAGTGCGCACAACACATGTAAAGTGTTGCGCAACAAACAAATAATCTTGCGACCATGGCCTTACGCGAAGCCGCCATGGTGCAAAGGAAAAGTGCGCGTAACACATGTAAAGTGTTGCGCAACGCACAAATAATCTTGCAACCATGGCCTTACGCGAAGTCGCCATAGTGCAAAGGAAAAGTGCGCGCAACACATTTAAAGTGTTGCGCAACGCACAAATAATCTTGCGACCATGGCCTTACGCGAAGTCGCCATGGTGCAAAGGAAAAGTGCGCGCAACACATTTAAAGTGTTGCGCAACGCACAAATAATCTTGCGACCATGGCCTTACGCGAAGCCGCCATGGTGCAAAGGAAAAGTGCGCGACACATGTAGAGTGTTGCGCAACGCACAAATAATCTTGCGACCATGGCCTTACGCGAAGCCGCCATGGTGCAAAGGAAAAGTGCGCGCAACACATGTAGAGTGTTGCGCAACGCACAAATAATCTTGCGACCATGGCCTTACGCGGAGCCGCCATGGTGCAAAGGAAAAGTGCGCGCAACACATGCAAAGTATTGCGCAACGCACAAATAATCTTGCGACCATGGCCTTACGCGAAGCCGCCATGGTGCAAAGGAAAAGTGCGCGCAACACATGCAAAGTGTTGCGCAATGCACAAATAATCTTGCGACCATGGCCTTACGCGAAGCTGCCATGGTGCAAAGGAAAAGTACGCGCAACACATGTAGAGTGTTGCGCAACGCACAAATAATCTTACGACCATGGCCTTACGCGAAGCCGCCATGGTGCAAAGGAAAAGTGCGCGCAACACATGTAGAGTGTTGCGCAACGCACAAATAATCTTGCGACCATGGCCTTACGCGAAGCCGCCATGGTGCAAAGGAAAAGTGCGCGCAACACATGTAGAGTGTCGCGCAACGCACAAATAATCTTGCGACCATGGTCTTACGCGAAGCCGCCATGGTGCAAAGGAGAAGTGCGCGCAACACATGTAAAGTGTTACGCAACGCACAAATATTCTTGCGACCATGGCCTTACGCGAAGCCGCCATGGTGCAAAGGAAAAGTGCGCGCAACACATGTAAAGTGTTGCGCAACGCACAAATAATCTTGCGACAATGGCCTTACGCGAAGCCACCATGGTGCAAAGGAAAAGTGCGCGCAACACATGCAAAGTATTGCGCAACGCACAAATAATCTTGCAACCATGGACTTATGCAGAGCCGCCATGGTGCAAATGTAAAGTGCGGTCAACACATGCAAAATATTGTGCAACGCACTAAAAATCTTGCAACCATGGACGTGGAGCCGCCATGGCGCAAATGTATATGTCGCATGCAAAGTGCTATGAAAAGAACTGCGCAATTAGGTTGCACAAATAAGCCGTGAGATATGCTTCAAATCAACCGCACATATTCTGTAAATCACGCGCAAAGGCTGCGCAAAGGGATGCAGTTGCGCGAAGGAACGCGCAAAGTGTTGTGATCGGTCATAAATAATGATAGCCAGGTAAACGTGCATGTACTATTACGGACATGAGGCTGGTTAAATTGTCATGGTACGTCGATCGCGTACCATTTAATGAAGAATACATATAACCAAAATCGTCTACATGTACTTAGTTCCAGTAAACCGACGCCATCACAAATTCACAAAGATGGTCCAATTCTTTGATTATAATAATATTCTAAAATAATAAAAGATTTTTTTGTGAATTATACTCCAAAGATCACAATCTGATTACCATAAATAAACATGATTCTTTATTAAATCATAAAATAATAAATAATCCCTTATGACGATTTGTAGACGTACAACGAATGTCGGTCGAATTATATGGCAAAGCAATTAATGTAAATACTTATGCGTGCCAAACATTATGAATGATACGAAGAAGTAAATTAATGTATAATCAACAAAAGCATCGAATTATCAAGAGACCTCCTGTATCGATAAATTCATTAAACGAATATATATGCTTATTGATATACCAACAGAAGCTATGCATATGAATATATTTTCGATCTGAACAAGATCTAAACATAAACTTTTATCGTTGATATTTGTTGAATGCATATACGCGTGTCAATTAACCTGTATCATTCAATTTGATGAAATAAAAAGAGAACTTACAGATGCGAATCAAATATGATTCGTCTGACTCTTTTGACGATAGGAAGACGAGATCATTGTAGCATCTCTCAATGAAAGCACCACTTGATCAAGCATATTTTCGCATAGGATAGAAACACGCTTGAGTGCAATAGAGGAGAGTTTTATTAGTTCAGCGGCGTTAACCTCCGGTCCGGATACCGTGATAACCCTAGCCGAGATGATGATCTCGGGAGGGTGGCTAAGGGCTGATCGCCGGCCGATGGACGGCGCTCCGATTGGCGGCGAAGGGAAAAACCCTACGAGGAGTCGTAGGTAAAAACCCTAGTGAGAATGTTCCCCTACTTGGGTGCCCTAATTGCTTAGATTACCCCTCTATTTATAAGAGAGAATTAGGGTTTAGGAGGAAGACTTAACCGCGGCCCATGGACCAAGCCCAATTACTCGGCCCGATGGGCTCCGCACATCATCAATTACGACATCATCATTTAATTGATAGATAGAATAGATGTAATCAATTAGTCAAGTTGGTGTTGGGGATCCTATATATATCTTGTATAGGAGCATATCTTGTCCACGGGTACGCGTTGCTGTATTGCCTTTTATTTTTGTACTTTCATCTTCAAGTCTAGCTAACTATTTATTCAACTCCTTCGAAAGTAGTCTATCTATTCTAGAGTTCAGGTGAAGGTGATTTTTTATCCGTACATAGATAATAGTGTTTTCTAATCGTAGATAATAGTGTTTTCTAATCGTAGATAATAGTGTTTTCTAATTGTGACTCGTGAGTGTAGAAACGATTTTTTTAAATGATAGAGAAATTAATAGTTGTCTATATCTCACGTTCTATTATTTCTACATTCGGTCATTCGTGAGACTGAATATTGTTGTTTTTGTTGTTACGCCCTCGTTGAAAAATAATTATATGTGACAATGATAATAACTAAAATTCAAATTCATATTCAAACAATTTAAAGTCAATGTTTACAAGAAAAAAGTCATAAGTTGATGAATACGGAGGAGTATAATTCTAGCTTCAAAGTCATGATCTAGAGCAAGAACATAGAACAGAAATATAGCTAAAAAAAGGGCCATTATATATAATGGGAAATGAACCCAACTCCAAGTAGTTGATTACTCTCTCCGTCTCAAAATAACTGTCCACTTTAATATTTTTATTTGTCCTAAAATAATTGTCTCTTAATCAAAATAATAATAAAAATTTATTAAAGTTTCAATTATATCCTCTCTATTATTAGAAAATACAATTAAATATGGCAACTATTTCATAATTAATTAAAACTAATCAATTAAATTAAGGGTAAAGTAGAAAATCCATTCGTATCTATTAAATTCTAATTAAAATCAAACCAGACAATTTTTTTGAAACGAGCTGAGTATAATACAAGAATGTAGGTACTTCAAAAGCCTAGCTCCATAATAAGGAAACTTAGATTGTAACTTGCTAATGTTACAAAAGTAATTGACCAACTTGTATGAAAACCATAAGTTGGTGCCTTTATTAATCAAGATACCTCAACACGCCTTCGTAAAAAATCAAGATGTTTTGTTATCATAGTTATTATCAAGAAGATCCTCTAACAACTGATCATCCAAATACTCGAACTCAAATACATCTCTACCTTGCACGTCAGTCGAAGAAGAATCTGCGGCAGATGACGTGGCAGCCAAGTTGGCATTATAACCCGTAGCTGAAAATGTAGGTGGATATTCACCAGGAAAGTTAAGAACCGCCATATGCCCTCTCATGTCGTGTGCGGCTCTATCATAAGCTCTAGCCGCTTCTTCAGCCGTACCAAAAGTCCCTAACCAAACCCTCGAACCGTTGTTTCTTGTGTCACGAATCTCGGCAGCATACTTACCCCACGGTCGTCTCCGAACACCTCGATACTTTACTTCCTCCGTCCCTCCTTCACCCGCTTTGCCGCGATGTTTGGAAGGGCTGCCTCGATTCATTATTTGTAAGTACCAACAACTTTATATATTTAATATTTTTTGGATTTGTTGGTTAATAAATTAATTAGGATGTGTCTTTTTTGGTAGGTAACAAGTGATCAAATTAAACAACAAAAGTGATTGTGATGAAGGAGTTTATATAGGGTTGCAAATTGGTCAAAATTGAATCAAAAGGTGACAGAGGCGGAAATACGAGAAGATTTGGAAAGTTCTGCTACTAATTTGATTTGAATTTTGAAATTGAAACGTGGGTCAGCCCAAATTCCTTTTGACTTGTTGATGGCATTATAGTTTGTGGTCGAGAGTGATCCATGCATGCATATTTTATTTATATAGAATAATTTAAATTCATATTAGATTTTGTTATATTAAATAATCAGAGTTACGGAGTTAGGGTTGTAAAGCCGAGCTATTCGTAAATTATTCGAGCCGAGCTTAAACGAGCTCGAGCATGAACGTACATATTTTGAAGCTCGTTTACGAAACTAACCTGAACTCGAGCTTCATATCTCGAGCTCGAAAAGCTTGCGGGCTTTAACGTGATTTTCACTTTATATGCACTAAATATTATTTTTGTAATAATATACTATAAGAAATAAGAAATAATTATATATTATCGAGTAATTACTTTTGTAACTTATAGCTAAAATAATAATATTAAATTGTACGATTTTGGTAACGACCGTCCTAAGACGAATATAAGAATTGTAGATAGCGGTTATATTTAATTTTTTGATGGTGGTTACTGAAATGTATAAATATTATATAAAGCGAAAAGTTTTTCGAAACCGTACTGAATGAACCCAAATGCCCGATCAATAAAGTGAGGGCTTTCCGGCTGGATAGCCCTTGGGCTTTGGGTTGGGATGAAGAATTATAGAGAGTTGTGGTTGGTTGTTGACTCATTTGCGCCGCCTTCCTAATAGAAGCCGCCGAAGAGTGAATTCCGAATTCAAGAGGAAAGAGTTAATAATATAAAGAAAAATAGTACCATTAAATAAATGATTTGAGCTTGTATAAAACTCTGTATCAAACGAGTTGAGCTCGAGCTTAAGATATTATGTTCGAATCGAGCAGAGTTCGAACTCTGCTTGACTCGTTTACACCCCTAATCTGACTATTCAAATATAACGTGAAATAACTTATCAACGGTACATTTGTCTGTTTGACTTCACCGAGATTCTGGGCTTAAACATTAATGACTTTAATAATTTACGGAGTATATTGAACCAACAATGCTATAGGAGTTGAAAATGTTACCATGACACACCGTAAATGGTTTCTCGAAGTTTCTCTACTCCTCATCGAAGTTCTGGCTTAAAATTCCTCTAAAGACTGAAATTTCAAAGTTTCATAATCATTTTTATCCTTTTTATTCTTTTCATATTGGTTCATGTATACTCCTGAACACTAAACAGCTCCTGACTCCTCCACTTTTTACTTCCAAAGTTCCTGAGCTGAATACCGAGTTTTAAATGTCACCGCTCTCTGTGCTCACTAGGAGCGTCCATGTTCTTTCAATGTTTCACATCTGTGTTTTCTATGTTCCCGAAGTCCCCCTCTCCTCCCTCAAAGTTCCACCTCAATGTTTCCAGCTTAAAGTCTCCCTAGAGACTTCGATCTTACAAAGTTTCACTATTTATTTTTTTTTATTTTTTTAATCATTTTTGTTACCATCCACATATACTCTGAGTAGTGAACTTTATTGTTGAACCACTCCATTTTTAACCTAATATTCTCGAGCAGAGCATCGTGTTTTAATCCGTCATCTTGTATATTGTAGAAAAATGTTTGATAGGTTTAATTATACTCCGAGAATTCGGACTGATGGCTCTTCCAAATATATTGGTTCGGTGTTAACGGAGGTCAATTTAGCTAACTGAACAGCTAACTGGAATATTGGTTCGGCATTTTCGTGAACCAAAAATAGAATACGAAAAAACGTGTTAATAGGTAAATGGAATACCAACTATGGACAATAATAAATGGGCACATTCCTGTAGTTTATCGGTATTTGAGATTCCTGTGGTTATAGCTTTAGTTGTATTTTGGTCTCCTTGTAAAACGTGATTTCTCACCCAGTTGGTGAGCCGTTTGAATAGGTTTGTTTAGTACGGATAGAGCTTGTTTTTGGATTCTCTTGTATCGGTTGTATGAGTTGATCTTCAGATCTGTTATTAATGTTATCGTTTTTTTGACAAAAAAAAAAAAATTGGGCATTTATCATTTTTCATATATCCATCCATCATTTGGAAAGTGGCCAATTCTTGTATGTTCACGACTCTGCTTTCTATTTTATAGAATAAGTTTCATCATATAAAAACTGAAATGCGAAACTAAAAACTAAAACTCGAAATTGAATACTGAAAACCAAAAATGAGAAAATTGAATACTGAAAACCAAAAATGAGAAAATGAATATTATAACTGAAAACACAACTAAAATTGAAACTGAAATTTGAATTGCGAACCGAAAACTGAAAACTAAAGAAGCGTGTCCAACCCGACCTGAGTCTCAACCCACCCTGTTCGACCCATTTAATAGATGGCACGTTTCGACTCATGAGCGGTTTTGATTCAAGCTCTTTTGATCCTTAACCCACCCGATCCAACCCAACATGTTTGCCATGTTTCGCTTAACCTGACACATCCTCTCACCATTGTGTTAGATAATGATGCCGAGGTGACATAGTCGCAGGATAATGCCAAGCACTACACGGGTTGTTACGACACGTGTATGTGTGGTTGTAAACATGTTTATATCTAATTGAAGAGTTATTGGTTTAACGATATAAATCGGATTTTCAACAACGTAATTAAGAGTTTGAGTCAGTGGGTCCTGAAACATCTTTTGGAAGTGTGTATTTTGTAAACTAATTTAGTCTATGGCGGCACCAATTGCACTCTCTATCGAATCTTCTTCACACGTGTACAATGTACATGGCAAAAACCGGGTAACATCAACATTATTCATTTTGATGATGCGGTGTAGTATATGATACCACGTATATCATGACAATAATACGAATTATTTATCATGATACGGGGATTAATAATTTATGACAACAAAACGTCAAAATACCATATATATAGATTGTTAGTATATAATTATTTTTACTTATTTTTTTTAAACGACAATTTTGACATCGAATCCTCTTATTTGCCACTCACACACCCGTTAGGAAGAAACTCCTCGCATTGATCGCGCAAAGCATATCCGGAATGCTTTAGGTTAACTTCTTGGCCTGCACAAAATGAAGGATACCAGAGGCACAATCTTTGGAGAAAACTCCCCCCAGATTTAAACTTGCACCTATTTTTTCAAGGATACGGACCTAGAATCAACTAATACTTTTTACCACTCTACCAACAGTTCAGTGATAATTATTTCTACTTATTATTTATATATATACTATGAAACATGATTTAAAGTGATGTAGTCTAATGCTTTTGTTGGTGCATGTAATCCCTAGTTCTCAGTTTTACATTTGAATACATTCGGTCATGTAATAACATTTATATTGTGATCACTATTGAATTGCTATGTGTGTGCTTTAATAATTATAACAATAACAATGGTTAAACTACAAACACAGTCGACCGAGTGAGTTCACTCACTCGGTCGACTGAGTCACACAGTCGACCGACTGTCTAACACAATCGACCGACTGTGTCTGAAGGCAGTATATATACGGGACTTAGCCTCCTTTGTGAGGTTACACATTCCCATAACTATAATACGATTGCTTTACGTTCCTGCCGGTTCCCAACACCAAAACCCACTGAATCATAACGTTTAGGTGTCGTTCTAATATAGTTTCAATCCTAGGTTCGACTAATTCGACCCCAACACGACCCGTCATTCGGTTAACCTTGTTCTAGTGATTTTTGCCATTAGATCGAGTCACAAGCATCTCTAAGATCCTAATAACATCGTCTACAGCTTTAAATTGGATTTAGTGGAACATGATTAAAAATGATACTCTAATATAGGAATCATCACCCTTATAAACGACTCCATTTCAAAATTCATTATTATGATAAATGTAATTTAAGGGTGTATGAGATGTGTGCAATATATAACCACAATTTATGCATTTTAATCACAATACTTGTAACATAAAGTGAAGCTCATGGATTTAATCACAGCTTCATGTTCTTTTAATCACAATTTATGCAAATTTTTTCTCTTATGTTAGTCGTGGATCAGTCGATATTTAAACTTACGGGGATTATCCGTGCAAGATTTGCAAACCACAAGACTATCCGAGCAAGAAAGAGCTTAGGGACGATGCTTGTAAGATCTCACAAATCACAAGAACTTTCCGTGTAATTGAAAACTATAAACAATGGTACTAGTTTAAACTTATCAGAAAATTAGTTTAAATTATTGTAAGCTTGTCATTTAAATACACCTTTAAATCGTAAAAAAAAATAAAAATAAAAAAATAATAAAAAAGAAACCTTTTAAATTAACAAGCCATCGTTCAACAAAACGAAGCCTTGTAACATTAAATTAGCATATAAATGCATCAAAAGCTATACTAATAAAGAGTAATTAGAATTTAAAGATCTTATCTAACCATTTTAAATGACAACATTCAACAAAATAATATTAATAATGACGTTTAAAACATCCTGAAACACGAGACCTTATTAATAATGAATGAAAAAATGCATATCAAATCAATGTCCCAATGTGAATCCACCATTGGAATCCAATATCTTTTGGAATCCAACTAGAACTGCATTTTTGGTGATGTTTTGGTAGATTATACAGAACAGTATTTTTGACCTTTCCTTATCAACATTTGAAGTCAACTGGATCATTCTAACTAGTCAAAAATGTGTATACCAGTCTAGCCACAAGTGAAGATGAGAAGCCCTTTCCGAATTGAGTTCCAAATAGCTGCCTGACACTCCGACCCTCTACATGACATGTCCCCTTATGTCGCTACCTGTATCGCTTAATAATACACATGCACCGATACATAACTTGTTTCCTTATGTTGATGCCTGTATCGACTGATAATATGCATGCACCAATGTAATATCAGGTCAAAACAGTTCAGTAAACACAGATGGCTATACTATAGCATGTACTTGGATTGACACATACAGAGACCGGAGTATATATTTATACATAAAAACTATATTGACAAAATAGTGTGTTTTTAGATAGAATTTTTAGGGTTTCAAGTACTAAATTACAGACTAACTTTCAACCTACATAACTCATCTGAATTTTAGCTTCAGCTAGCTATTGGCTCGGCAAAAATCAAGATTAAGTTATTTCCCTAACAGAGTCGACCAGCTATAGAATCAGGCTCGGGCTTAAATTAAACCCAGAGGCTAGAGATAGTAACAATTAATGATCATTTTTGTCTAAACCAAGTTGTGCATATGAGCAACATTGCAAAACCAAATTTGAATTGGTTAAACAGTCTTAGGCTTGATTCTGCAGGGGAGTGAAAAGTATAAGTAGTTGAGACTTGGGAGTAAAACTCACAAAATCTATCACTTGATCCTCAATTCCTTAAACATATAATAATGTAATAACGATGACATCAAGTTTCCTGTGTTTGATAATGATTAATCATCACTAATTGGTAGTAACTTAAACATTGAATGAGTTGACTTAATCTTGGGAGTCAATGATATTACAAAATAGTGCAACTACAACAACGAATTCAAGATTCAGAATGTGGTAATGAACTAGCTACAAAGTTATATAACACCCTATAGTTTCTGCATTTTGAGGCTTTCAGCAATAATCTTTTGAACTATCGTACATATAGACCACAAATTGACCTAGATAAAAAAAAAAAAAAAAAAAAAAAAAAAAAAAAAAAAAAAAAAAAAAAAAAAACATGTGAGTTACAATAGTGGTAGTTACCTTTATATTTGCTTCTGTTTGTTTGAATTATACAAATGTTTTTGGAATTCTAAAACTGCTAAAACCACGTGCCGCAAACCAATCTCTGGCCATAAAACACACGGAGAATACAAGAGGCAATTACTGCTCTGCCACAAAAGAAAATTACTTAATCGGGTTTCACCAGATGTACGGATTATAATATCCGGGTCGGGTGCAACAGCCATGTACATATGCCTCTCGATATCCGACACATTAATACCATTAATGTCCTTTTCTAACTCGTTCTTCTTGATTTTCTCGTATCTTTTTTCACAAGCTTCTTGAACAGCATGAGTAATCTCATCAGTAGCAGTATATGCAATACAGATTAATAACACTGCTTTAGAGTTTTTAGCAGTTGCATCCATAGCTCTTTCAGCTGCTAACCTCACAGGTTTACTTAATAATTTAAGGTTACCTATAAAGTAAACTCTAACTCCATATTGGTTAACTAAACTCTCCTCTTTCATCAGTCCTTCAATCTTTTCCTCCATTAAGTCCATTAAAGATTGGACTTCTTCTGGTGATCGTTTAAAATTTTCTATGCTAAAAGCATAAATTGTGACATACTTCACACCAAGCTCATAGCAATACATAAGCATAGACATTAAGGTTGAAAACCCGACCCTATATCCAGCATTGACAATCAATTTGTGTTGCTTTGAGTATCTTCTATTACCATCCATTATGAAGGCAATGTGATTAGGTATCGCAGCTACCGAAAGGATGCGAAACATACATTTTCTTGCAAAACTACCCAAACTCTTGTACATATTATTTATTTGTTTGGCATCCATAACCTGCTAGTAATGATAGCATGTTTTAGTTGAACAACCCACCAACACGATGTATGTCATATATTTACTAAATTTCAGGAATTATCAATATACTTAGCTTAGGTAATTGATTAGCTAAGATTATGGAAGCTACAGAACAATACAGAAATAATTACTCCGCATATGACAACTTCTCTATGAAATAATCACAACTGATGACCAAGAACTTGGTGACCACTAAATTGGAATTACGTATGTGTGAGCATAGTGTTTAACAAAAGAATTAATGAGCTAAAAACAAGAACATGATATCCTCCCCCAGCGTTTTCATTTTATAATCGAGTGTCTAACCGTGTTACTCATAGCACAAGTACACAGCAGGATTACAGAACATGCGACTGTTTGATCATAACTCTCTTATATAGCATAGTGTCATAGTAATGATCTACATTAAATAAAATATTTAAGGGCATTATTAATTTGTATAAAAGATAATTAGGACTAAAGTATAAAATTGTGTTTCTTTCATACTCAACAATAGGTTTTTGGTTAGAGAAATTACAATATCAGTATGCTTATCATTTCTTGCAGTTTTCGAACAAATTTTATTCGTATCCGAATTTCGAAACTTCATAAATCCCTAAACATATTAATCCTGCCTGCACAACATGAAGTATTAAAGTGCATATCACTTGAGCACAATTCAATAGCTGATTAGATTTATTAACCTCTTTCAATTTTCACAATATGTATCCCCTTTGTTTTATAATCAACAATCCACAATTAGGTTAAACTCAGAGGTATTAATTAATAGTTATATAAACTACATAAGACACAAATAAAACACATTATTTTCACAAAGGTACGCAAATATCTTAATACAATCACATCTAAATAAGCATTGAATGGATACAGTTTATAAATTTTAATATTAGACTCAGGTACATTATACTGTAAACGGATCTTTAGTTCAATTCATGCATACATAACATATACATGCCAATAATATACATACAGAAATAGCAAACTGTATACAGATAAAGTAACAATAGATGAGTTTATTATACCTCGATACGAAGAATTCGGAAGAAGTGCGGACTTAATCAGAGAAGAAAAAATGATCGCCGGCGCCGGTAAATGAACGCGATGATCTCCGGCAACGGAGAATGAAAATGTTTAGGGTCAGAATTGTGTTATGACCAATTGGGTTAATATGACCACTTATACGGGCTTTTAAATATAAGCCCATTAAACCGGTTATTGAGTTTAGAGTTGAGCCCGATAACAAATAGAACATAAATATGGGCCCAAACTGTGTTTTGAATCGACTAATCAGAGAGTTCGTACGAAATTGATATCACTTGGTACATAAAACAAGATATCATTTGCGTCGTAAGTTAATTATGAACAACTTTAGAGAGAAAAATATATTGATGATTAATAAATATAAATTGAATAAACTTATATCAATCATATCAATTTTGTATGATGATTCACTGCTTGTTTGTGATTTGACAATGTTGGTAATTTTTATGGGATCAATTATTGAATTATTTTATTATTTTACGTAACTATTATTTAAAACATGAATAAAATAAATATAGAGGTATTAAGAATATCAAATGGGTACACTACAATAAATAGTAACAAAAAATTTGTATATGAGAAACTGTATCATGTGCTACTTACATTCATGTTACAATACACGCCACAGATGTTGCAATACAAGTAGCATTAGGTACATAGATGTAAACAAAATATCGAAAGTGTATTAAGCATATAATCACATGTCTTATTTAGCTAATACATATACACATGTTTTTGACTGCAAGCAATTAGTTCTTATTTCCTGTATGCAAAGCGTTCTGTATAGTGGCAGTGTTGTCGCCGAATGCCTTGCTACGACTGACAAACTCATTGTATTGACTTGCTGTGTAACGAGACGGTTCCAATTCGTTTACCAAAGTTTTTGCTGGTTCAATTATGCAATCGGGAGTCGGATTCACAAGGGTTGCAATGCTTCTTCTAGTTTCATTTGTACTGGTCACCACTCGGTGTTTATTACTTTTTAACTTCCCATTGCTGATAATCTGTACCATTATATCGTTAAAGTTAAAAGTGTATCATAAACCATACAGATAATGCATTATGCAATATGCATCCATACTTATATTTTATATAGGCCATTTAATCATATAAATTGTAGGCAAGACAAGCGAATCAAAATGGATTTGGGTATAAACGGGTCAGGTTTGACTTATGAAATTATCTTACCTCCAGTTGGTTACCTATGTTTACAACAAAGGAATTAGGAATTGCACTAACATTGATCCATTGACCATCCTTCATAAACTGTAGGCCGGTTGAGTTGTCTTGATATAAAACGGTTATAAGGCTGGGATCTTGGTGTGGTAATAATCCCAAGGTTAGACTTGGGTCCGGGCACCGTGGGTAGAAGTTTGCAACCAACAATTGAACTTCACTCATACCTTTGAAGTACCCAAGCTCTAGTCCTAGTCCTTCACAAATCATCTCTAAAAGTTTGGAGCTTAATTTATCTATTTCTTGTAAATACGCTGCAATCGTCTCCCTGTATGCGATTTTCACTTAGGACTAAACAATCAAACTAATGTCTTTATTACTATCAACACCTTTGATAAAGCTGAATGGTTAAACGTTGAATGATTCATAATCTGAATGATTCAAAGGTTTTGAATGCATCCTATTGGATAATCATTTTGAATGAACAGCGTGCAAATGATGTAAAATTACCATACTAATCTTTTGTTAAAATATATATATATATATATATATATATATATATATATATATATATATATATATATATATATATATATATATATATATATATATATAGTTGTTTAGTAAGTTTTTTTGATATATTATATAGAAGATATTACTTAAAATTTGGTGTTTTAAGGTTAAGAAAGTATTTCAACTATGAATGGTTCAAATACTCAATGCTTCATCATTCAACACCATATATTATTTAGTGGTCAGAAACTTTAAGGTCAGAAACAAACGTGCTGAATGCTGAATAATTCAGCATTCAACGTTAAACCATTCAATTAAAAGATAATGAAACGCAGTCTTACTTATATCTGATTGGTTTATCAGGCCATAGCCGAATGCATTCTCTTAAATGATGACATGGATGCTTGAGATTTTCCCTCCATAAATGCACGCCATCTTTCGCATAATCAGTGCTGTTTGCATAAACATACCCTTTTTTATGTGCGTTGATTCCACTTTTATCTTTGGCTGGCATGTCAAAAAATTCCTTAACAACACTTGCTGCATCGATCACTGTCGTTTTTGGTATCCCATGATTGATCACCTATTTCACGAATTGTCAGAAAATAATAAAAAAAAATGCTTATAAATTATAGTATCACTAGAAAATTTGAAACCCAAACTAAAATTATAGAAAAGTATGGATTTTTATGTGTGAAAGTACCTGAAAGAAACCAAACTCTTGGGAAGCTGTTATGATAGCTTCAACTGGCTGAATATGTCCATTTGTTGCTTTTGAAAGATCAATAACAGGAATAGAATTACAAACCGGAAGATCAAGATTATGGGGTCGATCTTTCTTTGGAAATATGTAAGCATCAGGTACATTTTCAACATCGAACCACATTGAATTTTCGTCCTGCTTCATCTCTAGATGCAGACTCACAAGAATGTATTTACATGCTCTAATCCCTAGGTAACAACTAACAAATTCTATAAACTGTACAGCTTGCCATACCCAAATTCCCACCTTGGAATATTAATTAAAAAAGTTGCAAATTAAGTTTCACCTAAAATAACCAGATAGGTAACGTCCAGTTGGGTGCTAATATAATTAGATATTGGATCATGTGAATACTTCCAAATAGATCTGATGCTGCAATTTGTAATAAACTAAACGCAACTAACATGAATATAATATTTTTGGCACTGGTTATATTAGTTAAAAAAACCCATTTTTTTTTTTTTTTATTAAGGAAGTGGTATAGAGTTCCTTTCACTGGTCAAATGTAATATAATGAGACAATCAGTTTACATTAACATATATGATTGCAGACCCACGTTTTTTTATTGAAAAAGACAACAATAACATAAATATACTATGATAAAGAAATAACCTACACCAATATACGCTGCAAAAAATTGTTATAAATGTTATAATAATAATAATAATATAGATATGGATAGTCAATTTTGGTGTATACATATAGTCAATTTTGGTACACAAAGTATGTATTTTTATATTGAGATTTTAGGCTATAAATACTCATGAATGCAAGCATTAAACTTGCACCATTTCTCACACTTACAAAGTGTTTCTTTCTTTCTCTCCATTATCATCTTTGTTCTTACACTTCATTATTAGTATTCTAAATCAAGAATCAAATCACTAAAGGTAGTTATAAGCCTACTGAATTATAACATCAAGAATCAAACCACTAAAGGTAGTTATAAGCCTACTGAATTATAACATCAAGAATCAAACCACTAAAGGTAGTTATAAGCCTACTGAATTATAACACGTTATCAGCACGATAATCTTAATACTAAATATGGTTGGCTCTGCCACCAAAATGATATATGGTCGGTTATACCACCAAAATGATATATGGTCGGTTATACCACCAAAATGATATATGGTCGGTTATACCACCAGAATGATATAGGTCGGTTATACCACCTGAAAAAATATATGGTCGACACTGTCGCCAAATTTTCATTTATGTTTACTAATATTTATATTTTTGTTATATAACATTTATTTATGATTGCTTACACATGGTCGACACTGTCACCTACTTATCATTTATGTTATATTAAATTTATGTTTAATGTTTATATACTTATGAATATAAATTGACTCTAATTTATCATGATGTTTGTTTTAATTTTTGATAATAGAAAATGTCGAATCTGGAAAAGCTTAAATTTACTCCTTTAGAATCAACTGGAAACAACTACATGCCATGGGTTATAAAAGTAAAAATGCATCTTAAATCAATGGGCATTCTTGAAACCATAAATGAAAACAACACTTGTTCTGAAAAAGAACAAGCTACGGCATGTTGCTTTATTCATCAACATATTGATGAATGCTTACAAAATAATTATGTGACTGTAGAAGATCCCCATGTTTTATGGGAAGGTCTCAAAAGCAGATTCAATAATCAAAGAGAAATTTTACTTCCAGCTGCAATGGAACAATGGAGAACATTAAGGTTCCAAGACTTTAAGAAAGTAAATGAATACAGCTCAGCTCTGTATAATACATGTTCACAACTTAAATTCTGTGGACATGAAATTAGTGATGCAGACATGATGGAGAAAACTTTCTCCACAATGAATGCTGCAAACATCACAGTGCAAAGAAATTTGAGAATGCTAAAGTTCAAAACATATCCTGAACTTAATTCATATCTCTTAGTTGCAGAGCAAAATGATGAGCTATTAATGAAAAATCAGCAATCCCGTCCTACTGGTACACTTGCAATCCCTGAAGCAAATACTGCAAATAATTATAAACAGGGACAAGGACGCGGGCAAGGTCGTGGTTATAATAACCATCACCATCATCATGCCAAAAGCCATAACTATGGTAGAAACCATCCTTATGGTAATGGTAATGGGCGTGGACGTGGTCGTGGTCGTGGCCGTGGTGGTCAAAGAAATAGTAATCCACGAAAATATAAATATCAACCACAAAACAAGCCCATTAAACAAGATGTTGAAGAAAATTCTTCTAAAAATTCTGAAGAATCTTGCTACAGATGTGGTAGAATGGGCCACTGGGCTAATACTTGCCGAACATCTAAACATCTTGTTAAGATGTATCAGGATTCGCTGAAAGGTAAAGAAAAGGAAGTAAATTTTGTGGATAATATTGATCCAACAGTCACTGAGAAACCATCTGATTTATATGAAGATTTCTTGAATGTTTAAGTTGTGTGTCTTTTGAAAAATAAACGATTTAATATCGTCTGTCTTTGTCATTATGTTTGCTAAATGTTTCAGTACTATCTATTTGCGTTTAAAATATTGTGTAATATTAATGTACTCACTATTTATTTCTTATATATGAAGTTCAATATGAATTTTGCTGGAATACAACATCAATCAAGTGGTGGAGATCTCTGTATAGCAGACAGTGGAACTACACACACTATACTTAAATCCGAGAAATATTTTATTGATCTAAAACCAACGGAAGGAACTATACATACAATATCAGGACCTGCTAACTTGATAAAAGGGATAGGAAAGGCAAATTTCATACTACCAAATGGTACAAAATTTTTAATAAATGATGCCTTATTTTCTCCCAAATCAAGCAGAAATTTATTGAGTTTCTCCGACATATACCTTAACGGGTATGATTATCAGTCAGTGACAACAGAAAATGAGAAATATTTAAGTATCACTGACAAGAGTCATGTGGTTGAAAAACTGCCAAGACTTAGTTCTGGATTACATTATACACATATAAATGTACCAGAAATACATATGGTAGTTAACGAAAAATATATTGATCCTGGTGTATTCAGTTTATGGCATAACAGATTAGGCCATCCAGGATCAACAATGATGAAAAGGATTATTGAATGTACTCATGGACATCCACTAAAGGATAGAAAAATCCATCATGATACAATGGTTCCATGTACATCTTGCTCTCTTGGAAAATTGATAACTAGACCCTCACCACTTAAGGTTGAGAAAGAATCACCAATGTTTCTTGAAAGAATTCAAGGTGATATATGTGGACCAATTCATCCACCATGTGGACCATTTATATATTTCATGGTTCTAATAGACGCATCTAGCAGATGGTCTCATGTTTGTCTGTTATCAAGCCGTAATGTGGCATTTGCAAAATTTCTTGCCCAAATTATTAAATTGAGAGCTCATTTTCCTGATTACACCATTAAAAGGGTGAGACTTGATAATGCTGGTGAATTTACATCTCAAGCATTTAATGACTATTGCATGTCTATAGGAATTGTTGTTGAACATTCTGTTGCTCATGTGCATACACAAAATGATTTAGCCGAGTCATTGATTAAACGTTTACAGTTAATCGCTAGACCATTGATAATGAGAACAAAACTCCCTGTATCTATATGGGGTCATGCAATTTTACATGCTGCTGCATTGATTCGCATCAGACCAAGTGCAAGTCATAAATATTCCCCCCTACAACTTGCTTTTGGTCAAGAGCCAAATATTTCCCATCTTAGAACATTTGGTTGTGCAGTGTATGTTCCAATTGCGACACCACAACGTACAAAAATGGGTCCTCAAAGGAGGTTGGGAATATATGTTGGATATGAAACATCTTCAATATTAAGGTATATTGAACCTATGACAGGTGACGTTTTTACAGCACGTTTTGCTGATTGTCATTTTAATGAAACATTGTTCCCTAGATTAGGGGGAGAAATGAAAAATAAAGAAAATGATGTTTCATGGTGTGAACCTCAATTAAAGTATCTTGATCCTCGCACAAAAGAATGCGAGACAGAAGTTCAAAAGATAATGCATATACAAGAACTTGCAAATCAATTGCCTGATGCATTTACAGATACAAAAACGGTGACAAAATCATATATACCAGCAGTAAATACTCCAGCTCGAATTGAAATTCCAAAAGCTGGCAATAACGTCACTCATGAATCTTTGCCACGTCAGAAACGTGGAAGACCAATTGGTTCAAAGGATAAAAATCCTCGAAAAAGAAAATCAGCTGATAATGAAGTAAAAGAAAGTGTTCAAGAAGAACCACAAATCAGTACTCCTACTGCAGAGGAGATTGATGATGTCAATACAGAAATTGCAATCAATTATGCATATTCAAAAATATTATGGAACCGAAATGAAATGAAAAATCTTGATGAGAAATTTTCATTTAATGTTGCATATGACATCATGAATAATGATGATGATCCAGAACCAACATCTATGGTTGAATGTCAAAATAGACATGATTGGGCTCAATGGAAAGAAGCAATACGAGCTGAATTAGAATCACTCAATAAAAGAAAGGTTTTCGGATCCATCATTCTCACTCCTAAAGATGTGAAACCTGTAGGATACAGATGGATTTTTGTCCGAAAAAGAAATGAGAAAAATGAAGTTACAAGGTATAAAGCTAGACTTGTAGCTCAAGGTTTTTCTCAAAGACCAGGAATTGATTATGAAGAAACTTATTCCCCTGTTATGGATGCAATTACTTTTAGATACTTAATCAGCCTGGCAGTTTCTAAAAATTTAGAAATGCATCTCATGGATGTTGTGACTGCTTATCTATATGGATCACTTGATAGTGATATATATATGAAGATACCTGAAGGATTTAAGGTACCAGAAGCATCAAATGCAAAACCCAAAGAAATGTATTCGATTAAATTACAAAGATCTTTATATGGGTTAAAACAATCGGGACGTATGTGGTATAACCGATTAAGTGATTACTTGATAAGCAAAGGGTATACAAATAATCTTACTTGCCCTTGTGTTTTCATTAAGAAAACAACATCCGGATATGTGATCATAGCTGTTTATGTTGATGATCTTAACATCATAGGTACAAATAAAGAGATCCATGAAGCCATTCAACTTCTAAAGAAAGAATTTGAAATGAAAGATCTAGGAAAAACCAAGTATTGCCTTGGTTTACAAATTGAGCATATGCCTAATGGTTTACTTGTACATCAAACAACATATACTGAAAAGATTTTGAAACGTTTCAATATGGACAAGGCAAAACCATTAAGTACTCCTATGGTTGTTAGATCACTCAATGTTGAAGCTGATCCATTTCGTCCATGTGAAGATCAAGAAGACATTCTTGGACCAGAAGTACCATATCTTAGTGCAATTGGAGCTCTTATGTATCTTACAAATTGTACAAGACCTGACATTTCTTTTGCAGTTAATTTGTTGGCAAGGTTCAGCTCTGCTCCTACCAAAAGACACTGGAATGGGATCAAACACATATTTCGATACCTTCGAGGAACTACTGATTTAGGATTATTTTATTCTAACGAATCAAAACAAGATTTGGTTGGTTATGCAGATGCAGGTTATTTATCTGATCCACATAAAGCTAAATCTCAAACTGGATATGTATTCCTAAATGGAGGTACTGCAATATCATGGCGTTCTCAAAAACAAACACTTGTTGCTACATCGTCAAATCATGCCGAAGTGATTGCATTACATGAAGCTACTCGGGAATGTTTTTGGTTGAGATCAATGACACAAATCATTACTGATTCTTGTGGACTAGAACGCGATAAAAGTCCAACAATTATCTATGAAGATAATGCAGCTTGCATAGCACAGATGAAAGAAGGGTATATCAAAAGTGACCGAACCAAACACATACCTCCTAGATTCTTCTCATACACTCAAAATCTCATTAAGGACAACGAGATTGAAATGAGATATGTTCAATCCAGCAAAAACTCTGCTGATCTTTTCACGAAAGCACTTCCAACTGCTATTTTCAGAACACACGTTCATAACATTGGCATGAGACATGTTCAAAAGATGTAATAGCTGAAGCGATGTCTACTTGAGGGGAAGTCAACTCCATGCTGCACTCTTTTTCCCTTAGCTAAAGTTTTTTCCCACTGGGTTTTCTTTAGCAAGGTTTTTAACGAGGCAGTAATTTATAGTTGATCTTCAACAAAATAAAATTGCTATCCAAGGGGGAGTGTTATAATAATAATAATAATATAGATATGGATAGTCAATTTTGGTGTATACATATAGTCAATTTTGGTACACAAAGTATGTATTTTTATATTGAGATTTTAGGCTATAAATACTCATGAATGCAAGCATTAAACTTGCACCATTTCTCACACTTACAAAGTGTTTCTTTCTTTCTCTCCATTATCATCTTTGTTCTTACACTTCATTATTAGTATTCTAAATCAAGAATCAAATCACTAAAGGTAGTTATAAGCCTACTGAATTATAACATCAAGAATCAAACCACTAAAGGTAGTTATAAGCCTACTGAATTATAACATCAAGAATCAAACCACTAAAGGTAGTTATAAGCCTACTGAATTATAACAATAAATGAATTTTTGAGGGAATAAGCTCATAAGCTTAGATTTCTATTAGATTAGTCTAATACTCCATATAACTATATAAATTGTGAAGTTGTTTCAATATATCTAAACATATATATTCCAATCATCACATGATGACTTAGGGTTTCCTTCTTATCAAGATATATGAGGTTCAAACATCACTAGTTGTGCACATGACAGGGAAAACGGTGTGAATTAGTTACGAGTAATCTCTGATTAAGTCACATACATCCTAGTGTGAACAAAATAGTGAATGCATTATTAATAACACACTACAATCAAGAGATCGAATGAATACTGCACTCACAAACTTAATTGGTCAAACGCCAAAAAAAAAAAAAAAACACAAAGACTTGATCTCACCATACAGAAAAACTCTAATAGGTAAAGAATCAGAACACTCGAGAACAAAGTATCAAGATGATACTACCGTACCGACAACACTCTAAGTGTTTGGTAAAGTAGCCGGAATTTAAAGGTTAAAATGACATATTTTAACAAAAAGGATTCTGAATTTAATGAAAAAGGATTTTAAGCATTAAGAATCGTTTCACTTGTATGTGACTATGTGAGTCTCCGGCTCTTGAATCCGAATTTTTATCATGGTTATTCATGTTGAGTTGCGGAGAATTTGAACAAGGAAAAGGAAAGTGCGCAGGGACCCTCGCCAAACGCAAGGGTTGTTAAAATACAATGCAAATTTAGAATAATATGGAATTAGTAAATGTATATGGATAAAATATCTAGATATTAATATGTATATGAAAAATATCTAGATATTAAAATGTAAAGAAAAATCTAGATATTTATATGTGTAAGAAATATCTAGATATTTATATGTATAGAAATATCTAGATATTTATATATCCATGGAAATATCTTGTTTCTAGAAACTTCCATGGAGTAGTATAAATATAGGTGGTGGGTTCATTTGTGTAAAGTGTGAGAGTGAAATAAGAAGTGAGTTGTGAAAAAGAGAAGAAGAGTGTGAGTTAGCGAAAGTAGAGAAGAGAAAGCTTGTAAGTAATATTGTAATTGTAATTTAATATAAGTGTTTTTATTAAGTTTCCCGATCAAGTCTTAGTTTGTGTTTAAGTTCTTAGTGCACTTTTGTTGTTTTTATTATATGGTCGGCTCTGCCGCCTAAGTAATACATGGTCGGTTATACCGCCTAAAGATATATGGTCGACACTGTCGCCTAAGTACATTGTGCACTAAGGATTTATAAAATTAAAGGCTAACCAACGTCAAAGTGTTGGTGTAGTGAGTCTAGTATAGTCTAGGTCCTCTATAGTGGGTGTGTTGGGCTCGTTGAAGCTTCCAACAATTGGTATCAGAGCGGGTCGCTCGGGACCATTGCTAGTGGAGGTACTCATCGGTAAACGTTGGACGTTTACATCGACTTGTTTTCACCAAGGCCCTAAGGGAGATTCTGTCGGAGCACAGTTAGGAACTGTGAAAGCTCATCTGTCTGGGACCAAGCTTATTAGACGTTGGACGTCATGATGGCAGATCTTGCAAGTACGAGCAGTGGAATCAAGAGTCTCAATAACCACAACTATGGTTATTGGCGGACTTGCATAGAATCCTACCTACAAGGACATGGTTTATGGGAAATAGTTGTTGGCAGTGACACAACGCCTCCACCGAAAGAAAATGCTGAAGCTTTGAGAAAATGGAACATCAAGGCCGGGAAGGCTTTATTTATATTGAAGACTACAATCGAGGAGGATCTATTGGAGCACATCCGTGATGAGAAAACACCAAAGGCAGCTTGGGAAACTTTTGAAAAATTATTTTCAAAGAAGAATGAAGCACGCCTTCTAGCTCTTGGAAAATGAGCTCGCGGGTATCTCACAAGGAAGTCTGTCTATTTCTCAGTATTTCACCAAGGTAAAATCTATCTGCCGTGAGATATCTCAACTTGCTCCTGAAGAGAAAGTGAGTGAAGCAAGGATGAAGAGAATTATCATCCACGGCCTAAGATCCGAATATAATGGATTTATAGCCGCTGTGAGAGGATGGCCTACTCAACCATCATTAATAGAGCTGGAGAATTTATTGGCTAACCAAGAGGCATTAGCCAAGCAGATGAATGAAGTGAGCATAAAAGGTGAAGAAGAAGCACTCTTCACCAATAAGAAGAAAACTATGTCTCGAAGACAAGAAGTGACGAAAGAAAGACATACATATGGAGGCAAAAGTCATCTAAAACCAAAAAGCAATGCTTCAGGGGGAGCTCAACAAGGAAGAAGAGATCATCGCCAACAATACGGGAAAAATGATAAGAGAAAGAATGGTGAATGCTTCAATTGTGGCAAGAAGGGTCATTTTGCTCGAGATTGTAGATTCCCCAGAAGGCGAACTTTCGAAGGAAATGTGGCCGCCGCAAGAGATGAGAAGAAAGAGGTCACATTTGAAGCATCCATTAATGAGGAAACATGGGATGCAGAAGCTGGACTCTCTGTTGAAGCTGACATAGATGATCAAGCTCTTACAACAACCTTAAAGTCAAAAATAAACTACAAATATGATTGGATCATCGATTCTGGGTGCTCAAATCATATGACCAATGATGAGACAAAGCTGCAAGAAATGGAGGATTACAAAGGAAAAAGAGTCGTGTTGACAGCCAACAATTCAAGGTTGTCTATTTCTCACATTGGAAAGACAATAATTCTAAGTGAAGGTGACTCTCATAAGCTCCACCTCGAGAAGGTGTATCTTGTCCCTGGCCTAAAGAAGAATTTACTGTCAGTACCACAATTGACAGCATAAGGGAATTATGTGCTCTTTGGACCAGAAGATGTGTCCGTATTCAAGAGAGTGAAGGTGGTTGGCAATCCAATTATGCAAGGAAAAAGAATAGAGTCGGTCTATGTACTATCTGCTGAAACAGCATATGTGGATAAGACTCGAAAGAATGAGACGGCTGATATGTGGCATGAACGTCTTGGGCATGTGGGATACAATAAGTTAAAGGAGATGATGGTGAAACGCATAGTAAATGGGCTTCCTCAAATTGATATTCGAACAGATACAAGATGTGCTGGATGTCAATTTGGCAAAGCTCACCAATTGTCATTCAAGGAGTCAGTGCATCAGTCCAAGACACCACTAGAACTCATACACTCAGATGTCTTCGGCCCAGTGAAACAAACATCACTTGGAGGAATGAAGTATATGGTGACATTCATTGATGACTTCTCAAGGTATGTGTGGGTTTACTTCATGAAGGAGAAGTCGGAGACTTTTCTGAAGTTTAAAGAGTTCAAGAACAAGGTAGAAAGTGAGCTCAATACTAAGATTCGATGCTTACGCACAGATAATGGAGGAGAATATTTATCAACCAAGTTCAATATCTATCTTGAGAAGCACAAGATCAGAAGGCAATTAACTTGCCCTAATACTCCACAACAGAATGGAGTGGCAGAACGTAAGAATCGTCATCTTGCTGAAACTTGTCAAAGTATGCTTCATGGTAAGAATGTACCAGGAAAATTTTGGGCCGAATGTATGAGGATGGCTTCATACGTGATTAACAAACTCCCACAAACAAAGTTGGGATATATTTCACCATATGAAAGATTATGGAAGATCAAGCCAACCGTCAACCATCTCCAGGTTTTTGGATGTGTATGCTACGTCTTCGTACCAGATCATCTACGAAGCAAATTTGATAAGAAGGCAATTCGATGAATTTTTGTGGGTTATGATGAATCAAGAAAAGGATGGAGATGTTGTAATCCAAATACTGGAAAGTGTCATACTTCAAGAAATGTGGTATTTGATGAAGCTTCTTCATGGTGGTCACCTCAAAAGATAGAGCTTCCAGAATCTCATGGATTAGAAGAAGTTCCAGAAGAGAAAGAAGAACATAAAGAGCACATATCGGATCCAATTAAAGAAGGAGAAGGGTCGTACTCTAAGGAAACGAGTCCATGGAAAACTGGGGTACATCAATCTACATCCAAAGATGTTCATCCAAGCCAAATGGATGCCGAGGAGCATGTGCAAGAATTAAGGAGATCAACAAGGTCGAGACAACCTAATCCAAGGTATGTCAATGCTGCTCATATGGATGAATCAATACCTATTGAGCCTTCTACTTATGAAGAAGCAGCGCAAAGTCGAGAATGGCAGAAAGCGATGGAAGAAGAAATTAATGCACTAAAAGAAAACCAGACATGGAGTTTAGTTCCAAAGCCAAAAGATGTAAAACCAATATCTTGTAAATGGGTTTACAAGGTGAAGACTCGATCAGATGGCTCCATTGAAAGGTATAAAGCTCGACTTGTTGCTCGAGGTTTTTCTCAACGATATGGGCTGGATTATGAAGAAACGTTTAGTCCAGTGGCGAAGATCACAACAATTCGAGCTCTACTAGCTTTAGCCGCCAGCAAATCTTGGAAGATGTGGCAGATGGATGTCAAGAACGTTTTCTTACATGGAGAACTTGACAAAGACATTTATATGGAGCAACCAAGAGGCTTTGAGAACAAGTCCCATCCTGATCATGTCTGCAAATTAAAGAAAGCACTATACGGCTTGAAGCAGGCTCCAAGAGCTTGGTACGGGAAGATTGGCGAGTTCTTAGTACAAAGTGGTTTCACAGTTGCTCCTTCAGATTCTAGTTTATTTGTGAAACAAGATCAAGGAAAACTAGTCATAGTGCTAGTATATGTGGATGACTTAATCATCACGGGAGATCACTATGAGGAGATCCAAAGGACAAGAGAGAATATGTCTATCAGATTTCATATGAAGAAGCTTGGAGAACTCAAACATTTTCTTGGACTCGAAATAGAGCAGAAAAGAGAAGAATTATTTCTGGGACAACAGAAATATGCGCGAGATCTTTTACAAAAGTACGGAATGCTTAATTGCAAACCTATCTCAACTCCGATGGATCCGAATACAAAACTACGAGCAGATGAAGGAAAAAGTCTTCAAGATGTTACCATGTATCGAAAGATGGTCGGAAGTCTTATTTATCTCACACTAAGTCGGCCAGACATATCTTATGCAGTTGGAGTGGTTAGTCGATACATGAACAATCCGAAGAAGCCTCACCTTGATATTGTACGACGCATCTTAAGGTATGTTAAAGGCACTATTAACTTTGGCATTTTGTACACGAAAACAAAAGAATGTCACGTGACTGGATATTGTGACGCTGATTACGCTGGAGACTATGATACACGACGATCAACAACTGGATACATGTTTAATCTTGAATCGGGAGTAATATCATGGTGTAGCAAGAGACAACCAACTGTATCCTTATCAAGCACCGAAGCAGAATATCGGTCGGCAGCATCAGCAACACAAGAAATTACTTGGTTGAAGCAGCTAATGGAAGATCTTCATCAATCAACAGATTATCAAGTAAAACTTTTCTGCGATAACTTATCAGCTATACGTCTAGCAGAAAATCCAGTCTTTCATGCAAGAACAAAACATATAGAAGTGCACTATCACTATGTTCGCGAGAAGGTCCTTGAAGGGGAGATCAAGATGATGCCAACAAAGACAGATGAACAGGTTGCAGATATATTCACCAAGAGCCTAAGTAAACCGAAGTTTACAAAATTCAGAGAAGCACTTGGAATGGTCTGCAAGACATCATTGGAAGAAAATTTACATTGAGGGGGAGTGTTAAAATACAATGCAAATTTAGAATAATATGGAATTAGTAAATGTATATGGATAAAATATCTAGATATTAATATGTATATGAAAAATATCTAGATATTAAAATGTAAAGAAAAATCTAGATATTTATATGTGTAAGAAATATCTAGATATTTATATGTATAGAAATATCTAGATATTTATATATCCATGGAAATATCTAGTTTCTAGAAACTTTCATGGAGTAGTATAAATATAGGTGGTGGGTTCATTTGTGTAAGGTGTGAGAGTGAAATAAGAAGTGAGTTGTGAAGAAGAGAAGAAGAGTGTGAGTTAGCGAAAGTAGAGAAGAGAAAGCTTGTAAGTAATATTGTAATTGTAATTTAATATAAGTGTTTTTGTTAAGTTTCCCGATCAAGTCTTAGTTTGTGTTTAAGTTCTTAGTGCACTTTTGTTGTTCTTATTATATGGTCGGCTCTGCCGCCTAAGTAATACATGGTCGGTTATACCGCCTAAAGATATATGGTCGACATTGTCGCCTAAGTACATTGTGCACTAAGGATTTATAAAATTAAAGACTAACCAACGTCAAAGTGTTGGTGTAGTGAGTCTAGTATAGTCTAGGTCCTCTATAGTGGGTGTGTTGGGCTCGTTGAAGCTTCCAACAAGGGTATGTCATCAGACGTGATCTAGTTGGTCAAGATGCGAGAAATAGCTTCGAACATTTGAGGATTTCAGAAGTAGAGGATGTCGCCAAACGCGACTGAGGTCGCCACCTGACATGGTGCTTGGTCAACAAGTAGGTTTTGAATGTTTCCTTATTTGTTTACTTCTATATGATGCAACCCTAGGCTCCTGTAATTGTGTACACGAAAATTAATAAAATAAAATCTGGTATGCGAATGGGGACTAAACCCATGGAAATTTGATTTTACCATTTTCATGGCGTCTCAGTTTTAGTTATTTATTTATTTTTCATTTTTTTCCTACTTATTGGCCGGAGGTACATTCGGAAGCAATCTCTCTATCCGTCGAATACAGAGAGGGATGCCTTTCTCTACTTTTGAGAGTGTTTTTACTCTGAGTAGAAAAATGACTTGTTTTTATTCTCGGATAGGGGAAGGATTATCAACATCTCACCTCCCCATACACCACTTATGTGGTATTGGGTTTTGTTGTTGTTGTTGTTGTTGTTGTTGTTGTTGTTGTTGTTGTTGTTGTGTGCATGTGGACTAAACTCTTCTCCACGCCAATGGATTTGGGATATAACCACGTAAAATCCTTTTATCGTTTATCGTGTATCTATCATTTTGCTTTATTCGTTCGTTGTATGTGAATAATTCAATAACATGAGTCTTGTGTGAATTAAGTTTTTACTAACAAGTGTATCGTTAGTTTAGGTCTTCCGTTACGAATTCCTAACAATTCCCACTAAAAATAGAGAGATTTACTTGTGTTTCTCATAAGCAATTTTTAGATTTTTAAATTCCGAATTTCATAGCTTTTCGTTAATCTAATTTACGCTTTTATTACTTTGGAGTTGGAGAATGAATTCTTGGAACAATATTAGAGTGCATTTATTTGGTAATTCTACTTTAACTTCTATAAATAGTGAAATGACCCGTGGAACCACAGGTCTGTTTAAACGAAACAGTTTAATTATATGTTTTAGGTATTAAGCGAACGTAAATGCTAAAGTCATTTAGTTTAATAACTCGTGGAACCACAGATTCCGATTAAGAAACTCGTCAGCTAAACATTTCATCAAACACCTAAAGTGCATCATGTAAATAAGAGTAACAAACCTTTCTTTCAACCTTACTCATTATACAGATGTAAACTTATCTAAAGAAGAGTCTAAAGAAGAGTCAAGAATCAATTAGCAAAATTAAGTACAAACAACTTTTGAAAAAAAAATAGAACCATGAATATATTGAAAGATAATAAAAAATGAAAGTCACTATATGACCCAATTTTTTTTTTCAAATTTTACTTAAACGGAAGAGAAGAAGTACTTACATAAGAAGAGGGCACTCAAAAAAATCTTCAAAGAATCTGTAGAGAAACATAAAACGAACACACAAAAGCAATTTTGGAATGATCTTGGACTTTCACAAAACTTACACTAAGTGTAACAAAAAAAGATCAATTTTTGCCATTAAAATTAATCAAAAGACCATGCAAGATTCAAAATAAAATTATATTCAAGAACATGTTCTTATCAATAACTAAACCTGAGATCAAAGCAAAACAAACACTCAGAATCAGTCAAATAGAACCCCTAACTAAAACCATGTTAGTGACATACAGGAGGAGTAAACCAATTATATTGGCCACCTTTAAGTTTGCAGCGTTGACTTGACAAACTCAAACTCCACAAATGCTCTTTACCTTGAAACCCTAGCCATGTTGTTTAAATCAATTTACACCAGGCTGATTTAGATATTGCTAGCTATATTTGGAGCCAACTACATTTGGTATTAGGTTGTCAACTCATAAATCATCAAGATACACTTATCAATTGCAATAAGCATATATAAATGAACTACATTTATGTAAATAAAAAAACAGAACTGGAGTAATTTAAAAGGTGCACTATTATGAAACAAAACCATGGTACTAACCACAACCCCTTTGAAAATTCCATGTCCTATGCTTGAATACATCAACAGCTTGG
Organism: Rutidosis leptorrhynchoides; assembly: GCF_046630445.1. NCBI lineage: Eukaryota > Viridiplantae > Streptophyta > Magnoliopsida > Asterales > Asteraceae > Rutidosis > Rutidosis leptorrhynchoides. The sequence goes on from NC_092333.1 coordinate 560,069,917, forward strand.
AGTTATAGTCATTATTAGGTTGGACTATTTCACATTAAGATATATGTAGCAAACTTTTCATCATCGGTAAAATTAAACATTCAAATTCAACAATTAAAAAGTACCAGAAAATGTAAGCTTCTTTGATTTCCTTATCCAAGTCTCATATTCTGCTTAAATACCAAAATTCAACTTTGCCATTTTAACGAACACCTGATGTGCATCCAAAAAGATGCATATCTTTTGCATTGGAGAACAACATTATAACATTTCTAATACATAAAAAATGTAGCATACAGATGTAGGAAAGGAAGAAACCGGATGGGGATAAAAAAGATGCAACAATTTGAGTTGCATATACCTAACCGTATAAAACCGTGTAAGAAGATTACAAATCTAGAGACAAATCCTTGAGATAAAATTGAGAAATATGTAGAAAAAAAGTAAGAACAAACAAAAAAAATCAAATATATAATACCAAATCTAAACAAATCACATACACGACATTGAAGACGATGATGATTGTTGCGATGGAGAAGGTTACAGGCGGAGATAACGATGGTCGTTGCGAAACTAAAGATAGTTATCATCCCCAAATTTGAAACCCTAAATTTTAAATGTTGTTGTTTGGGTTATAAAATTGACAGCAACTGTAGATTGCAGCCGCGATGGTGGTGCCTGTAGATGATGGTGGAGATGGTGGCGGCTATAAATGGAAACGATGGTTTGTTGTGATGGTTTTGAAATCGTATTTAGAGGTTGATTGATTTTGGTTAGAGTTCAAGAGAAAGAGAGAGAACTTGGCAATCATTTATAATTAGAGTTACACTTTAGACAATATAAATACGGGTTAAGAGAAAGAATTGCTTTTTTTATAATTTTTTTTTATAATTTAATTTAATTAATGTTAATGACATTATCAAGATGGTTTAGATTTTTTTCTTTTTCTTTTTGATTTTTTTAGTGAAGGAAAAAGCTTATTTATAATGTCATCATTTTAGAATTTTGATAGAAACTATAGATGTCTTCTTTTATGTCCTTTATCAACTTATTTTTGTTTACTATTCATTTGGATCAATATCAACAATAGTTAAGATTAAAATCTTATGCTTTAAACGGAGTATATGATTATTGATTTTGTAGTATATGATTATTAATTTTGTTTAATTAAATAGACTCATTGTTTAATTGAGATTTTAAGATTAAATTGTACGCATAGATAATTGTTAGAGTTTTTTTCTATATCAATTGCTAGGCCGAAAACATAACTACCACAAAGGCACAAACATATGCACTTAGTTCTTGGAGATCTATAAAAGGGAGCCCGAAGAGGGAACAAAGCGATCGGCCGCTTAGGGCCTAGGATTTCGCCAGGCCTATTTTTTTTTTAAATATATACAGACATAATCGAAGATTTGAGAAGCAGTGGAACTAGGAAAACACAACTGGAGTAATACAAATCACAACAGGCCCGAAAACAACAATTAAAAGCCTTAGAAAAAACAAATCAAAGTCTACTAGCATTCTAGCAAGATCAAAAGGGCAATTTTTAAAGGACAAATGGCCCAAAAGGTAACATAAGTTATCAAATTTGACAATCAAGGTAACCCCCAATTCGCACAAGCCCGAAAAGGATTCCAATTTAATTTTTGCGCAAGAAAATGATTGCGTGTTCAAATTTTTTAAAATTGAGGTAATATTCAATGAACACAAAATCTAAAATCGCGAATTACTTCAAATTGAAACTTGGAACAGATTCTTAGTGCTTCGATTAGCATTCGTTGTGAAGCAACTTGATCCAAAACATCACGAAAAACAACGAATCGACAAACGACTTGTTCATCTCGATTCATTGTTTTTTGTGATGTTTTAGATCAAGTTGCTTCACAACAAATGTTAATCGAAGCACTAGGAATCTGTTCCAAGTTTCAATTTGAAGTAATTCGCGATTTTAGATTTTGTGTTCATTGGATATTACCTCAATTTTAAAATTTTTAAACACGCAATCATTTTCTTGCTCAAAAATTAAATTGAAATCATTTTCGGGCTTACACGATTTGGGGGTTACCTTGATTGTCAAATTTGGTAACTTATGTTACCTTTTTGGGTCATTTGCCTATTTTTAAATAGTTTATATTATTTGTTAGGGCTAAGAGTCTGTTTTCACCTCGTTTTAAGCCCTTAAATTCTTGCGACCGACCATGGATCTATACATCATGATTGCATATCACAAATACTTACCGTTTTAGCGACGTGTACTCCTCAATAATGATAAACGATATCATATATCGAGTTTTAGAAATGTTAAGCTAGTTTATATTCGTATCGAATACCCAAGTTAACTCAACTCTACTAAGATAGTGAAGATACAGTTGAGCAAAATACATGATACATTTGCTCCTTGCAAACGTAGATTTCAATAGGAGTAAATGGTCACATTTTATATTTGAAAATTTCTAATGACAGTCCTAAGGATTGCCTTTAACACATTTAGACACGTATTAAACAATTGTACAATGAATATAACTATCTACTTTCTGGTAAAAAAAACTACCTCCATGTATCACTTATTTATGCACATATTTATTTCTTAATGAGTTGTCATTAGAAAAGTTCTATTTATGTGGATATATAAAGTTTGTTGTAAATATTGTCAAACGACAATTGTGTACGCCATATTTGAACTGATTTTGAATTTGAATTTGAATTTGAATTTGAATAAAAAAAGAATGGTGACGATTCAGGATTTTGTTTGGAGTTTGATGATATACATGTCTAGCTATGCGATGTCAAAAATAGACACCAATAGGTGAAAGGCAAATATTAAATATAAAGACTTTTTTTTAATATGGCAATTTTGGCATCGAATCCTCTCATTTGTCACTCACACACTCGTTAGTAAGAAACTCCCCGCATCCATCGCATAAAGCGTATCCGGAATGTTTTAGATTAACTGTTTGGCCCGCACAAAAGTGAAGTATACCAGAGGCACAACCTAGGAGAAAACTCCTCCGAGGATTTGAACATGCACCTATTTTTTCAAGGATACGGGCCCAATTTCAACTGAGACTTTTTACCACTTAACCAACAGTTCGGTGGTAATATAATGACTTTTTTATGCTAGTGCTCCCTCATTTATACATCATTTCGAATGGCATGTCCATGTCTTTGTTTTTTAGCTTCGGGATCCGTTGTTGCCTTGGTGGTCCTTGTGGCAATGAAAGAAAGGGATGTGGCATGCGAAATGAATTGAGCCCATCGAAGCGGGCTGGCCGGTTACTTGTTATAAATATATACAAAAGTAATACAACAACAACAACAAAACTCAATACCACATAGGTGGTGTTGGATGGTGGATTAATATCCACATGTTTTGTTGGCTCAAATTACATTCAACAAAGGCATGCATAGAAGTCTAAATTAGCCTACAATATTGGTTGAAATATGCATTCAGTACATGGTAATTGTACAAAGGAGACCTGCAAAGTCTAGTGTTCATACAATCTTCACCAACCTGTAACATCCCGTTTTTCATCATAACATGTCCAAGGTACGTGATGAACTTTAGAATGTTCATACTTAGTTGTATAATAGTATAAATATGATTGTACGATGAGTGCATGAAGTGTACCAACCGTGTACGTGTTTCGTGTTCGAATGTCGATGAAAACTGGACGTTGTTTGAGTTACAAGGTGTGTACGTACCTTTTCGATCCCAAATAAAGTTTGAGTTGATATTTAAAAACCTTACCATTAGAAAGGAAATCTTATTACATTTTCAACGATATTTGATTCATCGAAAACGGAGTTACGGTCAAAAAGTTATGTCCAAAACAAGTTTGCTGAAGTTCAGATGAAACAGGCAATTGTCACGGCGCGACCAGAATGGCCACGGCGCGACAAATGCCTATTTTGAGGGTCAGAAAGCTTAAAAAAGTGATCTAAAATCAACCTTTGGGCCACGGCGCGACAAATTTGCTCCGCGGCGCGACAATAGGCACGATCTGGTACTTTTCAGCCTTTTAATGAGTTAAATGAGGGGCAAAGTTGGTATTTCACATATGGACGGGTCTTTAGCCATAAAACTGATCCCAATCTTATCCAAACCTCATTTCCTTCTCATTTCTTCCCTCCCACTCACACCCCAAACCCTAGAGAGAGAGAGTAAAGGGTTTAGAGAGAGAAAGCTCGAATCGGGGATGAAGAAGAGTGATTCGGGTCAGGTCTCAAGAGTTAAAGTTGTTCTCCTCGTTCACGGCTACGTTGTGATAGTGATGGTAAGTTCTAACTCCGAAATTCATCTTTATGATTTGATATTCAAGTTAGGGTTTTTAGCTTTTTAGTTGTAAAACCCATTTAGATGATGCAGTGGGTTTATGGAAGCTAGTTATTTTTGATACATGGCGGGTTTTGGGTTGATAGATGTTTTGGCCATGATTAGGCTTTGGTTTTGGGTGTAATCACTTAGTTTAGTGATTTTGGAAGTGTTGGAACCCTTTTAGGTGTATTTGAGTTGACTAATTTTGAAATGGGTCAAAATTAGGGTTTATGTGTCAAAATGGGTTTTGAGTCAAGTTTTGGTGAATTAAGTATGTAAATACTCCTTTTAGGTGTTATTTGGTGTTTTGGTAATATAATCACTAGTCGTTAGTGATTTTGGGCGTTTTTGAGACTTAGGTCAAAATGGGTCGACTTTGATTGGGTCGAATTTGATAATGACACTAAATTGGATTAAATGGATGTTAAACACGTTTGTTAAGTGTTAAATGGCATTTTTGAATGAAAGTAAACGTGAGAAATGATTTCGGGTTAAAATTGGTATTTTAACCATAAAGTCAAACTTGGTCAACCATGAAACGGGTTTTTGTGTAATATACGAGATAGTATGCTTTTAAAGGCTAAAGTTGTTGTATTTTGGTATTTCAGAAACGCGGGAACTAGTCTCGTTAGTTTGGACCTTCGGGTGTCATTAAATGTATAAAAGGTGTACCTTGCACTTTAGTTGTCTAAATGGGCGGATTGTGGAGGTAGGTATAAACCCTTGGTTAAGGGCGTTTGCGTCAAATTCTCTTGAAGGGAATGTGTGTTGATTATGTGAAAACCTATATGTATATTATAGGTAAAAGCTTGCTCGATTGCGTTTGGTGGCGACTTTACATACATGACTTGTGCATGCATCTCGAGGTGAGTGGAATGATTATATGCATATGTATGTAATGTATTTATTTGTATGCTATGGTATGAACTAAAGAGCCGGTAGTGCCATAGTATGTGCGAGCGTGCTATGATGTGAACCAAAGAGCCGGTAGCGTCATAGTACGTGTGTTATAGTGTGAACCAAAGAGCCGGTAGCGCTATAGCACGATTTGTTAGGGTGTGAACCAAAGAGCCGGTAGCACCCTGGCGTTGTTAGAGTGTGAATCAAAGAGCCGGTAGCACTCTAGCGTGAGTATGACTCGAGTTGTGATGTGAACCAAAGAGCCGGTAGCATCATGACAAATGCGTGTGGTGTGAACCAAAGAGCCGGTAGCACCATGACGCGAGAATGGTTAACCATGGTTGTGTGAATTTTGTATTAGTATATATAACATTGAACTATATGCTATTGGTGTTGCTAGCTTATTGTGAATTGCGGATATTGGTTTATGCATGATGTTTGCATAGTTGTTGAATTGCTAGCTTGTATGCGGTATTGTGTAAGTGATTGCAAGTAAGTAGATTATATATGTATACGTATAATTATTGCATTCACTAAGCTTTATGCTTACCCCTCTCGTTGTTTACCTTTTTACAGGTATTGTGATTATGAAGCTAGCTAGTTGTAGACTAGATGCTTAGGTGCGCTTGGGCTCGATGGGGTAGCTTTTGGATATTTGGACGCGGATGGGAGATTTGGTAGTCCCCGGGATTATGCTCTTGGTATTGGGTTGGGTTATTGAGTCTTAACCCGTATTTCTCGTGATCGGGTCATTATTACAAATGATTTTGCAAAGTGTAATTTGTGAGCCAAGGGTCATGATAGATTGTTAAACGTATCATTACGATGTTATGTTTCGATTAAAATAGAGTTGAAAATGTATTGTATTAATGGGACCTAACTAATAAAAAAAATGTACTCCGTTTTTGGTTAAACGGATTGGGGTTGTTTCAAGTGGTATCAGAGCATAGTCTAAGGGAATTAGGTGACCTTGGAATAGGTGCCTAGTCTTAGACTTATTGACGGTTGTGCGTTATTTGCGGGACTTGTAGGAATACGGGTCGGTTTGCGATTTGTTAGTGCCTTAGAGTAGGTGACTAACTAGGACTTGTGATTGTCCAAAGCGTGATTATGTGGGGCCTTATTTTGTGTGTAAATTAGTGCCTTAGATTGCTAGTGCCTAATGTAAGTAGGCGAACTTGGACGTTGTTTTAGTGATAGTCACCTAGGTTGTAGGTTGACTTGTTGTTGCGGTGTACTTGTGTATATTTATTATTATATTGTATATAGGTGTATATATACCGGTATCTATTGGTGCGGTGTCCTATAGACGAATCTATTGGAGAGATTCGAATGTTTGGCGGTTTGAGTGATCAAGTTCGCGGTAAGGACTTTGGTCATTCGGGTACTAGGAATTATCGCGTCTTATTTTGTGTGAATGTTGCGTCAGTCGGGGTAAAGTACTTTGTGTGACCATGTGAAAATGGTAAGGTACGCATTTGTAATAGTGACCGATCACCATTATTACAAACGTGTATCTTGACACCAAGCATGACATGACGAGTACCGAGCGGAGGAAACTTGGCATGGTTGGGGTAGAATCGGGACGAGTTAGGAATCTTTTATTGGTTCTTGGGATATAGTAGTCTCGAGTGATGTACTTATTGTCACATCGGGTTCTCTGTGAGTCAGGAAGTATTACGGTGGATTCGGTTAGTTAAGTGAGTGAGCCAACTCACGAGTTTGGTGCATTCTTAGTCACCCTAAGTAGTGGGTGCACTATTGAGATTGTTATTGGTTTTAGTTACCCATCATAACTAGGATGACCGATTTATTGTATGCGTGTGTGTGCGTTGAGGACTTAAATTTCGTAATGGAATGCGACAAGTCTAATGATTGTAGTTTTGAGTTACACTCGATAGAGTGTGTGGTTAGAGAATCGTGTTGGGATTCTTGTTGTGAGTCGCCTTGGAATTGGCGAATCGTGGAGTCTTTGGGTCGTTAAACTCGTGGGAGTGGGACCCGTATGATGGTGATTGCGTTAGTGCGTTAGTGTGTTATGGATTATAGGGTAACATTCCTAACGGAATATCCCTTGTAGTAATGGTGTTATCGAGATGTAAAAGGGTGTAAGACTTGGTGTTCCCGAGCATCTCCTTAGTATTAGGTGAAGGGCCTCATTAGGCTATATCGTTTGGCCTTGTGGAATTGCGGGTGACGTGTAATCGCTAGGAACTTTTGAGAAGACAATAAACTCTAAGGTTTGTCGGGTAGGTATGACTTCGGGTCATTATCGTGGAGAAGTTGGTGACATCGGGTGTATAGAACCTAAAGATCGAGTTTCTAAATCCCAATAGGTTGCGGTGGGAGTTTGCATGACACTGCGACAGGTGCCTTTTCATACCTGCTGGTGTAATGTTCAACTCTGGTAGTGGTGTGATCACTTTGTGCTTAGGGTTCTCGTGAGATACCCTTGGAAGCAGCGGAGATTACGAAAGTGATCGATGGGTGAAAGTAATTCGACGGTTGCGAAAGTCGAAGTTTAAGAGCATTGCGGTAAATACTTCTTATGAAGTGGCGGATGAGCGAATCTGGTTGATCTTAAGTGATAGACGGGTAAGATGACCGGTGAGCTGGTGACAGACTTAATGGTCGGATAGGCCTAAGGTTATGATGAAGTGTTGATATTGTGGTCAACGAAATTATTGTATCGGATTGGTCACTCTTCTCCATGAGAGTGAGCAATTGCGAATACTGGTTCGTTGAGTGGAAGGTCGGGTGATCTCGACTGAGATGCATGAATGATTTATCGAAGTGACGTATGCTTAGGCATAGAGACGTATGTGGGACTTTAGTGGAGTTCGCTTTGCGAACGGTTAAGGCAGTCGATTGTGATTTGTGGTATGAAGGTGCGAAGTCGTCGCGTGTACGACATCTCTGGTAATTTTGTATGACGGCTCTGAGAGCCTAAAGTGAATTTTCAGTGATTCGGTGTTTATGATCAATGATGAGAATGATCACGTGTGTTGCGAAATGGTAATTCCGCGGGGTGTTATCATCATGGCGGTGAGAATGTGAAGATGAATCCTAAGTGGGGGAGTTTTTACTGCCGCCTGAGGAAGATCCGGTGGTGTATTGTATGCTGAAGTCTCCGAGTGTACCGTGCTAGACCTCAATAGGGATTCATAGACCCTGACGAGGAAGAGTGACGGGTTGTTGATGTTGACTCGAGATCGTGCGTTACGCTATCCAGACATCAAATTTCGATTCACTTACTCAAATGAAACGTTCTTAAATATCGAGTTCCTATGCCTATGGCCTCCTTTCGAAACCAAGGGGTTGGTAAAATCCGTAGCTAACGCTATCCAGACATCAAATCGCATGGTTGTAATCATTATGTTTCCCATTCTACCTGTCAGCTTATATTACGACATACACGCTCAATGTTTTAGATGAGCTTAGAAACATTCATGATGCATTTCACGCATCCAGCTTACTGAAGGTTCCTGTAAGGCTAAACACACCATCTTTCCTTTTGTGGATATACATTCAGATGGCATACTCCTGTTAATCAGAAATGAAATCAATTTGTCGACCTCTTAGGACAAGAGGCTTAATTAACGGCATATACCTATTCTCACTTTCATACGCCGAAGTACCTTACAAGGTAGATAACTTACTTCTGAGCCCACGGGTCTCACAGAACTATGATACGCTCCTTCTTATTCGAATACGGTACCATTGTTGGTCACTCCTTAAAATTTCGGGACGAAATTTTCTTTAACAGGTGGGTAATGTAACGACCCTGGAAATTCCCACTTTTATTTATTAATAATTATTATTATTAATACGTGTGATTAGACGAATGTATGTTATTACATTTACATGTTGCCATGATTGCCCGTACTTGACTTTAATTGCCCGAAACGTCTTTGTGACACACGAAACTTTTACGAATAATATTTTTGAATATTATTTACATTCATGATTAATTAATTAATCATTTTAATTAACTATGGTTACTAGTTAATTACTTGGGCTTTAATTGGACTTATTTGTTAATTATTGGAACTTGGGCTTGTTTAATGTTAATGGACTCATGGTTTTGGGCTTATAAGCTCACCCTACACCTTATTGGACTAACTAGTCCATTTCTACTACTTGTAAGTATTATTTAGATCATGAACTAGTTAGTTTGTGCAATTGGAATCTAGTTTGCACATAATCCCCATGCATGGCCACCTAATATCCATCTTTTTAAGCTTTAACATGCAATTACCTTGTGGACTTCTCCCCCTCTTCCTTTTTGGCTGCTGACCGTCGACCTTGGGAGGGAAGCAAGACAGTTTTATTTCATTTTTGTATTACTTACACTCTCATTCTCTCATTTTTCAAAACACACTTCAATTTGCTTTCATTTTTCCTCTCTTTTTCTCTCTAAACTTTGTAAGCATCTTGAGCTATTTTCTTTCTTTTTCCTTGCTAAAACCGTAGCCTAAGCTACAAGGATCATCATCATCTTTTGTCACTTGTTTGTTGTTTACTTGTTCAAGTTGTTTAGTTACTTCCTTGTTGTTACATACTAATTTCTAAGAAGCAAACTTTCTAGTTTGATTCTTCTTTTATCTTGCTTTAACAAGAACACACAAGTAGTTATGATCTACATTTAATACTTGTTTCAAAGATTGTAAGTTCATGTGTTGTAACTCATACTTGAAGCTCATGAAGTAAACTTAAAGTTTACTTTCTAAAGATCAAGACTTAGGCTTGAATCTTTAAAGTATGAACAACCATAAACCTTTTACTTGTTTAGTTAGCTTATTACTTCATTTCTTGTACATTTAAATTCATGTTTGTTGTTAAATGGTCAAGTACTACAAGTTAGTCTTGATCTCATACCTCTTGGAACTAAAAGTTAACTTAAAAGTTCAAGAACATGTAAGAAAGTTTTCTTTAAAAATAACTTTGTATACTTATGCTTGATCTAGACTTTTGAGTCTTGTATCTTCAAGATCAAACTAAGAACTATGTTCTACTACTTAAGATCTTGATTAGCTAGTTTACTTTCAAGTTTTTAGTTCAATGTTACTTTTATATTTCATGTATGTGTTAAACCTAAGACTTTGATGTAACTTTGGTTCATCAAAATACTTGCAACACTTAAATGAGTTGTGCTACTTGTCTTAGACTTACACTTGGGTTATGATGGTCAAACCTTGGTAAAGATGATGTAAACACATCAATGAGTTGTACACTTGAAGCTATAGGCATCAAGGATGAGAACCATGATGAACATCAAGCACCAAACCCACCAGAACCCACTATTTTTCTGTTTCCTGTCCTCTGCTTACTGTTTTTCTGTTTCTGTAACAGACCAGTACACCTGGGCTACTGTAACCTTGATTTTCAGATAGCTCAGTTCGTTTAGATAACTTTTCATTTAAGACTCGTCTTCATCCAAGTTACGGTTTAGGATTTATGGCCCTCCGATCGTCACTATGTCCTTTTAACGTTGTGCAGAAATTTCTGACCTACTCTCACTTAAACCATCACCACGGTTAAATGAAGACGAGTTTGCTTATGTAAATTTTACCACACTTAAAGGACTCTTAGAAGGAGCCATGGCCACTGGTCTCACCTCTGTTCAGTTTGTGTAGAGGCCGTGGTGACTGACCGAAGTCAGCCCTTGTTTTAAAACTCTTTCCTTGAACAAAACTTACTTAATACTTTTTGTTTGAGGATGAATGATGATGACCTTTAAGACCTTATTTACATACTTATAAACCTATTGGGACGATTTACTGACTTAGTACTATTTGACTTAGGTTGAGGACCTGTTTGGACAACCTTCATTACTTGCTTACTTTCCGAGTCATACTTTACCGCTACTTATCATAGTGAGTTATAGCATTCCCTTTTTACTTTAACTTATTTTGGGAACTGAGAATACATGCAGATTTTATGATTTACATACTAGGCACGAGTACTTAAACTTATATATGTGTGGGTTATACAACGGCAGAAACATTCCCTTTAGCTCGGTAACGTTTAGTCATTGGTTTTTGAACCGGTGAACGCGAATCTTAGATATGGATCCATAGGGTTTGACATCCCCACTCGGGCTAGTAGCGCTAGCATTTAACGAGTGTTTAATACTTCGTAAACATACGCACTTGCCAAGTGTACTTTCAGGGGGTGATATATTATTAAACGTTAAGTTAGTTACCGAGTGCCCACGGTTGAGCATATACTTAAACATACTGATTTAGATTACTTTTGAAACGCTCTTTGTAGCACTGAAATCTCGTGGCCTACCTTACATTACTGTTATACTTAAACTATAGCTCACCAACATTCGTGTTGATGTTTTTAAGCATGTTTTTCTCAGGTGCTTAAGGTTTGCTTGCTTCCGCTGTGTACTAGTCTTGCTGTAGACACCCGCTGCTCTAGAGTTATCTCCGCATGAATTACTTTATCTTGCATTCAAACTTAATTACTTTTGAACTATGAATTGTAACGACCTAAGGGTCACGTACTATTACCTTTGCTTCTGTTCATTGAAGCATACTTTTGATGTAAAACAATTGACGTTAGTTATGACGTCACCTTTTGATATGAATGCAAACTTGTTTTGAAAACGCATATAGTGTTTGACCTTGTAATGATCTTGTTGTTGATGGTCCGTACATGATGATTTAGTACGGGGCATCACATTTGGTATCAGAGCATTGGTTGTAGGGAATTAGGTTGCATTAGTGAGTCTAAGACCGACCCGAGTAGGATTCACTAATAGGACTAATCTACAACTTGCTAGTTTACTTGTTTCTGCGGAACCTGCTGCATGCTACTGTGTTATATTACTGCATGATACTGCTTACTACTACTGCATGCCACTGCTCACTTCTACTGCTGTATGAACTTACTACATGCTACCGTTTCCTTTTAGTGCTATGTAAACTCGCTGTATGCATTTGCTTATTCTCGCTACTGCGTGCTACTATCTGCTTCTAGTATGTTACTTCAGTATGATACTGTTACTATTGCCCTGCTACGTGCTGTTGTAAATGATCTAGGCTGCTGTAGTTGATATGCCTAATTACGCACTTGCTACATGCCTACTATTCGCTATACCGACTTGGAGAACTTATCCTTCCCAGTTCAGATTTTTTCCTGAACTACTTTCCCGCTCGTCTAACCCTAAGAACTAGTAGTGTAATCCACCTGTTACTACTGTTCCACCATTCCAGAGATTGAAACATTACTTCACGCAATCTAGAAGATTGTTCAGTTGATACATACCCTGTACGCTTTCATGACCGTCACTTAACTCTTTCATTCTTTACCACTGCTCGACGATCTAACAACACTTCTGGACTTAGGTCCCTAACACTCCTAGACATTGGATAAGTCGGGAGGACATCTCCTTTCACAAGGTCATAGTACCTTCTACTGATGATCAAACACATCGTATTACTACTTGCTACACGTACAACCCGACGCGATACCCGGATTGAATATTTAGAAGGAACCTAACAACGTTACCTGAATCCAAACCTTTGAAGAAACTTCGGGACACTTAAGCATTAATAAATGGTCTACGGAACCTACGCACCCACATCGAGAAACTGCGAGATTAGTTATGTTGATTCTATTTTGAGATGGCATAGATAAAGCACCGTTAGATGAAATTGTGTATAATTGGAAGTGATCACATTACATTGACCATATGGATTGATATTGGAATGAACGTACGATTTAGTACAATATAATGACGCCAGGCCAGTGTGATTATATTGAAGTAAATCATGCAGAAGTTCCAATGTTACTACATGAGGAATATGGGGTGATCTAGGGAAAATTTTGTTAGGAATCACTTGAGCATACACATTGTAGCCTGTTAAAGGTAGGGAAAGAATAACCACGTAGTCCAGATACTGTACAAGAAGGGCCTTGATTGCAGAATTGATAACCTAAAAATTTGTATTAGAGATCGACACCCTGGACATTTAAGGAAAAAGTTCTCAAATAGGAAAAACTTTGTACTAACTTGTGGTAGAACAATCATTATCTCAGTTATTGAAACTCGCATGGATCCTGATTTTGGTTAGGGTACGTTTCATCACAACGTTTTATTGTTTCGGAGTTGTTTAATACTAGAACGATAGAAACCTTATATCTAAGCACCTTAGCATTATGAATAATAAGCCATCAACAACCATGAGAGTTAGGTATTCTATAGGACCAGCAAATGGTAAGCTGGCAGAGATAGAGGAATAATTTAAGGTGGTACTTTAAGATTAACAGGTGGGTCATTTGGAGATGACCTCATGTTAACCAAACTTGGGAGTTTTAATGTAGTAGTTGAGAAGGATTAGTTACCTACATACAGGCATATGCTATTTGAGAAGATTGATAAAATTTTCACAGCAGTATAATAAGATTAGTTGGAATGAACCCTAAGATTAACCTACCACCCATCAATTTGGGGAAATTGGATGCAATAGTTGGGATGAACTTTGGGATTAACCTAATACTCATCAGGTTAGGAAGCTTTAATGAAATAGTTGGAACAAACTGACTTTCAAGGATGAAAGCGGAAATTATTTATAATGAGGGAAAAATTTATTCGTATACCTCGCAAGAATGGTGAAACTGTTATGGGAAGAAATGTAGCCCGAAAACTAAACCTTATTAGTTACATGACAACAACCCGAAATCCCACAATGGAAATGGGAAGAAATTCATCACTAAACTACCAGAGACGGTAAGGCGGTTAGGACATCATCTGGATTATTATTGACCCTCTCACCAAAACTGCTCACTTTCTAGCAATGAAAGAAACCGATACAATGGACAAACTTGCACAACGATACTTAAAGGAAATTGTATCCCGTCACTTCAGCAATTCAAATTCTATATTGAGGACTACCCAAGAATCTCTTTTGATACTCATTCTTACGCAACTCTAAATCCTAACTTATTACGAGGAAATTCTTATTCGATGATAACCACAACATCATCCTTCTTACCTCGATATTAGTCATACCAGTTCAAAATTTTCCTAAAATCAATGAGTGGTTAACCCTCATCCCCATACCCTCCCATTCGTAACTCACTTATAAGCAACAACTTCACACTTAAGCATTTTTGGTCAAAAGACTTATGCCCTACAAATAGTCGTCAATCACATATAAATTCAATGGTTTTTATTACCTCAAATATCACTCGAAATTTTCAAAAGTCTTTTACTTGATTCTCATCAACCTTTTCCAAGTTGTAGCCTCCGAAATATGAAGATTTTGTTTGCCAAAATTTTACACACCTTATTTTACTGTGCTATCCTCTCAAGGCTTTATAAAAATAAATTTATTCTGTTTGCCATTCATATAAATTTTTGAAATCGTACCCGTTATATAAAATAAAGTAAATGATTACTTTTGACAAATGCATATGAAACTTTACTTTCACTTTTACAAATCAAATCTTTCATTTAAAAGATATTATACTTTGAACGGTACGTGTTGTACATAACCCTAATTTACTAAGAACTTCGTTTCTTCTCTTACATTGTCACCATAAACAATTTCTATAAAACTTTCGTTGCTTATTATATAAAACTTTTCGTGTTATTCGTATCCAAGTCATCATAAAGGCTTTATGACCGTCGAAATCGAGAGGTTCGTGTGTATGTGATAAAGGCACTGACCACCACGTCATGCAAGGCCTTCGGGCATCCGCTAACACTCAAACCATTCAAAACTATTGCGTTACCCCATGGATTTATTTCACCACACCTGTTGGAACAATGCTCTTTCTTACATGGCTCTAAGTCCTGACTCATTCCAAGGGATCCTCATTTAGTGGTATTAATACCATCATTATTCTGGCTTTAATACTAGTCATAACCTGTTTGGCATTTTGCAAATTCAAGAAGCCATTAACTTCTCATCCTCGTGCTTTATCCTTCGTACCCCACTTTTAGCAACGGCTTCGCACGTAAATATTTTTGGCCCAAAGACTTGTGCCCTGATAATTACCAAAACTGCATTTATGTCATTAGTTTTCACTACCTAGTAACTGGTCACCCAAGGATTCCAAGCTTTTTCACTCAATCGTTTTCAACTCGTAACCTTTGAAATACGAAAAACTATATTTATCAAAAAAAAAAAAAAATTTTATTACACGTTGTTTATTTGTGCAGTCCTCACAAGATTTACAGACAATGAAAGTACTAAAAACTTTTCTGTCACTTATACGATTTATAACATCATGTATGTATAAATTTATACTTACTTATTTTGATACTGAGTTATACCTTCAATTTACTTAAAGACCGCTCCTTTACCGAATTATTCAACTTAAGTCAAATAGTTTTGTGCAAAAATGGTACACGTTGTACCTACTTCTAAATTACTAGGAACTTCGTTCCGTTTACATTGTCACAACAAATGATTAAAGGTTTTGTTTTTCAAAACTCCCTTAGTTGATTTTATTAAAGGTTTTCATATTAGACTACACCATGTATGGATCACACTTTTTCTCGCCCTCTGTTAGAGATGAAACTTACTGTTAAGATCTTCGTTAAAAACTCTTGAGCCACTTTGGTTGGCGGTTTTATAAAATTTGTTAGAAAATCTTTGCACCCATAAAAGGTTCTTTTAAAGTTAGACATGATAAAAACGCGAGCCAATAAATCAGTTTTCTGAGGTACACTCAGTGGTCACCCTATTGTAGGAAAAGCACTAAGTGAGTTTCTACTCTCAAAATTTCACGGCTAAACGCAACACCCTCGTAAACATCATCTCTATGAATCAGTATGTTGAGATACAAGAGTTATTTTGGAGATTCTTTTCACTCGGAGTAAACCATTCTCTAGGACCAAGAGTTCACTCTCGTTCAAAGACCACACTTTTCGTGCGACTTTCTTTCGGAAATGTAATATAAGATACTCTGAGAACCTATGAATCTTGTTATCCCTTGGGAAGGGACAGCTTAAAACATCTATGACACTCAGGTGGATACTCTATATATTTCTTCCTTCAGTGGTTGCAACTGTATGTTGCTCTAGTTAATGATAACCCTAACTTCAACATGTAACTGAAAGGATGAAGTTACATTACAGAACTGTGCTTTCATTTCATCTAAGGGTAAGTTCACCTGCAGTATGGTAAACTAGGTGATATCCCTCATTGTTTGTTCAGACCGTTCTGAAGACACTATGAATAATTATGGCTTGCAAGTTCGGTTGGTCACTTTCAGCTAAAATTTTGATTCACTTACTCAAATGAAACGTTCTTAAATATAAATTTCCTATTACTATGGCCTCCTTTCGAAACCAAGGGGTTGGTAAAATCCGTAGCTAACGCTATTCAGACATCAAATCTCATGGTTGTAATCATTATGTTTCCCATTCTACCTGTCAGCTTATATTACGACATACACGCTCAATGTTTTAGATGAGCTTAGAAACATTCATGATGCATTTCACGCATCCAGCTTACTGAAGGTTCCTGTAAGGCTAAACACACCATCTTTCCTTTTGTGGATATACATTCAGATGGCATACTCCTGTTAATCAGAAATGAAATCAATTTGTCGACCTCTTAGGACAAGAGGCTTAATTAACGGCATATACCTATTCTCACTTTCATACGCCGAAGTACCTTACAAGGTAGATAACTTACTTCTGAGCCCACGGGTCTCACAGAACTATGATACGCTCCTTCTTATTCGAATACGGTACCATTGTTGGTCACTCCTTAAAATTTCGGGACGAAATTTTCTTTAACAGGTGGGTAATGTAACGACCCTAGAAATTCCCACTTTTATTTATTAATAATTATTATTATTAATACGTGTGATTAGACGAATGTATGTTATTACATTTACATGTTGCCATGATTGCCCGTACTTGACTTTAATTGCCCGAAACGTCTTTGTGACACACGAAACTTTTACGAATAATATTTTGAATATTATTTACATTCATGATTAATTTATTAATCATTTTAATTAACTATGGTTACTAGTTAATTACTTGGGCTTTAATTGGACTTATTTGTTAATTATAGGAACTTGGGCTTGTTTAATGTTAATGGACTCATGGTTTTGGGCTTATAAGCCCACCCCACACCTTATTGGACTAACTAGTCCATTTCTACTACTTGTAAGTATTATTTAAATCATGAACTAGTTAGTTTGTGCAATTGGAATCTAGTTTGCACATAATCCCCATGCATGGCCACCTAATATCCATCTTTTTAAGCTTTAACATGCAATTACCTTGTGGACTTCTCTCCCATCTTCCTTTTTGGCTGCTGACCGTCGACCTTGGGAGGGAAGCAAGGGAGTTTTATTTCATTTTTGTATTACTTACACTCTCATTCTCTCATTTTCCAAAACACACTTCAACTTGCTTTCATTTTTCCTCTCTTTTTCTCTCTAAACTTTGTAAGCATCTTGAGCTATTTTCTTTCTTCTTCCTTGCTAAAACCGTAGCCTAATCTACAAGGATCATCATCATCTTTTGTCACTTGTTTGTTGTTTACTTGTTCAAGTTGTTTAGTTACTTCCTTGTTGTTACATACTAATTTCTAAGAACCAAACTTTCTAGTTTGATTCTTCTTTTATCTTGCTTTAACAAGAACACACAAGTAGTTATGATCTACATTTAATACTTGTTTCAAAGATTGTAAGTTCATGTGTTGTAACTCATACTTGAAGCTCATGAAGTAAACTTAAAGTTTACTTTCTAAAGATCAAGACTTAGGCTTGAATCTTTAAAGTATGAACAACCATAAACCTTTTACTTGTTTAGTTAGCTTATTACTTCATTTCTTGTACATTTAAATTCATGTTTATTGTTAAATGGTCAAGTACTACAAGTTAGTCTTGATCTCATACCTCTTGAAACTAAAAGTTAACTTAAAAGTTCAAGAACATGTAAGAAAGTTTTCTTTAAAAATAACTTTGTATACTTATGCTTGATCTAGACTTTTGAGTCTTGGATCTTCAAGATCAAACTAAGAACTATGTTCTACTACTTAAGATCTTGATTAGCTAGTTTACTTTCAAGTTTTTAGTTCAATGTTACTTTTATATTTCATGTATGTGTTAAACCTAAGACTTTGATGTAACTTTGGTTCATCAAAATACTTGCAACACTTAAATGAGTTGTGCTACTTGTCTTAGACTTACACTTGGGTTATGATGGTTAAACCTTGGTAAATATGATTTAAACACATCAATGAGTTGTACACTTGAAGCTATAGGCATCAAGGATGAGAACCATGATGAACATCAAGCACCAAACCCACCAGAACCCACTATTTTTCTGTTTCCTGTCCTCTGCTTACTGTTTTACTGTTTCTATAACAGACCAGTACACCTGGTCTACTGTAACCTTGATTTTCAGATATCTCAGTTCGTGTAGATAACTTTTCATTTAAGACTCGTCTTCATCCGAGTTACGGTTTAGGATTTATAGCCCTCCGATCGTCACTATGTCCTTTTAACGTTGTGCAGAAATTTCTGACCTACTCGCACTTAAACTGTCACCACGGTTAAACAAAGACGAGTTTGCTTCTGTAAATTTTACCACACTTAAAGGACTCTTAGATGGAGCCATGACCACTGGTCTCACCTCTGTTCAGTTTGTGTAGAGGCCGTGGTTACTGACCGAAGTCAGCCCTTGTTTTAAAACTCTTTCCTTGAACAAAACTTACTTTATACTTTTTGTTTGATGATGAATGATGATGACCTTTAAGACCTTATTTACATACTTATAAACCTATTGGGATGATTTACTGACTTAGTACTATTTGACTTAGGTTGAGGACCCATTTGGACAACCTTCATTACTTGCTTACTTTCCGAGTCATACTTTACCGCTACTTATCATAGTGAGTTATAGCATTCCCTTTTTACTTTAAGTTATTTTGGGAACTGAGAATACATGCGGATTTTATGTTTTACATACTAGGCACGAGTACTTAAACTTATATATGTGTGGGTTATACAACGGCAGAAACATTCCCTTTAGCTCGATAACGTTTAGTCATTGGTTTTTGAACCGATGAACGCGAATCTTAGATATGGATCCATAGGGTTTGACATCCCCACTCGGGCTAGTAGCGCTAGCATTTAACGAGTGTTTAATACTTCGTAAATATACGCACTTGCCAAGTGTACTTTCAGGGGTGATATATTATTAAACGTTAAGTTAGTTACCGAGTGCCCACGGTTGAGCATATACTTAAACATACTGATTTGGATTACTTTTGAAACGCTCTTTGTAGCACTGAAATCTCGTGGCCTACCTTACATTACTGTTATACTTAAACTATAGCTCACCAACATTCGTGTTGACGTTTTTAAGCATGTTTTTCTCAGGTGCTTAAGGTTTGCTTGCTTCCGCTGTGTACTAGTCTTGCTGTAGACACCCGCTGCTCTAGAGTTATCTCCGCATGAATTACTTTATCTTGCATTCAAACTTAATTACTTTTGAACTATGAATTGTAACGACCTAAGGGTCACGTACTATTACCTTTGCTTCTGTTCATTGAACCATACTTTTGATGTAAAACAATTGACGTTAGTTATGACGTCACCTTTTGATATGAATGCAAACTTGTTTTGAAAACGCATATAGTGTTTGACCTTGTAATGATCCTGTTGTTGATGGTCCGTACATGATAATTTAGTACGGGGCGTCACAAGTAGTGTGGTGTTCGCTGTATTTTCCCTGTCGGGAAACGTGATCGTGAGGATATTTAGTGGATTATTCCACTTTGTGGATGATTGTGAGGCGGGGAGCGCCGGTTCTGATTGTCTCATGTCGAGACACACGGATGTTGTTGGTTGCAAGGGTGTGTACCCTAGTGATGTGACCCGTTAGTTTTATTTAAATGTCGAGGCCATCCTTAACGGACGGTTTAGGAAGGAGTATTCACCCTGCATAGGTGAATATATTTGTGGGTAGTGTGGCAAATCGTGAATTGTTATGATGATAATTCGCTGTTGACGAGATTATAGTACACGAATAGTTTCCATGCTATTACTAGGAAGTTGTAGTGTATGATGTGTTGTAGGGTTTAAAGGGAGAAACCCTGTGTCAAGTTTTGATGTTTTGCCTAGTTCGTGGTGCATTATTTTCGTCCTGGATTAATCCAGAGACTGGTGGTCGTGTGCGGATCGATCGATGGGAAAGTTTGTGTTCCCTAGAGTGATTATTTTGGTGATACCAAAATTTCTTCGTTGAAGGAATAATCCGGTTGCGGAAATGAGGGAGGTTCGTTCTTGAAATAGAGAACATACATGATTGACCGGTTGAGTGTTACGTTATGGACAGTTAAAGTACAGAGTTTTAATGGGGGCAGTTTAAACGTTGAGCGCGGGAAATATCGCTTGTTGCGGTAATGCACGCTAGTGATTATTAGCGTGTGGTGAAAACTTCGGATTAATGGAAATTGTTATTGGGATTTGTTATGGACATCGAGTTTAGAGGGTGTCGAAGGACCGTTGGGTGTAGGTCCGGATTAGTTAAGTGATGAGGATCACGAGGACGTGATTGAATTTAAGTGGGGGAGAGTTGTAACATCCCGTTTTTCATCATAACATGTCCAAGGTACGTGATGAACTTTAGAATGTTCATACTTGGTTTTATAATAGTATAAAGATGATTGTACGATGAGTGCATGAAGTGTACCAAGCATATACGTGTTTCGTGTTCGAATGTCGAAGAAAACTGGACGTTGTTTGAGTTACAAGGTGTGTACGTACCTTTTCGATCAAAAATAAAGTTTGAGTTGATATTTAAAAACCTTACTATTAGAAAGGAAATCTTATTACGTTTCCAACGATATTTGATTCATCGAAAACGGAGTTACGGTCAAAAAGTTATGGCCAAAACAAGTTTGCTGAAGTTCGGATGAAATAGGCAATTGTCACGGCGCGACCAGAATGGCCACGGCGCGACAAATGCCTATTTTGAGGGTCAGAAAGCTTAAAAAAGTGATCTAAAATCAACCTTTGGGCCACGGCGCGACAAATTTGCTCCGCGGTGCGACAATAGGCACGATCTGGTACTTTTCAGCCTTTTAATGAGTTAAATGAGGGGCAAAGTTGGTATTTCACATATGGACGGGTCTTTGGCCATAAAACTGATCCCAATATTATCCAAACTTCATTTCCTTCTCATTTCTTCCCTCCCACTCACACCCCAAACCCTAGAGAGAGAGTAAAGGGTTTAGAGAGAGAAAGCTCGAATCGGGGATGAAGAAGAGTGATTCGGGTCGGGTCTCAAGAGTTAAAGTTGTTCTCCTCGTACACGGCTACGTTGTGATAGTGATGGTAAGTTCTAACTCCGAAATTCATCTTTATGATTTGATATTCAAGTTAGGGTTTTTAGCTTTTTAGTTGTAAAACCCATTTAGATGATGAAGTGGGTTTATGGAAGCTAGTTATTTTTGATACATGGCGGGTTTTGGGTTGATAGACATTTTGTCCATGATTAGGCTTTGGTTTTGGGTGTAATCACTTAGTTTAGTGATTTTGGAAGTGTTGGAACCCTTTTGGGTGTATTTGAGTTGACTAATTTTGAAATGGGTCAAAATTAGGGTTTATGTGTCAAAATGGGTTTTGAGTCAAGTTTTGGTGAATTAAGTATGTAAATACTCGTTTTAGGTGTTATTTGGTGTTTTGGTAATATTGATGTGGTAGCGTGAGGGTACGAAATACTATTATTTTTACTAGGAAATACTACAAAATATGACACAAGTTTTATTAATTTACGGATGGGATATACCTAAACCTTGCTACAACACTATAGGCAGTGTACCTAATCGTAGAGTAGTGTAGTTTTTAGTAAGTCCGGTTCGTTCCACAGGGAGCTGGTGATACTTACTATATTTTTAACAACTATATTTATACAAAATATATATAATTATATAAGTAGTAATATTATTATAAAAGGGGGGTTTTACCGTTTAATGACCGGTTTGTCGATTCTATATTTTAAGCGTAAAGATAAATGACGATAATTAAAGTGCGTAAAATAATGACAATAAATAAAATGACAGTAAATAAAATTGCGAGTAATAAAATGACAGTAAATAAAGATACGATGAGAAATATAATAAAAGAATTATGCTTATTTAAACTTCCGTAATCATGATGTTTGACGTGTTGATTTTAATTTATTACCATGGGTTAATTGTCCTTTGTCCTGGTTTATTTGATACGTCTATCTGGTTTTTGTCCATAATAGTCCATCGGTCATAAATATAAAGTGCGAGTGTCCTCGTCAAATTACCCTTATACCCGAAGTCAAATATTCCAACTAATTAAGGATTTAAACTGTGACGCAGTTATCACTTCTGTCAACAATTACACCAGTTATCACTGTATGTAATCCACCCCTGTTTTAATTAGTTTATGAATATTAATTCATCCACTTGATCAGAATGAATAATCAATTACCCAACCCAATTGATTAATTAAATGATTATAACAGATTCCATATGAACATCACTAAATAGGACAACCATAATCATTATTAATTATTAGGTTAATTAATTTGAAGATAGGTTCGACAGACTCCAATGAGTTGTCACTCAATTAGACAATACCCCCCATCTATTAATAGTCAATAGTTCAATTTCCACAAGTGTCGGTCTTTTGCCCAAACCTTAATTATGGTACAAAGCCCAATTACCCAATTTTAGTAATTAGCCCAACATCATGATTACTTCGTTTTAAATAAGCATAATAATAACTTAGCTACGAGACATTAATGTAAAAAGGTTGAACATAACTTACAATGATTAAAAATAGCGTAGCGTTACACGGACAGAATTTCGACTTACACACTCAAATGATCTCTATCATAAATCTTATTATTATCATAATTTAAACTTAAAATTAAGATTATTGTTATATCTTATTACATTAACATTATGATAGAGATATAGAATATAGATATTGATAATTGATAGAAGAAAAAAAAAGATCGGAAAGAATTTCTTTCTTTACATCATCGAACGTATCGTTCCTTTTATAGGAAAATTAGAATTCAAATTTTCATTTACGACCCCTGAACTATGCTCAATTAACAACTTTTTATTATTTAATATTATTCTTATTATGAATTATTTAAATATTATATTTTATTCTTGTGCATAGTTGACTTGTAATTTTTACACCGTTGCGTCGAGCGTTGAGAGTTGGTTCATGTCCTGGTTCCGGATTTTCGAACGTCCTTTCGTACAATTTTATATCTTGTACTTTGCGTTTTGTAACTTGTACTCTTGTCATTTTTAGACGTTCTTCATCAATAAATTGAACCTTTTGAATTGTATCTTGTACATTTGAGCTTTTTGGACGTTTTGGTCTTTCAAATCTTCGTTTTTGTCTTTAAATCTTCATTTTCGAGCGATTTGCGTCTTTCGTCTTCGCACTTATTTATTTAACTATTACAACTAAAAATAAGGAAATTACATTTAAAAACTTTACATATTGGAACGATATTGCTACTAAATATATGTTCATTTGGAGCACTATCAAATATCCCCACACTTGAGCGTTGCTTGTCCTCAAGCAATACAGAACTTGAAATAAAAACATACATGAATCACTTTTTTATTCATCACATTTTGTACATCAGTGATTTTGATATAGCGGTATAAACAATGACAGTAATGATGGTTAAAGGTGGGTGTGTCATCCACAGTTGCCTCGGGTTTAGGTCAACGACACTTGCAATCAAATAGCCGATTTACTTTCGGTTTCCAAAGCAAAGTGCACATTTGAAAGGTGGTTTACAGTCCCACATGACTATTAAAATGTAGATCCTTAAGGAAATTGGATCTTTATGAAAACATTTGATCTTTTTGAAAATTTAATCTAGCTTTTACCCTAGATAAGTTTTCCGGAATAACCCTTCACCGGTGTTTGCAAAATATTTTTGTGGGTTGTGTGGGTTTCAGATTTGAAAATTTTAGCTCAACACTTGTGGTTTTGTGTTACCCACTTGCTAACCTTGTATTAGGAAAGCAACACGTCCAGTTTACTTGTCCCGTATATTACCTTTCGGCAAACTACCGTCCGGTTGTAAAGGAAAGCGATGAACAAGAAACTGTTAAGGCAATGTCCCGTGACATGCAGATGATTATGGTCTTATTAACGTGTCGGATGCTAGAACTATCCTTGGTAGGAGCGATAGTAAAGATCATCCTATAATTTTTCGGTCTGGCACAAGGTCCTGTCTCCGACCATGCTATGCAACCACCGTTCTTACGGTTGACACCCGATTTGGTTCAGGTGACCTAATGAATTCTGATGAATTCTCAGGATTTTACGTTCAATGGTAATGAACGCATTGAAAATCGGTTTTCAGAAAACAAATCGGTTTGTATTTTTGATCAAAATATTTTCTCGTTCAAGCTCGAGTTTAGATATCATTGAATTCCATGAGTTTGAATTCTCAATCTTTAAGGTCAATCTCAAGGATTGAGTAATATCAGTCTTAAAAGCTGATTTTTAATCTTTAAGGAGATTATCCTTTCTGGGGATCTGATTCATTAGTCTTATCAAGCTAATTTGCACGGTGCCTCCCCATTGTACGAGATAAATCCTTCTCATGGTTAGGATAAATCTGACCACTTGGCGACCCTGTTTGATGCTGAGGTCCGTGGATTTCCTGCTGATTTTAGAGATGACTTTTCTAGATTTTTCGTCAACCTACAGCTGGTCTGGACGACAACTTCATGATCTAAATCAAGAAGCGCGTGTCTTTTTCGGAAGACTTTACTTCCTTTTAATGATGGAATTGATTCATCGTGTAGATCCATCTTTCTTTAATAAATCGGGTAAAACAGTTAATTTAGTCCAAAACAAAAACACCTGCAATAACTTTACAGAAACATGTGATAGATAGTTTTTAATTGAATAACTTGGTACATTCTCCCCACACTTAGTTTCTTTCTTTGCCTTTTTATTCTCCTTTATTTCATTTTAAATGAATTCAAGCGTTTTAGGTTGTTTCTCAATTTATGCCCTTTCCGAGGTAACGATAATTTCGGTATTAACACCTAGTTTTCACCGTTCATAAATATGTATAAACATAATTTTGACTTCATTTAATTGAAAATTTTTCAAATTTTCACAAAATTTGGCAAATAAACCAAGTATAAACCTGAGAGAATTTATAACCCTTCCCCACACTTAAGATCATGCAATGCCCTCATTTGCATGAAATCAGACTATAATTATAAATTCATGAGGGTGATTAGCGTAGAAAAGTGATTAAAAATACCGAGTTTGCAAACATATTGTTATATCACATTTGATTTTTTGCGTCTTGTCAAAATCAGTAGCTTTTGCTGAACTTCATGACAGTCTTTGAAAGTGCGCTGTTTTACCCTGTTTTGTACATAAGATAAAATACAAACATATATACATATTTTTGAAGTTTGGTTTATAACCCCACTTTTCAAAAATTTATAAAGTATAATATTTTTGGCATACTTTAAATCAATAAAATTAAAAATAATGATAACAAAATTTGTCGCCCCGCCCTCGGGTAAAGTAATTTCGGCTTAATGACCTAGTCTTCAACTCACGACGAATTTTAGAAATCATTTTTTTCAACTTAATGAATTAAATTAAATTTTGTTTTTAAAATTCACACAAAACTTAAATTAAAAAAATATTAATTTTATATAAAACCTACAAAACAAAAATTCAGAATGGAGGGAGAAAACTAGTTCTTTAGTGTCTGCTAGCGGAAAAGACCAATCGGATTCCATTCTCGGAACTACACGAGAACAGAATAACTAATTCTAGATAACATCGTCTTCTTTTTAGAACATTTGAATCTCCCCACACTTAGGTAGCTGTGGTGTTGAAATTGTGATTAACTTCATCGTCAATTTCTCTTGGTCCATAATCAACTTGCATATCCGTGACTTTTTCTTTAAGCCATTGGTCGGATTCCTGTGTAATATCCACAATTTCAACTAGTTTCTCCTTTTCTTTAGGTGATAGATTGGATACTAACCGGTTACATAACTTAAAGTTCCCCTTGGTTTTAGCATCGCGAATCCGTTTAATAAGTTTCTTCATTGAACTATTAATTACGGGATCATTTAATTTCGTATCAACAACGGGGTTCTTTGTTATCATGTCATCATTAGGTGTTACTTCATTTTCCCCACACTTAGGCGTTTCATTATTGCTAAGTATTACCGTTGGAGTTGGTAAAACAACATGGTTCTTACCAATCGTTTTTGCTGGTTCAACGGTTTTGGTTGGTGGAGATTTAGTCTTTCGAATCATAGAGGTGATCGATTTGTCACCACTACTAAGTGTCATTCTTCCATTTCCTACATCAAATAACGCCCCGGTGGACGCAAAGAATGGTCGACCTAAAATTAGAGGAATGTTTGGGTCCTCTTCTATGTCAATGACAATGAATTCGACTAGAAAGGTTAAATTGCCTACTTGAACGGGTAGATTGTCAGCAATTCCAACTGGGTGCTTAATGGTTTGATCAAAGAGTCGAACACTCATATCCGTTGGACTTAACTTACCTACACCTAATCTCTTATATAAGGAAAGAGGCATAACACTTACACTTGCACCTAAATCTGCTAGTGCATCATACATGACACAATCACTAAGTAGACAAGGAACAATAAATTCACCCGGATCACCTACCCTAGGTGGAGGTTTTGGTGGAACTGTCTTCACCGGGTTTATATTTACGGCTTTTGTTTCTTGCACTTTCTTATTCTTTTTCTTCTTCTTCTTTCCAGAGGTATCACAATCTTTATTACCTATCACTTGCTCATACTCAACTCCTTTTCTTGGAAACGGGATGGGTGGTTTGTATGGTGCCACCACTGGCTTTACATACTCGGGTGGTGGTGGTGTAACTTCTTCATTGTTACTCTCATCTAAAACCTTCCCATCTTCTGATGCTGGTTTTTCAGAATTTGTTGAAACCATATTAACATTTTCATTCCGAGAATTTACTTCAGTATTACTCGGTAGCTTTCCTTGTTTCCTTTCACTCATCAATCTAATAAGAGTACCTACTTGTTTTTCTAGATTCAAAATGGAAGTTTGTTGAGTTCTAAATGACTGATCAAACCTCTCATTCGTTTGGGTTTGAGTTTCAATAAATTGTGTTTGAGATTCAACTAGCTTAAATACCACTTCTTCCAGATTTGACTTTTTCTCTTCGGTTTGTTGTTGTGGTTTATACAAGCCAGGTCTTTGTTGATTGAAAGTGTTGTTTTGAGTTGGTTGGTTATTCGGACCTTGTTGGTTATACGAGTTATTTTCGGGTCCTTTTGGATTGTAAAGAATGTTTTGATTTCGATTGAAGTTTAGCTTTGGCGGTTGATAATTATTTTGATAATTATTTCCAGGCCTTTGGTTCATATAGGAAATATTCTCTCGTTGTTCCAATGTTGGTTCAATGTGACAATCTTTCAATAAGTGTGGTCCACCGCATAGCTCACAACTGATTCGTATTGCGTGAATATCTTTATTCATCTTTTCCATTCGTCTTTCGAAAGCATCTATTTTTGCGGAAACGGAATCAAAGTCATGGCTAGAATCGGCTCTAGCCACTTTAGATGATCGAAAGATATCTTTTTCTTGGTGCCACTCATGCGAGTGGGAGGCTGTGTTATCAATAATTTTGTAAGCTTCAGTTGCGGTTTTCTTCATAATGGATCCACCAGCGGTTATGTCGATGTCTTTTCGTGTGGCGATGTCTACGCCTTTATAGAAGATTTGTACTATTTGAAAAGTATCTAATCCGTGTTGAGGACATCCTCTCAACATCCTTCCGAATCTTGTCCACGCCTCATATAATGTTTCATTTGGCTTTTGCGTGAACGTAACAATTTCTCCTTGAAGTCTCACGGCTTTGGATGCCGGAAAGAATCGTTTAAGAAATTTTTCAACTAAAACATCCCATGTGTCAATCGCCCCTTCAGGTAACGATTCTAACCAATCTTTGGCTTCTCCCTTTAAAGTCCAGGGAAACAACATGAGATAGATCTGCTCATCTTCCACTTCTCGGATTTTGAATAGTGTACAAATTCTTTTAAACGTACGAAGGTGTTCGTTAGGATCTTCATTCGGTGCACCACTGAATTGGCATTGGTTAGTTACCATGTGTAGAATTTGTCCTTTGATTTCATAATCTGGCGCATTAACTTCTGGCTTAATAATGGCGTGACCTTGGCCCGTGCGTGTGGCTCTCATTCGGTCTTCCATACTTAGAGGTTCCAGATTTTCCATAATTGAATTTGTTGAATACGAATCACTAGAAGATTCTGATTTAATGGTTTGTGGTTCAGGATCTTGGAATTGTCCTTGAATATGCTCCGGGTTCTTAATTGTGAAGTCGGGTTCAAAAGATGGATTATCGGAAATTTGAGTTGGAGTTCTTGTTCGACTAGATGACGATTCTAAAGAAAAATCAACGGCGACAATATTTGCTAGATGTCTTGATCGAGTTACAGGTGGTGAACGTATGAAAGGTGGTGAACGTTTTGCTCGGTGCATTCACTGAATATCCTATTAGTTTTTAAAAAGGAAAGAAAAATTATAATAAGTTATCCAATTAATAGACTTTTCTGGTTTTGCCCACGTTTCGAATAGCCAAAAGATGCAGCAGAGGGGCAGGATTCGTTTGGTCTCAATATAATTGAGGACTGTTTGGCTCCAATAACCCGGTCCACGTACAAATCCAACTATTACTACGAACCAGAAAATTTTGATGTCTATCAATTTAACAACTTAAAATAAATTTTCGTAATTTTAAGAAATTTAGAGAAGAAGTAGAAAAAATTCTAAGTCCTAAAAACTAGAATGGCGAGAAATAAGAGAGAAATAGATTGCGCGCCGAAAAATGTCGAAAAATAAAAAATGGTTGAAAAATAAAAGGTGACGGAAAAATAAAAGAAACTTATCAAAACTTAAAAATACTTAACTAATTTAACCTTATTACTACAACTAACTTAAAATTATAATCGCAAATTGAAATTACTAATTGGAATGATAATTGATACATAGTAAAAGGTCTAAAAATATTAAAGCTTACAGGAAAAGACTAAATCCCAAATGGAAATAACTTAAAAAGAAACTAAAACTTAAAAAGGCGTCGCAAAATTCTAAAGCACCTAAATCTTAGTCTAAAGAAAAAAGCACTTAAGGAATTCTACGGCAAAGCCTAAAAATCTAGGAGTAAAAATAACTATAGCAAAAACTAAGTTTAAAATTAAATATGAGCTAAAAATACAAAAGTTACGCTACAACGATTAAAAAGGTACAAAATATAAAAATATACAAAAAGTTGTAAAAAGTACAATTTTTATAAAAATATTATTTTATATTATTTATTTAATAAAACTATTAATTTTACAATTTAATAAAAACTTATTTAAACTAAATACATAAATAAAAATAAAACTTAAAACTAATAATAATAATAATAATAATTAGGTTTTAATAATAATAATAATTAAAAATAACCCGTGATTAGGGTTTTTGTCCGTGTGTCAGAAGGCCTCCGCGAGTCGCGGCAAATAAAGAGGAAAACTCCGCGAGTCGCGGGGTTCAGGAATTCAGTTGACAGCTTTTGTTTTTACGCGTTTTTCTTTTTTTTTTTTTTTTTTTTTTTTTTTTTTTTTTTTTTCTATTTTTCTGTTTTTTAATTAAATAAAAGATATTAAAATTAAAACTTATATTTTTATAAACTAAAATAAAAATAAAGAAACTTTTAAAACTTAACTATTTAACAAAGTCTTAAAAATACATATATTTTTTTTTTTTTTTTTTTTTTAAAAAAAACGATTTTTTTTTTTTTTTTTTTTTTTTACAAATTTTTTTTTTTTTTTTTTTTTTTTTTTTTTTTTTTTTTTTTTTTTTTCGTTTTTTTTTTTTTTTTTTTTTTTTTTTAAAAAAAAACGATTTTTTTTTTTTTTTTTAAAAAACGATTTTTTTTTTTAAAAATTAATAATTTTTTTATAATTATAATTTTTTTTTTTTTAAAACTCTTTTTTTTTTTTTTTTTTTTTTTAATTCATTTACTATTCATGAATAGTAAATGAAAATAAATTAATTAATTTACTATTCACATGAAAGCGACATGATAGCAATTATTAATTATAAGTTACATAATATACCCCTGAAGTATTTAATAAATACGACTTTTTTTTTTAAATTTTACGTAAACTTTTATTCTTAAATATTTTTATATTATTATATTCTATTTCAATATTATTATATTATTATATTCTATTTCAATATTATTATATTATTATATTTTATTTCAATATTATTATAATTAAAAATATAGCGTTTTACCGTTCCCCGGCAGCGGCGCCAAAAACTTGATGTGGTAGCGTGAGGGTACGAAATACTATTATTTTTACTAGGAAATACTACAAAATATGACACAAGTTTTATTAATTTACGGATGGGATATACCTAAACCTTGCTACAACACTATAGGCAGTGTACCTAATCGTAGAGTAGTGTAGTTTTTAGTAAGTCCGGTTCGTTCCACAGGGAGCTGGTGATACTTACTATATTTTTAACAACTATATTTATACAAAATATATATAATTATATAAGTAGTAATATTATTATAAAAGGGGGGTTTTACCGTTTAATGACCGGTTTGTCGATTCTATATTTTAAGCGTAAAGATAAATGACGATAATTAAAGTGCGTAAAATAATGACAATAAATAAAATGACAGTAAATAAAATTGCGAGTAATAAAATGACAGTAAATAAAGATACGATGAGAAATATAATAAAAGAATTATGCTTATTTAAACTTCCGTAATCATGATGTTTGACGTGTTGATTTTAATTTATTACCATGGGTTAATTGTCCTTTGTCCTGGTTTATTTGATACGTCTATCTGGTTTTTGTCCATAATAGTCCATCGGTCATAAATATAAAGTGCGAGTGTCCTCGTCAAATTACCCTTATACCCGAAGTCAAATATTCCAACTAATTAAGGATTTAAACTGTGACGCAGTTATCACTTCTGTCAACAATTACACCAGTTATCACTGTATGTAATCCACCCCTGTTTTAATTAGTTTATGAATATTAATTCATCCACTTGATCAGAATGAATAATCAATTACCCAACCCAATTGATTAATTAAATGATTATAACAGATTCCATATGAACATCACTAAATAGGACAACCATAATCATTATTAATTATTAGGTTAATTAATTTGAAGATAGGTTCGACAGACTCCAATGAGTTGTCACTCAATTAGACAATACCCCCCATCTATTAATAGTCAATAGTTCAATTTCCACAAGTGTCGGTCTTTTGCCCAAACCTTAATTATGGTACAAAGCCCAATTACCCAATTTTAGTAATTAGCCCAACATCATGATTACTTCGTTTTAAATAAGCATAATAATAACTTAGCTACGAGACATTAATGTAAAAAGGTTGAACATAACTTACAATGATTAAAAATAGCGTAGCGTTACACGGACAGAATTTCGACTTACACACTCAAATGATCTCTATCATAAATCTTATTATTATCATAATTTAAACTTAAAATTAAGATTATTGTTATATCTTATTACATTAACATTATGATAGAGATATAGAATATAGATATTGATAATTGATAGAAGAAAAAAAAAGATCGGAAAGAATTTCTTTCTTTACATCATCGAACGTATCGTTCCTTTTATAGGAAAATTAGAATTCAAATTTTCATTTACGACCCCTGAACTATGCTCAATTAACAACTTTTTATTATTTAATATTATTCTTATTATGAATTATTTAAATATTATATTTTATTCTTGTGCATAGTTGACTTGTAATTTTTACACCGTTGCGTCGAGCGTTGAGAGTTGGTTCATGTCCTGGTTCCGGATTTTCGAACGTCCTTTCGTACAATTTTATATCTTGTACTTTGCGTTTTGTAACTTGTACTCTTGTCATTTTTAGACGTTCTTCATCAATAAATTGAACCTTTTGAATTGTATCTTGTACATTTGAGCTTTTTGGACGTTTTGGTCTTTCAAATCTTCGTTTTTGTCTTTAAATCTTCATTTTCGAGCGATTTGCGTCTTTCGTCTTCGCACTTATTTATTTAACTATTACAACTAAAAATAAGGAAATTACATTTAAAAACTTTACATATTGGAACGATATTGCTACTAAATATATGTTCATTTGGAGCACTATCAAATATAATCACTAGTCGTTAGTGATTTTGGGCGTTTTTGAGACTTAGGTCAAAATGGGTCGACTTTGATTGGGTCGAATTTGGTAATGACACTAAATTGGATTAAATGGATGTTAAACACGTTTGGTAAGTGTTAAATGGCATTTTTGAATGAAAGTAAACGTGAGAAATGATTTCGGGTTAAAATTGGTATTTTAACCATAAAGTCAAACTTGGTCAACCATGAAACGGGTTTTTGTGTAATATACGAGATAGTATGCGTTTAAAGGCTAAAGTTGTTGTATTTTGGTATTTCGGAAACGCGGGAACTAGTCTCGTTAGTTTGGACCTTCGGGTGTCATTAAATGTATAAAAGGTGTACCTTGCACTTTAGTTGTCTAAATGGGCGGATTGTGGAGGTAGGTATAAACCCTTGGTTAAGGGCGTTTGCGTCAAATTCTCTTGAAGGGTATGTGTGTTGATTATGTGAAAACCTATATGTATATTATAGGTAAAAGCTTGCTCGATTGCGTTTGGTGGCGACTTTACATACATGACTTGTGCATGCATCTCGAGGTGAGTGGAATGATTATATGCATATGTATGTAATGTATTTATTTGTATGCTATGGTATGAACTAAAGAGCCGGTAGTGCCATAGTATGTGCGAGTGTGCTATGATGTGAACCAAAGAGCCGGTAGCGTCATAGTACGTGTGTTATAGTGTGAACCAAAGAGCCAGTAGCGCTATAGCACGATTTGTTAGGGTGTGAACCAAAGAGCCGGTAGCACCCTGGCGTTGTTAGAGTGTGAATCAAAGAGCCGGTAGCACTCTAGCGTGAGTATGACTCGAGTTGTGATGTGAACCAAAGAGCCGGTAGCATCATGACAAATGCGTATGGTGTGAACCAAAGAGCCGGTAGCACCATGACGCGAGAATGGTTAACCATGGTTGTGTGAATTTTGTATTAGTATATATAACATTGAACTATATGCTATTGGTGTTGCTAGCTTATTGTGAATTGCGGATATTGGTTTATGCATGATGTTTGCATAGTTGTTGAATTGCTAGCTTGTATGCGGTATTGTGTAAGTTATTGCAAGTAAGTAGATTATATATGTATACGTATAATTATTGCATTCACTAAGCTTTATGCTTACCCCTCTCGTTGTTTACCTTTTTACAGGTATTGTGATTATGAAGCTAGCTAGTTGTAGACTAGATGCTTAGGTGCGCTTGGGCTCGATGGGGTAGCTTTTGGATATTTGGACGCGGATGGGAGATTTGGTAGTCCCTGGGATTATGCTCTTGGTATTGGGTTGGGTTATTGAGTCTTAACCCGTATTTCTCGTGATCGGGTCATTATTACAAATGATTTTGTAAGGTGTAATTTGTGTGCCAAGGGTCATGATAGATTGTTAAACGTATCATTACGATGTTATGTTTCGATTAAAATAGAGTTGAAAATGTATTGTATTAATGGGACCTAACTTTTAAAAAAAATGTACTCCGTTTTTGGTTAAACGGATTGGGGTTGTTTCACAACCATTTTTTTCCTATAAAAGGAAATGAGAGTTGCTTCATTTGATCATCCCTTCTCAAAATAACACATACTTGAAAGAGTTCTATTATAACTCTTGTGAGAAGTGTTGTAGAGAAAATATAGAGAAAAGAGTGGTATAGAATTGTTAATCAAAATTCTATACGAGTGAGTTAAGAGAGAAGTGTAATAATCTAGTGAGCGGTCCAAATACTTTGTTAGTATTTTAGATCCTAGATTGAGTGATACATTGTAACCTCGAGTTTGTCATATTTGCTAATAAAATCCTTACCTGCTTTCGCCCGTGGACTAGGCCTCACGTCGAACCACGTAAAATCTTGTGTCTTTATTTATTGCTTAATTGTTCTATTAATTTCTCGGGTCTTGAAAGTGCGCTAAATCGCAACAAACTGGTATCAGAGCTATAGTTGTGATTAAATATACAAGATGACGATAATAAGGTCCGACGTAGAGAAATTTAATGGCCAGAACGATTTTGGTCTTTGGCGAATGAAGATGCGGGCTCTACTGAGCCAACAAGGTTATTTGTTAGCTTTGAAAGGGAGAGAATCTCTACCCGAAAAGTTGACAGATGAAGAGAAGGATGAACTTCTGGAAAAGGCACACGGCATGATTATTCTAAATCTTGCCGATTGTGTGCTTAGAGAAGTTGCGGCAGAAACCACACCGTATGGACTTTGGAAACAGCTAGAAACTCTATATATGATTAAGAGTCTCATGAACCGGTTGTATATGAAACAACGGTTGTATACTCTTCGGATGAAAGAAGGTTCAATAAATGATCACATCGATGAGTTCAATAAAATAATTTTGGACTTAAATAATATTGGTGTGAAAATTGATGATGAAGATCAATTGTTAATTTTCTTATATTCCTTGCCAAAATCGTACGAGCATTTGGTTACAACTCTACTATATAGTAGAAAAACTATTTCCATGGAGTATGTCAAATCTACCTTAAACTCTAGCGAGTTAAGGAAGAAATCATCGGCGGATTATGTGGAAGAAAGTGCAGAAGGTTTGGTGGCTAGAGGAAGACGTAACGATAGAGCATTAAGTAGTAACAACAAGGGTCGTTCTAGATCAAAAACAAGATCTAGAAACATCAAGTGTTACAATTGTCACAAGGAAGGTCATATGCGTAGAGACTGTCCAGACTTAAAAGGAAAGAGAGAGATTTGGAATGCAACGGGAGTCGATAAAGTTTCCGCGGTTGCAAAAAATGATTCTGATGGCGCAAATGTTCTTAGTGTTACCGATAGCCGCTCAGTTGACGAGTGGATTCTTGATTCAGGTTGTTCTTATCATATGTGTCCTATCAGGGATTGGTTTGCCACCTATCGAGAAATAAATGGTGGTAAAGTCCTTATGGGAAATGATGTAGCTTGTAAGGTTGTTGGAAAAGGAACGGTCCAAATCAAGATGTATGATGGCACGGTGAGGACTTTGACAGATGTCAGGCATGTTCCAAAATTGAGAAAGAATCTTAATTCCTTGGGCACATTGGACTCTGATGTGTGCAGCGGTGTATACGAAATAGTTATATTTTTTATTATGAAATACGGTGAAATTACAAAATTTTATTTATTTATTTATGGAGTGGATATACCTAAACCTTGCTACAACACTTATAGGCAGTGTACCTAATCGTAGAGTAGTGTAGTTTTTAGTAAGTCCGGTTCGTTCCACAGGGAGACTGCTTATTGCGTACACTATATTTTTAAACAATTATATTTGTATAAATATATATATATATATATATATATATATATATATATATATATATATATATATATTAGTAATATAGTAGTATTATTATTATTATAAAATGGGGGTTTTACCGTTTAATGACCGGTTTTTCGATTTTAAATAAAGCGTAAAGATAAATGACGATAATATAAATGACAGAATTTAAATTGTGATAAAGTAAATTGCAGTAATTAAAATGACAGTAAATAAAAGTACGATGAAATATAAAAGTATTATGCTTATTTAAACTTCCGTAATCATGATGTTTGACGTTTTGATTTTAATTTATTTATCTGGGTTAATTGTCCTTTGTCCTGGATTTATTTGATACCTATCTGGTTTTTGTCCATAATAGTCCATCGGTCATAATTATAAAATGCTCGTCAAATTAACCTTATTCCCGAAGTCAAATATTCCAACTAATTAGGGATTCGAACTTTAACAAGGTTTTAATACTTTGTTAATAATTACACCAGGTTATCGACTGCGTGTAATCCAAGGTTTTAATACTTTGTTAACAATTACACCAATTATCCTTGTATGTAATCCACCCTTGTTTTAATGAGATATGAATATTAATTTACCCACTTGATCAGAATGAATAATCAATTACCCAACCCGAATAATTAATTAAATGATCGTAAAAGATGTCGTATAAACGTCACTAAATAGAACATACATAATCATTTTAATAATTATTATATTAACTAATTTGAAGATAGGTTCGACAGATTCTAATGAGTTGTCGTTCGATTAGACAATACCCCCTATCTATTAATAGTCAATAGTCCAATGTCCACAAGTGTCGGTCTTTTGTCCAAACCTTAATTATGGTACAAAATCTAATAACCCCATTTTAATATTTAGTCCAACATCATGATTACTTCGGATCAAATAAGCATAATAATAACTTAGTTACAAGACATTAATTTAAAAAGGAAGAAAATAGCTTACAGTGATTATTTATTGCGTAGCGTTACACGGACAGAATTTCGACTTACAAACTTACAACATTCGCTAACATAACCTTATTATTATTAAACTTTAATATTAAAATTATAATTAAAATATAAATATAAATATATATTTAAGAGAGTGAGAGATAGATTGAATTCTGTGTCCATAACTCGTCCGAAAAACTGACTTTTTATAGAACTTAGCCTGCTACAGTAACTCATGCGAGTGTATGAGTTTTGTGCCTTCTGGCCATGCGATCGCATGGCCGCCTGGGACAGCTCACATACTTTTGTTTTCTTATTTGCCGACGTTTTATTTAATAATATATAATATAATATATATAATTTTATATAATTATATATATATTATATTATATTCTTGTGCATAGTTGACTCGTAATTTTAGGCCCCTTGCGTCACGCATTGATAGTTGGTTCATGTCTCGGTTTCGGATTTTCGAACGTCCTTGCGTACTATTTAATATCTTGTACTTTGTGTTTTGCGACTTGTACTTTTGTAGTTTTGAGACGTTTCTCATCAATAAATTGAACCACTTGAATTATATCTTGTTCATTTGAGCTTTTTGATCATTTGCGTCTTCAAATCATCATTTTCTTCTTTTGTCTTCGCACTTATTTATTTAAACGAATATTACATAAAAATAGAACAATTGCAACTAAAAGCTTTACATATTGGAAGGATATTGATACTAAATATATGTTCATTTGGAGCACTATCAAATATCCCCACACTTGAACGTTGCTTGTCCTCAAGCAATATAGAACTTGAATATAACTTTACTAGAATCACTTCTTTATTCTTCACACTTTGTACATCTGTGATTTTAATACGGCGGTATGAACAATGGTAGTAACGTTGTGGTTTACAGTCCCACATGACTAAGAAAATTTAGATCCTTTAGGAAATTGGATC
The DNA here is from genome assembly GCF_046630445.1 of Rutidosis leptorrhynchoides. Taxonomy (NCBI): domain Eukaryota; kingdom Viridiplantae; phylum Streptophyta; class Magnoliopsida; order Asterales; family Asteraceae; genus Rutidosis; species Rutidosis leptorrhynchoides. The sequence continues at coordinate 560,107,532 of NC_092333.1, forward strand.
TTTTTGAAAACATTTGATCTTTTTGAAAATTCAATATAGCTTTTACCCTAGATAAGTTTTCCGGAATAACCCTTCACCGGTGTTTGCAAAATGTTTTTGTGGGTTTTGTGGGTTTCAGATTTTAAAATTTTAGTTCAAAACTTGCGGTTTTGTGTCACCCACTTGCAAACCTTGTATTAGGAAAGCAACACGTCCAGTATACTTGTTCCATATATTACTTTTCGATAAACTACCATCCGGTTGTAAAGGAAACCGTTGAACAAGCAAATGTTAAGGCAATGTCCCGTGACATGCTTTTGATTATGGTCTATAACGTGTTAGATGCAATTACTATCCTTTGTAGGAGCAATAGTAAAGATCACCCTATAATTTTTTGGTCTGGCACAAGGTCCTGTCTTCGACCATGCTATGCAACCACCGTTCTTACGGTTGACACCCGACTTGGTTCAGGTGACCTAATGAATTCCAGGTGAATTCCTAGGATTTTAAGTTCAATGGTAATGAACGCAATGAAAATAGGTTTTCAGAAAACAAATCGGTTTTATTTTGATCAAAATATTTTCTCGTTCAAGCTCGAGTTTAGATATCATCGAATTTCATGAGTTTGTAATTCTCAATCTTTAAGGTCAATCTCAAGGATTAAGTAATATCAGTCTTAAAAGCTGATTTTCAATCTTTAAGGAGATTATCCTTTCTGGGGGTCTGATTCATTAGTCTTATCAAGCTAATTTGCACGGCGCTCTCCCCATTTTACGAGACAGATCCTCTCATGGTTAGGATAAGTCTGACCACTTGGCGACCCTGTTTGATGCTGAGGTCCGTGGATTTCCTGCTGATTTTAGAGATGACTTTTCTAGATTTTTCGTCAACCTACAGCTGGTCTGGACGACAACTTCCTGACCTAAATCAAGAAGCGCGTGTCTTTTTCGGAAGACTTTACTTCCTTTTAATGATGGAATTGATTCATCGTGTAGATACATCTATTCTTTCAAAGGTATTACAATAAATCGAGTAAAACTGATTAGTTTAGTCCAAAGCAAAAGTACCTGCAATAATCTGTACCAAATATGTGATATGTGTTTTAAAGAAATTGGTAAATTCTTCCCACACTTAGCTTTTATTTATTTTTTTTCTTTGCCTTTTTATTCTCCTCTATTCCATTTTAAATGAATTCTAACGTTTTGGGTTGTTTCTCTATTTATGTTCTCTCCGAGGTAACAATAATTTCGGCATTAACACCTAGTTTTATCGTTCATAAATATGTGTAAACATGATTTTGAATTCATTTAGTTGAAATTTTTTTAAATTTTCACAAAATTTGGCAATTAAACTAAGTGTAAACCCGAGAGAATTTATAACCCTTCCCCACACTTGAGATCATGCAATGCCTTCATTTGCATGAAATCAGACTATAATTATAAATTCATGAGGGTGATTAGTGTAGAAAAGTGATTAAAAATATCGAGTTTGCAAACATATTATTTTATATCACAATTGAAATTTTACGTCTTGCTATCAAAATTAGTAGCTTTTGCTGAACTTTAATGCCAGTCTTTGAAAGTGCGTTGTTTTACTCTGTTTTGTACATAAGATAAACTACAAACATATATAATATATATATATATATATATATATATATATATATATATATATATATATATATATATATATATATATATATATATATATATATATATATAAAACCTTTATTTATTAAAACAATTTAAATGAATAATTTTTAAAATTTTGTTTCCTTTTACTTTAGGTAGTTTCGGTATGTTTACCTAGTCCGTCCCTCGACAGAATTTAAAATTTGTCGTTTTTAAAGCGATTGTTTTAAAAGCAAAGATTTTTGGGTTTTTTTTAATTTTTTTTGTATACTTTAGATCAATAATATTAAAAATAATGATAACAAAATTTTTTGCCCCGCCCTCGGGTAAAGCAATTTCGGTTCCATGACCTAGTCTTCAACTTACGATGAATTTTTAGAAAACATTTTTTTAAACTTAATGAAATAAAGTAAATTTTGTTTTTAAAATCACACAAAACTTAAATTAAAAAATGCATATTAATTTCATACAAAACCTACAAAACAAAAATTCAGAATGGGGGGAGAAAACTAGTTCTTTAGTGTCTGCTAGTGGAAAAGACCAATCGGATTCCATTCTCGGAACTAAACGAGAACAGAACAACTAACTCTAGAAAACGTTTTCTTTTTAGAACATTTGAATCTCTTCACACTTAGATAGCTGTGGTGTCGAAATTGTGATTAACTTCATCGTCAATTTCTTTTGGACCATAATCAACTTGCATATCTATGACTTTTGCTTTAAGCCATTGGTCAGATTCTTGTGTAATATCCACAAATTCAACTAGTTTCGCCTTTTCTTTAGGCGATAGATTGGATACTAATCGATTACATAACTTAAAGTTCCCCTTGGTTCTAGCATCGCGAATCTATTTAATAAGTTTCTTCATTGAACTATTAATAACGTGGTCATTTAATTTCGTATCAACAACGGGGTTCTTTGTTATCAGGTCATCATTAGGTGTTACTTCATTTTCCCCACACTTAGGTGTTTTATTATTGTTAAGCACTACCGTTGGAGTTGGTAAAACAATGTGGTTCTTACTAATCGTTTTTGTTGGTTCAACGGTTTTGGTTGGTGGAGATTTAGACTTTCGACTCACAAAGGTGATCGATTTTTCATCATTATTAAGTGTCATTCTACCTTCTCTTACATCAAATAACGTCTGGTGGACGCTAAGAATGGTCGACCTAAAATTAGAGGAATGTTTGAGTCCTCTTCTATGTCAATGACAATAAATTCGACTAGAAAGGTTAAATTACCTACTTGAACGGGTAGGTTGTCAGCAATTCCAACTGGGTGCTTAAAGGTTTGATCAAAGAGTCGAACACTCATCTCTGTTGGACTTAACTCACCTACTCCTAATCTCTTATATAATGAAAGAGGCATAACACTCACACTTGTACCTAAATCTGCTAGTACATCATACATGACACAATTACTAAGTAGACAAGGAATAATAAATTCACCCGGTTCACCCAACCTGGGTGGAAGTTTCGGTGGAACTGTCTTCACCGGGTTTATTTTTACGATTTTTGTTTCTTGCACTTTCTTATTCTTCTTGAAAGGACCCGTTCATATACATTATAAATGATTCACAATAGTTGATTACATCACGAGGTATTTGACCTCTATATGATACATTTTACAAACATTGCATTCGTTTTTAAAAGACAAACTTTCTTTACAACGAAAATTGACGGTATGCACACCATTTCATAATACATCCAACTATAATTGACTTAATAATAATCTTGATGAACTCAATGACTTGAATGCAACGTCTTTCAAAATATGCCATGAATGACTCCAAGTAATATCCTTAAAATGAGCTAATGCACAGCGGAAGATTTCTTTAATACCTGAGAATAAACATGCTTTAAAGTGTCAACCAAAAGGTTGGTGAGTTCATAGGTTTATCATAACAATCATTTCAATATATTAATAGACCACAAGATTTCCGTTTATAAATATATGTACACTCGCAAGTGTATAAAAGTATTCTATAAGTTGTAGGCACCCGGTAACAAGCCTTAACATTCATGTTTTACCCTCTGAAGTACACCAGATCAGGTGTGTTTAAAATAACCTCGAAGTACTAAAGCATCCCATAGTCAGGATGGGGTTTGTCAGGCCCAATAGATCTATCTTTAGGATTCGCGCCTACCGTACATAGACAAGTAGTTTAATGTTACCAAGCTAAGGGTATATTTCTGGTTTAAACCCACATAGAATTAGTTTTAGTACTTGTGCCTACTTCGTAAAACATTTATAAAACAGCGCATGTATTCTCAGCCCAAAAATATATATTGCAAAAGCAATTAAAAAGGGAGCAAATGAAACTCACAATACTGTATTTCGTAGCGATTATGTATATGACGACACTGAACAAGTGCAGGGTTTGTCTCGGATTCATGAACGTATCAATATTGTGATTCAATATTGCAGGAAAGTATGTAGACGCAACGAAAATGATAAACGTTAGGTTGACCTCACGAGCAATACCCTCGATCAATACCCATAACCTCCATAGCTATAACCCATAATTTCCTTAGCTCTATCCCGTTTGAAAACATATTTTGAAATCGTCTGAGTATAACTCCGTCGTAGTATTTTATGTATACTAATAATATCTTGAAATAATACAAAGAAAATATATATATGTAATTCGATTGAGAGAGTTTAGAGAAATATATTTTCAAGTTTCTATGAAATAATGAAACCTATTTAATTCTATTTATAATAGATTTTTGAATTATTAAAGTGAATTATTAAAGTATGAATTATTAAAGTGAATTATTAAAGTATGAATTATTAAAGTGAATTATTAAAGTGAATTATTAAAGTATGAATTATTAAAGTGAATTATTAAAGTGAATTATTAAAGTATGAATTATTAAAGTGATTTATTAAAGTATGAATTATTAAAGTGAATTATTAAAGTATGAATTATTAAAGTTAAAGTAAAGTAAAAGTAAAGTAAAGGTAAAGTTAAAGTATAGTACAAGTATAAAACTATATACGTATAATATGCGTATAAATATATATAATATTAATTTAAATCGTTATATATATTTAATAAAATAAAATATAAATATCGTTATCTTTATCATACTGGTTAAGTAATGAGTTGTCAAAAGTGGTTCTCGATATTTATAAAAGATATATACGCTTTAATAATAAAGTACTTTTTAAACTGAAAACGTTTTTTGTACTTTTGAAACTAAATCAAATAAATATGATAATTTTGTTTTCCAAAACTAAATATATTTAAGAATCATTTTGTTAAAAAGTTAAAATAATGGAAATCGTTATATCATAAAACATTTTAGAAAAGTAGAATTATATATATTCATAATAGGTTTCAAGTTTTTAAATTACAGTCTATTGGTGAAGCATGGGATAAAGTCCAAAGGTTAAATAAACGTATGAAATCATCTTAATGAAAAATATCGAGTTACTTAACTTGTCGATATCCAACATCTAAGTTATTTACACTCTACGTTATTATTTTCATATTAAATAAAATGAAAGTTAACATAGTTATCTTATCAAGGTCACGAGAAAAATATTATAAAACATGCCTTGGAAATTAAACAGGAATTTCCACTAACCCTTGTCTAGTTCCTGTTAATTAACACATTTGTTCTTATTTATAAATCACTTTACCATTTTCCGAATGTTGTCAAAAAGAATAGATTTCTTAAATCACAGTGGACCTCATAACATAGGCCCGTAATCATATCATAATGTATCTGATAATTCAATCATTTGATATTATCTCTTAATTCTGTCGATAAATATATCGAAACAAATATGTTCATGTAAAGTATCATATATCTAATACTTTGTTAATGTTTTCAGTTAATATTATATATTATATATACATATCTATATACTCATAATTGTTCGTGAATCGTCGAACACGGTCAAAGGGTAATTGATTACATGAATGTAGTTCCTAACTTTTTGAGATTCAACATTACAAATTCTGCTTATCGTGTCGGAAACATATAAAGGTTAAGTTTAAATTTGGTTGGAAATTTCCGGGTCGTCACAGTACCTACCCGTTAAAGAAATTTCGTCCCGAAATTTGATCGAGGTCGTCATGGCTAACAATAAGAAAGTTATTATGACGAATATAAGTTGATTCATAGGGTTTTATCATGATTGAGAAATATGGATAAAATAATTCGATTACTCGAAACGTATGAGTGAAGCTATCGTAAAAGAGTGAAATGAGAAAATAGGGATTCATCTTATCTTTTGACGTCATCACGGTTGATCTCCGAATTAAAGAAAATCTTTGTAATCTATATAGGATTTGATTATTCGGTGATTAAGGAAATTATGATCCTCTTCGATTTAATGCGATGATTCATCTCGATTTTTCTGTCGGATATTTCACTATAAATCCACCTCCTTCGTTTCCTTTTAATTCACACCTTTTATTCTTTCTCCCTCAATTCTTACTTTAAAATTATTCGTCAATATGCTTCATCCAGTGCTGATTCTCGATATACTCCTCACATTCATATCTGTCGTTCTTCTTTTTCATCTACCTCCAGAAGAATCTATTTACTTCTACTATACTCTTGGTTTTATAGTGTTTATAGTTCTCCCGTGTCTTTATATTGCTATATGCATCGATATATATGGTTTATAGTTTCTGGGTTGTTGTTGGGTTTTATATCTTCCCTTATATTTCGATGTCCCTGCTTCTGTCTTCTATAATCATTGTCATCCCCAATTAATGCTCTCTTTTATTTGTTGCGATTTATACCCCAATTTCTATTTCGGAGTTTTGTCCTTTCGTTTCTTCTTCTTGCGATTAAGCACCGCTTGAAATGGTCCAGAATTCGCATATATGAATTTCGGAATGAACATTGTTAATGTTCTAAGAAGGAAATTGTAATGGCACGATCTTGACTTGTCAAATTACTAGAATACCTCGGAAAAGCCGAATCATCAAGAAATATTTTCTTGATATTTTAGAGGTTAAAGAGAATACAAGAGTCGTGTAACATAGCACATGATGACGTTATGATCTATGAATTATCACGTTCCATTTAGAAACTCAGCATGACTTACTGTAATATAATCACGTTGATTAAGTGTCATTATATTATACTAGTTCATGCTTCAGTTCCCAACACTACTTCAAAAATATTCCTATTTTAAATTCGAAAGTTTTAGAATTTAGAAACTAAAATAGTTTCTTTTATGATGTAATACAGACAGCACGAAGAGGTAAATGATTTCAGATAAGTATAATTATGGAAATATCTTCATAAATATGGAGAATATTTATAATGAAAGATACGATGATATCTTAAAATTTCTAATATCAGAGGATGATGAAGAATATTGTCCGTAAGGGTTTAGAGTCAGGAGCAAGGTATTAGATAATGACTTCAGCAGACACGGAATCATTTGGATTCTTTGAAGGTAGATTTCGTCCTTGTGATTTATCCACATCCTTCTTCATGGTTTGCTCAATCCGTATATTTCAGTACCAAATCTTCTCTTTTTCTGAGCTTTGCCAACACACTACTCTTTATTATCAAACTTTTTACTGTTAAGGTCGTTTATAGTTTTTGCTGCTTCATCAGTATTTCGAGAACTAGTTCGCAGTTTAGGGTGTTTTTCAGAAACTTCACATTCAAAGTATATAAGTCCAGAAGATATACACATATAATTGTTGGCGTAGACATGCTGCGAGATTTCAAAATACTGATTGCTAATTTCCGATGATTCGTATGGCAATTCTCGTTGCAAGATGCAGATGAGTAAATGATGGGGTTTTGATAAATATAAAGATTTTTTAGAAAGTCAAAGATCAATGAAGTTGTTAATAAGTTTACTGCTAATGTGGCGAGATATGAAAGGTTCCCCGGTAATAATGATGAAGGGGTAATCATTATAATAAGGCTTATTCGAATGAACAATTGAAGTTGGTTTGCTGGAGCTGTGACAAAACCGTCTATTTTTAGAAGGGATTGAAAAGTTATTTTATCTAGTAAATGCCAAAAGGTCTGACATGGATACATGTTAAATTATGACTTTGGTTTCAAGAATTTTTCAGGTACGTAACTGTGGATAACATGTGGTTGGATCATCATCTCGATTGTTCATTTTTTTGAAGTGTCTTCAGGTATTTCAAAGGGCTTGAACATAGATTATAATCGTTAATATACATACGATGTTCTAACACAGTTTTGAAGTTAAAGTATAGCTTTGAAAGATGTAAGAATCTAAGAGTGATGATACCGATTATAACTTGAATTGAATTCGGCGATTTCAAAATCAGAATATGTAATTAGATTTTTGAATGAGTATGGTTGTTTTGATTTCTATAAAAGAATGTATATTGTTGTGAAAGTAGGGAGTATAATGGATGATTTGCTGAATCAGATTCGAAGAATGTAACATATTAATTGTGAATTTATATATCTCTCTGGTATTACCTACCCGTTAAAAAAATGTCACAATTAATATTTTGTACAAAAGAATTTTATTACAGTCTTTATGGAAATATATGTGTATATTTCTTCAGATGTAATATAGATTTAATGAGTTAATATTAAATTAAACTCACTTGATTTATGGTTAAGGCTAGGATAGATAATTTCTAAACTTTATAAATTACATAATCGTCGTAGAATGTTTTCCCAATGAAGTTATGAATCAATACTTCATCGTTGTGGTATTCCTTAGTATCTACAGGGCGTATGACGTCGATCTTCATGGCACAGATTGTGAAGTTGAGGTTTGCGATGCGGTTGTTGTTGGTGGTGGTAATGGTACTGTTGATGTTGTTGATGGTGGTACTGGTTATGTTGCTGGTGCTGCTGCTGGTGTTTGAAACCTTTGCACCATATTCTCCAAAGCCACTACCCGAGCGCGAAGCTCGTTGACTTCTTCTATTACACTGGGGTGATTGTCGGTTCGAACGAGCGGATAAATAAGATCTAGAATTTGGTGTAGTATATAATCATGACGAGATACTCTGGAAATGAGAGAGAAAATGGTGTTTCGGACATGTTCGCCGGTAAGTGCTTCAGGTTCATTGCCAAGAGGGCAATGTGGTGGATGGAAAGGATCGCCTTCTTCTTGTCTCCAATGATTAAGGAGGCTACGAACCCATCCCCAATTCATCCAGAATAGATGATGGCTGATTGGTTGATCCATTCCAGTCACACTGCTTTCGGAGCTTGAGTGGGATTCCATTTCGGAATTCGAGGAACTTGAACTGATGACGAATTCCATTTCGTACGATTTGATAAAGGATTTTTTGATATGAAATGATTTTCCGGCTATCGGGTGGTATTCTAACTACATAGAATATCTATATATATATATAGATCAAAAGATTTCATAGATTACAGAGGAATTTACGGAATATGTCAGGCAAAGTTTATGGTAATAGATACGATAAGATATGATTTAGCAGATACGCTAAGATATGAATTTTGTCTATACACTATTCATGCAATCAATGCAGCAAGACGTGTCTAGACTAAGAATGATAAGCAGGTAATTTCCTAAGGATGGTAAGTAGATGATTTCCGACTAAAAATGATAAACAAAACTTTTGACATGCAGACACGGTCGAAGTCCAGACTCACTAATGTATCTTAACAACTATCAGTTAGACACACTAATGCAAGACCTGGTTCGCTAAGACCACCGCTCTGATACCAACTGAAAGGACCCGTTCATATACATTATAAATGATTCACAATAGTTGATTACATCGCGAGGTATTTGACCTCTATATGATACATTTTACAAACATTGCATTCATTTTTAAAAGACAAACTTTCTTTACAACGAAAATTGACGGTATGCACACCATTTCATAATACATCCAACTATAATTGACTTAATAATAATCTTGATGAACTCAATGACTTGAATGCAACGTCTTTCAAAATATGCCATGAATGACTCCAAGTAATATCCTTAAAATGAGCTAATGCACAGCGGAAGATTTCTTTAATACCTGAGAATAAACATGCTTTAAAGTGTCAACCAAAAGGTTGGTGAGTTCATAGGTTTATCATAACAATCATTTCAATATATTAATAGACCACAAGATTTCCGTTTATAAATATATGTACACTCGCAAGTGTATAAAAGTATTCTATAAGTTGTAGGCACCCGGTAACAAGCCTTAACATTCATGTTTTACCCTCTGAAGTACACCAGATCAGGTGTGTTTAAAATAACTTCGAAGTACTAAAGCATCCCATAGTCAGGATGGGGTTTGTCAGGCCCAATAGATCTATCTTTAGGATTCGCGCCTACCGTACATAGACAAGTAGTTTAATGTTACCAAGCTAAGGGTATATTTCTGGTTTAAACCCACATAGAATTAGTTTTAGTACTTGTGCCTACTTCGTAAAACATTTATAAAACAGCGCATGTATTCTCAGCCCAAAAATATATATTGCAAAAGCAATTAAAAAGGGAGCAAATGAAACTCACAATACTGTATTTCATAGCGATTATGTATATGACGGCACTGAACAAGTGCAGGGTTTGTCTCGGATTCACGAACGTATCAATATTGTGATTCAATATTGCAGGAAAGTATGTAGACGCAACGAAAATGATAAACGTTAGGTTGACCTCACGAGCAATACCCTCAATCAATACCCATAACCTCCATAGCTATAACCCATAATTTTCTTAGCTCTATCCCGTTTGAAAACTTATTTTGAAATCGTCTGAGTATAACTCCGTCGTAGTATTTTATGTATACTAATAATATCTTGAAATAATACAAAGAAAATATATATATGTAATTCGATTGAGAGAGTTTAGAGAAATATATTTTCAAGTTTCTATGAAATAATGAAACCTATTTAATTCTATTTATAATAGATTTTTGAATTATTAAAGTGAATTATTAAAGTATGAATTATTAAAGTGAATTATTAAAGTATGAATTATTAAAGTGAATTATTAAAGTGAATTATTTAAGTATGAATTATTAAAGTGAATTATTAAAGTATGAATTATTAAAGTGATTTATTAAAGTATGAATTATTAAAGTGAATTATTAAAGTATGAATTATTAAAGTTAAAGTAAAGTAAAAGTAAAGTAAAGGTAAAGTTAAAGTATAGTAAAAGTATAAAACTATATACGTATAATACGCATATAAATATATATAATATTAATTTAAATCGTTATATATATTTAATAAAATAAAATATAAATATCGTTATCTTTATCATATTGGTTAAGTAATGAGTTGTCAAAAGTGGTTCTCGATATTTATAAAAGATATATATGCTTTAATAATAAAGTTCTTTTTAAACTGAAAACGTTTTTTGTACTTTTGAAACTAAATCAAATAAATATGATAATTTTGTTTTCCAAAACTAAATATATTTAAGAATCATTTTGTTAAAAAGTTAAAATAATGGAAATCGTTGTATCATAAAACATTTTAGAAAAGTAGAATTATATATATTCATAATAGGTTTCAAGTTTTTAAATTACAGTCTATTGGTGAACAATGGGATAAAGTCCAAAGGTTAAATAAACGTATGAAATCATCTTAATGAAAAATGTCGAGTTACTTAACTTGTCGATATCCAACATCTAAGTTATTTACACTCCACGTTCTTATTTTCATATTAAATAAAATGAAAGTTAACATAGTTATCTTATCAAGGTCACGAGAAAAATATTATAAAACATGCCTTGGAAATTAAACAGGAATTTCCACTAACCCTTGTCTAGTTCCTGTTAATTGACACATTTGTTCTTATTTATAAATCACTTTACCATTTTCCGAATGTTGTCAAAAAGAATAGATTTCTTAAATCACAGTGGACCTCATAACATAGGCCCGTAATCATATCATAATGTATCTGATAATTCAATCATTTGATATTATCTCTTAATTCTGTCGATAAATATATCGAAACAAATACGTTCATGTAAAGTATCATATATCTAATACTTCATTAATGTTTTCAGTTAATATTATATATTATATATACATATCTATATACTCATAATTGTTCGTGAATCGTCGAACACGGTTAAAGGGTAATTGATTACATGAATGTAGTTCCTAACTTTTTGAGATTCAACATTACAAATTCTGCTTATCGTGTCGGAAGCATATAAAGGTTAAGTTTAAATTTGGTTGGAAATTTCCGGGTCGTCACACTTCTTCTTCTTTCCAGAGGTATCACAAACTTTATTACCTATCACTTGCTCATACTCAACTCCTTTTCTTGGAAACAGGATGGGTGGTCTGTATGGTGCCACCACTGGCTTTACATACTCGGGTGGTGGTGGTGTTGTAACTTCTTCATTGTTACTCACATCTAAAACCTTCCCATCTTCTGGTGTTGGTTTTTCAGAATTCGTTGAAACCATATTAATATTCTCATTCCGAGGATTTACTTCAGTATTACTTGGTAGCTTTCCTTGTTCCCTCTCAATCATCATGCTAGCAAGAGTACCTACGTGTTTTCCTAGATTCAAAATGGTAGCTTGTTGAATTCTTAGTGACTGATCAAACCTCTCATTTGTTTGGGTTTGAGATGTTATAAATTGTGTTTGAGATTCTATTAGCTTTGCCATCATTTCTTCTTGATTTGGCTTTTTCTCTTCGGTTTGTTGTGGTGGTTTATACAAGCTAGGTTTTTGTTGATTGAAAGTGTTGTTTTGAGTTGGTTGGTTATTCGGACCTTGTTGGTTGTACGAGTTATTGTTGGGTCCATTTGGATTGTAAAGAATGTTTTGATTTCGATTGAAGTTTGGCCTTGGCGGTTGATAATTATTTTGATAATTATTTCCCGGCCTTTGGTTCATGTAGGAAACATTCTCACGTTGTTCCATCGTTTGCTCAATGTGACAATCTTTCGTTAAGTGTGGTCTACCGCATTGCTCACAACTGATTTGTATTGCGTGAATATCTTTAGTCATCTTTTCCATCCGTCTCTCGAAAGCATCTATTTTTGTAGAAACGGAATCAAAGTCATGGCTAGAATCGGCTCTAGCCACTTTAGATGAACGAAAGATATCTTTTTCTTGGTACCACTCATGAGAGTGGGAGGCTGTATTATCAATTATCTTGTGAGCTTCAGTTGCTATTTTCTTCATAATTGAACCACCAGCTGCTATGTCGATGTCTTTTCATGTAGCAACGTCGACACCTTAGTAGAATATTTGTATTATTTGATAAGTGTCTAAACCGTGTTGAGGAAATCCTCTCAAAAACTTTCCGAATCTTATCCACGCCTCATATAATGTTTCATTTGGCTTTTGCGCGAACGTAACAATTTTTCCTTGAAGTCTCACGGCTTTAGATGCCGGAAAGAATTGTTTAAGAAATTTCTCAACTAAAACATCCCATGTGTCAATCGATCCTTCAGGTAACGATTCTAACCAATCTTTGGCTTCTCCCTTTAAAGTCCAGGGAAACAACATGAGATAGATCTGTTCATCCCCAACTTCTCTGATTTTGAATAGAGTACAAATCCTATTAAAGGTTCGAAGATGTTCTTTTGGATCTTCTTTTGGCGTACCACTATATTGGCATTGATTAGTTACCATGTGTAGGATTTGTCCTTTGATTTCATAATCTGGCGCATTAATATTTGGCTTAATAATGGCGTGATCTTGGTCTGTGTGTGTGGCTCTCATTCGGTCTTCCATACTTAGAGGTTCTGTTACTTCCATAATTGAAATTGTTGAATCTGAATCACTAGAGGATTCTGATTTAACGGTTTCTTCCTCGACAATCTCTGGTTGAATGATTTGTGGTTCCGGAGGAATGATTAGTGGTTCAGGATCTCTGAATTGTCCTTAAATATCCTCCGGGTTCTCAATTGTGAGGTCGGGTTCAAAAAATGGATTATCAGAAATTTGAATTGGAGTACTTGGTCGACTTGATGATGATTCTAAAGAAAAATCAACGGTAATAATATTGGCTAGATGTCTTGATCGGGTTACAGGTGGTGAACATATGAAAGGTGGTGAACGTTTTGCTCGGTGCATTCACTGAATATCCTATTAGTTATAAAAATAAAAAAATTATATAAGTTATCAAATTAATAGACTTTTCTGATTTTACCCACGTTTCGAATAGCTAATAGATGCAGCAGGTAGCCATGACCCTTTAAATCGGAAGCCCACAACTCGCCACTAACAAATCCAACTATTACTACGAACCAGAAAATTTTAGATGTCTATCAATTTAACAGCTTAAAATAATTTTTCGTCGAAGTTTAAAGAAAATAAAGAAAATTATATGTCCTAAAAACTAGAGCGTCGAGAAATAAGAAAGAAAAAGAGCGCTTCGAAAAACGTCGAAAAATAAAAGGTTGAAAAATGAGCGTCGAAAAATAAAAGTCGAAAAATAATAAAAAGAAAATAAGCGTCGAAACTTAGAATTCTAAAATCTAAAAATTAAAACTTATGTCTAAAGGTATTAAAGCTTAAAGGAATTCTATATCCAAAACGGCAATTACTTAAAAAGGCACTAAAATTTTAAAACGGCGTTGCAAAATTCTAAAGCACCTAAATCTTAGTCTAAAGAAAAAGTACTTAAGAGATTTTACGGCAAAGTCTAAAAATCTAGAGCTACTATGGCAAAATACTAAGTTTAAAACTAATTACGAACGATAAAAATACAAATATTACGAATAAACGATTAAAATATACAATTTATAAAAAGAAATAAAAAGTACTAAAATTACAATTTTATAAAAATATTATTTTTATATTATTATTTTATAAAAGTATTAATTTTATAAATAATAAAACTAATTGAAACTTAAAAATATAAAATAAAATAAACTAAAACTTAATTATTAAATAACTAAACCCTAATTAATATTTAATTTATTATAATTATTATTAATTACGTAACCCTAATTGTGTCGGCAGAGGTACCTGGGCTGTCAAATCACTCCATGCGATCGCATGGAGTGTATGCTATAATTTCATGCGGTCAAATGACCCTCAGATCCAGTTCAGATGTTGGGCTGCTACAGTGTAGTGGCCTGATTACTTTTTTTTTTAAATATAGCGTTTCGCCGAGTCCCCGTCAGCGGCGCCAAAAACTTGATGTGTGCAGCGGTGTATACAAAATAGTTATATTTTTTATTATGAAATACGGCAAAATTACACAAGTTTTATTTATTTATTTATGGAGTGGATATACCTAAACCTTGCTACAACACTTATAGGCAGTGTACCTAATCGTAGAGTAGTGTAGTTTTTAGTAAGTCCGGTTCATTCCACAGGGAGACGGCTTATTGCGTACACTATATTTTTAAACAATTATATTTGTATAATATATATATATATATATATATATATATATATATATATATATATATATATATATATATATATATATATATATATATATATATATATATATATATATATTAGTAATATAGTAGTATTGTTATTATTATAAAAGGGGGTTTTACCGTTTAATGACCGGTTTGTCGATTTTAAATAAAGCGTAAAGATAAATGACGATAATATAAATGACAGAATTTAAATTGCGATAAAGTAAATTGCAGTAATTAAAATGACAGTAAATAAAAGTACGATGAAATATAAAAGTATTATGCTTATTTAAACTTCCGTAATCATGATGTTTGACGTTTTGATTTTAATTTATTTATCTGGGTTAATTGTCCTTTGTCCTGGATTTATTTGATACCTATCTGGTTTTTATCCATAATAGTCAATTGGTCATAATTATAAAATGCTCGTCAAATTAACCTTATTCTCGAAGTCAAATATTCCAACTAATTAGGGATTCGAACTGTAACAAGGTTTTAATACTTTGTTAATAATTACACCAGGTTATCGACTGCTTGTAATCCAAGGTTTTAATACTTTGTTAACAATTACACCAATTATCCTTGTATGTAATCCACCACTATTTTAATGAGATATGAATATTAATTTACCCACTTGATCAGAATGAATAATCAATTACCCAACCCGAATAATTAATTAAATGATCGTAAAAGATGTCGTATAAACGTCACTAAATAGAACATACATAATTATTTTAATAATTATTATATTAACTAATTTGAAGATAGGTTCGACAGATTCTAATGAGTTGTCGTTCGATTAGACAATACCCCCTATCTATTAATAGTCAATAGTCCAATGTCCACAAGTGTCGGTCTTTTGTCCAAACCTTAATTATGGTACAAAATCTAATAACCCCATTTTAATATTTAGTCCAACATCATGATTACTTCGGCTCAAATAAGCATAATAAAAACTTAGTTACAAGACATTAATTTTAAAAAAAAGAACATAGCTTACAGTGATTATTTATTGCGTAGCGTTACACGAACAGAATTTCGACTTACAAACTTACAACATTCGCTAACATAACCTTATTATTATTAAACTTTAATATTAAAATTATAATTAAAATATAAATATAAATATATATTTAAGAGAGTGAGAGATAGATTGAATTCTGTGTCCATAACTCGTCCGAAAAACTGACTTTTTATAGAACTTGGCCTGCTACAGTAACTCATGCGAGTGTATGAGTTTTGTGCCTTCTGGCCATGCGATCGCATGGCCGCCTGGGACAGCTCACATACTTTTGTTTTCTTATTTGCCGGCGTTTTATTTAATAATATATAATATAATATATATAATTTTATATAATTATATATATATTATATTATATTCTTGTGCATAGTTGACTCGTAATTTTAGGTCCGTTGCATCGTGCGTTGATAGTTGGTTCATGTCTCGGTTCCGGATTTTCGAACGTCCTTGCGTACTATTTAATATCTTGTACTTTGCGTTTTGCGACTTGTACTTTTGTAGTTTTGAGACGTTTCTCATCAATAATTTGAACCACTTGAATTATATCTTGTTCATTTGAGCTTTTTGGTCATTTGCGTCTTCAAATCGTCATTTTCTTCTTTTGTCTTCGCACTTATTTATTTAAACGAATATTACATAAAAATAGAACAATTGCAACTAAAAGCTTTACATATTGGAAGGATATTGATACTAAATATATGTTCATTTGGAGCACTATCAGACTCCATCGGCTGTGAGTATCGCGCCCGAGGTGGAGTATTAAAAGTTTCTAGAGGTGCAGTTGTCGTGATGAAAGGTGAAAGGTATAATGGCCTTTACCTGTTAAAGGGTAGCACAGTTACTGGTGCAGCTGGAGTTTCTTCATCAGCTAAAGATGTAGATACCACCAAGTTATGGCACATGCGCCTTGGGCACATGATCGAGAAAGGAATGATGGAGCCTAGTAAACGAGGTTTGCTGTGTGGCCAGAATATCAGAAAATTAGAATTCTGCGAGCACTGTGTATTCGGCAAACAGAGCCGAATAAAGTTTGGCACAGACGTTCATAGGACAAAAGGTACTTTGGATTATATCCATTCAGATCTTTGGGGTCCATCTCCTGTTCCTTCAAAAGGTGGTGTGAGATACATGTTAACCTTTATTGATGACTATTCGAGAAGAGTGTGGGTTTATATCCTTAAACGTAAGGATGAAGTCTTTGTCAATTTCAAGCAATGGAAGATAATGATAGAGAAGCAGACTGGAAAGTTCATCAAACGCTTGAGAACTGACAATGGACTGGAATTCTGCAAAGGTGAATTCAATGAGTTCTGCAAGAACGAAGGTATTGTGAGACACCACACAGTGCAGTTTACACCACAACAGAATGGCGTTGCAGAACGGATGAATAGAACGCTCCTTGAGCGAGCAAGGTGTATGCTCTCAAATGCAAAATTACCAAATATATTTTTGGCTGAAGCTGTCAACACAGCTTGTTATTTGGTAAATCGGTCTCCATCAACGGCAATTGATTGTCAAACTCCTTTGGAGAAATGGTCAGGTTCCCCTGCAAGTTATAGTGATTTGAAGATTTTTGGTTGTCCTGCTTATGCTCATGTGAAAGATGGTAAACTTGAGCCCGAGGGCTAAGAGATGCATATTTCTAGGGTATACAGATGGGGTGAAGGGTTATAGATTGTGGTGCCCTGATGGTAAATCATCCCGATTTCTTATCAGCAGGGATGTGACAATTGACGAGTCTGCTATGTTGAAAAAGACAGAGAAAGAACAAGTAGTTGTTGGAATAGATCGTGAAATTGAGGAGCAGGTGGAGCAAGAAATAGATGTTCCACAAGGAGTAGTACAAGATACTCCTGTCGAGCCCATTGTAGAAGATGTACATGACTTTGGTGTTGATCATATGACACCAGAAGATCAGTCAGATGAGCAACATGATCTACAGAATTATAATCTAGCAAGAGATAGAGAGCGACGAGCTATAAGACCACCACAACGGTTTGGGCATGAAGATTTAGTAGTTTATGCCCTGAGCATGGCAGAAGATATAGAGGTCCAAGAACCTGCTACATATCGTGAAGCTATTGGTTGTCCAGAATCTGCAAAGTGGTCTGTAGCTATGAATGAAGAGATGGAGTCTCTTTATAAGAATCATATATGGGAGCTGGTGAAACCGCCAAAAGGTCAGAAGATTGTTGGATGCAAATGGATCTTCAAAAAGAAGGACGGAATTTCGGGTGTAGAAGATGAAAGGTTCAAAGCACGCCTTGTAGCAAAAGGCTTTACTCAGAGAGAGGGAGTTGACTTTAATGAAGTTTTCTCACCGGTCGTAAAGCATACCTCTATTCGCGTGTTACTTGCCATGGTTGCTTTACTTGATATGGAGTTGCAGCAAGTAGATGTCAAGACGGCATTCTTACATGGTGAGTTGGAGGAATGAATCTTTATGCGCCAGCCAGAGGGATTTGTGGTCAAAGGAAAGGAAGATTATGCTTGTTTGCTGAAAAAGTCATTATATGGCTTGAAGCAATCACCTCGACAATGGTATAAGCGGTTTAACGTATTCATGACTAGTAAATCTTACTCCTGGAGTGATTATGATAGTTGTGTATATCACAAGAACCTTCCTAATGGCTCGTATGTTTATTTACTATTATATGTGGATGATATGTTGATTGCTTCGAAAAACATGTATGAGATCGATCAGTTAAAATCTCAACTCAAAAGTGAGTTTGAGATGAAAGATTTGGGTGCAGCTAAGAAGATATTGGGAATGAAGATTATTAGAGATAGACGTGAAGGAAAATTATATTTGTCACAAAAGAAATACATTGAGAAGGTTCTTCAGCGTTTTTAGGATGGATAACTCCAAACCGGTTAGTACTCCACTTGCTGCACATTTCAAACTTTCATCGGCGTTGTCACCAGAAACTGAGGAGGAGGTGGAGCATATGTCACATATTCCATATGCTAGTGTCGTGGGTAGCATCATGTATGCTATGGTTTGTACAAGACCGGATATTGCACAGGCGGTAAGCGTGGTGAGTAGATATATGGATTGTCCAGGGAAAGCTCATTGGCAAGCGGTGCAATGGATTCTTCGGTACCTTAGAGGGACAACGGATTTTGGCATAGTATTTGATAGCGGTGGTAATACTAATGTTACTGGATACGTTGATTCAGACTATGTCGGAGATTTGGATCGAAGAAGGGCTCAGACCGGGTATGTTTTTACTCTCGGAAGATGTGCTATTAGTTGGAAAGCAACATTACAATCGACTATTGCTTTGTCGACAACTGAAGCGGAATACATGGCTATGACTGAGGGTGTGAAAGAAGCAAAGTGGCTGAGGGGTTTAGTTGGTGATCTGGGTTTGCAACGGGACGAAACTGTGGTGCATTGTGATAGCCAGAGTGCCATACATTTGTCTAAAAATCAAGTGTATCATGAGAGAACCAAACACATTGATGTACGGTATCACTTTATTCGAGAAGTCATATCAAAAGGAGTTATAATTGTAAAGAAGATTGGCACGGCAGATAATCCGGCAGATATATTGACTAAGCCAGTTACAACAAACAAGTTCAAACATTGTTTGGACTTGGTCGGCGTTCGAAGAAAGTGATGAGCCCGGGAGGGCTGAAAGGAAGCAGAAATTGATAATGGATAGCAAATGAATGGAATGTTCGCGAAGGTGGAGATTTGTTGGACGGTGGATTAATATCCACATGTTTTGTTGGCTCAAATTACATTCAACAAAGGCATGCATGATAGTCTAAAGTAGCCCCTTAACTTTTAATTAAACTTAGCCCCTTACAAAAATATCTACCGGAGTAATATTTACTTCCCGCTATGTTGTAACTTGTATCGTTTACATTTACATAGAGTATAATAGATGACGCTAATTAAACTTTTAAGTTTGGTAAAAGTTAAGGGCTTTTAGTTAAGGGGTTTAGTAAATTTTCCCACTTTCACCAAACTTAACCCCTTAACTTTTAGTTAAAATACAAATCGAACCCTCACTTTACTAACTTTTTTTTTTTATTCATTTTCCCACTTTCACCAAACTTAACCCCTTAACTTTTAATTAAAATACAAATCGAACCCCCCACTTTATACGTTTATTTTTCCCCAAATTTTCACAAGCTTAACCCCCCACCTTTTATTAAAATACAAATCGAACCCCCACTTTACTAACTTTTTTTTTTTTACTAATATTCAATTTTCACAAACTTAACCCCCTAACAAATGGCATAGTGGAAATGAATAGTCCTATTCATTTTCCCACTTTCACCAAACTTAACCCCTTAACTTTTAATTAAAATACAAATCGAACCCCCACTTTACTAACTTTTTTTTTATTCATTTTCCCACTTTCACCAAACTTAACCTCTTAACTTTTAATTAAAATACAAATCGAACCCCCCACTTTATACGTTTATTTTTCCCCAAATTTCACAAGCTTAACCCCCCACCTTTTATTAAAATACAAATCAAACCCCCACTTTACTAACTTTTTTTTTTTTTACTAATATTCAATTTTCACAAACTTAACCCCCTAACTTTTATTAAAATACAAATCGAACCCCCACTTTATACGTAAAGTTTTTTCAAATTTCACAAACTTAACCCACTAACTTTTATTAAAATACAAATCGAACCCCCACTTTACTAACTTTTTCTTTTTAAAATAAAACCCGAACGCTAAAAGAAGCAACTTTCACAAAAGGAACAACCCTTCAATGTTATGTCGAAAAAAATTCTTTTTTACAAAATAGATCAAGACTTTTTTTTTAACTCGCATTCAAAACGGAGCCCCCGGCGCGAAGCGAGGGCTCCACAACTAGTTAACTACTAACTTAACTTAGGACTGTATATGTTACTTATATTAAAGTTAATTATGTGCATGTGAACACTACACAGAAGTTACAACATATATATGAATATAGCATTAGTACATTGAAGTAACCAAACTTTTGGAAGTACGTTCACCATATAATATAATCACATGTATTATCTAGCTAATCCACGTGCTTTTAACCGCAAGCAATTAGTTTTTATTTCCTGTACGCAGAGCATTCTGTATGGCGACAGTGTAGTCGCCAAATGCGTTGTTGTGGTCGACATACTCCTTGTATCGACTTGCTGTGTAACGAGATGGTTCCAATTCGTTTACTAAATTTTTTGCTGGTTCAATGATGCAATCGGGAGACGGGTTCACAAACGTTGCAATGCTTATTCTGGTTCCATTTGTACTTGTTACTACTCGGTGTTTAATGCTTCTCAACTTTCCATTGCTGATAATCTGTACCCATAAAATCGTTAATAATGTGCTTGACTTGTTCCCAATTTAACTAAAATTATGTATGCGATTGAACCTAATAGAATTGATTGGTAGACCTAATTGGGAGACCAAAAAGTTAACCTAAAATTGTGGCCAGCACATCAGAAGAAATCCTATGTCAAAAACATATTGAACGGATTATGACCGAAATATTTTAGGCCAATTTATTACACTCTCCTTCCCTATTTAATTGCCCACTTAATATAAAGATGAAAAATAAGATAAATTTCATTTATACCTTACTTTATGCGTGTAAAACAAAAAACAATAGGTAAAACGCTAAAGGGTAAAATAGAAAGTAAACAAAAAGTAGTAGTCTTTCCAACTTTTTGAAACTAACTTACCTCGAGTTGGTTACCAATGTTAACAACAAAGGCATTTGAATTAGCACCAACATTGATCCATTGACCATCTTTCATAACCTGCAGCCCGGTCGAATTGCCTTGATACAAAATGGTTATAAGGCTAGGATCTTGGTGTGGTAATATTCCCAAGGTTAGAGTTGGGTTCGGGCACGGTGGGTACAAGTTTGATGATAATAACTGAACTTCACTTGTATTATTAAAGTACCCTGTCTCAAGTCCTAGTCCTTCACTAATCATCTCTAAAATCGTGCAACTTAGTTTCTGTATTTCTTCTAAATAAGCTGCGATTGCATCCCTGTATGAGATTTTCACTTAGGACCATACAATCAAACTCATGTCTCTATTACGAAAAAAAGAAAGAAAAAGAAAAAACAAATCTTACTGATATCTGGTTGGCTTATCGGGCCATAGCCCAATGCATTCTCTTAAAGGATGACATGGGTGCTTTAAATTTTCCCTCCATAAATGTACGCCATCTTTGGCAAAATCAGTGCTGCTTGTGTAGACATACGCTTTTTTATATGGAACGATTTCTTTTTTATCTTTGGATGGCATGTCAAAAAATTCCTTAAGAACACTCGCTGCATCGATCACCGTCTTTTCTAGTATCCCATGATTGATCACCTATTTCATGAATTGTTTGAAAACAGAATAAAAAAAAATATAATACTTGCTTATAATATCACTAGAATTTGAAACCCAAACCAGAATTATAAAATAATTAGTATGGATTTTTATGTGTGAAAGTACCTGAAAGAACCCGAATTCTTGGGAAGCAGTGATGATATCTTCAACTGGTTGGTTATGTCCATTTGTTGCTTTTGAAATATCAATAACAGGAATAGAATCACAAACAGGTAGATCAAGATTTTGGGGTCTATGTTCCTTGGGGAAGATGTAATCGTTAGGCACATATTCAACGTTAAACCACGTTGAATTTTTGTCCTCTTTCATCTTTATTTGCAAAGACTCAAAAGTATATACAAGTGAAAACTACACTAATCACACATATATATATACACAAACACTAAGTGAAAGAAAACCATCACAAGATAGCTTAGTGGTTGGTGCCCCAAGTTCCTTGCAAGAGGTCTCGGGTACGAATCCTGCCTATGACGAATATTTTGTAGCGGCCACATAAGAGTTGGTAACAGCCAAAAAGTAATATTGCTAGGCTGCGTACATCGGAGTACGGGATCACATTACTCGTCCTCCCAGCCCGAATAGGGAAAAACCTTCTACCTTTAGACTGAGTGAAGGAAAGATAGGCGGCACTTATAACTTACGTGTGTACGTATGTATCTACATACATGTTCTAGTCCCTAGGTAACAAATTCTATTAATAGCATATTTTAGCCATTAGTGCAGATCTAATTAGTCTGTTAAATATACTGTATAGCTTGGCATACCCAAATTCCCACCTTGGAGTATTAATTAAAAAAGTTGCAAAGTAAGTTTTGTTGGAAATATGTTCTCGGGTTGGCTACGGTTCGACCGTGGTTTGACCGTGGTACATATATTCCGAAGATATGCCCATGACATTAAATAATAAAAGTTCATTTATTATATTCAGTCACACACAAAGGCCAATGGTAAATTGTTTGATATACCTTCTAATCGAAAATTAATTTATTAATCATTAGTTAATAGTTTAATAAATTAAGTAAGTTTTTTTAAGTGTTTACATATTACATATACTTACAAATCTAAATATGTAGAGATTTGATTAGATTTTTCAAATCATATTTTATATAAGATATAAGATTTGATTTGATTTATAAAATATGATTTGATTTTGTAAATCTTATTTTATATAAAGATTTGATTTTGCAAATCTTTCCAAATCTTCATTTATTATATTTGTACTATATGTATTATTGTATCAATTATGTAATAGTCCATATAATACCAAGTCTTGGTATTGGAAATATATACAAAAAGATACAAAACACACATACAAAAATGCTATTTTCTTTCCCATTTTCAAGTAACCAAAATACTTGAAATCTATAATTGGGTTCCGTTTTTGGTGGAAATAAGAAAGAAGAAAAGATCCGTTAAGTAGAAGGTATAGATCGAAACAAGGTTGGAACTTTGGGTGTCTACCGTTTAGAGGAACTCTTCTTTGAGTTTTCAAATTCGATCTTCAAAAGGCTACAAAGGTTGTATTCTAATCTTCTCTTGTTCGGTTTCGTTAATTTATTTTGTTTGCTAAAGTTTTGTACAATGATCCGTGGAAGAGTATGATTTTGTAAAGTTTTAAAAATGCTTCCGCTCGCTTTGAATTTGTATCATACTTCAACAGTGGTAACCGAGCCATCTTGTACAAGTTTTAGCAAACTTTTCTTATGATATTTAGTTTTGATGGATGCGTTGTGCATGATTCTTGGAGATGATCATGCATAACAAACATGCAAAACAAGTATCATGATTTATGTTTTATGTTTCCTAAATACTAATTCGAATCTTGGATTTTGGCAAAATGTAAAATGGGTTAAACTCATTTTTTTCATTTAAGAATTTTTTTTTCCAGCTTGGACAGTCCGTCTTTGATGGACTGTTTCGGGGCTTTAAACTCAATATTATTGTATGAGACCAATTGCATTTGAAAGCTAACTGAAAGAACTTAAATTTGAAAAAAAAATTCATCAAAAACGGACTAGAAATGAGTAAGATATGACCATCTGAAGTTGCATGTATGAATCTGTCAAAATCCGAAAATTTGATAAGGTAACTTGAATGTTGACTAAAAGTGATTCAAAGTTTAGGAAAATAAAGTACATAAATTATATTCATGTTTTACATGAAATGAGAAAATTAAAATTGTTAATTTTAGACTTTATGCTTTGTTAAAGTGGATAAATCTCCAACATGTTTTAATTCACTTAATATGTTTGTTTGGATGGTTTTGGCATGAAAACCATACTTACAAAATATGAAGTGGATTTACATACATAAGTTATGTAAACAAGGATTGATATTTGTTATATGCCATTAAGTGTTGTTTAAATCAATCCTTATCGAAACATGTTTCATAAAATGGATGTTTGGCACTCCATTTGTAATGTATATGATTGTTGTATGAAATCGGTAGTATTTGCCTCTATAAGACCCTTGTGTAAATGTTTGGTTGTGTGATTTAATTTATTATTTATTCGGGATGAATGTAATAATTTATTAAACGACTTGCATGTCGTATTTCTTATTTATTCGGGATGAATGTAATAATTATTAAACGACTTGCATGTCGTATTTCTTTTTCATATTATATTTGTAGTAGTATAGAAAATAGAATAGTTATTTTGTAAAATAATGCAACCAAGATTGGCATCACGAAGATGATGTTCACAAGGTGGCCCGTCCGAGCATTTAATGGAGATGGCGGTTTTAGTGGGAGCCAATTCTCACACAAGGTTATGTCCCTAGTTGATCAAGTTTTTTCGTGTGTTGGCTCACCGGAAAAACGCATAGGACTCGAGGCATACTACCGATAATTGCGTGTCATGATTATTATTGTGTTCTTATTTGTCTATGCCATGCTAGCTAGAAAATTAGTATAGAAACAAAAGACAATAATCACTTAAAATGGTTTGGTTAAAATTAGTTTAACAAACGCAACACGCAATACATAATTAGCAAATGTTTTGAAATGGAATAAACTACTTTTGCTAAAAGAAAACAAAACCCCATTTTAAATGTAAACTTTACGCTACCCATGAGTTGTACACACATCCGAACCTTCTACCTGTTAGAGTTCGCGATACCCGAGAGTCTTGGGCCGGACTTTAATTGGGTGTTGGGAAGGGTGAGGTGAATTTCGCGATACCCAAGAGTCTTGGGCCGGATTTCGTGTGTATCTATCACGGACGGTTTACAATCTGAAATCGTGGTTCGCGGCAAACCCGCCACGAGGAAGGATTAGCGTAGAAGGGATTAAACATTCCAAGTGAAATAATTGATTATCACTAAATGCTACAGAACCTACGAATTTCATAATGGATGAAATTGGTAATATAGTTACCTACCTAAATAGCTTATGATTGGCGATCCACGGTAAACCCGTCGTTACCATAAGTGAAATATGGATCTTAACCTTGTTAATTATAATTGTTTGAATATTGAACACACTTGGGTAATTATCTTAACAAGGATTAAACATATCAAACTAACTAATACAACTTACTTTAAAAATATGATAGATGTCTGCAACAAACACAAATCCTACTTCGTCATCAATCACTAATTTCTGCCTTAAAGGGCTCCTCGAAAAGGACAAGCTTACGGGCTTGAACTACATGGACTGGCTTCGTAACCTAAGAATTGCTCTTATGATGGACGGAAAGATCAGGGCAATTGAGGAACCCTTACCGGCAGAACCCGGATCGAGAGCTACTCAAGCGGCTAGGGAAGAGTTTGAAAAACGTCGTTCCGAGTCTAATGAGGTAGCATGCTTGATGTTGGCGACCATGTCTCCGGAGCTCCAAAAGGGCATGGAGAGCTTAGGGTCGTATGACATGCTTAACCAACTCAAAGACATGTTCCAACAACAAGCAAAGCAAGAAAGGTTTGGCACCGTGAAAGCTCTCGTATCTTGCAAAATGGCAACGGGAAGTAGCGTTAGTGTCCATGTACTACAAATGAAAGGGTACATAGACCGGCTGGAGCGCCTTGGTTTTTCCATAAGTCAAGAGCTTGCAACGAATTTTATCCTAAACTCGCTGACTAGTGCATATGAAGGATTCATTATGACCTATAATATGAACAATATGGAGAAAACAATCATGGAGCTCCATGGCATGTTGAAAACCGCTGAGGCTAACATGGCCAAAGCTAAACCCGCAACTACCGTCCTAGCCATTCGTGAAAGTGGGATCAAGAAGAAGAAAAACAAAGCAAAGGGCAAGAACAAGGGCAAGGGTAAGGTTGGCACGTCCAACTTCAAACCTAAACCTAAGGGCATTGCTAACTCTTCTACTTCAAAGATCCCGCAAACCAAGTCTCCTGAAGAAGCAATATGCTTCCATTGTGGGGATAAAGGACATTGGAGGCGCAATTGTGCTAAGTACTTGAAGGAACTTAATGAACTACGGGCTAAGGGTGTCGCTGTACCTTCAGGTTTGTTCATGATTGAACTAAACAATACTACTATTTCTAATTCCTGGGTATTGGAAACAGGATGTGGTACTCACATTTGTACAAATGTGCAGGGACTCACAAGAAGTAGGAAGCTGAAGACCGGAGAGATCAATCTAATCATGGGGAATAAGAACGTTGCCTCTGTTAACATGATTGGAGAATACAATGTAACAGACTGAAACCCGGGCTAGTTGTAAGTTGTCTATTTTGCCCTTAGGGTTTATGCTTAGTCTTAAGTGCTTTTATTTTAATTATTTTATTAGTGTTTTATTATAATTGTGTTGTGACCAATTTGTGACAAGGGTCCCAGAACATGTTTGTTTATTTTATTTGGACCTCGTTTGGGTTACCTAATCTTGTGCGAAAGATTTTAGATAACTGATAAATACCCGTGTGTGATGGGGTATTAATTTTTAACACATAAGAGTGTAATATCTGGATGTTTCCATCCATTTCACCTAATTTCCCAAAAATAAGAACGTACCTAAACTTCATCCCTTCACAAACCCTAATTGAATCTAAGTCTTAAATTGGATTGTGAGGCTTTAAGGATTGATTCATATCATCCTTGTGATCATTTATCCAGGTTTGTTAGCTTGAATTCGTGCTTTAATTCATAGAAATTGGGTTTTTGGTGTAAATGGGTTTTTGATGAATTTTGAGCTTGAATCTTCATATTATGTGTTTGTATGTGTTAATTGATGTTAGAAATAGGTTGTATATATGTTTAGTAGCTTCCATGTGCTTAAAATTTGATCAAAATCGCTCAAAAATCGAGTTTTTGGGGAAAAAATCACGAAATCAGCGAATGTGTTCGAACCAGTTGCTACAGTATTTTGCTACAGTGCCCGAGTAACTACAGTGCCTGAGTTGCTACAGTGTCACTATTTGCTACAGTACCGAGTTGCTACAGTGTCACTATTTGCTATAGTGTTCGGTATTGCTACAGTATCACTATTTGCTACGGTACCCGAGTTGCTACAGTGCCCAAGTTGTTACAGTGTCACTATTTTCTACAGTACCGAGTTGCTACAGTGCCACTATTTGCTACAGTACCTTTTATGAAATTGAAACGGGCGTAACTTTCAAAACGTAACTCCGTTTTTGATGAATAACTATCGTTAGAATCGTAATAAAGAATACTTTTCAATGGTGAACTTTTAAGAAACTAGATCAAACTGTTTTTAGGCCGTAAAAGGAGTTTTAGTGTGTATGCCGTGTTTTGCACGCACCTGTATGCCATTATTGAGTGGAGTCATGATGTAGACTCATAAAATTATGAATATATGGTGTTATGACCTAGTTAATCGTATGAAATGATTATATTATTTATTGGATATGTATATTAACTTTGTTTGTATTGTTCTCAGGTTATAAGGACAAGGAGGAAGCTCAGAAATAATAACTGAGCAGTTGCTGGTAATTGGTGAGTGGGTCTATCTCCGGATAGAGTTTAAGTAGCATATCATGCTACTATGGTTAACTCTTTTACCATGCATAGTGTAGAAATTGCCATGTTAGAATAATATAGTATGCCTAATGTTGTATGTGAATTATGTGTACACTGTGTGAATGGCACCAGTCGGGCCTAGGGAGATTGGGGACTCGAGACCGTGCCTAGGAGAGGTTAGAGTCCGTATGAGGTCAACTGTGCCTAGGGGAGGTTGGGTCCATAGGCTACTGATTGTAGAGTATAGTGTGAATGATGCATCACCTGCATCTGGATAACTATACTGTGAATTGAGTAGCAGGGACTATCAGTAGACTCAAGTCCGATCAGCTAGGAGTCGTGTGCTCGTACAAGTCGCCGATCCTCGTATTGTCTTATTGTATGCTAGTTGATAGTTAGCATGTGTTGTTGTTAGTATATAGCTTGTGTGTGACTTAAGCTATATCTGTTAGATAGATTCCATTCACTTAGCGGTGCGCTAATCCCCCACATATTCTCCCCTTGCAGGTTTAGGTACTGCTAGTCAGGAAGGGTGCTATTGCAGAAGACATGTTTGACAACCCAACTCTGATGTGGACTTTTGTATAAATAATGTTTTGTGATAACGTAACACCGTTGTGTAAGCTTAAACGTAATGACGTGACTTATATTGTGTTTGTTAATAAAGTCTTCCGCTGTGTATTTAAAAATAAAAATAAAAAATGGCCGGTGTTACAAGTTGGTATCAGAGCATGGTTTGGCAGCAAATATGTGCTCGTATTTTGTTCCCAAACCCTGAGGCAAGTCAAACATGTCTGTGGGAGTGGGGGCTAAGTGAAAATAGGATATACGTGTGTTAGTTGTGATTGAACTAACTGTTATCCACTAAGATTTTGTGTGAGATGTTTTGTAGCACAGGTATCGCTGATAGAAACGCAACTGGCCCCTCCAACCCCGGAACATTTAGAGCACCAGAAGAGGGTGTTGAGTCGGATGATGATCAGAGTAGTTACATCCTTCAGTTAGAAAGCAAGCTAAAAGAGGCTGAGGACAAAATTAATGAGCTTGAATTGGCGAGGCATTCTGAAAATGATGATACACCACCTGGATTCCCAACAGCGCAATCCCAAACGATACCTAATGTGCCCCAGAACCAGTTTCAGAATCAAATACCTAACCAATATTATATACCACCTCAAAACACTTTTACTTACCAAAATCCCATGATGATGAACCCATACCAAATGCAAATGTTTCAACAACCTTACATGCAACCACCCAAAAGATGTACTTATAAGAACTTCCGTGATTGCAAACCCTCCGAGTTCTCTGGAAGTACTGATCCGACTGTAACTCTCAATTGGTTACGAGAAATTGAAAGGGTATTTGAAGCGTGTCAGTGTGAACCTGAGCTGAAAGTAACATATGCTAGTCGACTGTTGAAAGGTAGGGCTATGATTTGGTAGGATTCCTTGATTTCCAGTATACCGAAAGAACAAGTGAGTATGATCACTTGGGAGCAGTTTCATGGGAAGGTGTGTGAACAATATTGTAATCCGTTTGATATGAACCGAATCAAGACTGAGTTTCTTGAAATGAAGATGACACCTCAAATGACGATCGACGAGGTAGTAGAGAAGTTTATGGATAAACTGAGGTTTGTACAACAATGGGTGCCAGACGAAGCGTCTCGTATTCAGCATTTTGTTAATATAATTCTGCCAGAGTATCGAACTTTTGTTAGAACGGCTACGTCGTTGTCTCAAGCGGTTGTGATGGCTAAGATGGTAGAAAGTGATGTTGATGTCAAAGCTAAGGGGTATAAAATACTATTAAATTTTACAAGGAAATACTATTAAATACGTTACAATTTTACACAAGATATTTATTTATTTATTGAATGGATATACTTAAACCTTGCTACAACACTTATAGGCAGTGTACCTAATCGTACAGTAGTGTAGTTTTTAGTAAGTCCGATTCGTTCCACAGGGAATCTTTTTCACAAAGCTTAACGCTATATTAGTTTAAATTTATAAAAATACAAATATATATATAAGTAATATTATTATTATAAAGGGGGTTTTTACCGTTTAATGACCGGTTTGTCGATTTTAAAACTTTAGTCGCAGTTAAAACTAAATGTAAAATATTAAATAAATAAAAGACTTAATTTAAAGTGTAAAGTAAATAACGATAATGAAATTGCGAATAATAAAAGTGCGATAAAATAAACTTGCGATAATTAAAAAGTACGATAATTAAAAGTGCAATTAAATACAATAACAATAAATAAAAATGCGATAATTAGAAGTGCAATTAAATATAAAATAAAGGAAATTAAATATGAAATAAAAGAATTATGCTTATTTAAACTTCCGTAATCATGATGTTTGACGTGTTGATTTTAGTTTTATGCCCATGGGTTAATTGTCCTTTGTCCTTGATTATTTAATATGTTCGTCTGGTTTTTGTCCATAACAGTCCATCAGTCATAAATATAAAGTGCGAGTGTCCTAGTTAAATTATGCTTATACCCGAAGTCAAATATTTCAACTAATTGGGGACTTAAACTGTAACAAGATTTTAATACTTTGTTTAATAATTACACCAGGATGTCGACTGAGTGTAACCCAAGGTTTTAATACTTTGTTAACAATTATGCCAAGTGTCCTTGTACATAATTTCACCCCTGTTTTAATAATTCTAGTGGCTATTAATCCATTCCCGTGTCTGGTTAAATGAACGATTATTCGTACATATAAATACCCCGCCCATCGTGTCCGATTGAGTGTATATGGTTATTTATAGGGACGTCCAATTGTAAATCTTTATATTAAAATTAACAAACTATCATTTAGTTAAACAAATATAAAGCCCATTAATAGCCCATAGTCTAATTTCCACAAGTGTCGTTCTTTTGTCCAAACCCCAATTATGGTACAAAGCCCAATTACCCAATTTTAATATTTTTAGCCCAACATCATGATTACTTCGGATTAAATAAGCATAATAATAACTTAGCTACGAGACATTAATGTAAAAAGGTTGAACATAACTTACAATGATTAAAAATAGCGTAGCGTTACACGGACAGAATTTTGACTTACACCCTTACAACATTCGCTAACATACCCTTATTATTAGAATTAAAATTAAAATTAAAATTAAAATATAAATATATATATATATATATATATATATATTACGTATATATTGAGAGAGAGATTGATATTTGATATTAAAACTCGTCGAACTGCGTTGGCTTTTATAGGAATTTGAGTCCAGGTGAACTCCGCGAGTCGCGTAATTTTTTGCCTTCAAACTCCGCAACTCGCGGAGTTTGAAATTACAGCTCACCCAGATTTGGCTCTTTGTTTGCCGACGGATTTTTAATATAAATATAATATATAAATAATTTTAAGAATTATTTAAATATTATATTATATTTATGTGCATAGTTGACTCGTAATTTTTAGTCCGTTGCGTCGAGCGTTGAGAGTTTACTCATGTCCCGGTTCCGGATTTTCGAACGTCCTTGCGTACAATTTAATATCTTGTACTTTGCGTTTTGAATCTTGTACTCTTGTAATTTCGAGACATTTCTTATCAATAATTGGAACCACTTTGATTGTATTTTGTACTTTTGAGCTTTTTGGACCTTTGCGTCTTCAATTCGTCGAATCTGTCTTTTGTCTTCGCCTTTTATTATTTAAACGAATATCACTTTTAAATAGAACAATTGCAACTAAAAGCTTGTCTTTCTTGAGGAATAATGCTATGAAATATATGTTCATTTTTAGCATTATCAAATATTCCCACACTTGAGCGTTGCTTGTCCTCAAGCAATATAGTCTTGAAATACTAGAATCACTTCTTTATTCTTCACACTTTGTACATCAGTGATTTCTATACGGCGGTATAAACAATGGTAGTAACGATATGGTTTACAGTCCCACATGACTATAAAATTTAGATCCATTAAGGAAATTGGATCTTTATGAAAACATTTGATCTTTTGAAAATTTTAATCTAGCTTTTACCCTAGATAAGTTTTCCGGAATAACCCTTCACCGGTGTTTGCAAAATATTTTTGTGGGTTTGGTGAGTTTCAGATTTGAAAATTTTAGCTCAAAACTTGCGGTTTTGTGTCACCCACTTGCTAACCTTGTATTAGGAAAGCAACACGTACAGTATACTTGCTCCGTATATTACCTTTCGGTAAACTACCGTCCGGTTGTAAAGGAAAGCGTTGAACAAGCAACTGTTAAGGCAATGTCCCCTGACATGCTTTTAATTATGGTCTATAACGTGTCGGACGCAATTACTATCCTTGGTAGGAGCAATAGTAAAGCTCACCCTTATGATTTTTCGGTCTGGCACAAGGTCCTGTCTTTGACCATGCTATGCAACCACCGTTCTTACGGTTGACACCCGATTTGGTTCAGGTGACCTAATGAATTCCAGGTGAATTCCTAGGATTTTACGTTCAATGGTAATGAACGCATTGAAAATGGATTTTCAGAAAACAAATCGGTTTGTAATTTTGATCAAAATATTTTCTCGTTCAAGCTCGAGTTTAGATATCATTGAATTCCATGAGTTTGTAATTCTCAATCTTTAAGGTCAATCTCTAGGATTGAGTAATATCAGTCTTAAAAGCTGATTTTTAATCTTTAAGGAGATTATCCTTTCTGGGGATCTGATTCATTAGTCTTATCCAGCTAATTTGCACGGTGCCCCCCATTGTACGAGATAAATCCTTCTCATGGTTAGGATAAATCTGACCACTTGGCGACCCTGTTTTATGCTGAGGTCCGTGGATTTCCTGCTGATTTTAGAGATGACTTTTCTAGATTTTTCGTCAACCTACAGCTGGTCTGGACGACAACTTCATGACCTAAATCAAGAAGCGCGTGTCTTTTTCAGAAGACTTTACTTCCTTTTAATGATTGAATTGATTCATCGTGTAGATCCATCTTTCATTACAGTAAATCGGGTAAAACAGTTAATTTAGTCCAAAACAAAAGTATTTTCAATTATTTGTTACAGAAATATGTGACATATGTTTAAGATAACTTGGTAATTTTTCCCACACTTGGCTTTTATTTTCCTTTTTATTGTCCTCTATTTCATTTTAAATGAATTTTAACATTTTGGTTTGTTTCTCAATTTATGTCCTTTCCGAGGTAACAATAATTTCAGTGTTAATACCTAATTTTATCATTCATAAATATGTATAAACATGATTTTGAGTTCATTTAATTGAAAATTTTGAAAAATTTTACTAGAATTGGGTAGTCAGTATATAAGACTAGGGCTGTTCTTTATTATCAGAGAGCACTAGATTCTAATACAACTACTACTTTACTAGTATTTCTAATGGTAACCAAGTGTATAAAGTAAAAATTTTAAAATCCGGAAGAATTTAACCCCTTCCCACACTTAAGATCTTGCAATGCCCTCATTTGCAAGAAATCAGTAACAATTTAAATTATTGAGGGTGATTTGTGTGAAAATGATTAAATTTTACCAAATTTTCCAAACATATTGATGTTTTTTTGCTGAATGATAAATGGTGCATATCATTTGTTCATTCCGTCTTGTTGTTATATCACATTTATTTTGCATCTTGTCATCAAAATTAGTTGTTTTTGCTGAACTTAATGCCAGTCTTTGAAAATGCGTTGTTTTACCCTGTTGTGTACATAAGATAAACTGCAAACATATATACATATTTTTGAAGTTTGGTATATTACCCCACATTCAAACATTATTAAAATCTAAAAATAAAAATTTGTAAATTATAAAAACTAATACAATTCCAACATAAGTATTAAATGTATCAACATTATAAATTATAAAATAAATAAAACTAAGTAGACTAGGGATGATACTGATACCAGTAGGGGTTCCATGCATAACCATATGTGTTATAAAATGCTTCGGCTGGGTTATATGTAGGATATGGTGGTTGGATCTCTATAGACCAGGGAGGAAATACGGGCGATGGAGTAGGAATATAGTTTCTACCTACATGTTGGCAATGAGCTATGATTTGGTTTTGATGAACTTGCCAATCTTCAAATGCTCGATGTCTAGCATTTTCATATTCTTGTGAAGCTATAAACCTTTGCATTTCTGTCATTTCATTTCCTCCTCCCACATTACCTGGCTGTTGGTTTCTCTCAACCTGTGGATGTCTACCATGGTATTGTACGGCGGCGTTATTTCGCCTCTTCAAAACCTTCGCACCATGGTATACATTTAAACCTATTGTATCGCGGGGTTCTGGTTCTTCGACTAATAATCCCCCCCGACTTATATCCACACCGAGATATTCAGCAATCAAAGTAATAAATATACCACCTCCTATTATGATATGCAGTCTCATCCCCCTAACCATAGCTGATAAATAATAACCCACACAATAAGGTATACTTACAGCGCTTTGTGGGTCTCGAATACAAATGTGGTAAAACAAATCCTGTTCATTTACCTTTTCCTTGTTCTTACCTCGTTGTGTAATCGAATTGGCTAAAAACCTATGAATTACTCTTAACTCTGCTCTATCTATATCCAAATAAGAGTAATTTCCCCCTTTAAATCGGTGATGGCTAGTCATTTGACTCCATACACCATGCGTATTAAAATTTTCGTCTATCTTTCTACCATTTAGTATCAACCCTCTACAATCGGCAGATGCTAACTCCTCAGGCGTATATATACGTAAAGCCTGAGCCATGTCTAGTAAAGACATGTGGCGCATCGAACCTCCTAACAAAAATCTAATAAAAGATCAATCGGTTAAACTAACTACCCGATCATTTATTTCTATACTACACAATAATTATTCACACCATACTTTATATACAGGTCTACGCATGTTGAATAAACGTACCCAATCGTTAAAAGTAGAATTACCATACCTCTGTGTAAGTAATTCCCTAATTGGCCCGGCTAATTCTACAGCTTCTAACGGTGCCCATTCTATTACCCTAGGTACTTCAACAGCTTTAGAATGAAGAGTATGCAAACCCCTTTGGTATTTTGGATAATCTATCCAACGTCTGTCAAATCTCAAGTTCGAGTGCAAATCTTCCAAGTGCATATCTGAAAATGTCATGACTGGATGAGGTATATCTTGTTTGTAGTAGTTATACACCTCCTGTTGTTCCGTATTCTCAGCAGGAGCATTGCGAGCTTGGGATGAAGATTCACCCCTTTCAGTCTGCAAAACACATCAAACACAATTTTTGTGCATCCAAATATGCATTAGTGTCAGCAAAATCATCAATCAAAATAATTACAATGACATGTTCAATTTATATCAAACATAAGCTCATTTTCATATTTTTATCAAATCTACACTTTTTCAAATAAGCATATACGAAAATGTTCACCAAGTTCATAAGCATTCAACTCAAATAACATGTCAAAATAATCATTACTAGCAA
The DNA here is from genome assembly GCF_046630445.1 of Rutidosis leptorrhynchoides. Lineage (NCBI taxonomy): Eukaryota > Viridiplantae > Streptophyta > Magnoliopsida > Asterales > Asteraceae > Rutidosis > Rutidosis leptorrhynchoides. The sequence goes on from NC_092333.1 coordinate 560,143,203, forward strand.
TTAAACAAGTTTCAAATGGCATTATCTCTCAAAAATCAAGTTCATGAATTTTAGACTTGAAAAAGTCCACTTTAATTCTCAAAATCATGCTTAGGCTCAAAGTTTGGATCATTTAACTACCTAAACATGCTACACTACTTAATTTAGCAACAATTCATGACAAAAATCGGCCGTAACCTGTTTATATCAAAAAGCCCCAAATTTGCTCAAGAACACAAACCCTAGATTACTCAAAATTTGAAGTTTAAGGCATCTAATCATGTTAAATAGCATCAATCTAGGTTATACAAGCATAATACATAAGCAATTTAAGCATAATTACACTAAAAAGTATCAAAATCGAATTGGGGAAAAAATTGCTCAAGAACACCAATTTTCGGATTAAATGGTGTTTAGGTGTAGAAATTTACCGTTTTTCTTGAGTAATTCCTTGATAGCATCCTTCTCAACATGATTTTAGTAAAAGATTTGATGAAAAACGGTGAAAAATTTCAATTTTTGGAGGTTTTAGTGTGTGTTTTTCGGGTGTTTTGTTCGCAGTTTTTTGTGTGTGGTGTGTGGACTGATCAGTTCCAGCGATTTTATTTTTTTCTGTATTTTGGTCTCTCCGCGAGTCGCGGCGTTTGGCAGTTTCAAATACCGCGAGTCGCGGTGTTTGTTTTTTTTGTTTTTTTTTTATATATAAGCCTTAACTTATAAAACAAATATAAAATAAATTTAAAATTTTGTTTTCCTTTGTTTTAGGACGAGGTCGTTTCGGATCGATGTCCTAGTCCGTCCTTCGACAAAATTTTAAAATTTGTCTTTTTGTAGTGATTGTTTTAAAAGCTAAGATTTTTGGGTTTTTTTTTAATGTTTTTGGCATACTTTAATTCAATAAGTTTAAAAATAATGATAATAAAAGTTCTCGTCCCTCCCTCGGGTAAAGCAATTTCGGTTCAAAGATCTAGTCTTCAACTCACGACGAATTTTAAAAATCATATTTTTAACTTAGCGAAATAAAGTAAATTTTTGTTTTTAAATTCACACCAAACTTAAATTTAAAATGCATAAAATTAAGAATTCATATAATGAAAATTAAAAATTCACACCAAATTTATATTATATTTTTGTTTTTAAACATACAAACTTATATTAAAAAGATTAATTTTTCAAATATTTACAATTTTAAATATATTAATTTTAAAAAGTTTACAATATTATTTTAATTTTTATATATTAATTTTTTAAAACATGGTAAAATTAAAAATCTTTTTGGCTTTTATCCCACTTTAATCAATCAAATATTATCAAAAATATACCCCCCTCTTTTCGATAAAGTAATTTCGGTTCCATGACCTAATTTAACTCATGATGAATTTTTGAAATATTTTGGGTTGATTGATTAAAGATATTTATACCTTAAGAATAAACGTTAAATTTCGCAGTGATGTAATAAATTTTTGAATGATATCAATAATTTCGGTCGCCAAACCTAATTTTATTCAATACCAATTTAATACTTTATAGCGAACAAATTAGCGTTTATTATCAAAAGGTTAAAAATAAAAATAAAAAAAATAAAAACTGTACAGACTTACCTGTGAGATAGTATTCTTAGTTATATGATCTATCCCATTCATAAGATAGTCGGTTTAATTGGTTTTCCATGGCTACATAGGCGTAACCTCGAGCATTCAGTGTTTTTTCTTCTAAACATATGAACGGTCCGTCTCTGCATAAAGTAACAAATTCGGTGTTTGAATAGGTTTGATTATTTGAACATTTACCTCCATGTGACCATTTTCCGCATTTGTGACATCTTTCTAGGTGTCGTGCTCTTCTTTTCGCTGCGGATTTTGATTTTCCTTTACCAAATTGTAACTTATTATCTTCGCATCTGGATTCTTTTCTTACTCCGTCCAATCTTTCTCTGATTACTGATACTATTTCACTCGGAAGTGTGTCATTATTACGTTTAGTGATCAAAGCGTGTAGCATTAGACCATGGTTTAGTTCGCAGGAAGTCTTCATTTCGTAAAAACCTAAAAAAAATAAAAATTCAGAATGGGGGGAGAAGACTAGTTCTTTAGGGTCTGCTAGGGAAAGACCATTCGGGTTCCATTTTCGAGAACTACACGAAAACAGACAATCTAACTCTAACAGAAATACATATTATCCTTTAAAGACTTGATTCTCTCCACACTTAGTTAGCTGTGGTATCGAAATTGTGATTAACTTCATTGTCAACTTCCATTGGACTATCTATGTACTGTTTAACTCTGTGACCATTAACCTTAAATTCAATCCCTTTTGAATTTATTAATTCTATCGTTCCGTATGGGAAAACTCTTTTGACTATGAATGGTCCAGACCATCTTGATTTCAATTTTCCAGGAAATAGCTTGAATCGTGGATTGAAAAGAAGAACTCTGTCTCCTTCTTTAAATTCTTTTAAACTTCTGATTCTTTTATCATGCCATTTCTTCGTTCTTTCCTTATAGATTAACGAATTTTCGTATGCTTCATGTCTTAATTCTTCTAATTCGTTTAGTTGACTTAATTGTAGACGTCCGGCTTCATGTAAATCAAGATTACATGTCTTCAAAGCCCAAAATGCTTTGTGTTCAATTTCTGCTGGAAGATGACATGCTTTTCCGTAGACGAGTTTAAAAGGTGTGGTTCCAATTGGAGTTTTGTAGGCTGTTCTAAAAGCCCATAGTGCATCCTCCAATTTAATGGACCATTCCTTCGGATTTGATCCTACGGTTTTTTCTAGAATACGTTTTAAAGCTCGGTTGGTATTTTCAACTTGTCCACTTGTTTGTGGATGATATGCGGTGGAGATTTTATGAGTTACTCCATATCTTTTGAGAACTTTCTCAAGTTGATTATTACAAAAATGAGTTCCCCGATCACTTATTAAAGCTGTCGGTGTTCCAAACCTTGCAAAAAGACGTTTTAAAAAGTTGACTACAACTCGTGCATCGTTAGTTGGGAGAGCTTGTGCTTCTGCCCATTTAGATACATAATCAATGGCTACGAGAATATAGAGATTATTATGAGATTTTGGAAATGGACCCATAAAGTCAATACCCCAAATGTCAAATACTTCGCATACTTGAATGACATTTTGTGGCATTTCATCACGTTGACTTATTTTTCCGGCCCTTTGACAAGCATCACAGGATTTGCAAAGAAGGTGTGCGTCTTTGTAAATTGTAGGCCAATAGAATCCAGCATCATAAACTTTTCTTGCTGTTAGTTGAGGCCTATAGTGCCCTCCTGTTGGTCCTGTGTGACAATGGTTTAAAATTTTACTAGCTTCATCTCCGAATACATATCGGCGTATTATTCCATCGGGACAACTTTTAAACAGATGTGGATCTACCCAAAAATAGTGTTTTATATCACTGAAGAATTTCTTTCGTTTTTGGTACGATAATCCTTTTTCAAGGAATCCACATACTAAGTAGTTTGCATAGTCTGCAAACCATGGTATTTCATTATAATCTATCTTCAATAGATATTCATCAGGAAAGTTGTCTTGTATGGCCGATTCATTTAGAACTTCTAATTCGGGATTTTCAAGACGAGAAAGATGATCAGCGGCGAGATTTTCTGCTCCTCTTTTTTCTCGGATTTCAATATCGAATTCTTGTAAGAGTAAGATCCAACGGATTAATCTTGGTTTGGCATCTTGTTTCGAAAATAGGTATCTAAGAGCAAAATGGTCGGTATAGACCACCGTTTTTGCTAGAACGAGATATGAACGAAATTTGTCAAAAGCAAAGACAATAGCAAGGAGTTCTTTTTCAGTAGTTGTATAATTTGTTTGTGCTCCTTGTAACGTCTTACTAGCATAATATATAGGTTGAAATCGTTTTTCAATCCTTTGTCCTAAAACGGCTCCCATTGTAAAATCACTTGCATCGTACATTAGTTCAAACGGTAGATTCCAATTTAGTGTTATCATGATCGGCGCATTAGTGAGTTTCTCTTTAAGAATATTAAAAGATTTGATGCATTCATCTGAAAAGATGAATGGAGCATCCTTTTCTAGGAGTTTATTCATAGGAGTGGCAATTTTAGAAAAATCTTTTATGAAACGTCGGTAAAAACCGGCATGCCCTAGAAAACTCCTAACTCCTCTAACATTGGTGGAATGTGGAAGTTTAGCAATTACATCTACTTTAGCTCAATCCACTTCAATTCCTTCTTTTGAAATTTTATGTCCAAGAACGATGCCTTCTTTAACCATGAAATGGCATTTCTCCCAATTAAGTACTAGATTTGATTGTTCGCATCTAATCAGCATTCGTTCAAGATTAGCTAGACATGATTCAAATGTATCACCGAAGACTGAAAAGTCATCCATGAAAACTTCCATGCATTCTTCTATCATGTCGTGAAAAATCGCCATCATACACCTTTGAAAGGTTGCAGGGGCGTTGCAAAGTCCAAATGGCATGCGTTTGTAAGCAAAAGTACCATAAGGGCACGTGAACGTGGTTTTCTCTTGATCTTCGGGTGCTATTGGAATTTGAAAATATTCGGAAAATCCATCAAGAAAATAATAGTAACTATTTCCGGCTAGCCTTTCCAACATTTGATCAATGAAAGGTAAGGGAAAGTGATCTTTTCTGGTGGCGTCATTTAATTTTCTATAATCAATACATACACGCCATCCTGTTACGGTCCTAGTAGGAATAAGCTCATTTTTTTCATTTGTAATGACAGTCATGCCACCCTTCTTAGGCACGCATTGAACTGGGCTTACCCATGGGCTATCAGAAATTGGATAAATTAAACCTGCATCTAGCAGTTTAATTATTTCTTTTTTAACAACATCTTGCATATTAGGATTTAGTCTTCGTTGGCGTTGCACATACGTTTTATGACCTTCTTCCATAAGGATTTTATGTGTGCAATACGAAGGACTTATTCCTTTAATATCATGAATCTTCCATGCAATGGCTGGTTTATGAGCTTTCAACACAGAAATGAGTTGTTATTTCTCATTTTCAGTAAGAGAAGACGATATTATTACAGGTAATTCAGATTCACCATGTAAATAAGAGTATTCCAAATGGTTTGGAAGTGGCTTTAACTCTAATTTCGGTGGTTCTTCTATTGATGATTTATATCGATATCTGTCTTCTTCTTTTAGCATTTGAATTTCTTCTGTTGTTGGTTCATATCCATTAGCTATAAGTGTAGCTAACATTTCAACTTCATCAATTGGTTCAGTTCCTTCTCCTAAAGAACATTCTCATGTTCCTTGTAATTCTGGAAATTCTTCTAACAATCCTGCATGTGAATCTATAGTTTGAATATAATAACATGTATCATCTGCAGATTGCGGTTGTTGCATTGCTCTATCAACTGAAAAGGTAACACTCTCGTCCTCTATACTTAGGGTCAATTTCTTACCAAACACGTCTATCATTGCTTTAGCCGTGTTTAAGAATGGTCTTCCTAATATGAGAGGAACTTGAGAATCTTCTTCCATGTCCAGAACAACAAAATCTACTGGAAATACTAAAGTACCAACTTTAACTAGCATGTTCTCCATTATCCCTCTAGGATATTTTATTGATCGATCGGCTAGTTGTATGCTTATTCTTGTTGGTTTCAATTCTCCAAGGTCTAGTTTAGCGTATAGTGAATATGGCATTAAATTTATACTAGCACCTAAGTCTGCCAATGCTTCTATTGAACTAAGACTACCCAGAAAACATGGAAATGTGAAACTTCCTGGATCAGATAATTTTTCTGGTATCTTATTCAACAGCACTGCTGAACAATTAGCATTCATAGTAACAGCCGAGAGTTCTTCCATTTTCTTTCTATTCTTGATCAGATCTTTCAAGAATTTAGCATATCTAGGCATTCCTGAAATCACATCAATGAAAGGAAGATTTACATTTATTTGTTTAAACATATCCAAGAATTTGGATTGCTCGGCTTCAAGTTTCTCTTTCTTCATTTTACTCGGGTAAGGAAGTGGTGGTTGGTATGGTTTAACATAAGGTTTAGCCTTAACTGTGTTATCTTCATTAACCTTTTCAACTACCGGTTCTTTTTCCTTATCTTGATCAGGTTGTGGTTCTTGTGGAGTAGGAATAGCTTCATCAGAAGTTACAGGTATTTCAGGTGGTTTAAGTGTTGTACCACTTCTTGTGGTAATGGCTTTAGCTGTTTCATTCAGGGGGTTTGCATTTGTATCACTAGGTAAACTTCCCGGTTTTCTTTCACCTATTAACCTTGCTAGGTTACTTACTTCTTGTTCCAAGTTTTGAATAGAAGCTTGTTGATTTCTAAATGCTTGAGCATTTTGTTCATTAGTTTGTTTTTGAGATGTGAAAAACTGCGTTTGAGTTTCAACTAGCTTCGTCATCATATCTTCTAAATTCGGCTTTTTATCATTGGTTTGTGGTGGTTTGTTTTGAAAATTAGGTCTTTGCTGGTTGTAAGTATTGTTAGATACTTGTTGATTGCTAGGACCTTGTTGGTTGTTGTATGGAATATTTCGATTATAATTCTGGTTTTGATTGTAGATCGGTCTTGGCGGTTGATAATTATTCTGATAATTATTTCCAGGCCTTTGGTTTATGTATGAAATATTCTCTCTTTGTTCCATTGTTAATTCAATACTAAGACAATCTTTTGTCAAATGTGGTCCTTCACACTGCTCACAACTAATTCGTATTGAGTGGATATCTTTAGTCATCTTTTCCATTCGTCTCTCGACAACATCTATCTTTGCGGAAATGGAATCTAAGTCATGGCTAGAATCGACTCTAGCTGCTTTAGATGATCTAACGATATCTTTTTCTTGGTGCCACTCATGTGAGTGGGAAGCAGTGTTATCAATAATTTTATAAGCATCAGTTTCGGTTTTCTTCATAATGGAACCACCAGCTGCTATATCGATGTCTTTTCTTGTAGTGATGTCGCATCCTTGGTAGAATATTTGTACTATTTGACAGGTGTCTAAACCATGTTGCGGACATCCTCTTAATAACTTTCCAAATCTTGTCCACGCCTCATATAGAGTTTCATTCGGTTTCTGTGTGAACGTAACAATTTTGTAGTGACCCGAACTTTTCCATGTTTATATATATTAATTGAGATTGATATTTACATGATTAAATGTTTCCAACATGTTAAGCAAACAAACTTGTTTAGACTTGATTAACTGAAATATGTTTCATATAGACAATTGACCACCCAAGTTGACCGGCGATTCACGAACGTTAAAACTTGTAAAAACAACATGACAATATATATATATATGGATATACATATGGTTAACATGAGATTATGATAAGTAAGTATCTCCATAAGTATATTAACAATGAGTTATATACATATAAACAAGACTACTAACTTAAGGATTTCGAAACGAGACATATATGTAACGATTATCGTTGTAACGACATTTAAATGTATATATATCATATTAAAATATATTAATATATCATAATATCATGATAATATAATAATTTAACATCTCATTAGATATAATAAACAATGGGTTAACAACATTAATTGAGATCGTTAACTTAAAGGTTTCAAAACAACACTTACATGTAACGACTAACGATGACTTAACGACTCAGTTAAAATGTATATACATGTAGTGTATTTAGATGTATTAAAATACTTTTGGAAGACTTCAAGACATATATCAAAACACTCATACTTAACAAAAATGGTTACAGTTACTTTCCCATTCTTTTCTTTCATCAAGAATTCTAGTCGTATTCTTACCCGTATTATACACAGCTTCAAAACGTACTTATATGGGTATATACCAATAGGAACTAGCATGGGATTCCACTCTTGATTATGTCATGTATGACTAATCAATTTTAACTTCTACCATGAGCTAGTCAACTAACTAGAACTCCTTTTAACCCCACTCACCACTCACCAATTACCACTCATCATTCACTCCATTTCACTTCCAATTCTCTTTCTAATTCTCTCTCAACACACACACACTATTATGAACGTATTTTTCCAGTATTTAATCATCATCTTCATCAAAAATCACTTCAAGAATCAAGCTATAATCATCATAGGAAGAACACTTCAAGAACACTTCAAAAATCCCTTCAAGTTTACTAATTTACTTCCAAGCTTTCTAATCCATTCCAAGTAATCATCTAAGATCAAGAAACCTTTGTTATATACAGTAGGTTATCTTTATTATTCAAGGTAATATTCATATTTAAACTTTGATTCAATTTCTATAACTATAAACTATCTTAATTCGAGTAAAAATCTTACTTGAACTTGTTTTTGTCTCATGATCCTACTTCAAGAACTTTCAAGCCATCCAAGATCCTTTGAAGCTAGATCATTTCTTGTCACTTCCAGTAGGTTTACCTACTAAACTTGAGGTAGTAATGATGTTCATAACATCATTCGATTCATATATATAAAACTATCTTATTCGAAGGTTTAAACTCGTAATCACTAGAACATAGTTTAGTTAATTCTAAACTTGTTCGCAAACAAAAGTTAATCCTTCTAACTTGACTTTTAAAATCAACTAAACACGTGTTCTATATGATATGCTAACTTAATGATTTAAAACCTGGAAACACGAAAAACACCGTAAAACCGGATTTACGCCGTCGTAGTAACACCGCGGGCTGTTTTGGGTTAGTTAATTAAAAACTATGATAAACTTTGATTTAAACGTTGTTATTCTGAGAAAATGATTTTTATTATGAACATGAAACTATATCCAAAAATTATGGTTAAACTCAAAGTGGAAGTATGTTTTCTAAAATGGTCATCTAGACGTCGTTCTTTCGACTGAAATGACTACCTTTACAAAAACGACTTGTAACTTAGTTTTCCGACTATAAACCTATACTTTTCTATTTAGATTCATAAAATAGAGTTCAATATGAAACCATATCAATTTGATTCACTCAAAACGGATTTAAAATGAAGAAGTTATGGGTAAAACAAGATTGGATAATTTTTCTCATTTTAGCTACGTGAAAATTGGTAACAAATCTATTCCAACCATAACTTAATCAACTTGTATTGTATATTATGTAATCTTGAGATACCATAGACACGTATACAATGTTTCGACCTATCATGTCGACACATCTATATATATTTCGGAACAACCATAGACACTCTATATGTGAATGTTGGAGTTAGCTATACAGGGTTGAGGTTGATTCCAAAATATATATAGTTTGAGTTGTGATCAATACTGAGATACGTATACACTGGGTCGTGGATTGATTCAAGATAATATTTATCGATTTATTTCTGTACATCTAACTATGGACAACTAGTTGTAGGTTACTAACGAGGACAGCTGACTTAATAAACTTAAAACATCAAAATATATTAAAAGTGTTGTAAATATATTTTAAACATACTTTGATATATATGTATATATTGTTATAGGTTCGTGAATCAACCAGTGGCCAAGTCTTACTTCCAGACGAAGTAAAAATCTGTGAAAGTGAGTTATAGTCCCACTTTTAAAATCTAATATTTTTGGGATGAGAATACATGCAGGTTTTATAAATGATTTACAAAATAGACACAAGTACGTGAAACTACATTCTATGGTTGAATTATCGAAATCGAATATGCCCCTTTTTATTAAGTCTGGTAATCTAAGAATTAGGGAACAGACACCCTAATTGACGCGAATCCTAAAGATAGATCTATTGGGCCTAACAAACCCCATCCAAAGTACCGGATGCTTTAGTACTTCGAAATTTATATCATATCCGAAGGGTGTCCCGGAATGATGGGGTTATTCTTATATATGCATCTTGTTAATGTCGGTTACCAGGTGTTCACCATATGAATGATTTTTATCTCTATGTATGGGATGTGTATTGAAATATGAAATCTTGTGGTCTATTGTTACGATTTGATATATATAGGTTAAACCTATAACTCACCAACATTTTTGTTGACGTTTTAAGCATGTTTATTCTCAGGTAATTATTAAGAGCTTCCGCTGTCGCATACTTAAATAAGGACGAGATTTGGAGTCCATGCTTGTATGATATTGTGTAAAAACTGCATTCAAGAAACTTATTTTGTTGTAACATATTTGTATTGTAAACCATTATGTAATGGTCGTGTGTAAACAGGATATTTTAGATTATCATTATTTGATAATCTACGTAAAGCTTTTTAAACCTTTATTGATGAAATAAAGGTTATGGTTTGTTTTAAAATGAATGCAGTCTTTAAAAAACGTCTCATATAGAGGTCAAAACCTCGTAACGAAATCAATTAATATGGAACGTTTTTAATCAATAAGAATGGGACATTTCAAATTTCTCCTTGAAGTCTTACGGCTTTAGATGCTGGAAAGAATTGTTTAAGAAATTTTTCAACTAAAACGTCCCATGTATCAATCGCCCCTTCAGGTAACGATTCCAACCAATCTTTGGCTTCTCCCTTTAAAGTCCAGGGAAATAACATGAGATATATCTGTTCATCCTCAACTTCTCTTATTTTAAATAGAGTGCAGATCCTATTAAAGGTACGAAGATGTTCATTTGGATCTTCCTTCGGCGCACCACTAAATTGGCATTGATTAGTCACCATGTGTAGAATTTGTCCTTTGATTTCATAATCTGGCGCATTAATGTCTGGATGAGTAATTGCGTGACCTTGGCCAGTACGTTAAGCTCTCATTCGGTCTTCCATACTTAAAGGTTCTAGATTCTTCATAATTGAATTTGTTGAATCGGAATCACTAGAGGATTCTGATTTAATGGTTCGTTCCTCAACAATCTCTATTTGAATGATTGGTGGTTCCGGAGGAAAATTTAATGGTTCAGGATCTATGAATCGTCCCTGAATATTCTCCGGATTCTCAATTGTGAGGTCGGGTTCAAAAATGGATTATCGGAAATTTGAATTGGAGTACTTGGTCGACTGGATGACGATTCTAAAGAAAAATCAACGGCGGTAATATTTGCTAAATGTCTTGATCTAGTTACAGGTGGTGAACGTACAAAAGGTGGTGAACGTCTTGCTCGGTGCATTCACTGAATATCCTATTAGTTTTTAAAAAGGAAAGAAAAATTATATAAGTTATCCAATTAATAGACTTTTCTGATTTTGCCCACGTTTCGAATAGCCAAAAGATGCAGCAGAGGGGCAGGATTCGTTTGGTCTCAATATAATTGAGGACTGTTTGGCTCCAATAACCCGGTCCACGTACAAATCCAACTATTACTACGAACCAGAAAATTTTGATGTCTATCAATTTAACCACTTAAAATAAATTTTCGTAATTTTAAGAAGTATAGATAAGAAGTAGAAAAAATTCTAAGTCCTAAAAACTAGAATGACGAGAAATAAGAAAGAAAAAGAGTGCGTCGAAAAAGAAAAAGAAAAGGGTTGAAAAATAAAAGGCGTCGGAAAATAAGAAATAAAAAGAAATGACTTATAGAACTTAAAAACACTCGACTAACCCAATCTTATTACTATCACTAACTTAAAATTATAATCGCAAATTGAGATTACTAATTGGAATGATAATTGATACATAGGTAAAAGGTGTCTAAAAATATTAAAGCTTACAAGTAAAACTATATCCTAAATGGCAATAACTTAAAAAAAAAAAAAAAAAAACTAAAATTTAAAAAGGCGTCGCAAAATTCTAAAGCACCTAGATCTTAGTCTAAAGAAAAAGCACTTAAGGGATTTTACGACAAAGCCTAAAAATCTATAAATAAAAATAACTATGACAAAAATTAAGTTTAAAACTAAAAACTAGCGAAAAACACAAATATTACGCTAAAACAATTAAAAAGGGACAAAATATAAAAATATACTAAAAGTTGTAAAAAGTACAATTTTTATAAAAATATTATTTTTATATTATTTATTTTATAAAATTATTAATTTTATAATTTAATTAAACTAAATAAAATTAAATAATAAAAAATAAACTAATTAAAACTAAATATTATAATAAAAATACCCTAATTAGGGTTTAGAATTAATAATAATAATAATTATCCCGTTATTAATGCTGTTAGGGTTCCTGTGTACCCGTGTCAGGGCTGCTCCGCGACTTGCGGTGCCCGAGACTGGAAAACTCTGCGACTCGCGGGGTTTTAAATTTCAGATCAGGTTGCTTCGTTTGACAGGTTCAACGTAATTTTATTTATATATATATTTTTTTTATTTTTCTGTTTTTAATTTATTTAAAATATTTATATAATTTAAATAAAACTTATATTTTAAAAACTAGAATAGAAATAAAAATATGTTACAATTTTATAAATAAAAATCTTAAAACTAGATTTATATATAAATTTTTTTTCGGTTTTTGATTTTATGTTTTAAATAAAAACAAAATATTTAAATAAAAATTATATTTTTATAAAATAAAAATAAAGAAACTTTATAAAACTTAAATATTTAACAAACTCTTAAAAATATTATATTTTTGTTTTTCTTTTTATGTTTTCGAATATTTAAAACGTATTTTTACAAAAGCGTCTTTTTATAAAAGTAAACTAAAAATAAATTTTTTTTTTTAATATTTAGCGTTGCGCTTTCGGCGTTTAAGTTCCCCGGCAGCGGCGCCAAAAATACTTGATGTCAAAGCTAAGGGGTATAAAATACTATTAAATTTTACAAGGAAATACTATTAAATACGATACAATTTTACACAAGATATTTATTTATTGAATGGATATACTTAAACCTTGCTACAACACTTATAGGCAGTGTACCTAATCGTACAGTAGTGTAGTTTTTAGTAAGTCCGATTCGTTCCACAGGGAATCTTTTTCACAAAGCTTAACGCTATATTAGTTTAAATTTATAAAAATACAAATATATATATAAGTAATATTATTATTATAAAGGGGGGTTTTTACCGTTTAATGACCGGTTTGTCGATTTTAAAACTTTAGTCGCAGTTAAAACCAAATGTAAAATATTAAATAAATAAAAGACTTAATTTAAAGCGTAAAGTAAATAACGATAATGAAATTGCGAATAATAAAAGTGCGATAAAATAAACTTGCAATAATTAAAAAGTACGATAATTAAAAGTGCAATTAAATACAATAACAATAAATAAAAATGCGATAATTAGAAGTGCAATTAAATATAAAATAAAGGAAATTAAATATGAAATAAAAGAATTATGCTTATTTAAACTTCCGTAATCATGATGTTTGACGTGTTGATTTTAGTTTTATGCCCATGAGTTAATTGTCCTTTGTCCTGGATTATTTAATATGTCCGTCTGGTTTTTGTCCATAACAGTCCATCAGTCATAAATATAAAGTGTGAGTGTCCTAGTCAAATTATCCTTATACCCGAAGTCAAATATTCCAACTAATTGGGGACTTAAATTGTAACAAGATTTTAATACTTTGTTTAATAATTACACCAGGATGTCGACTGAGTGTAACCCAAGGTTTTAATACTTTGTTAACAATTATGCCAAGTGTCCTTATACATAATTTCACCCCTGTTTTAATAATTCTAGTGGCTATTAATCCATTCCCGTGTCCGGTTAAATGAACGATTATTCGTACATATAAATACCCCGCCCATCGTGTCCGATTGAGTGTATATGGTTATTTATAGGGACGTCCAATTGTAAATCTTTATATTAAAATTAACAAACTATCATTTAGTTAAACAAATATAAAGCCCATTAATAGCCCATAGTCTAATTTCCACAAGTGTCGTTCTTTTGTCCAAACCTCAATTATGGTACAAAGCCCAATTACCCAATTTTAATATTTTTAGCCCAACATCATGATTACTTCGGATTAAATAAGCATAATAATAACTTAGCTACGAGACATTAATGTAAAAAGGTTGAACATAACTTACAATGATTAAAAATAGCGTAGCGTTACACGGACATAATTTTGACTTACACCTTTACAACATTCGCTAACATACCCTTATTATTAGAATTAAAATTAAAATTAAAATTAAAATATATATATATATATATATATATATATATATATATATATATATATATATATATATATATATATATATATATATATATATATATATATATATATATATATATTACGTATATATTGAGAGAGAGATTGATATTTGATATTAAAACTCGTCGAACTGCGTTGGCTTTTATAGGAATTTGAGTCCAGGTGAACTCCGCGAGTCACGTAATTTTTTGCCTTCAAACTCCGCAACTCGCGGAGTTTGAAATTACAGCTCACCCAGCTTTGGCTCTTTGTTTGCCGACGGATTTTTAATATAAATATAATATATAAATAATTTTAAGAATTATTTAAATATTATATTATATTTATGTGCATAGTTGACTCGTAATTTTTAGTCCGTTGCGTCGAGCGTTGAGAGTTTACTCATGTCCCTGTTCCGGATTTTCGAACGTCCTTGCGTACAATTTAATATCTTGTACTTTGCGTTTTGAATCTTGTACTCTTGTAATTTCGAGACGTTTCTTATCAATAATTGGAACCACTTTGATTGTATTTTGTACTTTTGAGCTTTTTGGACCTTTGCGTCTTCAATTCGTCGAATCTGTCTTTTGTCTTCACCTTTTATTATTTAAATGAATATCACTTTTAAATAGAACAATTGCAACTAAAAGCTTGTCTTTCTTGAGGAATAATGCTATGAAATATATGTTCGTTTTTAGCATTATCAGATGTTCAGGCCGCCAGAAACAGAATGTTTGGTAATGTGCTATAATAAGGTGGGCAGGTATCCGGTCAATCAGGATCTAAATCCAAGAAGTCTAGTGGGTTTAAACCGAAGGGTAAAAGTGGTCAGAGTAGTTCTGGATCAGGTAAAGGGAATTGGTGTCACACGTGTCGATCTTCTCATAATGGTCAGTGTTCTAAGGCTATAAGAAGATGCTTAAAGTGTGGTGTTGTTGGGCATGAGTCCTCAGCATGTCCGTATCCAAATAGTGTGTGTTGGAGTTGTCACAAACCAGGGCATCGTGCAGTTAGTTGTCCGTCGAAGAGTGGTAGTTCCGGGGCAGGGTCAGGGGCGCGTTTAGCATCAGCCGTAGGGTCAACTGCCTCAAGTGGGCAGAAGAGTAAGAACCCTCCAACAGTAGAGGCTAGAGCTTTTCAGATGTCAGTTGAGAATGTTGTGGCAGCCGACGAAGTGATAACCGGTATGTTTCTAATCAACTCAATACCTGTTCGCGTATTGTTTGATTGTGGTGCCAATAGGTGTTTTATGTCCCTAGATTTCTGTGCTAAGTTGAAATTACCAGTTACTGTGTTACCCAAGCCGGTTAGTGTAGAAGTAGCCGATGGTAAGACCACACCCGTCACAACCTATGTGACTGGGGTTTGTATAGAGATCAAAGGGAAATCTTTCCTGGTGACCTGTTTAGTGTTACCTATTCCTAGCTTTGATGTAGTACTAGGAATGGATTGGTTGAGCTCACTTAGGGCTAATATTAAGTGCAATAGGAAAATGATTACCTTTCGTCCGACCGATGGAACCCATGTTGTGGCCCGAGGGGAGCGGAGCGGGTATAATTTTCCGTTGATAACCATGATGAAAGCGAAAAAGTCAATAGGAAAGGGTTGTGAATCATTTCTTGCATATGTAATTGATGCGAAGAAAGAAAAGAAAACAGTGGCTGATATTCCGGTAGTATCAGAATTTTCCGAAGTGTTCCCAAATGAGTTACCAGGTCTGCCGCTGGTAAGGGAAGTCGAATATAAGATTGAGTTGGTTCCTGGAACAACTCCAGTTGCTAAAGCTCCATACCGATTAGCGCCATCTAAAATCTGTGAAATGATGTCACAGATTTAAGAGTTATTAGATCGTGGTTTTATTCGACCGAGTTCTTCACCGTGGGGTGCTCCGGTATTGTTTGTTAAAAAGAAAGATGGGTCAATGCGTATGTGTATTGATTATCGAAAATTGAACAAAAGAACAGTGAAGAATAAGTATCCATTACCTCGAATAGATGATTTGTTCGATCAGTTACAGGGTGCTTCATTCTTTTCTAAGATAGACTTACGATCAGGATATCATCAGGTTCGTGTTGCTGAATCAGATATACCGAAAACAGCGTTCAGAACAAGGTATGGTCATTATGAATTTCTTGTCATGCTGTTTGGGTTGACGAATGCGCCAGCAATCTTCATGGATCTAATGAATAGAGTGTGTCGCCCGTTCTTAGATAAGTTTGTGATTGTGTTTATAGATGATATACTAGTGTATTCAAAGACCGAAAGTGAACATGCTGAACATCTGAGACAGGTTTTGAACATGTTGAAACGTGAACAACTATTTGCAAAATTTTCAAAGTGTGAATTTTGGTTACGTGAAGTGTAGTTTTTGGGTCATGTGATTTGTGCCGAGGGTATAAAAGTTGATCCGACAAAGATAGAAGCGGTAATGAATTGGAATTCTCCGAAGACTCTGACTGAGATTAAGAGTTTTCTGGGATTAGCCGGTTATTATCGCAGATTTATCAAGGATTTCTCAAAAATAGCGGGTTCGTTGACTAAGTTGACTCGTAAAGATGAAGCCTTCCAATGGACTGATGAACAGGAAAAGGCTTTTCAGATTTTGAAACAGCTACTGTGTCAGGCACCAGTATTAGCTTTACCAGAAGGTTCAGACGAATTCGTGGTATACTGTGATGCGTCATTTGCTGGGTTGGGTTGTGTATTAATGCAAAGAGATAAAGTAATCACTTACGCCTCGCGACAGTTGAAAGTTCATGAGAAGAATTATCCAGTGCATGATCTTGAAATGGCTGCAGTAGTGTTTGCTTTGAAACTGTGGAGACACTATTTGTATGGAACCCATTGTGTTATATGTACAGATCACAAGAGTTTGCAGTATATCTTCTCACAGAAAGAATTAAATATGCGTCAGAGACGATGGCAAGAGTTGATCAAAGATTACGATTGTGAAATTAAATACCATCCGGGTAAGGCAAATGTGGTTGCAGATGCGCTAAGTCTTAAAAAGTCAAGTGAAAATGTGAAATTTCTTTGTTTGAATATAACTTCAGATTTGATTAACCGCTTAAGAACCATTCAGGCCTGTGCTTTAGAGGACGAACATATTAAATCTGAACAAATGACCAAACGAAAAGTGGACTTAATTGATGACTCACGTGGACTAAAGACCTTAAACAATCATGTTTGGGTGCCTAAGCTTGGGGATTTGAGGGATTTAATCATGACGGAAGCTCACAAATCCAGATTGACAGTACATCCGGGTAGTAATAAGATGTATCATGATTTGAAAACACTGTATTGGTGGCCAACAATGAAATCAGATATCGCCCGTTATGTCGAAAAGTGTCATATATGTGCTCAAGTGTGAAAGGACCCGTTCATATACATTATAAACGATTCACAATAGTTGATTACATTGCGAGGTATTTGACCTCTATATGATACATTTTACAAACATTGCATTCGTTTTTAAAAGATAAACTTTCTTTACATCGAAAATTGACAGGCATGCATACCATTTCATAATATCCACTATCCAACTATAAATTGATTTAATAATAATATTTGATGAACTCAATGACTCGAATGCAACGTTCTTCGAAATATGCTATGAAAGACTCCAAGTAATATCTTTAAAATGAGCAAATGCACAGCGGAAGATTTCTTTAACACCTGAGAATAAACATGCTTTAAAGTGTCAACCAAAAGGTTGGTGAGTTCATTAGTTTATCACAATCATTTATTTCCATCATTTTAATAGACCACAAGAATTTCATTTCCATTTCTCATAAATATACGTCCCATGCATAGAGACAAAAATAATCATTCATATGGTGAACACCTGGTAACCGACATTAACTAGATACATATAAGAATATCCCCTATCATTCCGGGATCCTCCTTCGGACATGATATAAATTTCGAAGTACTAAAGCATCCGGTACTTTGGATGGGGTTTGTTAGGCCCAATAGATCTATCTTTAGGATTCGCGTCAATTAGGGTGTCTGTTCCCTAATTCTTAGATTACCAGACTTTAATAAAAAGGGGCATATTCGATTTTGATAATTCAACCATAGAATATAGTTTCAATTACTTGTGTCTATTTCGTCAAACATTTATAAAAGCGCATGTATTCTCAGTCCCAAAAATATAAAGGGTAAAAAGGCAAATGAAACTCACCATACTGTATTTCGTAGTAAAAATACATATAACGTCATTGAACAAGTGCAAGGTTGGCCTCGGATTCACGAACCTAAATTAATTATATATAATTATGTGTTGGTCAATATTTGTCTAACAAATTAGGTCAAGTCATAGTGTACCACAATCCTAATGCTCGAGACTAATATGCAAAAGTCAACAAAAGTAAATTTGACTCAAAATAATTTCCAAAAATCTATACATGATTAATATATAGTTTAAATATCGTCGTTTTACATTTTTAAATATTTTTAAAAGATTTATTAGAGTAAATAATATAATTTATTTATTAATAAATAAAATTTTATATTAAATTTATATAATAAAATATACTTTTATATATATTAAGTAATAAAATTTATAGGGTTCATTTAATATCATAAAGATAATATGATAGGTATTATTAAAGTAAGTTATTAGACGTAGTAAAATATGTTTGTATCACATATTTATTTGATAAAATAATATCTATAATGATAGTAAGTAAAAGTTGTATTATTTTGTAATAATAATTATTATTATAAAAATATCAATATTTATAATTACAAGGATGACATTATGATAAAACGATAATTCTAATTATGATAACTTTAATATTTACGATAATTTTTAATATTATCTTTAAAATAATAATTCTATTTAAAATAATAATAATAATGATATTTTATAGTAACAATGACATTTCTATTAAAATGATAATTTTTGTTAAAATGATATTTTTAATACTAACGATACTTTTAATAATAATAGTAATGATAAAAATAATAAGAACAATAATTTTATCTAAATCAATATCTTATAATATTTTAATTTCATCATGATACTATTACTCATTATTTCCTAATCGTTTCGTTTAATAGCTTTTAATCGTCTTTTATATCGTGTTCATAATAATGATAATAATAGTAATCAAAATAATTAGGTGTTACAAATATTTATTTTAATTACACTAATATTAATAATAATAGTTACTATAACATTATTAACGATAATACTAATAATCATCTTAATGATAATATAGTAATAATAATAATAACAATAACAATAACAATTTTTAAATAATGATATATATATTAATAATGATAATAATAATAATAATAATAATACTAATACTAATAATAATAATAATAATAATAATAATAATAATAATAATAATAATAATAATAATAATAATAATAATAATAATAATAATAATAATAATAATAATAATAATAATAATAATAATAATAATAATAATAATTGGATAATAATAATAATACTAATTATAACTTTAACGATAATAACGATAGTAATAATAAAAAAAATAACAATTTTTAATGATAAATCCCTTTTATTGATAAAGATAATAATAATGATAATGATAAGATAAAACTAGAACGACGATAATAATAATCATTTTTAATAAAAATATCGAAAATTCAATTGATTATAACTTCTAATCCGTTCATCGAAACCATTCGATATCTAAAGGAAAAGTTCTTATTTTTTCGCTAGCTTTCCAAGGACATGCATATCTTATACCTTATCTCAACCGCAAGTGTAACTAATTCAATATTCAACCTAACCTGTCTAAGGGCAATATCAAAAGTACAAGCATGCATAATCCTAAATACTCGAGCACTAGTCAGGGATACACTATTAATATGTAAAAGTTAAATTTAGAGTACTCACATATCAATATTGAGATTCAATATTGCAGGAAAGGTACGTAGACACAATGACAATGATAAACACTATATTGACCTCACGAGCATACCCATGAACCATACTCAATCACCTCAATAGCTATAACTCATAATTTCCTTAATCCTATCCTACTCTAAAAACAATTTTGAAATCACTCGGACAGCACTCCGTCGTAATATTTTATGTATACTAATAATATCTTGAAATAATACGGAGTAAATATATATGTAAATCGATTGAGAGAGTTTAGAGAAAAATATTTTCAAGTTTCTATGAAATAATGAAACCTATTGAATTCTATTTATAATAGATTTTTGAATTATTAAAGTGAATTATTAAAGTATGAATTATTAAAGTGAATTATTAAAGTATGAATTATTAAAGTGAATTATTAAAGTTTGAATTATTAAAGTGAATTATTAAAGTATAAATTATTAAAGTGAATTATTAAAGTTAAAGTAAAGTAAAAATAAAGTAAAGGTAAAGTTTAAGTATAGTAAAAGTATAAAACTATGTACGTATAATATGCGTATAAATATATATAATATTAATTTAAATCGTTATATATATTTAATAAAATAAAATATAAATATCGTTATCTTTATCATACTAGTTAAGTAATGAGTTGTCAAAAGTGTTTCTAGATATATATAAAAGTTATATACGTTTCAATAATAAAGTTCTTTTTAAACTGAAAACGTTTTTGTACGTTTGAAACTAAATAGATCAATCGAGTCTTTATGAGATTCAATCTTCCACTATCCTTTGTCTAGTTCTCAATGATTGACAATTTGTTCTTATTTATAAATCACTTTACCATTTTCCGAATATTTTTAAAATGGAAAGATTTCTCAAATCAACGTGGGCCTTTCAACGGAGACTTGTAATCATAATTCAATATATCTGATAATTCAATAATTTGATCTTATCTTCTAATTCCATTGATAAATATTTTGAAACAGATACAATCATATAAAGTATTTAATCTAATATTTTGTTTACGTTTCAAGTTATAATATATATACACATATACATATATAATCATATTCGTTTAATGGTTCGTGAATCGTTGGAACTTGGTCGAAGTTGAATGAATGTATGAACATAGTTTAAAATTCTTGCAATTTAACTTAACAAATATTGCTTATCGTGTCGGAAACATATAAATATTAAAGTTTAAATTTAGTTGGAAATTTCCGGGTTGTCACAAAGTGAAGGCAGAACATCAGAAACCTTATGGTTCGTTACGTCAGTTACAGATTCCAGAGTGGAAATGGGAACATATAACGATGAATTTTGTGACCAAATTACCTCGAACTCATAAAAGACATGATATGATTTGGGTAATAGTGGATCGTCTAACTAAAAGTGCTCATTTTCTTGCTACTCGTGAGACAGCTTCGTTAAGTGAGTTAGCCGAATTGTATGTGAAAGAAATAGTTAGTCGTCATGGTGTGCCGTTATCGATCGTTTCAGACAGAGATTCTAGATTTGTGTCAAATTTTTGGAATAGTCTTCAACAGAATCTGGGTACACGTGTGAATTTAAGTACAGCTTATCATCCTCAGACAGACGGACAGAGTGAAAGAACAATACAGACTTTGGAGGATATGTTAAGGGCTTGTGTGTTAGAATACGGTGGTTCGTAGGATACACATTTGCCGTTGGTCGAATTCGTATATAATAATTCATATCATTCGAGTATAGGGATGCCGCCCTATGAAATGTTATATGGTCGTCGTTGCAGAACTCCGACTTGTTGGTTAGAAGCCGGGGATAAACAGTTTGCAGGTCCCGAAATTGTTCAAATGACAGCCAAAAAAGTTGCAATTGCGAGAGAAAAGTTAAAAACCGCTAGAGATAGGCAGAAAATGTATGCTGATCCGCGTAGATGTCCAGTAACCTTTAATGTGGGTGAACGAATGTATCTGAAAGTTTCGCCGTGGAAAGGGGTTATCAGATTCGGTAAACGTGGTAAGTTAGCACCGAGATTTATTGGTCCGTTTCGGATCAGTGAAGTATTAAATGATCAGACTGTGGTGTTAGATCTTCCGCCAGAGTTAGCCGATATTCATAATACATTCAACGTGTGTTATCTTCGTAAGTGTAAAGTCGACGATGAAACACAACTTCTTCCTTTAGAAGATTTAAGGGTCGATTTGAATAAGAAATTGGTGGAAGAGCCAGTCCGTGTGGTTGACCAAAAGGTGACTAAGCTGAGAAAGAAAGAGATTCTGATGGTGTTGATTGAGTGGAAACACAGTTTGGGTTCTAATCTTACGTGGGAAACGGAAGAGTTGATGAGAAAACGCTACCCTCATTTGTTTGACCAAGACCAGATTCCGAGGACGGAATCTTCTTAAGGGGGTGGATTTGTAACAGACTGAAACCCGGGCTAGTTGTAAGTTGTCTATTTTGCCCTTAGGGTTTATGCTTAGTCTTAAGTGCTTTTATTTTAATTATTTTATTAGTGTTTTATTATAATTGTGTTGTGACCAATTTGTGACAAGGGTCCCAGAACATATTTGTTTATTTTATTTGGACCTCGTTTGGGTTACCTAATCTTGTGCGAAAGATTTTAGATAACTGGTAAATACCCGTGTGTGATGGGGTATTAATTTTTAACACATAAGAGTGTAATATCTGGATGTTTCCATCCATTTCACCTAATTTCCCAAAAATAAGAACGTACCTAAACTTCATCCCTTCACAAACCCTAATTGAATCTAAGTCTTAAATTGGATAGTGAGGCTTTAAGGATTGATTCATATCATCCTTGTGATCATTTATCCAGGTTTGTTAGCTTGAATTCGTGCTTTAATTCATAGAAATTGGGTTTTGGGTGTAAATGGGTTTTTGATAAATTTTGAGCTTGAATCTTCATATTATGTGTTTGTATGTGTTAATTGATGTTAGAAATAGGTTGTATATATGTTTAGTAGCTTCCATGTGCTTAAAATTTGATCAAAATCGCTCAAAAATCGAGTTTTTGGGGAAAAAATCACGAAATCAGCGAATGTGTTCGAACCAGTTGCTACAGTATTTTGCTACAGTGCCCGAGTTGCTACAGTTCCTGAGTTGCTATAGTGTCTCTATTTGCTACAGTACCGAGTTGCTACAGTGTCACTATTTGCTACAGTGTTCGGTATTGCTACAGTATCACTATTTGCTACAGTGCCCGAGTTGCTACAGTGTCACTTTTTGCTACATTACCGAGTTGCTACAGTGCCACTATTTGCTACAGTACCTTTTATGAAATTGAAACGGGCGTAACTTTCAAAACGTAACTCCGTTTTTGATGAATAAACTATCGTTAGAATCGTAATAAAGAATACTTTTCAATGGTGAACTTTTAAGAAACTAGATCAAACTGTTTTTAGGCCGCAAAAGGAGTTTTAGTGTGTATGTCGTGTTTTGCACGCACCTGTGTGCCATTATTGAGTGGAGTCATGATGTAGACTCATAAAATTATGAATATATGGTGTTATGACCTAGTTAATCGTATGAAATGATTATATTATTTATTGGATATGTATATTAACTTTGTTTGTGTTGTTCTCAGGTTATAAGGACAAGGAGGAAGCTCAGAAATAATAACTGAGCAGTTGCTGGTAATTGGTGAGTGGGTCTATCTCCGGATAGAGTTTAACTAGCATATCATGCTACTGTGGTTGACTCTTTTGCCATGCATAGTGTAGAAATTGCCATGTTAGAATAATATAGTATGCCTGATGTTGTATGTGAATTATGTGTACACTGTGTGAATGGCACCAGTCGGGCCTAGGGAGACTGGGGACTCGAGACCGTGCCTAGGAGAGGTTAGAGTCCGTATGAGGTTAACCGTGCCTAGGGGAGGTTGGGTCCATAGGCTACTGATTGTAGAGTATAGTGTGAATGATGCATCCCCTGCATCTGGATAACTATACTGTGAATTGAGTAGCAGGGACAATCGGTAGACTCAAGTCCGATCAGCTAGGAGTCGTGTGCTCGTACAAGCCGCCGATCCTCGTATTGTATTATTGTATGCTAGTTGATAGTTAGCATGTGTTGTTGTTAGTATATAGCTTGTGTATGACTTAAGCTATATCTGTTAGATAGATTCCATTCACTTAGCGGTACGCTAATCCCCCACATATTCTCCCCTTGCAGGTTTAGGTACTGCTAGTCGGGAAGGGTGCTATTGCAGAAGACATGTTTGACAACCCAACTCTGATGTGGACTTTTGTATAAATAATGTTTTGTGATAACGTAACACCATTGTGTAAACTTAAACGTAATGACGTGACTTATATTGTGTTTGTTAATAAAGTCTTCCGCTGTGTATTTAAAAAAAATAAAAAATGGCCGGTGTTACATACAAGCTTTCTTTTGATACTGGTCTATGTATTGTTTTATCTAATGTTTGCTACAGTGCCGAAATGGCAAGAAATATTATATCTTTTGATGCTTTATTTAATGATGGTTTTGATTTTAGTTTTGATAATGGATCAATACTTGTTCACAAAAATAGGATGTTTTATTTCAAGGCTAGTCCTTGTAAAGGCATCTTAGAAACCACAGCAAAGCTAAATGATAGTTCAATCTATAATGTTGTTTCATCCAAAGATGTTTTGGATAAAACGTATCTATGGCATTGTCGTTTAGGCCACATAAACAAGAAACGCATAGCCAAACTCCAGTCAGATAGAATTCTAGAATCATTTGATATAATATCGTATGATGAATGCGAATCTTGCTTATCAGGAAAAATGACAAAGGCACCTTTCACAGGAAACTGTGAACGGGCTAAGGATCTGTTGGGGTTGGTACACACTGATGTGTGCGGTCCGTTCAGATCGCCTACTAGACACAATGAACGATACTTCGTTACATTTACTGATGACTTCAGTAGATATGGTTACGTTTATTTAATTAAACAAAAGTCTGAAACTTTGGGAGTGTTCAAGGCATACCAAAATGAAGTAGAAAATCAACTGAACAAAAGAATTAAGATTCTCCGATCTGATAGAGGTGGTGAATATCTTAATGATGAATTTCATGATCATCTACGGGGTTGTGGGATAATCTCACAATTAGCTCCTCCTAGAACACCACAACATAATGGTGTGGCTGAAAGGAGGAATAGAACATTACTTGATATGGTTCGATCCATGATGAGCCGCATAAAGCTTCCAATCGGTTTTTGGGGTCATGCCCTACAAACTGCCGCAAGGATCCTTAGCCTCATCCCAACCAAGAAAGTTTCTAAAACACCTTATGAGATATGGCATGGTAAAACTGTGTCTCTCTCATATCTAAGAATCTGGGGTTGTGAGGCTTACGTTCGTCGTGAAGCTCAAGATAAACTTGAACCCAGATCTGAAAAGTGTTTATTTGTTGGTTACCCGACTGATTCTTTTGGATATTTGTTTTACAACCCTACTGAGAACAAAGTCTTTGTGTCTCGAAGGGGAGTCTTCCTTGAAAAGGATTTCATATCAAAAGGAACCAGTGGGAGCAAAATTGACCTTGAAGAAATTCAAGAATCAACCGACATGGAAACCAATATTGGAACCGATTCTCCTCAAGAGGTCGACGAGCCTGCAGTTGAAAGAGAAACTGGCTTACAGCCACCACCCATACATAGATCTGATAGAGTGCGTCGAACACCAAAGAAATATAATTTACACATATTTGAGGGTGCTGACGAAAATATAGATTCTGATGAACCTATTACCTATCAGGAAGCAATGACAGGCCCCGAGTCTGTTAAATGGAAGGAGGCTATGGACAACGAGATCCAATCCATGCATGATAATCAAGTCTGGACCTTGATTAATCATATACCAGGTACTAAAACCATTGGATGTAAGTGGATCTTCAAGAAGAAGACCGATATGGATGGAAATGTACACACATTCAAAGCCAGACTGGTGGCTAAGGGTTACACGCAACAATATGGTATGGACTATGATGAAACTTTTTCACCAGTAGCTATGTTGAAATCTATTAGAATACTTCTTGCCATAGCTGCATTTTATGACTATGAGATATGACAAATGGATGTAAAAACAGCTTTCCTTAATGGTAAGCTAACAGAGGATGTGTTTATGACACAACCTGAGGGTTATGTACATCCTAAGTATCCTAATATTGTGTGCAAGCTTCAAAAGTCCATTTATGGACTTAAACAAGCTTCTCGTAGCTGGAATCTTTGCTTTAATGAGAAGATCAGAGAATTTGGTTTTATTAGAGGCGGAGATGAGCCATGTGTCTATGTTAGGTCTAGTGGAAGTGTTGTAGTCTTCCTTGTACTATATTTCGATGACATATTACTCATGGGAAACGATATCCCGACATTGAAAGATGTCAAAGCTTGGCTAGAGAAATGTTTCTCCATGAAAGACATAGGAGATGCATCATATATTTTGGGAATAAAGATCTATCGAGTTAGGTCAAGGAGATTAATTGGGCTAAACCAAAGTGCATATATAGATAAGATACTGAAGAAATTTGGTATGCATAACTCCAAGAAAGGGTGCGTTTCTATGAACCCTGGAATGATATTGAGCAAGTCTCAATTTCCTAATTCTGACTTGGAGTCAGCTACCATGAGTCGGACTCCATATGCTTCAGCTATAGGATCGATCATGTATGCGATGATATGCACTAGGCCTGACGTGTCGTATGCACTAAGCATGACTAGTCGTTATCAGGCTAATCCTGGTGAAGCTCATTGGATAGCAGTTAAGAACATTCTAAAGTATCTTAGGAGGACTAAAGAGATGTTCTTGGTCTATGGTGGGAATGACGAGCTGAGCATCAAAGGATACTCTGACGCTAGTTTCCAATCAGATAGAGATGATTGCTCTTCACAATCAGGATTTGTATTTATGTTGAACGGTGGAGCCGTCACGTGGAGAAGTGGCAAGCAAAGTACTATTGCTGATTCTACGACAGAAGCCGAGTATATAGCGGTAAATGAAGCTGCTAAAGAGGCCATGTGGATAAAGAAATTCATCGGGGATCTGGGTGTGGTTCCTACAATCCATGATCCTGTTGAGATTTTCTGCGACAATGTGAGTGCGGTTGTCTTGGCTCAAGAACCGAGGTCACAAAAGCGCACACGGCACATACTCAGAAAGTACCATTACATCCGTTAACTTGTAGCAGAAAATGACATATTATTAAGTAGAGTAGACACAACTAAGAGCTTGGCTGATCCTTTCACCAAGCCTTTGCCACAGACTAAGCATGATGCTCATAGCATGTCTATTGGCATTCGTGTCATTGATGATAAAGTTTGATTGTATTTTTATGTTAAGTTTGAAACTTTAAACATTGGGTAATAATATATATATTGCAATTGATCTGATGATTAATATATTGAGATTATATTATAGTATTATACGCACGATGCGATCATTTCATTGTATATTGCCATGTTTCATTTTGCATGTTTTAACTTCCAATGAATATTATTTCATAAACTTCCACAGTCGGTCATTCTCTAAGGAAGAGAGAATTGAATTAAGGCTGCTATAAAGTGTAGTAATATAGGCTTATATGAAACTACATTCATGGGAAACTTGATAGTTGATTCAAGGTTCTGGAATGACCACACTTAGACATTACTTCATGGTTTTTAAGTCAAAAGGTAAGCTCTAAGATGGCAACATCATTTATCCTAGAGTGGATATGTATGAGAAATCCTGACACAAACTGTGTTATACTTTGACCTGTTTCTAACGTTGTGCGTAAATGCCGGTCATAAGGGAGCAGATTGGGTATATCATGGAATGTGGTGGATGTCTATACAGTTGAAGCAATTTGTTCCTTCTTCTTTAAGCGAGTTTAAGCGATATCTCTGGGCCCCTCGTTGATTTGTGCTGAATTAAATGCATGGCCATGCTACGACTGAATTAATACAATTGCAATCTATTTGATCACCACAAATCTCCATCGGGAAACATAATCTTGAACGATGATGATTGACACTTAACCATGTCACACATTCATATAGATATCTTGAACAAAAGGATGATTGATATAAATTAAAATATAGGAGTGTAACGTAGCAGACTAGTTGTTACACATGGTGTGTCTTTTAAGACAGGCTAATATTATTAATGTCAGTGCAAGTGGGAGTCTGTTGGAAATATGTTCTCGGGTTGGCTACGGTTCGACCGTGATTTGACCGTGGTACATATATTCCGAAGATATGCCCATGACATTAAATAATAAAAGTCCATTTATCCTATTCAGTCACACACAAAGGCCAATCATAAATTGTTTGATATACCTTCTAATCGGAAATTAATTTATTAATCATTAGTTAATGGTTTAATAAATTAAGTAAGTTTTTTTTATGTGTTTACATATTACATATACTTACAAATCTAAATATGTAGAGATTTGATTAGATTTTGCAAATCATATTTTATATAAGATATAAGATTTGATTTGATTTATAAAATATGATTTGATTTTGTAAATCTTATTTTATATAAAGATTTGATTTTGCAAATCTTTTCAAATCTTCATTTATTATATTTGTACTATATGTATTATTGTATCAATTATGTAATATATAATACCAAGTCTTGGTATTGAAAATATATACAAAAAGATACAAAACACACATACAAAAATGCTATTTTCTTTCTCATTTTCAAGTAACCAAAATACTTGAAATCTATAATTGAGTTCCGTTTTTGGTGGAAATAAGAAAGAAGAAAAGATCCGTTAAGTAGAAGGTATAGATCGAAACAAGGTTGGAACTTTGGGTGTCTACCGTTTAGAGGAACTCTTCTTTAGTTTTCAAATTCGATCTTCAAAAGGCTACAAAGGTTGTATTCTAATCTTCTCTTGTTCGGTTTCGTTAATTTATTTTGTTTGCTAAAGTTTTGTACAATGATCCGTGGAAGAGTATGATTTTGTAAAGTTTTAAAAATGCTTCCGCTCGCTTTGAATTTGTATCATACTCAGTTTCACCTATAATAACCAAACAGGTAACTTCAAGTTGGGTGCTAATATAATTAATTAGATATGGGATCCATGTGAATACTTCCAAATTAACTTTGATGCTGCAATTTGTAACATTCTAATCGCAATTAACAAGAAGGTAATATTATTGGCACCGATTATATTAGTTAAAACACCACCTTTTCTTTTTTTTATTAAGGAAGTGGTATATTCTTTAATATATTATAATGACACAACCAGTTTACATTAACATAAATCAATGATGACCCATTATTTTTATTGAAAAAGACAAGAATAATATATATATATATATATATATATATATATATATATATATATATATATATATATATATATATATATATATATATATATATATATATATATATATATATATAGAAACCATCACAATATAGCCTAGTCATTGGCGTTTTGATATCCTCATAAGAGGTCACAAGTTCAAACTCAGTAGCAACATATAGTAACGGGAGAATCCGCGTAGGCCGCGTACATCTCGCCCTCTTCGGATAACCTGAACACCCGCCTCAACCGCTTACCCGTTTATACGATAATGAAATAACCGACACCAAAAATATGCTGGAAAAAATTATGAATGGATTTTTGAGGGCATATGCTCATGAGCTTGAATTGGTAATAGAATAGATTAATCTACTACATATAAGTTGTGAAGCTGCTTCACTGTACCTAATATAGATATTAATTTAATTTAATGCCATCTTTAAAATAACTCCTATCAAGTGGTAGATATAGCAGAGTTATTATTATATAAAACAAATTGGAATTGCCAACTGTAAAATATGATGCAACTAATCTTGAGAATCTGAAAATGCTCTATTAGATCAAGTGCTCATTAATCCATGTATCATAATTCATATCAGTATTATAATATGGATTCCATGTTCAAACACAGCAACTAGAACTAATTAAAACCATTAAAATTCAGAGCTATATCAAGAAGCTAATAAAAGCAAATTAATATAATAAAAGATTAAGGCAGGTGAGTAGTAACACCAAGAGATATAATAAACAATAATTTTAGAAAACATATGGAATGGCTTTTTTACTAACAAATGAAACAGTACTTGAAAATGAAGGACACTATCTAATAAACTATGGTTTTAAATGAAGGATTCTCTTTCAGTTACTTTATCATAGACACAATTTTATCAGATGATAAGCTGCACATAAGAAGACAAAGGGAAAAGGTTACATAACACATTGTGTTCACAATGTGATAAACGTTCATTTCGTTTTAGCCTCAAACTAAAAGACCCAACGCGTGAAAAAATGTCTCGCTAGACGAAATATCTTAAGCTTATAACCTGAATAACAACATAGCATACCATAACCAATGACCAAATAAAATAACCAAACAGACCCGTTTGAGCGTATTAGCAATCCTAAAATGCAATATTACAATATATGCACCTTGAACTAGTAATTGTAAAGATTCTGTTTCGATGATTAGGGGTGTGATCAGATCAAACGACCAGATAAAAAAAAGTTTTACTTTATAAGGACAAACATATGAAAGCCAAAAGTGAAGGAGGTGCATGTGACGTGCACTCTTGAAATCAAGAATGGCCCAACTTTAATCATTCAACATTTTTATTCTTGCATTGTTGAAACTAAAATACATGCCAAAAAAAAAATTAATATAATTGTGATCCTACGGATAGGATAAGATGCCTAGCACAATCTATGATTACATGTACTTCATCACCAAAAATTTAAATTTGCTATGTTTTGATTTTAGTATCAGCGTACTATATGCGAATCAATTATGAATAAAGGTAATATACCAGCAATACATTTTGCAATCGAATTTAGCAATAAAATTAACTTTTACCAATAACAAAGAATGACAGTAACAAATCAGTTAGCTACTTATACTTAACAACGGGTTCGGAGAGTGTGGAGTACACGCCCGTAAAAATTGGCTGCAAACTGTCGCGTAATTGCGGGGGTCAAGAGGGTTGAGCCCCCTTGCGGGGTCCTAGGGGCAACGGCTCGGGGTAGCGCTCCGAAACCTCAACCGAAAATACACTATACGTTATGTTGGATTTGTGTATTCCAGCCAAGAGTTATACCAAGCCCAACTTGAAAGGTTACATACTTTCAAATATAACTGCCAAACATATTAGTTTTCTTAATTCGGTTTTTGGCCGATTGCATTCATAACACTAGGGATGGCATCGGGTCGGGTTTGGTCGGGTATGGGCAATACCAAACCCAAACCCAATTAAGAAACTCACTCCCAAACCCGGTACCATACCCGGCGGGTAACCATTAACTAATTAACCGTCGGGTAACGGATTTCTCCACGGATAATCGGGTAAAAATGTTAAAAAATTAAATGTTAAGGAATCTTGTTGTGCAGTTTGTTCATAGTAGCATCCATGGATTAATCTCAGTTACATGTCTGTACTCAGATGTAATGTATGCATGTTTTTCTTGTCCATTTTGGTGGGCCTTATGAAGTGGGCTAGTAGGATATAAGCCCAGGTTGGTATTTGTTTTGTAACTTTCAATGTAATATATTTAACAAACTAATCGGGTATATGGGTCGGGCATACGGGTCAGGTATATGAGTTTTTATTTAAAACCAAACGCGAACCCAAACCCGCGGAAAAAAGTAAACCAATACCCATACCCGACCCTAAACCCGTATACCCGAACCAAACCCGGACCCATAATATCAGGTTTCGGGTTTACCCATCGAGTACGAGTATTTTTGCCATCCCTACATAACACACAACAAAAACTTACAAAAATCTCTCAGATAATTGATTAATGATTTCATTGTCAAAAACACTCATTACGTTCTTGTCATATCCCTGTAAAGATTTCGTGAAAAAAAGGGGAATCATTGGGTCGAAATACTTTATAGAGAAAGTGAATACACGATTAAAGAATCAATCCGAACAGCCAATTTATAAAACAAATTGCATTTGCGCTACTAAAACATGTAAAATTAATAGGCTATTTTTAAGCAAGTAACCCTTAAATGAATGGTAAAATTACATTTTGTTCCACTCTTTTAGTAATTTTTGAGTAAAGCCTATCTACAATCTACTACACGCTTCATGATGAATTTGACTAACACAAATGATCAATAATAATGCCATTAGATTTAGGTCCAATGCTTATTAATTGATACGGAGTATTAAATTGAAAAGGTTGAATTATTAATAAAAATTACTTTAAAACAAAAAGGAGGACGAGGATATGATCAAATTTCAGTGTGTGTGTATATGCGTAACTAATAACGTTTGAATTTGGAGACAAACCGATTCCAATGAGTTGAGTAACAACAACGGCTCAGCATTCCAACCGTCTTTTTCGAGTTTTGGGAAGACATTCTTGGCGTCCTAGGGCAAATTCCGGATACTTTTTCATTAAAACAATTGAAAAGAGAAATTGATACTCACACATCGCCACTTTATCTACACTTAATTCATTATTATATTCTTACTCTTATTTATACAATCAATCTATCTATCTATCTATATATTAATATAAACCTCTAAAATAATGATGTCATCATTTCACTAATTACCTTTTAATTTTCATAATCATGATGTCATTATTTTATATTAATTTTAATTAAAAAAGATACAAAATAAAAATAAATAAATGCCGATAATATATGAATGTCAATTTGGAAGGCAAAAATAATTAATAAAAATATCATTTAATATTTAATACGGTATTACTGTTATATAAATATAGATATCTCGGAGCATCTTCACCATATATTATCACAACTCTTTTTCTCAATATTATCCAATAACCTTTTGTTTTCAAAAAGCAGGTACAAACCTTCATGTCATAAATTGTGATGTGGTTCAGCGGTTGGTGGCCTGCCTCCTTTAGTGGAGGTAAGGAGTTCGACCCCCGTTGGCTACATATTAAAAACACAATTTCATCCCTGCCATGAAGTATTCACCCATGGCACCTTTTCCATATCGTTTTTTTTGGGTGGGGGGGGGGGGGGGGGTAAAGGGGAGGGGGTTTTACTTGGCCGTGCCCTTGGATCGGTTTCAAGATTTCCTCCCGGGCAGCGATGGAGGCGGGGTTTATCGCTGCATCGGCATAGTCGAAACGGGAGATGATCCCAACGGGTGGTTAAAGTCCCCCTCGGGTGATCCCAATCGCTGTTAAAAAAAAAAAAAAAAACCTTCATGTCATTGTTAATAGTTATTTCAAAAAATTATTCTTTTTATATGTTGTTTGATGATGAAAATTATCACACCTTGAATGTTTTATTATTGTATGTTTTTGTTAAACAACAATAATCTGAAAACCGCTAACAGACGTCAAATCATATTGCGACTATTTAAAATGAAGGTATATAGTATGATAGAAGAATTAAAAAATAATCATGATTTTTGCGAGGTTGAATCAGGTAATTTCAATCCCTCTTTTAATGTTAAATAAGTATCATTTATGACAAGAAATATAGTAATTGTAATGAAAATTGAAAGATTCTGGTGGGAGAATAAATGTAGTTCATTTATTCTGACCAAGTTAACAACGACAAGTTTTTTAGTAGAAATTCGTAGTCTCACGGATAATTAAACTAAATGACTTTAGTATTTACATTCACTTAATACTATAAATATATTATTAAACGGTTTCGTTTAAACAAATCCGTGATTCCACGAATCATTTCGCTAGTTAGAATTATAATAGTAATTTATGGGTATAATTATAAATTTATGGAACAAACGTGTAGATAAATTAAAAGTTAGTGTGTGAGAATCATTTCTTTTTTATTTTTATTTAATTATAAATATAATATAATATAAAAAATATAAAGTATAATATAAATATAAATATAAATATATAAATTAAATTAAATTAAATTATATATGGGATATCTTCTTACTTTGTACGGAGTAGTAATCAATTTTTTATCGATGTTAAACGGTTATTTGGTGAAAGAAACCAAACTCTAAAGTAAGAATGGAGTTTAGTGACTAAAGTAAGGATTGAGTTTAGTGACGCGATGAGACTTGGGCCCAAACAAAAATAAAAATTTGTAGTTATTTTAGTTAGAAGCTTGTGAATCAACTAAATCGAATTCAGTATGAAAAAAACTATGATGAAAACGGTGAAGCTCACATATTCAACGAGCTCTCACCATTTTAGATAGACATTTTTACATTCCTCGTCCCTGTGGTTTACCTCAAAAATCACTCTTCATCCTTGTTATATTTTTTTTTTCATTCCTCGTCCCTAATGTATTTACTTTATACATTCCTCATCCTCCGTCCAACTCCCGTCCATTTCAACCGTTAAATGAAGTCATGTGCCAAGCATGTGAGGGTATTTTCGTTATTTAACATATTTCTTCTCCATTATCACTTTCTTTCATCTGAACATGAACCCTATTTCATTTATCCTTTTCATTTTCATTTTCAAATACCCATTTCTTTAGGACCATTTTCATTTTCCAATTTGAATACCTCACCAGTCACCACAAACAATTCACTTGACTTTTACATATGATTCCAACTCAGAAATTAAACTGCGAAACCATGATCGTATAATTAGTAGTGAAGAAAGCAACCGATTTTAGCAGTGAAATCAAACGACCAGATCTGTAATTTACGTTTTCTTACCGGTGGATGACGAGATCTGGTGCAAAATTAGTGACGAAAGCAATTAATAGCTTTGATCTGGTGCAAAAAGGCCAAGATCTGGTTTAAAAAAAGCAAGGTCTGGTGCAAAACGCCGAGATCTGGTGCAAAATTAGTGAGAAAAGCGATGAATAGCTTGTGTAAAACTCCGGTGGTGACAGATCTGAAACTCCGGTGGGCATAGAAGTTCATAGCTTTGTGATTCTATATTTTATGATGTCATCGTAAGGTTTTTTAAATGATCCTGCAATTTTTTTGTTTGTGGTGAATCACTTTGGATGCTATCGTAAATTCATAGCTTTGGATTTGATTTTTTTTTTTTTTTTTTTTTTTTTGGTGTAGAGCTGGTGAAGTGTTAAGTGATGAACAAAATAAGGAGTGAAAGGAATTATGGATTATGGTGTTTGATTTTTGACTGATGGAGTGTATAGTGATGATGAATCTGGGTTTGATTGAATGATTTTGTGAGTGTAGAAATTAGGGTTCAGATATGGAACATGACTTCATGGTACCAACCAATGATTATTTTAAATGACTGAAGTACCCTCACATGCTTGGCACATGACTTCATTTAACGGTTGAAATTGACGGAAGTTGGACGGAAGGACGAGGAATGTATAAAGTAAATACATTAGGGACGAGGAATGCAAAAAAAATATTATAAGGACGAGGAGTGATTTTTGAGGTAAATCACAGGGACGAGGAATGTAAAAATGTCTTTTTCATAGTGACTCCGATTTAATTTATTTAAAGGTCAAAACGTTCGTAACTCAAAGTGTTTTTTATATTTATATCTTAAAAGAAAAACTTAACTAAATATAATATTGATCTTGGCTCCCCAATAAATAAGTGCAAGTAACTTTTATAAAATATAGGGTTTCCGGCCCTCTCGACGAACAAGTTCCTGTTCCGACTGCTCTAAAGACCATATATAAATCGATATCCATATAAACTGTAAAAGTGTAAACAATCATCCCATGACTCTATTAGCTAGTGTTCGAGGATGATGAAATACTTTGTGATAATTTTTTACCAAAAGCTTTCTCGTCGCTCTATTCATAAATTTGTGAAGAGTACATTCATTTATTTATTATTCGATTTTAAACCTTAATGACAACATCAACATCCTGCTTTCGTGTACATTGATAAATAGGAGCATTTGATTATATTTTAATTAAATTGTGCAGTGTATATCTTGAACTATTTAACATTCAATGCGTTTATCTTTTACGTCTGATGACACGTGCTCAACGCTTCAAAATTGCGCGATTGATAAATCTGAATGATTACGTGCTGAATAGTTCATAATCTAAATGATTCAAAAGCTCTGAATGAAGCCGATTCTGAATGACAATAACATGTTTGATAATCATGTTGAATGAACACTGTGTATGATGTTAAATTACCTTATTGACAATTTGCTTGAATAAAAAATAATATATTTGTTTAACAAGTACTCTTGATATTTAGAAAATGATATTACAAAAAAATTATGTGTTTAGTGGCTAAAAGAGTATTTAACATTTGAATGGTTTGGTACTAAATGTTTCACCATTGAACACCATATGTCATTTCGAGGTCATAAACAATCGCGCTGAATGTTGAACGTTTCAGCATTAAGCACTGTCAACCCAGGTTCGATTTAATTATCAAATATATATACGGTAAAAGGAATCATCAAATATATATACGGTATATCAATATACTTCGTATATTCAACTAGGGTATTGCCAACCCTGGTCCGATTCTCACTCCAAGCAGAGAGTTTTCAACCTTTGATGATACTGCTAACATCAATTATCAATGCGATTTGGGAATGTCTATGGGGGGTGGGGTGGAGGTGGGGGGATTATCAATGCGATTTGGGAAGGTCTATGGGGTGGTTTCTCAACTTTCGATGGTACTGCCAACATCGTGGTGAATTGGGTTTCTTCCTAACGCGTGTGTGGGTAACAAATGAAATTATTCGATGTCATTATCGTTGTTAAAAAAAATACTCCGTATTTATTAATCGTAGTTATTACACAGAATAATATATCATTTGGTTAGCTACATTAAATAAATATAGTGTATTAATACTTATTAATACTTATATTTAATACTTATATATATTAAATGTGGTGGGAATGTGTGTAGGAAATATTGAAAACCATACCTGTTTGTAAGTAGAATAATTTTAAATAAAGATAAAGATTACATATGATTAGGTTAACAATTTTTCTTCTTCAACAAATATGTTCAATGGTGGTGACACGAAGATGAGGTTTATAATTTTTATCTTAAAATTACGCCCATATATGTGTTGGGATTAGAAATTATGGTTTCATAACATTGAAGATTAGTCATCATCGTTTTTGAAGGAATCGATGTTGGGAGATAAATCAGGAAGAGGCGTAGGAGATTTAGTGGTGGTTTTCTTGGGGTAATACTTTCTGTAAATAATTGATAACAATCGATTGTAAATAATCAACAGATTCAACAATTGTATAGTATTTGCAAATAAACCATAATCGATAACAAACCCTAATCGATGAAAAAACGAACCGATAACAGAAGATGATATGTATGAAATTCACGTTAATCGAATCTATCGTACCTGTATGTAATCGCATATGACGGAAGGCGGCGGTGCTGCCGTTTGAATGGAATATGGCGGTCGCCCCGAGTACGGAGGTTGATCGGAATAATCGTCGGAGATTCCGGCTGTAGTGAAGTCACCAGATTCGATGGCGGCTGTTAGATTCGAACCAAATCTGAGATTTTATACAAAATTCATATATTCAGATTCGAAATCATGTAACGGATAAATTGGTTGGTACTGAGAGGTTGTTTATGGCTGTCGTCGGCACTAATTGCCGGAAAAGAAGATGTGGGTGTGGGAAGTTGGAGATGATACGCTCTGACAGTTGGAGGAGATCAGTTTATTTTTTTATGCGTAATTATAAAGGTTGACGAATAGGATTGAGGCACTTGTCAATTTGTAGTAATTATGAAATAAAAGAATCAGCTAATCATGGATTAACAGGTGGATTATTGTTAATGACGGATTAGGAGGTGGTGACACGTGGCAGTATGCCACATGCTATGTAAGGGGTAGAGATTAGCGGCTTGACACGTGGCACTAAGCCACTTGCTTTATATTATTTTAAAGATTAAAGATTACTAATAAAATAGTTACTGTTTGTTGAACTTATATTAATTATTAAATATTATATAATCCCTATATATATATATATATATATATATATATATATATATATATATATATTATATTATATTTTATATTATTTTATTATATTATAAATCAAGGGATGGATCGCCTACGTGGCGCCTCTCCTTGCGTCCTACATTTTAGGCACACTTGGCAGACTCAGAAAAATCAAATTTTTTTAACCTAAAGTTTCTATAACGTGCACTTTGATTGCCACGTGTCCATGGAAGTTTACGATCAGTTTCAAAAAAAAAATCGAATTAGATAGTGTCATTCAATATTTCACGGATCAGTTTTCATCTTTTCAAAAAACCGCATCCTAATTCGTCGATTCTAATCTTCTTCCACACACAGATCCAAAATTAGGGTAAATCGATCTGTTCCATTGATTTCTTTAATCGATAAATAATCCGTCGGCTACTCGGGTACGTCTTCATCGGGTACGTCTTCATTGATTATCAAAACCTCGCGTACGTCTTCATTGATTATTTTTTGTTTATGATTACTTGATTCCGTTATTCTGTATGAATTATTGATTATGGAATCTTTGATTTTTTTATAGGTAATTAGAACATATAAAGGTATTAAGCTCCTAATAAGATTACTACTCCGTATATTTTAATGATACTCCGTATTATTCATGTAAGGTAATATGAGGCTAGGGGTATATGTTATTATAAAGTTATGAACACATATCATTACGAGTTGTATGTTTCAGTATTTTTTTTTATTTTTTATTTTTTGAATTTTTCATAAGATATATATGGGTTGTATGATTTGCTTTTCATAATGGTTGCTGCATCTGTTAATTGTTTTAAGATTTTTTCATTGGATGAATGTTAAGAGAATAGATGCTGTTTTTATCCTTAAAAAGTGTTTTTTTCCACATATATGTTGGCTTATTGACGTTTTTGCGTTTTGGTGTTTTAGTTGGTTATATTTACTTATTTTGTTTATTCCAAGTAGGTTTAGCGGCCATCTGTGGGCTTAGCAGACACACTGTCCAATTTACCAGCCATTCATGGACATGGTTATCACTCTATTGGTAATTTAGTATATGATTATAGTTTCTTAGTTATATATAAGTTTTTGTCACTATTTCGTTTGATCAGTATGTTGTGTTGTTATATGGCTCCGAAAAAGGCAAAAGAAAGAAGTTGTCTATGAAAGTTTTATATTTTTTTGGTTATTTTCTATTTTTTATTTTTGGTTGCAATTATAGTTGATGTTCATTGAGATTCTCCCTCAGCAACCTATATTACTATATTTTTATAAATATTTTTGATACAAAATGATCAAATTTTGTATTCACACTCTGACTCCAGTTCACAGATAGTATTTATGCTGATGATTTCGAGTTTCTGGGCTCAACAGCATAAAGGACGATTATTCTTTGCTACCCATTTCTAGAGGTATCATTGGTCTTGATGTTATCATATTCAGTTTTAATATTCATAAGTTAATCGTCATTACAAGGATTCCAGTGGTCATGTATATGTAACAATAAAGAATGGAAAAATGGGCGGGTCAGGACAAACCAAAATAGGTTGTTTAAAAAGGTGAAACGAGTCAGTGTAAAATCATGTCACAAAGTAGTGCTACTTCTACCGTTTGGTTGTCAATTGAATGATTATATACTCTAAAATAGAAACAGGTTTTGCACATGGTAGTGCCACTGTTTCAGCAGTTGAATGAAGGGAATGCAAATGAAAAATATTTTTCCAGGTTACTGACTATTTAAATCTCACTTTAATTAAAGGCATTTTTTATTTTGATTTTTTTTACTTGATATAGTAGATAGGTTAAAACGGCTCTTCAACAATGACTAGAGAAAGTAGATAAAATTAGTTGTACTTCATCTACCGGTTAATGTATAACATTCCACGAATTGATTCATACTTGGGTTAGAATTCTGCAGTTTTTTTTCATTATGAGCAAATTTAAATATGTAGTAAAATGGAGATTTGATGAATGTTGTTTTAACTCTCTCTAACATATATAATTCGTGGATTTAAATCCTTACATGGCAGCCATTGGTTTTAATCAGTTTCCAGATAGATTTGTATCATCGATTCATTGCTTTAATATCACTCCGTCGTTTGATCTTTACCAACTAAAGCAGGTACTTTTTCTCTCTCTCTTTTGAATGCATGAATATACATTCAAAAGTTTCGTAACCTACGTTGAAGGTATGTGATTGATCTTTATGAACGAATTATTGTTAATCATTATTAATCTATATCTTTATTGTTTATAAAAATTGATGTTAATATACTAGACAAGCTAACTTGCCCAATCACTCTGACCATATTGTTAATCAGTCATTTTTTACCATATCTATTCAGGCATCACGAATTTAAGAATTTAATAGCCAACGGTTTTGGGTTTATATAATCATTCCAATTCATCATTTGGAGCGTTTCTTTTCTTAATTGACATACGTCGTATAAATCTTTATATTCCTTTGTTAGTGTAAAATACAATATTCTCTTAAGATTTGTATCTTTCTTTCAGGTATTCAAATTTTTGTTAGGGTTGGAGGATAAACCATAGTTGCTTAGAATAAAGTTGTCATGGAAAAATAACAAGAAAAAGTACTTCACATTCTATGATACAAAGTAGACTCCTTTTACATCAGAGACACGTCGTTGTCCGTTCGGAACACGACGAGGTATGTTATTAGCAGTTGAAGTTAAGATTTGGCTACTACTCATATGCTTTATTCACGTTTGATTTGGTTAGTGATATGGTTATGTTATGCCCAACTGCAATACTATGTAGACGAGTCGTACAAGTTAAATATTCATCCAAAACGAAATCCTATATATGGATATAATGAGGTTCGTATCTGTTATTTAAAAACTTTTTAAATTATGTATTCTATTAAATTGGTTCATTACTTTGATAGAGACAAATTCTGTAATCACATTTGATATATTTGCTTTCACAGTTTTTTGTTATGTCATAGGTGTGGTGGCTGGTCAACCCAACCCGTTTTGCACTGTTGCCACACATAGCTTACCCGTTTAGTTATAAGTTTCTGTTGTCTTTTAATAAAATTATTGATTTATGGACCAAGAGTATCCATTCCTTTTTGACGGGTTGTAATCTGAGTCCTTCCTAATTTCCATTCAACAAGTTATGGGAACCGTATCCACGAAGGGACAATTAGCACTTTGTTTCGCCTTATAACCTAATTCTTATAGTTTGGTAGGAATGATCTTACAACTAAAATGGTGCTACATAATATAACTGTCTCAATAACAACGATGGAGCATGTAAACGCCTTTCGTTGTTACCTAAACTTTGATTATAACTGACCTTTCAAAATTGGTGATTACATAACTTCTGGCGGGTGTCATTTGATGATGAAGCTACTGCAGATTGGTCAAGATAGGAGGTAATGGCTTATTTTGCTGTTCAAGTCTATAAATTTCTTTGGATATGTATGTAAGTTTTTTGCATATTACGTTTACTCAATTAACAATTTCAAGTATTACCTTTCATAATTGAAAATATATCTTCTTTTTAAACAGTCTTGCTTTGTATTTTGTTAAATGGCACTTCACTAATCTTTTATATGTTCTTAAGTTGATTAGGTATTTGTCTCCATTCATATTCATTTTTCAGGTATGAAGTTATTCATAAATTTAAGTTAAAAGGTTATTCATAAAGATTTATCTTTTAAATGCAGTGGCAAGACCCATTTACTTGTGGTTTGGTCAATTAGTGTTATGTTTGATCATTGTCGCACAAAGCTTTAACAATTGCCAAGCAGACCTTTCTTCAACTAATTTTTGTTGAACTTAATGAAATTGAATCTGCGCAGGTGCTTAGATTAGTTTCTTTCATGTTTAACATGTTCAGTAAATACTTCACCAAATTATTAGGAATCTTGAATTGAATCAAACTACTCATCTATGTAGAAAGTTTTAACACTACCTCTGTTTCAGAGTTGTCCAACATTGTTAGCAGTCTTTAATATCTAAAATACGGATTATGGATGAGATATATTCAAATGCCTTTTTTTACTTCAAGCAATTAGTGGAAGGTTCAAGTTCAAATTTTTTTTTTTTATCAAGTGTTGACTTTAATTTAAGAATAGTTTTTCAATGCTTATTGGTATATAAAAAAACAAACTATAAATGTTGTATTACTATAAATACTTATATTCTATTGACTTAAACAAATAATAAATACGGAGTATTATTTACAAATAATTGAAGACTATTTTGTTCCTTTATAATTGAAGACTATGGAAGTCTTATCGTCTATGTCATGATATCAATATAATCATGCTCATGTAGATTGTAATAGTTTAGATATTCACTTCAGAATTTTACTAACTCATTATATCATAATATCATAATATCATATCAGGTGTTTCATAATCCTTAAAGGGTGATTTTTATTAAAAATTGTGTTTTCATGTATAAAATTATAGGCTTTCAACGCTTTTCATGGGCAACATTAAATCTCCATTCCAATAAAACCTATATGTTGCTATGGTTCCGTTTTAAGTGATATAATCATATAGGATTGTTACTGTTTAACTTCTAAACTTGTGTATTGTTATACGATGCTATACGATGTTGTTGAATAAGTGGTGGTAAGATGCTATACGATGGTGATATGTTGTTGAATAAGTATGAAGTTTCTTAAAGTTTTATGTCTTATTTTTTTTAGAAATTGAGCTGCTACAACGATTTGTAATTTAAAGTCAATGCCTTGATTAAGATCATAATTTTATTAAAGGTCACCATTCCGTATTTTTATTTCTAATGTAGGGTGATATATAAGAAAAGACAGTGGCCAATCCATGATGACGCGAGCTATTTGGTTTCAAAATTTATAGCTCACAATAATAATTGTTTGATAAATTTAATTAAATTTCCACGGGTTTTTACCCATCTCTTCTATTTTTTTTTTTTTGGGTTGAAGTTACACGTAGCCAAACTACTATATCAATTCAAACTACTATACTAACGAACGTTTGCTTCAACGGTATCAAGCCTCAGTGTGGAAGGCCCCGCGATTAGTTGCCAAGCAACCCGGGTTCAATTCCTGGGGGTGGAAGGTTTTCTCTCTAATTTCCTACGATTAGTTGCCAAGCAACCCAGGTCCCGCGATTAGTTGCTAAGCAACCCGGGTAGGAGTTTCCTTCTAGCGTGTGTGGGTGCAAATGATGAGAGTCGTTGAAATAAATAATCCGCTGATGCAAATTCGCCGTTAAAAAAAAAAAAATCTTTGTACATTTAGACACTTTGACCAATTTAGACACTTTAACCCGTATCAATCTCTTTGTTCATTTAACAGGTAAAGTTCACGTTTAACTGTATGAACTAACAAGTGACCTATTTGAATAACACATTTTTTTAATTATGTTGTACATTGTCACAAAATAGTTTAGAAAATATAATGGCTTGATCAGAACAAAGCAATTTCATTAATGATTGTTTTCGTCATTGCCATGGTGTAATACAGGTAATCGGTACCAATAGTAACACATTCAAATACTATTTTTTTTAGCCGTCGTGCAACGCACGAACTCTAAATCTAGAAATCATGCCTTTACAATTCATATTTTACCTAACAAGACATCACGTTTACATCAATTCGTAACTTTATGTTGTGTAATCAATCTATTCATGAACTATAATTTATCAAAGTTTTACTAATGTGGGTTGTTTACAAAAACATATTTTACGAATTCAATCACAACAGTACTTTTTACACTTTTTCTATAATATCGTTATTTCATATATAAATTTAAAAATCAATAATGTTTGCGGATGATTCCCCGTGCAATGCACGGGCTCATAAATCTAGTATTATATATATATAACAACAACGAAAGTGGGGGTTACCTTCCACCCTAACCAAGCCTTCAATACCTGTTACATACAATTGAGTCAACTTTTTTCAAAATGCTCTCCATACATTCTACTTCTCTTTTCCTTTTTACACCGAAAACGTCTCTTTTTAATACTTCGATAATTTTTTTCCGACAAAATCCAACTCATTACTGCCTTTACTCTTCTTCCTTCATTTTTCATTTTCTTACCTTTATTCCCTCTTTGATTTCAATCTCAACTACCACTATTTATTTATCAGTATCACCACCCAACATCTTTTTTCCTTCCAGTGTTTTTTCTAGCTTCTTCCGGCCAATTCTTCGGCCTTTTTCAGCTTTTATTTTCTGATTTCTGCGTTCTCTTTCGTTAATTTCATCATTGCGTCCACCGATTCTGTTATTATGGGGGATTCAATTTTTGTTGGGAGATTAGAAAGGGTTTCTCATAATTTTCTCAAAGAGGAGTTCTGCAAAATTGGACCGATTAGGGAAATCAAATCTTGGTCTTTTCGGCATTTTGCTTTATTTCTTTCGAGCAACCAACTCACGCCACTTTGGCGATTCAAGAGATGAATGGGTCTTCTATTTTTGGCTCTCCTATCTATGTTGGACAGCCTTGTAGACGTGGTGGTGGACCTGCTACCCGTGACGGTCTTTCTTGTTCTCCGGTTACTCTTGCACCGAACCGTCATGTTGTCGATGGGTTGGAACGGAGTGTTCTTTGTGTCGAATCGTCTATTTTGATGG
The DNA here is from genome assembly GCF_046630445.1 of Rutidosis leptorrhynchoides. NCBI lineage: Eukaryota > Viridiplantae > Streptophyta > Magnoliopsida > Asterales > Asteraceae > Rutidosis > Rutidosis leptorrhynchoides. The sequence continues at coordinate 560,187,505 of NC_092333.1, forward strand.
AAGACAAGTTAAAGACTTTCTTGACTAACTGTAAAGCTATGGTTTCAAATTTTAGAAGGTTGGGGGGCGTTTGCAGGGGTGGTTGAGTGTTTTGATTTAGCTTCATATTCAAATGTTCTTGCTAAGGGTCATGATTTTAGCTTCGATTTGGTGGTTCCATTCTCTCCAAAGGCTGATGCCTTTTTCAGGTATGTTTGGGTGGAGTTAAGAGGTTTTTCTACGAAGTTTGTTTCCTTTGATAATATTAGAGGTATTGCTAGTAGGGTTGGTTCGATGGTGAAAGTGGCGAATTCTTCGCCTGATTTGTTAGGATATGGTTCTATTTTTATGTTTGTTGAAACTACGCAGGTTAAACACATTACGAGCTAGTTTCTGTTTCTTTGATTGCCGACACTTTGGTTAACGGTCATATTTGGGTCAACGAAGTTTCTGATGTGTCGATCGTTGAAAGAATTCAGGCGGCTTGTGTCTCAACTGATTTGGTACAAGTTGTTAATGATTCGGTTGTGAAGGAATTGATGACAGGAGGGGGTAATCTTGATGCAGGGGATCTTAAAGGTGTTCCTGTTAGCAGTGTAGAGGTTTTGGGTGAAGGTATTGGGGAAGGAGGTTTAAATGGTAGTGAGGACGCTGTTGGATTTACCTCACCGGTTGTTACGGGTAATAAGGCAGGTTTTGATAATTCTAATGTTGTTAAGTCGGGTTCTGGAATTGTGACACCTTCTTCGGTTACGTTTTCTTTAGATCAGGTTCAAGCGGCGTTAGATTTTCATGGTTTTCAAAAACGTAAACGGGCTCGTTGTTCAGGCTCAAGTTTAAGTGATAGTGGTGGGGGTTTAGGGTGTCTTAAAAAGGTGAATGGGAAGAGTGGTTCGGGTCTTGCTTCGGTACGTGTAGGTTTTGAAGTTGGACAATCGAGCAACAAGATGGACGGGTTGGAAACGGGTCGTGTGGATCGTTTGTTTGGTAGAATTCTGGTGGGCCTGGGATGGTGATATCGGCTAAAAAGTCACGTTTTCACCCCGGTATTAAGGCCCAAAAACAAGAAAGATTCAAACTTTGTCGGCAAAATACCCACTTCGTCGGTTAGAATTGAAGAACAAGTAATTACGAAGACGGTGCAAAAAGAATCAAGAGAATCGGAGCTAAAACGAAGATTCTATAGCGAAAACGGTGAAAGACAAGAAATCAAGTTACGATCCAGGAAAGTCAGACTGACCAGGCCAGCAAATGGCCTGCCATTCGGCTTGCCAAACGGCCTTCCAGTATGGCAAACGGCCTGCCAAACGGTCAGATCAAACGGGCTCGATAAACGGCTTGCCTTAGCAAACGGCCTCCAAAAACGGCTTGCCAAATGGCCTGCCAGCCGTTTGCAGGCAAAAATCTTATTTATTTAAAGGGTCTTTGTCATTCATTCCAACACACACTTCAATTCACTTCTTTCTCTCTCTTGTACAATATTAGTCATACTCTCAAGGCCTTCAACTCCGTGCGGGAAACCTAGTACCCGGAGAAGAACGCCGAAGATTGTATTAGGAGCGGTCTGGAGTCTTGAAGTTGTCACTTTTGTATTCGGAACTCGTTTAATCTACTGGTACTTCTATCCCTTATCTTTATATAATGTCTTCTATCATTATGTTATGTGATATTGTTGCCATGATTAGCGAGTAGTTATCTTTAGTGTATGCTATGATGTAAGCAGTTATAATGCCGAAATAATATTATGGTCTGTGTATGCTATTGAAATGCTTTCCGATTATGCTTTAAACTCAATCGCTTTTCCAACTAATGGAACGTAGTTATTGGCTTTGTTATTGGGAATTCGCGAACCCCGATTCAGAGTACACTATCTGTGTCACCCTTTGGTAAGATAAGTCTATCGGATACAACGTAAGATCGACTGAGGCACACCGGTTGTAGTAAGTCTATCAAGCTTTGGATTCCGACCGAGGACTCTTTCGTAGTGAAACATCTGACTAGAACCTTAGTACATTGTCGGTCCCAGACCATGCTAGTGTAGTCACCAAGCATATAAACTTCGTACGTACATGCTGAAGCACAACGGTTGTTGTAAGCCGTACCTCTGCTAAGTAAGGTCATGGAACCCGGTCAGTGTTGATTAGTACACTGCACCATAATGCGGTCTCAAGCATTGCACCCCGCTTGAGGGATTCTTAGTTAATTAAGGAACTGTTTGTTTAGACACATAAAGGATTGGACCGTTAGGATAGCCGAACGTGTTCATGGAAGTCAGCTTGACTTGGCCATGGTGTTCTTTATGGTTGAACTCTTTTTAAGGGCCTAACTATCTTTTTTAAACCAATCATTAACGAAAGCATTGAAACACATCATGTCTCTTGGATATGGTAAACCATGTATTCTATTATACTTAAGAAAGTTTAGACCATTGTGGAATGTTAATACGTCACCCAACCGAGTCGCTCAATTGGATGAGCCGTCTGAACGTGCATGCCTGTAGTCAGACTGCACGGGCGTTGGGGGTAAGGGACGTTGCTGTCTATTCAGAATCTTCAAGCCTAACGCAGTACCCAGTGACATGTCTTATGACAGGGGCGTTTAGGACCAGTGTAATGAATACAAGGCCCCTGCCTATTCATGAGCCAGAATTCCATAATCTCGGCAGAATAACTGATGAAGTCATAGTATGCACTCACTTTAACCTTATCTGAATTACGAATTTTATCGCATTTACTTTATCTGTCTTATAAATTAGAAAATCACAAAATTAAGTAACCACTACTCCTTCCTAAATATCTTAGGCTTAAATATAGGTTCGATTCTACTGATATCTCAAAAATACGACTCTAGGCCATACTTCCCTTACTCATACTAAGGAGTAGTACGATTTAGGCCCCGCTAAATCTAAATTTAAAACAGTACCTTCCCCCTGGGTGGCTGATCCTGGCACGCTGCGGCCCGACGACCCCGCATGAATAAAAACCGTCTGTTTCGACCATATCAGATGGTTAATAGGCCTGATGTTGGGCCTGGTTGTGAGCCCGATTTGGGTCCAGATTCGGGTGTTGGGTCGGGTGAGGTTGGTGGGTCGGGTAGAACGTATCGTTTTTTTGAAGAGGCGTTAAAAGGTATTGAAGGCTTGGTTAGGGTGGAAGGTAAGTTGATTGGGTCGAAGACGCTTCTGAAGGTTAAAGAGGGTTCGAGGGCTCGGCTAAAGAAAGGTAAAGGGGTGTGTTGGTTAGTGATCCAATATTAATATTCAAATGTTAACCACTTTGTTTTGATGATGACACCAAGACTTGTGTGCTTAAACCACGTATTGAACAACATAAGTTCACAAGCCTACACTATCTCTAGCAAAAGACCAATACATAAATGATTAACTTGGTAAAAACTGATATGCGGCTGCACCACGGTCGACCGTGAAACTGACCGTGTATGTCGTGTACCAACGAATTCAAGTTTTTCTAAAACTGTCAACTTATGGCTAACCTCACGGACGACTTCAGCTCGACTGAAGTTTTCTCTGTTACCAAAATCATCCACTTTAAGTTATACCACTTTGAGGCATCTATAATTTACAAAACCTTTTTAAACATAATAGTTGTCCTTTTTGATCTCAAAAGGGTTTTGAACCAAAAGAAGTTAAGTTTTACTAATCACACATTGTAGCGACCCGACAAAATCGTCATTGACGGCGTCGTTAACTTAGGTCCCGTTACGTGGTCATAGTCCCTATATGAGACGCGTTTGACCAAAATTATGTCGCATTCATTTGAAACGTATAAGACTTACAAATTTTTAAATTACCAAACGGCTCGACAACAAGTTTAAGTTTACAAAAGTTATAAAATATAAATGAAATGACTTGTGACATAATATAAGTTGAAAATCACGGTTGCTATAAATAGCGTAAGTATGTAAACAAATATGCTTGAATTCAAAGGTGCTATCACTAGCGTATGCATGTATGCTTGACCCCAAGCAAGTAATCAAAGTGTGCGGAAGCATGTATCAAGTAGCCAAGTATGAACCTGAGAAACATATAGAAAACTGTCAACGAAAAATGTTGGTGAAATCATAGGTGTATTTGTAAACGTTATTTTTGAACCACAAGATTTTGTATTTCCATAACGTTGATTATCTGAATCGTTTGCATTCCAAAAGTATGATCGCGAGCACCCAATTATCAAGACTTAACTGTTTTGCACCCTGTTACATAGTGTTAGAACATACACTAAACCCGAAAATATATTTCATCCGTTAACGGTAGCGAACCGTCCGAATGAGGCTCGTCAAGCCCATGTGATCACATAATATAAGTTCTCGCTTACACCCTGCAAGTGTAACTAATGATAATTGAATTGAGGCTTTTTGTTCTAACTTGCTGTGGAATGTTTGTTTTCGTACTTGTGTTCAAAGTATAAAGTATGTAGTATAAAACCGTATATGTTTCTCATCCCATGATTTAAAAGTATAAAAGTTGTTGAAAAGATGGAACTATGATCTCACCTCGAGTGCACGCGTATAAATGTACTTCACAAAGTAAACGTGTGCATGAAAGTTGCTTTGCCTTGACCTAAACAAGTATGTTGTATCAATTAACCGGTTACGACACAAGGTCTGGCGAAATGTGTTCAATTAGTCCTATGGCTCGTTATGACTCGATTATATATAGCATGTGAATCACGTTGTCAAGTTTCATGCAAGAATCAAGTATAAAATAAGATTAGAACGATTGCATAAGTGTTTGGTTAAGTTTGGACAAAAGTCAACTTTGGTCAAGTCAAAGTCAACAAAAAAGTCAACACGCTCGGGTCGAGTCCCGAACTATTTTTCTGAAGTTTATAATCATATATAAGCATGTTAGAACAAGTTATATGTGAATCGGAGGTGCGTAGCATAGCAAACATTTTTCGTAAAATGACAAGGTTGATCAGTCCCTGAACACGGCCATTGCCGCGCCGCGAAAAATGAGGGCCGCGTCGCGACAATCAACGTGAACTGGTGCCTGGTCAGTTTCAATTGTTCAAGTCTCAACCAAAACTTCAATTAAGCACAATTCACAACCCGTAAACACTTAAAACGCATACCATACATCGTTGGAAAGATAATTTGACGAGGAATACAACTAAACACTTTTCATTATATATATATATATATATATATATATATATATATATATATATATATATATATATATATATATCAACTTCATCATTTACAAAAACAAAAACCTCATCGAATGATCGTTAAACGTTCAAAATCAAAGTTTCAAGTTCATAATATGCATTTCTTGACTATACAATAAATGTCATCGCATATTATAATATTACATAAATGGTATTATATTTAATTGCAAGTTTGAAATATAATTGTTACATTAATATTATTATCATTTTAGCATTTTCATTATTAGTATTTAAATTTATTCAAATGATCTTTTTTGTTAGTAATAATAGTTTGTAAATATCACTTATTATTAATAGTCTCTTTATTAATAATATTATTATTTATAATATTATTATTAGTATTATTAAAAAAATTAATATTTATACAAGATATAGACCAAAATTTAAGAATTAGATATATATATGTATATATAAACCAGATATATAAATACAAATTATTATTAGTAATAATATTATTATTAATTTTAGTTAACATCATTCAATATTATTATAATTATTATTAATATAATTATTAATAATAATATTAATAAATTTATAATTATTATTAGAATTATTGATATTATTATCATTATTATTAATTTTATTATTATGAGTATTAAACATATAATACAACTAAACACTTACTAATAACATTTCATGACATTCAAAGCATCAAAATTTTATTTTAAAAGCTATCAAACCCTAATCAAGAATCACAAAATCAATAATCATGTTAGTGATGTTTTACAAATCAACCTACACATCAAATTGAAGCTAATGATGCTAGTAATACATTTAATACATGAACTTTAGCATTTAAAAAACATCGAATTATCCAAAATTCAAGATTAAACAACCCATTTCAAGTTCATGCTAGTTTATGCAAAACAACAAGATCGAGCAATTAAATCATATATTCATGCTAGACACGAGCCATAGACACTAACTAACACCATTTCAAGTCAAAAACACGAATTAGAGAAATCTAGAGTTTTAGAAATGTTACCCAAACGAGATGAAATTGGTACCAACATGTAGAGGATGATGAGAGGATCACGAATATGTAATTTGCTTTGATGTTTGCTTGCTTGAATTGATTTAGATGATGATTCTTTGAAGGTGTTAAAAATGGGTTCTTGAGCTAGAGAGGAAAACGAAGGAGGGAGGTGGAAGTATGAATGAATGGATTAGATGGGGTTGACTAGTTGACCTAGTCAACTAGTTTGGCCCCTTGGCAACTTCGGTCCCTCGAGTTTGAAAGCGGGTGCGTGAATTAACCGAACGAATATTTTAAAAACGCTAGAGTAACCGGTAGATGTTATAACCAAATAACGGAAATATTTCGAACGTTAGTCAACGAAAGGTACGAATTTAGATAACGGAAGATATTATCTAAAAAAAAAAGACGGGCGTTAAAATAATTTAATGGAAAAATGCGGGATGTTACATTACCTACACCTTAAAAGAAATTTCGTCACGAAATTTAGTTGGAAGTAGTAGTCGTTGTTTCTCCCTCGAGATCTTGCGTTGTCAATTCTACGGATAAATGAAGGTACTTCCTTGGGTATTTCAACAAACTTCGAAAATCGGGGTTTTACTTTGTTTCAAAAAATTTGGTTTCACGATTCATAGTTTTACTTCGAAAACCGGTCCTCCTAGGAAGTGAAGTTTATCATCGATAGTAAGTTCATCGAAGAGGATACAAGTTCTTGTTTCGCAAGACACGTATTTAAGTTTGATACACAGAATGTAGGGTGAACGGAATTTGTTTGAATTGGGAATTCGAAACGGTAAGTAACGGGTCCAATACGCCCCAAGATTTCAAAAGGATTAATGTATCGCGGATTTAGCTTCCTACGTTTCCCGAAACGGATTACACCTCCTCAAGGTGCGACTTTTAACGTTACGCGGTTTCCCACTTGGAATTCGAGATATTTACATCTAACATTTGCATGGCTCTTTTGGCGACTACGGATCGTCTTGGGCCTCTCTTGGATTTGAACAATTTTAATGGTTATTTCCTGAATGAGTTTGATTCCGGTGGTTTGATTGTTGCCTACGTCGGCCCAACAAATTGTAAAACGATAATTGCGGTCATATAAAGTTTCGAAAAGGTGCGGCGTTAATACACGAAAGAAAATTTTGTAGTAAGAGAATTTGACTAAAGGCAAGTACTTTTCCTCAAGTAAATTTGAAGTCGATAACATGAACTCGTATTATGGTTTCCAAGGTTTGAATCGTATGTTTGTTTGGTCCTTGGAGATGTGGTTGATGTGTTGTACTCATGTTTAAACGTGGTCCCGAGGCTTTTTGTAAGGCACTCCAAAATTTAGAAGTGAAACGAGGATCGCGATCCGAAACGAGGTACATTTCTTTAAGATATATTTGAACAAGTTTGTTAAAACTTGAAAACGTTTGTTGGAACAAGTTTCTTATCAGTTTCTGAAAACATTCGTTAGGATTATTCACCCCCGAGGCGAATACTAGCATAATGTGAAGAGTCTCTCTCTCCATTGAGAATTTAGATAAAAGATTTCCTTATACGAAAGTACGAGTGTAATGCGAGAGAAGTTTCTGCCTTGATATGAGCATATTCAACATTTTGTAGTTCGTCGGTAAAACTGTGCCAAAACGAGATAGTATACACGTGTAACATATGTTTGAAGTTGAAAGAATTTGTCATTCATTCGGAAGCATAAATATGGTTCGACAATAATCGATGATGTGTCCCGGGTATGGTCGTTATCAGTATTCTCAGAGTTGTCGGATGTTCAAACAAGAAAAAAAGAAGTCATGTACATGGCACATGGTGGTGATTAGGTTGATCGAGTCCAATCACCATCACGTGTCATTAGAACTTTGGTATGACTTACCGTAATATAACTACGTTGATCGAGTGTCATTATATTACGCTAACTCATACCTCCATTCCCACATCACTCCATAGATTCAAATTCGTGTAATCATGAATATTTAAAACGAATAGAGTGTAACGGCATCTCTAACGTGACTCGTATTAATCGAAAGAAATAGTGCAACTCTGTAGATGATTTTACCGAGGGAAGTGTATAAATGATTGTTCACGTCAATGCGGTTCAAGTCAAACAAAAATGTCTTTTAGGAACGAAAAGAGTAACGAGTTATGATAACGAGTAGTACGCAAGCGTAGTGATAAGTAGTGATGACGATACTCACCTAGAGTAGTAATGGTAGTAACAAGAAATGGTAGATAGTGAAGAACACCGGTGTGACACCGATAGTGAGTTGAAATGGTGGCGAATAACAATCTGGGAGATAGAGTTCCCGAACAAGTGTGACTAATGAAGTCGTCGTCATCCTTACGCGTATGAATCATGAATTTACGTGTGTTACCAGGAAGTGGTAGAATACGAATTCGTATGATGAAAAACTTGGTACCATTAAGAAGTTTGCCTAAGAATGATTCAAGTATAATGCACAAGTAATCAAGTAAGTGCTATCTATAGCAAATGTATGTCGGAATGCAATGGCTAACTATCCGGTTGTAGTCTAGATTCACTAATGCGTCCTAACGACTCTGTCAGACACACTAATGCATATCCTAGTTCCCTACAACCAACGCTCTGATACCATCTGTAGCGACCCAACAAAATCGTCATTGACGGCGTCGTTAACTTAGGTCCCATTACGTGGTCATAGTCCCTATATGAGACGCGTTTGACCAAAATTATGTAGCATTCATTTGAAACCTACAAGACTTACAAAGTTTTAAATTACCAAACGGCTCGACAACAAGTTTAAGTTTACAAAAGTTATAAACTTGCGACATAATATAAATTGAAAATCAAGGTTGCTATAAATAACGTAAGTATGTAAACAAATATGCTTGAATCCAAAGGTGCTATCACTAGCGTATGCATGTATGCTTGACCCCAAGCAAGTAATCAAAGTGTGCGGAAGCATGTATCAAGTAGACAAGTATGAACCTGAGAAACATATAGAAAACTGTCAACAGAAAACGTTGGTGAAATCATAGGTGTATTTGTAAACGTTGTTTTTGAACCACAAGATTTTGTATTTCCATAACGTTGATTATCTGAATCGTTTGCATTCCAAAAGTATGATCGCGAGCACCCAATTATTAAGACTTAACTGTTTTGCACCCTGTTACGTAGTGTTAGAACATACACTAAACCCGAAAATATATTTCATCCACTAACGGTAGCGAACCGTCCGAATGAGGCTCGTCAAGCCCATGTGATCACATAATATAAGTTCTCGCTTACACCCTGCAAGTGTAACTAATGATAATTGAATTGAGGCTTTTTGTTCTAACTCGCTGTGGAATGTTTGTTTTCGTACTTGTGTTCAAAGTATAAAGTATGTAGTATAAAACCGTATATGTTTCTCATCCCATGATTTAAAAGTATAAAAGTTGTTGAAAAGATGGGACTATGATCTCACCTCGAGTGCACGAGTATAAATGTACTTCACAAAGTAAACGTGTGCATGAAAGTTGCTTAGCCTTGACCTAAACAAGTATGTTGTATCAATTAACCGGTTACAACACAAGGTCGGGCGAAATGTGTCCAATTAGTCCTATGGCTCGTTATGACTCGATTATATATAGCATGTGAATCATGTTGTCAAGTTTCATGCAAGAATCAAGTATAAAATAAGATTAGAACGATTGCATAAGTGTTTGGTTAAGTTTGGACAAAAGTCAACTTTGGTCAAGTCAAAGTCAACGAAAAAGTCAACACGTTCGGGTCGGGTCCCGAACTATTTTCTGAAGTTTTTAATCATATATAAGCATGTTAGAACAAGTTACATGTGAATCGGAGGTGCGTAGCATAGCAAACATTTTTCGTAAAATGACAAGGTTGATCAGTCCCTGAACACGGCCATTGCCGCGCCACGACAAATGAGGGCCGCGCCGCGACAATCAACGTGAACTGGTGCCTGGTCAGTTTCAATTGTTCAAGTCTCAACCAAAACTTCAATTAAGCACAATTCACAACCCGTAAACACTTAAAATGCATACCATACATCGTTGGAAAGGTAATTTGACGAGGAATACAACTAAACACTTTTCACCAATCAAGTTCATAATTTACAAAAACAAAAACCTCGTCGAATGATCGTTAAATGTTCAAAATCAAAGTTTCAAGTTCATAATATGCATTTCTTAACTCGGGAATCCAATCTACACATACGATAGGCCGTTTCGAAGGTAATTAAACATACAATACAACTAAACACTTACTAATAACATTTCATGGCATTCAAAGCATCAAAAGTTTATTTTAAAAGCTATCAAACCCTAATCAAGAATCACAAAATCAATAATCATGTTAGTGTTGTTTTCCAAATCAACCTACACATCAAATTGAAGCTAATGATGCTAGTAACACATTTAATACATGAACTTTAGCATTTAAACAACATTGAATCATCCAAAATTCAAGATTAAACAAACCCATTTCAAGTTCATGCTAGTTTATGCAAAATAACAAGATCGAGCAATTAAATCATATATTCATGCTAGACACGAGCCATAGACACTAACTAACACCATTTCAAGTCAAAAACACGAATTAGAGAAATCTAGAGTTTTAGAAATGTTACCCAAACGAGATGAAATTGGTACCAACATGTAGAGGATGATGAGAGGATCACGAATATGTAATTTGCTTTGATGTTTGCTTGCTTGAATTGATTTAGATGATGATTCTTTGAAGGTGTTAAAAATGGGTTCTTGAGCTAGAGAGGAAAACGAAGGAGGGAGGTGGAAGTATGAATGAATGGATTAGATGGGGTTGACTAGTTGACCTAGTCAACTAGTTTGGCCCCTTGGCAACTTCGGTCCCTCGAGTTTGAAAGCGGGTGCGTGAATTAACCGAACGAATATTTTAAAAACGCTAGAGTAACCGGTAGATGTTATAACCAAATAACGGAAATATTTCGAACGTTAGTCAACGAAAGGTACGAATTTAGATAACGGAAGATATTATCTAAAAAAAAAAGACGGGCGTTAAAATAATTTAATGGAAAAATGCGGGATGTTACATTACCTACACCTTAAAAGAAATTTCGTCACGAAATTTAGTTGGAAGTAGTAGTCGTTGTTTCTCCCTCGAGATCTTGCGTTGTCAATTCTACGGATAAATGAAGGTACTTCCTTGGGTATTTCAACAAACTTCGAAAATCGGGGTTTTACTTTGTTTCAAAAAATTTGGTTTCACGATTCATAGTTTTACTTCGAAAACCGGTCCTCCTAGGAAGTGAAGTTTATCATCGATAGTAAGTTCATCGAAGAGGATACAAGTTCTTGTTTCGCAAGACACGTATTTAAGTTTGATACACAGAATGTAGGGTGAACGGAATTTGTTTGAATTGGGAATTCGAAACGGTAAGTAACGGGTCCAATACGCCCCAAGATTTCAAAAGGATTAATGTATCGCGGATTTAGCTTCCTACGTTTCCCGAAACGGATTACACCTCCTCAAGGTGCGACTTTTAACGTTACGCGGTTTCCCACTTGGAATTCGAGATATTTACATCTAACATTTGCATGGCTCTTTTGGCGACTACGGATCGTCTTGGGCCTCTCTTGGATTTGAACAATTTTAATGGTTATTTCCTGAATGAGTTTGATTCCGGTGGTTTGATTGTTGCCTACGTCGGCCCAACAAATTGTAAAACGATAATTGCGGTCATATAAAGTTTCGAAAAGGTGCGGCGTTAATACACGAAAGAAAATTTTGTAGTAAGAGAATTTGACTAAAGGCAAGTACTTTTCCTCAAGTAAATTTGAAGTCGATAACATGAACTCGTATTATGGTTTCCAAGGTTTGAATCGTATGTTTGTTTGGTCCTTGGAGATGTGGTTGATGTGTTGTACTCATGTTTAAACGTGGTCCCGAGGCTTTTTGTAAGGCACTCCAAAATTTAGAAGTGAAACGAGGATCGCGATCCGAAACGAGGTACATTTCTTTAAGATATATTTGAACAAGTTTGTTAAAACTTGAAAACGTTTGTTGGAACAAGTTTCTTATCAGTTTCTGAAAACATTCGTTAGGATTATTCACCCCCGAGGCGAATACTAGCATAATGTGAAGAGTCTCTCTCTCCATTGAGAATTTAGATAAAAGATTTCCTTATACGAAAGTACGAGTGTAATGCGAGAGAAGTTTCTGCCTTGATATGAGCATATTCAACATTTTGTAGTTCGTCGGTAAAACTGTGCCAAAACGAGATAGTATACACGTGTAACATATGTTTGAAGTTGAAAGAATTTGTCATTCATTCGGAAGCATAAATATGGTTCGACAATAATCGATGATGTGTCCCGGGTATGGTCGTTATCAGTATTCTCAGAGTTGTCGGATGTTCAAACAAGAAAAAAAGAAGTCATGTACATGGCACATGGTGGTGATTAGGTTGATCGAGTCCAATCACCATCACGTGTCATTAGAACTTTGGTATGACTTACCGTAATATAACTACGTTGATCGAGTGTCATTATATTACGCTAACTCATACCTCCATTCCCACATCACTCCATAGATTCAAATTCGTGTAATCATGAATATTTAAAACGAATAGAGTGTAACGGCATCTCTAACGTGACTCGTATTAATCGAAAGAAATAGTGCAACTCTGTAGATGATTTTACCGAGGGAAGTGTATAAATGATTGTTCACGTCAATGCGGTTCAAGTCAAACAAAAATGTCTTTTAGGAACGAAAAGAGTAACGAGTTATGATAACGAGTAGTACGCAAGCGTAGTGATAAGTAGTGATGACGATACTCACCTAGAGTAGTAATGGTAGTAACAAGAAATGGTAGATAGTGAAGAACACCGGTGTGACACCGATAGTGAGTTGAAATGGTGGCGAATAACAATCTGGGAGATAGAGTTCCCGAACAAGTGTGACTAATGAAGTCGTCGTCATCCTTACGCGTATGAATCATGAATTTACGTGTGTTACCAGGAAGTGGTAGAATACGAATTCGTATGATGAAAAACTTGGTACCATTAAGAAGTTTGCCTAAGAATGATTCAAGTATAATGCACAAGTAATCAAGTAAGTGCTATCTATAGCAAATGTATGTCGGAATGCAATGGCTAACTATCCGGTTGTAGTCTAGATTCACTAATGCGTCCTAACGACTCTGTCAGACACACTAATGCATATCCTAGTTCCCTACAACCAACGCTCTGATACCATCTGTAGCGACCCAACAAAATCGTCATTGACGGCGTCGTTAACTTAGGTCCCATTACGTGGTCATAGTCCCTATATGAGACGCGTTTGACCAAAATTATGTAGCATTCATTTGAAACCTACAAGACTTACAAAGTTTTAAATTACCAAACGGCTCGACAACAAGTTTAAGTTTACAAAAGTTATAAACTTGCGACATAATATAAATTGAAAATCAAGGTTGCTATAAATAACGTAAGTATGTAAACAAATATGCTTGAATCCAAAGGTGCTATCACTAGCGTATGCATGTATGCTTGACCCCAAGCAAGTAATCAAAGTGTGCGGAAGCATGTATCAAGTAGACAAGTATGAACCTGAGAAACATATAGAAAACTGTCAACAGAAAACGTTGGTGAAATCATAGGTGTATTTGTAAACGTTGTTTTTGAACCACAAGATTTTGTATTTCCATAACGTTGATTATCTGAATCGTTTGCATTCCAAAAGTATGATCGCGAGCACCCAATTATTAAGACTTAACTGTTTTGCACCCTGTTACGTAGTGTTAGAACATACACTAAACCCGAAAATATATTTCATCCACTAACGGTAGCGAACCGTCCGAATGAGGCTCGTCAAGCCCATGTGATCACATAATATAAGTTCTCGCTTACACCCTGCAAGTGTAACTAATGATAATTGAATTGAGGCTTTTTGTTCTAACTCGCTGTGGAATGTTTGTTTTCGTACTTGTGTTCAAAGTATAAAGTATGTAGTATAAAACCGTATATGTTTCTCATCCCATGATTTAAAAGTATAAAAGTTGTTGAAAAGATGGGACTATGATCTCACCTCGAGTGCACGAGTATAAATGTACTTCACAAAGTAAACGTGTGCATGAAAGTTGCTTAGCCTTGACCTAAACAAGTATGTTGTATCAATTAACCGGTTACAACACAAGGTCGGGCGAAATGTGTCCAATTAGTCCTATGGCTCGTTATGACTCGATTATATATAGCATGTGAATCATGTTGTCAAGTTTCATGCAAGAATCAAGTATAAAATAAGATTAGAACGATTGCATAAGTGTTTGGTTAAGTTTGGACAAAAGTCAACTTTGGTCAAGTCAAAGTCAACGAAAAAGTCAACACGTTCGGGTCGGGTCCCGAACTATTTTCTGAAGTTTTTAATCATATATAAGCATGTTAGAACAAGTTACATGTGAATCGGAGGTGCGTAGCATAGCAAACATTTTTCGTAAAATGACAAGGTTGATCAGTCCCTGAACACGGCCATTGCCGCGCCACGACAAATGAGGGCCGCGCCGCGACAATCAACGTGAACTGGTGCCTGGTCAGTTTCAATTGTTCAAGTCTCAACCAAAACTTCAATTAAGCACAATTCACAACCCGTAAACACTTAAAATGCATACCATACATCGTTGGAAAGGTAATTTGACGAGGAATACAACTAAACACTTTTCACCAATCAAGTTCATAATTTACAAAAACAAAAACCTCGTCGAATGATCGTTAAATGTTCAAAATCAAAGTTTCAAGTTCATAATATGCATTTCTTAACTCGGGAATCCAATCTACACATACGATAGGCCGTTTCGAAGGTAATTAAACATACAATACAACTAAACACTTACTAATAACATTTCATGGCATTCAAAGCATCAAAAGTTTATTTTAAAAGCTATCAAACCCTAATCAAGAATCACAAAATCAATAATCATGTTAGTGTTGTTTTCCAAATCAACCTACACATCAAATTGAAGCTAATGATGCTAGTAACACATTTAATACATGAACTTTAGCATTTAAACAACATTGAATCATCCAAAATTCAAGATTAAACAAACCCATTTCAAGTTCATGCTAGTTTATGCAAAATAACAAGATCGAGCAATTAAATCATATATTCATGCTAGACACGAGCCATAGACACTAACTAACACCATTTCAAGTCAAAAACACGAATTAGAGAAATCTAGAGTTTTAGAAATATTACCCAAACGAGATGAAATTGGTACCAACATGTAGAGGATGATGAGAGGATCACGAATATGTAATTTGATTTGATGTTTGCTTGCTTGAATTGATTTAGATGATGATTCTTTAAAGGTGTTAAAAATGGGTTCTTGAGCTAGAGAGGAAAAAGAAGGAGGGCGGTAGAAGTATGAATGAATGGATTAGATGGGGTTGACTACTTGACCTAGTCAACTAGTTTGGCCCCTTGGCAACTTCGATCCCTCGAGTTTGAAAGCGGGTGCGTGAATTAACCGAACGAATATTTTAAAAACGCTAGAGTAACCGGGAGATGTTATAACCAAATAACGGAAATATTTCGAACGTTAGTCAACGAAAGGTACAAATTTAGATAACGGAAGATATTATCTAAAAAAAAAAAGACGGGCGTTAAAATAATTTAACGGAAAAATGCGGGATGTTACACACGTAACTTTGCTACAGTAAAATACTATTTCAAAATGAAAATGTATATGTGTATATGTATATACTACGAGACGATGATTTATAGAAGCAAATAACCAAAACACTTAATTGATTAAAGCTACACTTCAAGTGACATAGTTTATCAATGATTAAGTTTAATTTTTGATAAAGGTACACGTCGCGTAACGAATAGTACTAGTTTTCTAAGCGTACGAAAATGCGTTCGAGAAACCGGAAGCGGGACGTAAGTCGTACGTAAACGTACAAGTCATCGGAACAAAAATTACAAGTTAACTATGCACGTGAATTTAATATAATATATAATTAATTATATAAATTAAATATATTATGTATATTATAATAATATGTCGACAAGCAAAACAACAAACGAATGTGAGCTGGAATAAGGGGCCATATGGCCTTCGAAACCATGCGATTGCATGGATGTCGGGTCCATCTAAGGTGTATAAATTGAACTCGTTTTCTATTTCTGATCCATTTTATTCATCCATCTATCCCGATTTCTCTCTATATATATATATATATATAATTTATTTTATTATTATTATTATTATTATTATTTTTATTATTATTAATATTAAGATTATTATTATTAATCTTATTATTAATAGTATTAGTATTATTATTTTTACGATACAAAAATAATAATATACATAAAATATTACGACGAAGTGATGTCCAAATGATTTCAAAATGGGTTTTCAAGCGGGATAGAGCTAAGGAAACTATGGGTTATAGCTGTGGAGGTTATGGGTAATATTCATGGGTACTGTTCGCAAGTCAAATCTAGTATTTATCATCTCTGTTGCGTCTACGTACTTTCCTGCAATATTGAATCACAATATTGATACATGAGCATTCATATTTTATCTTTTGTATATTATTTGTGTATCCATGTCTAGTGCTCGAGTATATATATTTATGCATGCTTGTATGCTAAATTTTATCGTTAAACAGTTTATGATGAATCACGAATTAAATACATATATTACTGATAAAAGGTATATGATATGCATGTTTTTGGAAAGCTGGCGAAAAATCAATAACTTTTCATTTAGAAATTGCGTAATTTCGATGAACGAATCAAAAGATATGGTCAACTGAATTATGATTGACGTTAATTAGAATTGCTTTTGAATTTGCAATTAATATTTAAACAACTTATTTATAAGATTGATAAATTGGATTTTTGAATATTACCAATCGAGTAAATGAATCCTTATATAAGGTACGTCTCGTTTTGTTGAACTATTGTCAAAATTGACCTTTTGAAACGACTTTGGATAACTTTTGTATGTCGATCTCGAGCATTAGGATTGTGATACACTATGACCTGACCTAGCTTGATAGACAATTATTGACCAACATATGTTCTCTAGGTTGAGATCTACGGTTATTTGGTATTCCAAGTTTCGGTCACATTTCGATGAACGACTTTATGTGCTACTAAGGTGAGTTTCATTTGCTCCCTTTTTAATTGCTTTTGTAATCTATATTTTTGAGCTGAGAATACATGCACTTTATTTTAAACGCAATGGATACAAGTACATACTAAATTCTACACCGAGTTTGAACCGAAAATCCCTTAGCTTTGGTAACTAGTAACTGCCAGTTATAAGAACTGGTGGGCGCGAGTAGTTGTATATGGATCCATAGGGCTTGACTTCCCCGTCTGTTCCAGGTATAGAAACCCTAGCCTGAACTATAAAACAGACGTATGCTATTTGAGATTAGTACACGTTGGTTTACGTGTATTGTACATGTTGGTTGCATGTATGTTAAAACATGGGTACTTATTATAACGTTAAAGCTTAGTTACCAGGGTGCTCAATCTTGTAGAATATTTTGATAAATGTTTCTGGATGAAACAACTGATATCTTGTGATCCACCTTTATGTACAGATTATGCAAAACATTAAAACTATGAACTCACCAACATTTGTGTTGACACTTGTTAGCATGTTTATTATCAGGTTCCCTAGAAGTCTTTCGCTGTTTGCTTATATGTTAGACAAGCTATGTGCATGGTGTCTTACATGGCATATTTTTCAAGGAAACGTTGCATTCACCAAATCATCACCATGTATCTTATTTTGACTGCATTGTCAACGGAAGTACTATTGTAAACTATTATATTACGGTGATTGTCTATATGAAGAAATCATCAGATGTCGAAAACCTTTGATTTAAATATTCATTTATGGTGTGCCTTTTCAAAAGAATGCAATATTTACAAAACGTATCATATAGAGGTCAAATACCTCACAATGAAATCGATGAATGACGTGTTCGTCCATATGGATTTGGAGCGATCGTCACATGTAACAATGTTCCAAAGAGAAAGATACTTCCATCAAAGAAAAGATAAGTTGGTGAAGATATGGGTATGAGGTTTGGAATGTAGTAATGTATCTTTGTAATTAGTGCAACTAGTCAAAGTATTCTCAAACTAGTTCAATGGAGTTGTAACAAGGTTCCAATGGGCAAGATACTTCCATCAAATATGAATACAAAGGTTTGAAGATTTGGGGAATGAAGTTTGGATGCTAGTGGTTTGTCAAAAGATAAAAATCTGCATTTACCTTTTTAGGAAATCAATGACAATGATCAAGGACATTGGACTTTCCTCTTTAGCTAGCACATGTCAGCCTCCATCATATGTCCAAGATCAAAGGGGTAATGGAGTTAACTTCTAGGTGTGTTAAGTATATTTTGAAGGCTCTATATTGGGTAAAGAAGCCAAAAATTCAAAGAAAAAGGAGCTCCAACGGATATGTTGAAATGCTGACAAAAGTTGTAAGGCTGCCAGCACGGTCGACTGTGGTTCGACCGCAGTTTTGTCTGTCAATATTTTCTTGGAATATAAATACACCACTTTGTCAAACTAGAAGACCACCTCTTTCCAACATTCTTTCAAAGATATATCTACTGATCTCCCAAGCCTCAAGCACATATCTATGGAGAGATTATAAGAGAGAAAGAGAGATTCTACTTGCACTAAGTAGAATTAAAATGTAAACTTTGTACTTATCATTTGTATCTTTAAATTTACTTTGTAAGACACTTCCTTAAGGGGTAAAGGAAGTTATATAGTTCTTATGATAGGAAACACCATCTTGCATAATAATTCAACTTCCTTAAAGGGATCTAGGAAGTTGATCAATTCCATTGGGAATTAAGTTGGTGTGACCTATTGAATAACTATGAGTGATTGTAAGCTTAGCTATAAGTTTACTTGTGAGCTATCTTCTTAAAGGGATCTAGAAGGTAGTTGTGATTTTACTAGGCTAGAGCATTAGGATCTTGTGGTAAGAGCATTTGATGTTTGTGAATTCTTCAAAGGGACGTAAGGGTTCATAAGTAGCGGCTTATCGAGGAGCTAGTGTTGTATCCGGACACGCCAGCGGGTTTGGGGTATCATAGCGAAGAAAACTCTCAATTCGTAGAATTGGGGAGTGGATTAAGGTGGATTATTTAACACCCACCTGAACCACTATAAATCCTTGTATTTGTGCACTTACATTCTTTAAATACTTGCTTTAATAAACACAAACGCTTTCACGCTTAAAACTTATGTTTTGATTGTTAAAGATTTCAAAAAGTTTTAAGAAACCACTAAGTAACTATTCAACCCCCCCTCTAGTTACTTACAATTGGTATCAGAGCAGTTGCTCTAATCTTTGCTCAAAAAATGTTTTTTATGTCGAAAAACTATTTTGTGCAAAAACCCGAGTCATAGATCTTGGAACTAAGCTCTACTTGTTTGAAGAACGCAAAAGAGATTTTGGATAAGTTAGTCTTGAATCGTGATGAAAATTTTCATATGAGAAGCAACTTCAAGACACTCGTGTGATGTGGAGTCAAGGATCGAACCCGAATTCTCAAACTTACATCCATTACTTTGAGGAAAAATATCACCATTCACATGGTGAGTTGTAGGTTTGTTAACAAGTGTGATGGAAGATGATGTAATCACAAGCACTCAAAACACATGTCCATAATAAATATGTCACACCAAGCACAAAGAACATGATGATGGTGACGTAATATTGGATGGACATATTTGAGGAATAATCATCGGTGGAGGTAACTTTACTTACAAATGAGATAGTCTTAAAAGTGTGCTATTTGATCTCTATAAGTGTTTAATATGCAAATATCTTAACATGCTAGTTAAAGTCATATTCCATTTAAGAAAACATGTTACAATTAGGTAGAACGTCTTATATGCTTACAAGTGAAATTGGTGAAAAGATAAAAATATGTCAACATATGTTTTTCAATTTGATGGCATAAAAGATTAGATCACATGACCATGAAACTAATCATTAGAGATCTACCTAAAAGTAATATATGATGATCACTAAGTGAGATAATGTGTTAAAAAGATCATCCTTAACAAAGTAAATATTTGAGAAACAATGATAACTAAGAAAGGATAAATGACAAGATCATAAAATGAATCATATCAAACAAATCTTAGGAGACATCGATAGGAGGCAAATTAGATCTTCAGTGTGTAGTATAACTCCTCCATTTTCTAGGAATAGTTTAGATTTCCAAAATTCAACTTTGTAGTCTTACTAAATAGGTTGTATATGATTTCTATCATCTATGCTTAGTGAAATACATTTTTGATTATAGAACTCATTCTAGGCTAACACTTATAAGATATTATTCTTGTATAAATTGCTAGAGTAGTAGTCATTGATAAAAATTGTTAGATAAATGCATAAGCATTTGTTGAGTTGTAGAAGTATTTAAAACACACTTAGACATATTAGGATGAATGAGGTTAGAAAACTTTAAGAATGATTCGTGCTCTTAAATTCTAAACTAGGATTAGGTTTGTGTCAAACGAACACCTAGAATGAACGAGTTAAATTAAAAGTAAAAGAGTTAGATAATCTTACCCCACACAAATTTTTTTATTTAAACTATTGTCTTAAGTCTTAAACTTACACGCAATGAGATTAATGAAAGAATGATGAGTGTTCTGAAAGCCTTACTCAACTCATGAATCAAAGTAACTCTAAGATAGCATTCTTATAAATCAACCTAATGAATACACTTAAAGTTTTGGTATGATAAGTTCTAAGGTTTTAGACACACCTATGGAAATGAATTCTAGATTTTCACTCAAAGATGTAGGTGTAACTCTAAAGGTAGGTACGTGATAATGCTAAAAACGAACATATATTTCACAGCATTATCCCTCAAGGAAGACAAGCTTTTAGTTGCAATTGTTCTATTTACAAGTAATATTCGTTTAAATAATAAAAGATGAAGACAAAAGACAGATTCGACGAATTGAAGACGCAAACGACCAAAAAGCTCAAAAGTACAAAGTACAATCAAAGTGGTTCAAATTATTGATGAGAAACGTCTCAAAATTACAAGAGTACAAGATGCGAAATGCAAAGTACAAGATATTAAATTATACGCAAGGACGTTCGAAAAACCGGAACCGGAACTAGAGTCAACTCTCAACGCTCGACGCAACGGACTAAAAATTATGAGTCAACTATGCACAAGAATATAATATAATATTTAAATAATTATATAAATTATTTATATATTATATTATATATTATAAACGTCGGCAAACAAGAAAACAAAGGAGTGTGAGCTGATACCTACCTCCATGCGATCGCATGGCCTGTAGGCTTATTTTCCATGCGATCGCATGGCCCTGAAATCCAGGCCACATGCTATAAATTCGCGTGTTTTGGCTCAGTTTTTAATATATATCCATCCATCTCTCTATCTATCATACGTAAATATATATATATTAATTATAATTATAATTTTAATTCTAATAATAAGGGTATGTTAGCGAATGTTGTAAGGGTATAAGTCAAAATTCTGTCCGTGTAACGCTACGCTATTTTTAATCACTGTAAGTTATGGTTAATGTTATTTTTAATTTAATGTCTCGTAGCTAAGTTATTATTATGCTTATTTAATGCTGAATGCTTATTTAATGCTGAAGTAATCGTGATGTTGGGCTAAATATTAAAATTGGGTAATTGGGCTTTGTACCATAATTGGGGTTTGGACAAAAGAACGACACTTGTAGAAATTAGACTATGGGCTATTAATGGGTTTTATATTAACTAAATGATACCTCGTTGATTTAATATATAGACTTATAATTTGACGTATTTATATATAACCACATACGCTTGACTGGGCACGGTGGGCGGGATATCTATAAATACCAATAATTGTTCATTTTATCGGGCACGGAACTGGATTAATAGTTAATAGACTTGTTGAAATAGGGGTGGATTACATTCAAGGGTAATTGGTGTAATTGTTAACAAAGTAGTAAAACCTTAGTCTACACGCAGTCGATAACCTGGTGTATTCATTAAACAAAGTAATAAGACCTTGTTACAATTCGAATCCCCAATTAGTTGGAATATTTGACTTCGGGAATAAGAATAATTTGACGAAGACTTCTGCATTTTATGATTATGACTGATGGACTATTATGGACAAATCCGTATGGACATATCGAATAATCCAGGACAAAGGACAATTAACCCATGGGAATAAACTAAAAATCAACACGTCAAACATCATGATTACGGAAGTTTAAATAGGCATAATTTATATATTTCATATTTAATTGCACTTTTAATTATCGCACTTTTATTTATTGTCATTTTATTTAATTGCATTTTTAATTATCGTACTCTTTAATTATCGCAATTTTATTTTATCGCACTTTTATTTATCGTAATTTCATTATCGTTATTTACTTTACGCTTTAAATTAAGTTATATTTATTTTTAATATTTTACATTAGGTTTTAACTGCGACTAAAGTTTTAAAATCGACAAACCGGTCATTAAACGGTAAAAACCCCCTTTTATAATAATAATACTACTTATATATATTTTTGTATTTTTACAATTATAAGTTAAAACTAATATAGCGTTAAGCTTGTTTAAAAGATCCCTGTGGAACAAATCGGACTTACTAAAAACTACACTACTGTACGATTAAGTACACTGCCTATAAGTGTTGTAGCAAGGTTTAGGTATATCCATTCTATAAATAAATAAATATCTTGTGTAAAATTGTATCGTATTTAATAGTATTTCGTTGTAAAAAAAATAATACTATTTCATATACCCCTCGCATAACATCAAGTATTTTTGGCGCCGCTGCCGGAGAATGTTAAACGCCGAAAGCGCAACGCTAAATATAAATATATAATTTTTTTTATAAAGTTCCTTTTTTGTAAAAATATACGTTTTAATTATTAAAAACCAAAAATATAAAAAAAAGAAAAACAAAATCTATATATTTGTTATTAAGAGTTGTTAAAAATTTATAAAAGTATTTTTATTTTAGTTTTTAAAATAAAATTTTTATTTAAGTTATTTATTTTTTTTATTTAAATTAAAACAGAAAAACAGAAAAAAAATAAAAGAAATCAAACGGCCCGGTACTGTAGCAGCCCAGAACCTGGCTCGAAACCCTAGCTCATGCGATTGCATGAGCCCGAAGACAAAACTTCATGCGATCGCATGAACGTCTCTGACACGCCACAGTTGACCTAATTCAGCATTAATTACGGAGTATATTTTAATTATTATTATTATAACCCTAATTAGGGTTTAGTATTTAATTAATTAGTTAAGTTTTTAATTAATTTGTATTTTAAGTTTATTTAGTTTTATTAATAAATAAAATTAATAGTTTTATAAAATAAATAATATAAAAATAATATTTTTATAAAAATTGTACTTTTTACAACTTTAAGTATTATTTTTATATTTTGTATCTTTTAATTTTTTTAGCATAATATTTGTATTTTTCGCTCGTATTTAGTTTTAAGTCATAGTTTTTGCCATAGTTTTTTTTATTTCTAGATTTTTAGGCTTTGCCGTAAAATTCCTTAAGTGCTTTTTCTTTAGACTAAGATTTGATGGTATTTCGTATGCCCGAGAGACATATTAAATTAATGTGGCTAATATGTTATGATCCAAGTCAGGTCATACCCAATAACAAACTTACCGACACCTTATATGTATTTAATCTTAACGATTGGATCGTTAAATAAATACGCGACACTTGAATTTTAGAAAATCGGTTTTCTAAAATGTAATCACTTGAGATAAATTATTTGGATAATTTATATATAATTGTTTATAGGTTTAAATGATTATGTTGTGTTATATTTTATAAAAATGTTTATAAAATGTGGAAGTAACAAAATAAATACATGTTTATATATATATATATATATATATATATATATATATATATATATATATATATATATATATATATATATATATATATATATATATATATATATATATATATATATATATATATATCAAGTTTATGTATATATATATAACATTATTATTTAATATAAAGAGGATGCAGAATTTTGGTCTTCAAGAAAAGATCCCATGCTCATTTTGTGACTTCCAACCCCCACACAACTTTAGAGGTGCATGCTATTTACTTCACCAAGGCTTGACCACTTCTATCAAGTGCATCTTTACATTTTAGCTTGAAAAACAAACTGCATAACCAGTTTTTTTGGGAGCTGCTGGCCGTGATTTTTGGGACTCAAAGGGAGTCCAAATATTGTTCTTCAAGCTCATATTAAGTGTCTAGTAAAATCCTAACTAAAGGCTAGGGTGTTGGTGATAGGTTTGGGGTATTATCTCTTGAGGTTTCATAGTTTTGAGACTCCATTCTTCATCATTTTTGACAAGCTGCTGTCCAGAATTTTGGGTTCAAAGGAAGTGGGTTTCTAGCTTGGTTTTAAGGTGATTAAGTGCCTAAAACGTAACCAAGTTCAAGGGTGGTGTTGGTGCATCAAAAGCTTGGGGTTTTAACACACTTTTTCATCATCTTCTTGTATCAAACAACCCTCAACTAGCTTGAGGAGGTATTGAATCTTACTTCCTTTATTGTTATATGTAAGCATATATTCAAGGCTTGATAATTATTAATGGAGTTCAATCTAAAATGGTTTAACATATACACTTGTTTATAAATAACATAATGCTTCCGCTTGTCTTAATATTCATAAAATGGGTTTTGTGATTATATAAACATATGAACTCGTTGTCATGTTGAATTCCATCAATGGTATCTAGAGCCGAAGTCTTGAAATATGCTTCGTGATGGTTTTTTGAACTCACCATAACTTTGCATTTTATGTACATGCATGAAAATAGAATGCAAAAATTATTGGTTTTGGGTGGGTTAAGGCTTAGGCCGAATTTTTGGGGGCTCCAAAATTGGTTTTGGTTTGCCATTTGGTTCATATTTTGTTCATATGTTGTTGTTCACAATCATAGCCAAGACCTTGCGGTTGAATGAATGTTTGTTTGGTTGATTTGTTAATTTCAATATGGTTGTAATTATTCATTCAATTGGTTTGTAATAATATTCATTTGGTTATGTAATTTATTTTATATTTGGCATGTAAAATAGATTAGGTTGTATTTTCATTTTCTAGACAAAATGTATTAGGATATATTTTGTAACAAGATGAAGATGCATGAAGAACACAAGAAGCATGTGGATGCAAGGTTAAGTGGGAGGTTAAAACCTCTTACTTTGTGTTTTACCCATTGACCGGTGGCATTTTGTTTTCGGCTAAACAAAATGTCTACCAATAGGCTTGATTGTGAACATTTGTTTTGCATGCGTGGTTGTTTTAATTTCTTGTATGATTATGGATTGTGTATGTTACTACAACAAGTTATCACACAAGTTAACAACAAGCAAAACTACAATTTAATTGGTTAAATTATTAACTATATGCAATGAACAAAACGACAATTTAATTGGTTAAATTAGAAATCTCTAAAAGGACATTAATAAACGGTTATTAAGAACATGATAAGGATCATATATATAAATTGGTTTATATCAAGTAATTGGTTAAAATTACTAGACTTGAAAATGGATTTCAAATAAACCATACACTAAATGCATGTTGGTGTATGGCATAAATGTTTTCTCAAACTAGAATTAAAGAAAACTTAAAACCCTTTACACTAGGTCAACAAGTTTAAACGCCATCCTATTGTATGACACTTAAAAATATTAGGGAACTTATAATGGGATAAAGGTCACCTAACCGTTATGAGTAAACTAATATGATTAAGGTAAATTTCGCACACTTGTGGGATAAAGGTCACCTAACCACTTGTATGCTAAGTTTACATGTCTATACAAGTAGGACGACTTGATTTGGAAATCATGAACTTAGGGTCACCGAAGCATGATGAACAAATAGGCGTTGATGGGATAATATGCCATTCAAAAGGATTGCATTATCCCATAACTTAGAAGTTGCAAAAGGATTGCAATTGTCATACAATGACTACCTAGCTAAATCAAATGACGGGATAAAGGTCACCTAACCGAAATTTGGTTTACCGTTGGATTCTAAAATTTAATAAATATCAATTGGATTTAAAGGGTATTGATTGTTAAATTAAAATCGATACTTAAATGAACTTTGTTAAATTTTGTAGATGGCCGCCAATAACAACAACATGCAAAACGCACCTATTAACTTGAACAACCTATCGTTAAGGTCTCTCCTCGAGAAAGACAAACTCAACCATACGAACTTTATGGATTGGTTCCGCAATCTTAGGATTGTCCTCAAACTTGAGGATAAGGCGTATGTGTTGGAAGACCCCATTCCCGATCAACCCGACGAGGATGATACGGAAGGCATGGCTTATTGGGATAAGTATTGCGCCGATTCGGTGCAAGTCGCTTGCCTAATGCTTGGGACTATGATACCCGAACTCCAAAAGGATTTCGAACATCATAGTGCATATGACATGATTACGCAATTGAAGGAGATGTTCCTTCAACAAGCACGTGTCGAGCACTTCGAAACGGTTCGAGCGTTACATGCATGTCGTATGGATGACACCCAATCCGTATCCTCTTATGTCCTCAAAATGAAAAGCCTTATTGATCGCGCAAACTGTCTTAATCTCAACATATCTAATGAGCTAGCCACTGATCTTATCCTAAACTCCCTGTCAAAGAGGTTTGACCAATTTGTAGTTAATTACAATATGAATGGGATGGATAAGACCATTGGTGAACTTCATGGCATGTTAAGGACGGCGGAAACTAGCATGGGTAAGAGGGCTTCACCCGTGCTAATGATCAATGATGGTGGGTCCAAAGGTAACAACACCTCTAAGCCAAAGGCGGCTAAGAGGAAAGGACCCGCCCATCAAGGCAAGGGAAAGGGGAGGATGGTTACCCCAACCAAAAACAAGAACAAGAAGCAAAAGGTTGCCGGACAAGCAAACCCCAAGGAAGACCCGTGCTTCGGTTGCGGTGAAATGGGTAACTGGAAACGCAATTGCCCGGTCTACCTTAAGGAGTTGAAGGAAAAGAGGGATGCGGGGCAATCCTCAGGTAACATATATATGGTATATATAGAGCTTAGTGTGATGACCCGGGAATTTCCAACAAAATTTAAACTTTAATCTTTATATGTTCTGACACGATAAGCAAAGTCTGTAACGTTGAGTCTCAAAATTTTTTTTTGAACTATTTTTGTATAATCATTTAACCTTTGACAATTCTTGACGATTCACGAACCATTACTTGTAAATAACTAGATACATATATATTTAAATATATCTATATATAAAATAATTTGAAATATAGATTAATATTAATATAATATATGATTTAATTGTATAAACTAAGTTGTAAAATGATATAAGAAATAATAAAATCTATTATTAAAATAAATCTATATATACATAAAAAGTATATTAAATATATTTCAAAGTTATTTAGAAAACAATAGTAACACCCAGTTATCATTCGAATGATATTACACGAGTGAAAAAGGAACTTATGTGATTTTAAAATAAACGGTGATCCGAAAATGAGTTATATAAACTATAGGCTTATTAAAAATATAATTAGGAACTTTTTGTTTAATTTTAAATTTTTTTATATTTTACTTGGGGTTGGGAGTAAATAATTAATGTAATTTTTATTTAATAATTTATGATCAAATTTTGTACCATAATGACCAAAATACATAAATATAGTTAATTTAAAATTTTGGAATTTTTATGTGAACTTTTATCCGCCACTGATTAACGACGGGGTACGAAATTCAGTCCGTTAAAGGCGACGGCTAACTTAATCGCATGTTTTAATTTTTAAATATTATTATAATTAATATTATATTCATATTATTACTTTATGATCAATTATATGTGTCAAGATGAATCAATTAAGTGATCCGTGAAAGTGTGAATTGATTTAATCTTATATAATTAGTGTACTTACTACTATACCTAATTGGTACTTGCTACTATTACTAATTGAGATGTAATTGTTTACTGTGCTTGTTTTCAATGTTTCATCTCAATAATATATTCATACATACTCCCACATGTGTTAAAGAAAAATTACGCACATCACCAGAGTAATATGGTTTTCATCTTTGCTTCTTAATTGACTAATAAACTAAACTGTACACCCCAATAATAACCATCTATCAATTTATATATCTATTTATTTTTGTTTCATTACAATTGCAACCAAGAATTAACATCGCCACCCTACTTATTCTTTGTAAAAACCTTCACCACTCCACTATGATTACAAACCGCTCACACTCATCATGCACAACCTTCCACCACCAACAAAACCATCATCGTCTCTACTATTTCTTTTTCTTTCCTTATGGTCATGCCAAGCAAAACAACTCCCAAAATTTGCAGGTTTGTATTGCACCTGCTGCATTTTTTTATTGTTTCTGTTCGATATGAAACTCACCAACAGACCCGTACGAATCTCCATCACCCATTTAACTGTTACTATTGAACCATCAATAAACAGCTCAAGATCGAACCTCTTTGCTACAACTATCTTACTGTTTTTCCGTTTTCTGCTCACTAGTATTATCTGCTATTCTTCGAACCATGTTGGTACTTCTGTTCGGTCAGACACAAACCAACACCATCAACAAAACCCAACATCATAGTTGCTTCCTTATTTATGCTACTCCTGTTTCGGTTTCAATCGAGGATACCACAACGGTCACCTCAACCATCGGTTACCACCACTCTCCTCTTCTTTCTCATACCATCACCACCTTTGCTCGTCTCCTTCTTTTGCCGCCACCACTACCTTACTTTTCAAGTTATTATTCTATTTCGAGATGGCAGCTGTACGAGGTGGTTCAACTTCGGTTTTTTTTTTATTTAGCCAACAATTACATTATGGACAACCCCACTTATTATTATTATTATTATTATTATTTTTTATGTACTAGTGGGTTACAAGTAGGAGTAGGTACAAATTTGTGGCTGACACATTAGGAATGCAGATGGAATTATAAACCTAAAAAAAAGTAGACGTATTTTTTTATTTCTTGTATACGATGGATTGTTTTGGCGTAATTAAACTTGGGCTTCAATTAATTAAATGGGTTTTTACACTAGGCTTTCTAAGTGGACTAGTTACATGGGCTAAGGAAATTGTTGTTGGGTTCCTCAAAATGGGTTAAGTATTTATGCGTGACAAATTAAATCAAGAAACAAAATTTAGTGGAGTGGTTTGTGGTCTTATTGGGATAATGGGAGGTCGCTGGTTCGAAACTCGACCCAGGCGAAATCATATTTTTTTTTCAAAAGCTGGTATGTGGTGATTTGCTTGAGCCTGTTGAGCCAATTAAATAGTGGGCCGAGTTCCAGTTTTCGTTTCCTGATGGGCCTTGAATCGAATTTTGGGTTTGAAAATTGATTATGATTAATGAGCGTTTATATTAAATGAAGAAGAAGAAGAAACAGTACGAGTTATATTGTTATTAGATGGGTTTAATTTCAGAAAAACACAAATGGTCTAAGGGTTAGGAGTGTTGTGATTAAGCAAGAGGTCATGGGTTCGAGCCTGGACTTTGCCATTTCTTTCTAGGAAAGCTTTTAAGGTAGTTTATCTATTATTATTATTATTATTGTTATTATTATTATTATTATTATTATTATTATAATAATTATTATTATTATTAATATTATTATTATTATCCTTAGGTATTTCTACAATTATTAATTTTACAAAACAAAAGATATATATGTAAATGTATTATTACGTAAAATATACTAATATTACATAAAATTATGTTTCAACTAATATTATTGATATAACATTAATTAAATATCAAATAAGTATCATAATATATTATAAGAATAATTAATACATAACAAATATATAAACTTAATTGATTTATACTATAATGTGTTAATACTTGATATAGGTTCGTGAATCCGAGGCCAACCCTGCATTGTTCAATGTCGTCATATGTATTTTTACTACAAAATACAGTATTGTGAGTTTCATTTGTTCCCTTTTAATCTTTACATTTTTGGGACTGAGAATACATGCAAATGCTTTATTAACTGTTTTACAATAATTATATGCGTGAGTTCCATTACTCCCTTTTTAAATGCTTTTGCAATATATATTTTTGGGACTGAGAATACATGCGCTGTTTTTATAAATGTTTTACGAAATAAACACAAGTAAATGAAACTACATTCTATGGTTAGATTATCTAATCGAATATGCCCTTTTTATTAAGTCTGGTAATCTAAGAATTAGGGAACAGACACCCTAATTGACGTGAACTCTAAAGATAGATCTATCGGGCCCAACAAGCCCCATCCAAAGTACCGGATGCTTTAGAACTTCGAAATTTATATCATGTCCGAAGGAGGATCCCGGAATGATGGGGATATTCTTATATGCATATTGTGAATGTCGGTTACCAGGTGTTCAATCCATATGAATGATATTTTTGTCTCTATGCATGGGACGTATGTTTATGAGAAATGGAAATATGAAATCTTGTGGTCAATTAAAATTATGAAATGATTATTTATGTTAAACTAATGAACTCACCAACCTTTTGGTTGACATTTTAAAGCATGTTTATTCTCAGGTATGAAAGAAATCTTTAGCTGTGCATTTGCTCATTTTAAAGATATTACTGGGAGTCATTCATGGCATATTTCAAAAGACGTTGCATTCGAGTCGTCGAGTTCATCAAGATTATTATTAAGTCAATTAAAGTTGGATATATTATGAAATGGTATGCATGCCGTCAACTTACGATGTAAAGCAAGTTTCTCTTTTAAAAACGAATGCAATGTTTGTAAAATGTATCATATAGAGGTCAAGTACCTCGCGATGTAATCAACTATTGTGAATCGTTCGTAATCGATATGGACTTCGTCCAGATGGATTAGGACGGGTCCTCACACTTAGTATTACTTCTTCTAATACATGGGTATTAGACACTGGATGTGGAACTCACATTTGCAATTCTTTGCAGGGGTTCAAAAGAAGTAGCAAGCAAACGGGAACATCAAGTCTCTTTATGGGTAATGGAGCCAAAGTGCAAGTGAAGGCTCAAGGAGACTTTATATTAAAACTTCCAAGTGGTTTGGAACTTATTTTGAACAATGTTTTGTATGCACCGGATTTATGTCGAAACATTATTTTAGTTTCCCGTTTAAAACAATGTGGTTTTTATCTTAATTTTGTTAATGATGATATCCACGTTTATTTAGATAATGTATTTTATTTTAAGGCTTCGCCTTCAAATGGAATTTATGAATTGGTTCATGATGACACATCATCTAGTAGCTCAATATACCATACTAGCACCAAGAAACTCAAAAGGGATTTGAGTGATTCCTACTTATGGCATTGTCGCCTTGGTCACATAAACAAGAATCGAATGCATACACTCCAAAAGAATGGCCTTTTGAAATCAAATGAACTAGACTCGTTTGATGTATGTGAATCTTGTTTACAAGGCAAAATGACTAAAGCACCTTTCAAAGGGACCTACGAAAGGGCTAAGGACTTATTGGGATTAATACATTCGGATGTATGTGGACCCTTTAAGCCCATAGCTAGGAATGGTGAAAGATACTTCGTTACTTTCATTGATGACTTCAGTCGTTTCGGATATGTCTACTTGTTAAGACATAAGGACGAAACTTTTGAAGCATTCAAAGAGTATCAAAACGAAGTACAAAATCAACTCAATAAGACAATTAAGGTACTTCGAACCGATAGAGGAGGTGAATACCTAAGCGATGCCTTCCAAGATCATCTTAGAAGTTGTGGGATTATCTCGCAACTTACTCCACCCGGGACACCACAGCTTAATGGTGTGTCCGAAAGGAGGAACCGAACCCTAATGGATATGGTTTGATCTATGATGGCTAAAAGCTCGTTACCTCTATCATTTTGGGGTTATTGTCTATGCTCCGCGGCTCGTATTTTAAATATGGCCCCAACCAAGAAAGTGGAACGAACTCCTCATGAGATGTGGTTTGGAAAACCTCCATCTCTATCATACTTAAAGGTATGGGGATGTGAAGCTTATCCTAAGCGTTACGTCCCTAATAAGTTGAATGCTCGATCCACGAAGTGTATCTTCATAGGATATCCCAAGGATGATATGGGATACTATTTCTATGATCCTTCCGAGCAGAATGTATTTGTTGCTCGGAAGGCTGAATTCCTTGAAACTAAGTTCCTAATGGAAGGCAAAAGTGAAAGGAAGATAGATCTTGAAGAGGTTCAAGATCAAGTAGATGATACACAATTGGCTGACACTAGCACTCAACATGAAAATGTTGAGAGTGATCAGATGGATGATCAAAATACACAAGACGTTCGCAGATCTGGTAGGATTAGTAATCCTCCTGAGAGATATGGGTTTCTCATGGATGGTTGCTATGTGGTTGATTTGGATGAACCAATAAACTACCAAGATGCTTTATCAAGGATTGATAAAGATAAATAGCAGGAAGCCATGAACGCTGAGATGCAATCCATGTATGACAACCAAGTTTGGGAACTTGTTGCGCAACCTCCTGGCTCTAGGCTAGTTGATTGTAAATGGCTGTTCAAAATGAAAACCGACATACATGGAAACTTGGATACATATAAAGCTAGACTTGTAGCAAAAGGTTTCACTCAAACTCAAGGGGTTGACTATGATGAAACTTTTTCGCCTGTGGCGATGCTAAAGTCTATTAGGATATTACTTGCAATTGTTGCTCATTATGATTATGAAATATGGCAGATGGATGTCAAGACCGCTTTCCTAAACGGACATCTTGAGGAAGATGTCTATATGGTTCAGCCTGAGGGTTTTGTTGATCCGAAATATCCTAAAAAGGTATGCAAGTTAAAGAAGTCAATCTACGGATTGAAACAAGCATCTAGAATGTGGAATCATCGTTTTAATGAGGAGGCTAAGAAATTTGGCTTCATTAAAAATGGTGATGAAGCTTGTGTATACAAGAAAGCTAGTGGGAGCACTATCACGTTCCTTGTACTATATGTGGATGATATATTGTTATTTGAAAATGATATTCCGGCAATGCAAGGTGTTAAAACTTGGTTAAGCAAATGCTTCTCCATTAAGGATCTTGGAGAAGCACAATACGTTTTGGGGATTGGGATCTACAGGGATAGATCCAAGAAACTGATAGGTTTAAATCAAAGTGCATACATTGAAAAAATCTTGAAAAGGTTCAAGATGGAGAACTCTAAGAAAGGTTTGGTACCTATTCAAAAGGGAACACTTCTCAGTTCATCTCAGTGCCCCACCACGAAAGATGAACAGGAGAGAATGAAGAAAGTCCCATATGCTTCTGCCATTGGGTCACTCATGTATGCAATGATATGCACTTGACCGGATGTGTCATGCGCTCTTAGCCTGACAAGTAGATACCAGAATAACCCAGGAAACAGTCATTGGATTGCTGTTAAAAGTATATTGAAATACCTTAGGAGGACTAAGGATATGTTTCTGATATATGGGTCTGGTGAGGAGGAACTCGCTGTAAAAGGTTACGTGGACGCGAGTTTCCAAACTGATCGTGATGATTCTCGATCACAATCCGGTTATGTCTTAACATTAAATGGAGGTGCGGTCTCTTGGAAGAGTTCAAAACAGGATGTTGTTGCTCTATCCACTACAGAGTCGGAGTACATCGCCGCATCATTGGCAGCTCAGGAAGCTGCATGGATGAAGAAATTCATCGACGACTTAGGAGTAGTCCCTTCCATTCAGGACCCTCTTGAGATCTTTTGTGACAACGAGGGTGCGATTGCTCAAATCAAGGAACCTCGTGCTCATCAAAAGACCCGTCACATTGAGCGGAGATTCAACTACATAAGGGATGAAGTTGAAAAGGGAAAGATATGTATTCGCAAAGTTCACACAGATCTTAATATAGCGGATCCTCTCACGAAGCTCTTACATGGATCAAAACATGCTGGACATGTTTGTGCATTAGGGCTTCGATATTCTAGTGATTGGTTATGATCTGTTTTAAGTATTGTAATGGAACGAAGTAGTTCAAACTCATTTATACAATTATGGCATTAATTTATCTTGAGTTATGTTCCTATTTTGCATATTTTATCCATGAATAAGTAATTATTCTAAAATTCCGTAGTCGATCACATTCGTGGGAACAAGTGTGAGGTTTAGACTATTATGAACTTCGATTGGTATACATTCACGGGATAAATGTGGGGCAAGGTTGCAACCAAGGTTCATAGATATTTGTGGGACACAAATATTGAAAGACCCGCTCTCAAGACTTACTAAATAGAGCCTTTGTGGTCGATCACATGTAGTCTTGATTAAAGGCGAATATCATTGTATCCTCTGACCTGAGATACATATTGGGTTCGGATATTTACCAAGTATTGTGCCTTGATTCTTTCCTTCGCTAGTCTGAAATATGGTAGTTCATAAGGAAGAGCTCAGGTATAATGCAAGGTGTATATTTAGGATGTATGTAGTCAAGATGGAATTTGTCCCTCTTATTCGTTGAGAGTCAGATGTCTAAGGCCTGATAAAGTTAAATCTAAAAGAGAGTGATCACTCTGTATCTCTTGGAATTAACATGACATCTAGGACGAAAGGATGTAATGAAAAGATTCACCTATTCATATTCGAGATGTGAACTCGAAAGGGATGATGTTATTGAATGGCAAAAGTCATAACATATTGGGGGTGATGGACGGTCGTTAGGTGGTATCCGTCACTTGCATTAATTTCTTATGTTTCTCATGCAAGTGGGAGATTGATGGTATTTCGTATGCCCGAGAGACATATTAAATTAATGTGGCTAATATGTTATGATCCAAGTCGGGTCATACCCAATAACAAACTTACCGACACCTTATATGTATTTAATCTTAACGATTGGATCGTTAAATAAATACGCAACACTTGAATTTTAGAAAATCGGTTTTCTAAAATGTAATCACTTGAGATAAATTATTTGGATAATTTATATATAATTGTTTATAGGTTTAAATGATTATGTTGTGTTATATTTTATAAAAATGTTTATAAAATGTGGAAGTAACAAAATAAATACATGTTTATATATATATATATATATATATATATATATATATATATATATATATATATATATATATATATATATATATATATATATATATCAAGTTTATGTATATATATATAACATTATTATTTAATATAAAGAGGATGCAGAATTTTGGTCTTCAAGAAAAGATCCCATGCTCATTTTGTGACTTCCAACCCACACACAACTTTAGAGGTGCATGCTATTTACTTCAACCAAGGCTTGACCACTTCTATCAAATGCATCTTTACATTTTAGCTTGAAAAACAAACTGCATAACCAGTTTTTTTGGGAGCTGCTGGCCGTGATTTTTGGGACTCAAAGGGAGTCCAAATATTGTTCTTCAAGCTCATATTAAGTGTCTAGTAAAATCCTAACTAAAGGCTAGGGTGTTGGTGATAGGTTTGGGGTATTATCTCTTGAGGTTTCATAGTTTTGAGACTCCATTCTTCATCATTTTTGACAAGCTGCTGTCCAGAATTTTGGGTTCAAAGGAAGTGGGTTTCTAGCTTGGTTTTAAGGTGATTAAGTGCCTAAAACGTAACCAAGTTCAAGGGTGGTGTTGGTGCATCAAAAGCTTGGGGTTTTAACACACTTGTTCATCATCTTCTTGTATCAAACAACCCTCAACTAGCTTGAGGAGGTATTGAATCTTACTTCCTTTATTGTTATATGTAAGCATATATTCAAGGCTTGATAATTATTAATGGAGTTCAATCTAAAATGGTTTAACATATACACTTGTTTATAAATAACATAATGCTTCCGCTTGTCTTAATATTCATAAAATGGGTTTTGTGATTATATAAACATATGAACTCGTTGTCATGTTGAATTCCATCTGCAGATATTTTAAGACAAGCGGAAGGTATTTTAGGAAGACCATTCTTAAACACGACTAAAGCAATAATAGACGTGTTTGGTAAGAAACTGACCCTAAGTATAGAGGACGAGAGTGTTACCTTTTCAGTTGATAGAGCCATGCAACAACCTCAATCTGCAGATGATACATGTTATTATATTCAAACTATAGATTCACATGGAGAATGTTCTTTAGGAGAAGGAACTGAACCAATTGATGAAACTAAAATGTTAGCTACACTTATGGCTAATGGATATGAACCAATAACAGAAGAAATTCAAATGCTAAAAGAGGAAGACAGGTATCGTGAAAGGACCCGTCCTAATCCATCCGGACGAAGTCCATATCGATTATAAACGATTCATAACAGTTGATTACATCGCGAGGTACTTGACCTCTATATGATACATTTTACAAACATTGCATTCATTTTTGCAAAGACAATCTTTCATTATATCGGAAGTTGACGACGTGCACACCATTTTATAATATATCTAGCTATAATTGACTTAATAATAATCTTGATGAACTCAACGACTCGAATGCAACATTTTTTGAAATATGTCATGAATGACTCCAAGTAACATCTTTAAAATGAGCAATTGTACAGCGGAAGACTTCTTTCATACCTGAGAATAAACATGCTTTCAAGTGTCAACCAAAAAGGTTGGTGAGTTCATTAGTTTAACATAAATAATCATTTCATAATTTTAATAGACCACAAGATTTCATATTTCCATTTCTCATAAACATACGTCCCATGCATAGAGACAAAAATATCATTCATATGGATTGAACACCTGGTAACCGACATTAACAATATGCATATAAGAATATCCCCATCATTCCGGGATCCTCCTTCGGACATGATATAAATTTCGAAGTACTAAACCATCCGATACTTTGGATGGGGATACTTTGGATGGGGCTTGTTGGGCCTGATAGATCTATCTTTAGGATTCGCGTCAATTAAGGTGTCTGTTCCCTAATTCTTAGATTACCAGACTAAAAAGGGGCATATTCAGTTTCGATCATTCAACCATAGAACGTAATTTCGATTACTTGTGTCTATTTCGTAAAACAGTTATAAAAGTTGCGCATGTATTCTCAGCCCAAAAATATAAAGGGTAAAAAGGTAAATGAAACTCACCATACTGTATTTTGTAGTAAAGATACATATGACGAAATTAAATAACTGAATAACGTAGGGTTGGCCTCGGATTCACGAACCTGTATCAATTGTGTATTTATTAATACGTATAATGTAAATCATAAAATTTCATTTATTAATATGTATTATTTATATATTTATAGTTTTGTAAAATTTATTCTAAATTCCAATTTAAAACGTATAATTATATTATATCTTAGATTAGATTCTATATATATCAATTTTATGTATATATATTTATAATGATTAACGTTTATATAATTATTAATATTAATATATCTATATACATATATTTGTGATTAGTATTTTACTTATGAAATTTTATTAGTTTGTTATGTGAATTATTAATACAATCCTAGTATATACCATAAGTATATATATATAGTGTACAAAAGATTTATTTGTTAAATAATAATTTAGATAATAATGATTTACTAATAATAATAATAATAATAATAATAATAATAATAATAATAATAATAATAATAATTTTATTAATAATGATAATACTAATAGCAAAAATGAAAATGATAAATGTTAATGATACAAATAATAATAACTCTAAAATAATATTAATACTAATAATATACTTATGTTAATAATAAGGGTTCTAATATTTATAAAATGATAATTGATAATCATAATAATGATAATAGTTCTTAAAATGATAAACTTAATGATATAGTATTAACATTATTTCTACTGATGTTACTTGATAGTATTATGAATAATGTTACTTAATAATAATACAACAGATGATGATAATATAACTATATTAAGGTTAATAATCTTATTCATCATGTTATTGTAGATAATATTGATACTAATTAATAATACCATGATACCAATCAAAAATAATAATACTAGTAATAATATTTAATAGTGATAATAATATTAGTAATAACAATAATGATAATAATAATTATAATTATAATCATGATAGTATTAATAAATAATAACTAGTACATATAACAATAACAATAACAATAAAATTAATACTAGTAACAATAACAACAATTAATAATAACAATAATATCAATAATAATAATGATAATAATAATAATAATAATAATAATAATAATAATAATAATAATAATAACAATAATAGAAAAAGGAACTACCTCAAAAAGAAAAAGTCTTAAAAAGAACTATCGCGAACGGGACTCGAACCCGAGACCTCCTGGATACCTGCTAACACCCTTAACCATGGCTCTGTCGCCTATTTATCTGATTAATAACTATTCTAAATACATATAAACCGTTATATGCAGCTTCTATTTCTTCTTAAATTCTTAAGTCGATCAGGGATCGAATCAACAACAACAATTAGTTTAGGATCTATTTAGGTTATGAAAATGCAACGTATTCAACCAGTATGTGAATGAATCTCTTTAAAAAAAAAAATTATTAACAGAACTGCAGCAGCAGTCTGTTCTCCACGAAATAAAAGAAACAACAAAAATAATAAACTTAAAAAATCCATTCAGTTGAAAATAATTCGAAACATAACAATGAAATCACGTTTGTTTTAAGATATATAAATGAAACAGATTAATTAGTATTTGATTAGATTAATTAAAATGAAAACAATAACTCAGACTTCTTTTTTTTTTTTTAAATTTCGATATGAACTCAAGGTTGAATCTCGATTTTAAATGTGTTTTAGATTATGATCTTTGAATGAAAAAGATTCTAAATAGTTATTAGAAACTATCTGTATCAAAAATTAAACTTAAACGTTCAAAGCAAATTCAAATTTTACCATGAACCCATTCGGTTGACTTTTTTGTAAATAATCTTTGACTTCGAAATTTGGATTCGAAATAGCAATTTTTGACCCGAGCTTCTGCAAAAAGGTTTAGTAAGAGATTCCTAATAGTTCTGCATTGATAGTTTTTGAAAAATGATTCGAAATCAGGATTTTGATGTTCATGGTCAATATCAGAGGAACGGGTTACATTGTTTATGGGTTCTGTTTTTAATCTTTTTGAAATATAGTAATAGATATCATCACAGATCAATAATACTCGATTATTTGCAGCTAATAATGGTGATGAAAGTCGTTGTAGGTTCACGAGCAAGAAAGAACAAGAAACATAAAAGGGAAGTAGGTGAAAGAATGAAAAGAAAAAAAATATCACTAATAGATATAGATAGCAGATAGCAAAGGACCCTACTTTAATATATTTATATTTATATTTGTATAACTTAATATTAATAATAATTAAATTTATTAAATACTAATAATAATTGTAGTATATATATTTATCTGCATATCCATATAATATGTAACTGGATTCCATAAATTATGTTCTTATATACATATTTAATCGTGTTTACCTATATGTAAATATATATCCGTATATATCTTTATATCATTATCTTTATTTCTGTGTTTATATATCTTAGCATCTGAATTTATATTTATGTATATATACACAGCATTTATCTATGTATATCTATATAACTGTAATCTGTTTTCTGTATATACATATATATACAATCTGTATTAATATATATGTATTTATATTATGTAATTACTCTTATTAATTAGTAACTATAATTATAATAATAATACACTTAATATTATAATTAATAGTAGTATTTATCATATAATACTAATTATAATGTTATAACAAATTATGTATATAAATTTCGTGCCTATAGATTTTATTTTAAAATAATATTAATATCACTAGTACTGACAATAATATTAGAAGTAATAACAATATTATTTCAACAACTATAGGTATACTTGTATTATATATATATATATATATATATATATATATATATATATATATATATATATATATATATATATATATATATATATATATATATATATATATATATATATATTACAATATATTAAATATCATATATATTTATATATAGATTCATTTCTCATACTTACTTATTTAATAATTCTGGTTTATCTTTTTACATTTTCCACTCATGTGATTATATTTTATTAACTCAAACAATTATATACATATATATATATCTGTTCGTGAATCGTCGAGGATGGTCAAAGGTTAAATGAATTTTATGTAACTGTTCCAAGAATTTTGAGACTCAACATTACAGACCTTGCTTATCGTATCAAAATAATATAAAGATAAAGTTTAAATTTGGTTGGAAATTCCCGGGTCATCACAGTACCTACCCGTTAAAGAAATTTTGTCCCGAAATTTGAGTGAGGTCGTCATGGCTAACAATAAATATGTTTTCCTGACGAATATGAGCTGATAAATAGAGTTTTATCATTATTGAATAATACAGATAAAATAATTCGATTATTCTAAGACCACGAATGAAGCTATCACAAAAGATTGAGATAAAGAAATGGAGGTTTTCCATAACTTTTGATGTATTCGAGATTGAATTCCGGAATTCAAGGGATTTAAAGAAAATCTTGAAGATCTGTAAGATCTGATTCTTCGAGATTTATGGAAATTAAGATCTCTTTAATTAAATACGGTGATCTGCCTCGATTGCTCTGTCTGATATTTCCATTATAAATTTACCTTTTCCGTTCCATTAGTTTCCACCACTTCTATGCCTTCTTTCTCGGTTCATATATCCAAAAGATTATAATAATGCTTAATCCGGTTCTGATCCTTGTCCTCATTCTTACTATCGCAACAATTATTCTTCTTTTCCAACTTCCACCAGAGGAATCTGCTTACTTCTACTTTACCCTTGGGGTTATAGTACTTATAATTCTCCCGTGTCTTTATGTTGCGATAAACATTGATATACACGGTTTGTAATTTATGTGTTGTTATCGGGCTTTATATTCTCCCTTATATTTCAAAGCTCTATGATTTTATTTTCTCTTCCCGACTTCAAGTCAAGCGATTAATGGTCCAAAATTTGTAGATATAGAGTCTCGAATGATTATAATGTTCTAAGCAGGAAGGAAAGTGATGGCACGATTTGATTTTCAAATTTATCAACATCACGGAAGATAGAACCATCAAGAATACATTTTCTTGATTTGTTCCGGAGTTAAGTAGGATGAAAGAGTTATGTAACATGGCACATGATGACGTTATAATCTGTGAATCATCACGTTCCATTTAGAAACTCAGCATGACTTACTGTAATATAATCACGTTGATCAAGTGTCATTATATTATACTAACTCATGCATCAGTTCCCAACATTACTTCAATAACATTCATATTTTAGGCTCGAAAGTTTATAGAATATAGAAACTAACAGTTTCTATATGATGTAACACTAATATCAAGAAGAGATTAATAATTTCAGATAAGAATAGTTATGAAAATATCTTCAGAAATATGGAGAATATTTATAATGAAAGATACGATGATATCTTGGAATTTCTAATATCGATGGATGATGAAGAAGATTTATTCGTAAGGGTTTAGATTCGGAAGCAAGGTATTCGCTAAAGACTTCATCAGAAACAGAATCATTTGGATTCTTTGAAGTCAAACTTATTCTTTGTGATTTGTCCACGGCTTTCTTCATAGTTTCGTATAATCTGCTTTTCGGTACTAAATTTTCTTTTGAATGTTTCCAATATAATGATACACAGGAAGCACGAAGAGGTATATAATTTCGGACAAGAATATTTATGAAAATATCCTCAGAAATATCGAAGATATTGATGATGATATTTTGGAATTTCTAAGTTCGATGGTTGATGGAGAAAGATTTTCCGCAAGATTTTAACATGACTTCGGAGCAAGATATTCTCTAAAGATTTCAACGGATCCAGAATTACCTGGATTCTTTGAATATAGGATATGGTCCTTGTATTTGTCCTTGGTCTCCTTAGTGGTTAGCTCAATCCATTTTCCAGTTCTAACTTTTCTGAGCTTTTTCAACATACTATTCTTTATCATCAAACTTCCGATGATTAAGGTCGTTTACGGTTGTCTACGGTTTTCTACTGCTTCATTCAGCTTTTTCAACATTCAGAGTATTGATTTGTAGACTGAGTGCTTTTCAGAATTTCGGAATGAAAGATCATAATTCTAAGAGATAAATGTTATACATATAACTGTTGATGTAGATATGCTGTGAGTTTTCAAAGTACTGATTGCTGATTCCCGATAATTGATATGACAGTTCTCGTTACAAGATGCAGATGAGTATAT
The DNA here is from genome assembly GCF_046630445.1 of Rutidosis leptorrhynchoides. Taxonomy (NCBI): domain Eukaryota; kingdom Viridiplantae; phylum Streptophyta; class Magnoliopsida; order Asterales; family Asteraceae; genus Rutidosis; species Rutidosis leptorrhynchoides. The sequence continues at coordinate 560,229,979 of NC_092333.1, forward strand.
GATAAGAATTCAATAGATAAATATAGTGATTTGTCGAAGAGATTTAAGCCAAGGAGCAACGAGGTTGCTGGTACGTCTACTGTTAATATGGTGGGGTATAAAAGGTTCCCCGGTAACAACAAAAGAACACACATATATATCAAGATTATAATAAAGTTAATCCGAATGAAAATCGAAGTTGACTTGCTGGAGCTGTGACAAAATTGACTAATTTTGGAAAGGGATTGCAAAGTTATTTTCGGTAATAACAACGCCAAAAGAGCTAGCACAGATACGTGTTAAACGTTTACTCAGGTTCCGAGTGTTTTCAAGTGTATAACTATATGTATCAATCTTTTCTTCCGTAGATGAAGTGCGGTTGGTTCATCCTCTTAATTGAGGTGTTTTAAAGAATCATTGAAGAGTTTGAACGTAGATTGTAATCGTCAAGATACAATTGAGGTTTAAGATGAAGTCAAGTGGCAAACTTGAAGAATCGTTTAGTTTCATAAGTTATAATCATTATTTTAATTCATTTTAATTGTCCAATGTTGATAGTCCTCAGTTGATAGTCCACAGTTAGCAATTTAATAATTCATATATAATTATATATATAATATTTGAATTAATTAATATGTGTCGTGACCCGTATACGTCTCAGACTCGATCACAACTCAAATTATATATATTATTGTAGAATTAACCTCAACCCTGTATAGAGAACTCATTCATTACTGCATATAGAGTGTCTATGGTTATTCCAAATAATATATATAAATGCGTCGATATGATATGTCAAAACCTTGTATACATGTCCCGATATATAAAGTGCGTAAAAATAAATAACAAAAATTTAAATGACGAATAATAAAGTGCGTAAAGTAAATAACAGAAATTAATTGACGATAAATAAAATTGCGAGAATATAAATTGCGATAAATAAACTGCGATAAATAAATTGCAATAATTAAATTGCGATAAATAAAATGTAATACGGAATTAACAGTTAGCTAGGGACAGTTAGCTGGAAACAGTTAGCGTGGATTCTTAACAAAATTTTTCATATTGTTAATTAGTCTGTTTCTAATCAATTTTTTTATTGTGTCCTTTATTTCTTCATTAAGCCACTTGTGGGATTCTGATAGGTCAAAATCCAAATATGCAATTGAATGAAAATGGTTATTCTGCGATGAACGGATACGTATAACGGTGATTTTAAGTAGGATAGTAAATGATTGTTGAATCAGATTCGAAGAATGTACAGTGTAATTTATTAATGTGATATCAAAATATTCCTCGGGTAATACCTACCCGTTAACATATTTTCACCATTAACAGATTGTACAAGAGAATTTTTAATTACAATCTTTATGAAAACATATATACATATATATTTTCTTCAGATGTATTCATTAATTTAATGAGTTAATATAATATTAAACTCATTTGCTTTTCGGTTGGAACTAGAGTAAATAATCTCTAAAACTTTAGAGATTACATATTCGCCATGTCGAACGAAGATAAATGAGGTAGAACGATACGTAGAACGAAGATCATACTCAAAGTACATATGATGATATTGAAGTATGGATTGTTGATGGTACTGGTGCTGTTATTGGTTGTACTGTTGGTGCCGGTGATGTTGCTGAAGCTGGTACATTTTGCACCATATTCTCCGAATTGATTATTGGAGCGCGAAGTTCGTTGACTTATTACTCCAGGATGATTGTCGGTCGGAACGAGCGGATGAATAAGGTTCAGAATGGTGGATAGAATATGATCTTGTCGAGTTACCCTGGAAATGAGACTGAAAATGGTGTCTCGAACAAGTTCGCCGGTAAACGCTTCAGGTTCATTGTCAAGAGGTGAATTCGGTTGGTGGAAGGGATTGCCTTCTGTGCGTTTCCATTAATTAAGTCAGCTACAAACCCATCAGATGAATTGATAATAGCTGATTGGTTGATTCATGCCGATGACGCTGTTTTCGGAGCTTAGATGAACATCTATGTCAGAATAGCTGTCGGAATAGCTATCGGAATCTGAAGGACTCGAACTGGTTGCGGGATTCATCTCGTACGATCAGATGAAGGATTTTCGATAAGAAATAGATTATAGGATGTAGATTAGTACCCTGCAATACATAATTTACATATGCATATATAATACTAAAATCTCATAAGTTACGGAGGAAGCTACGAAAGTTGTCAGGCAAAGTTACAGTAACAGATACGCTAAGATATGAAGTAACAGATACGCTAAGATATGAATTTTGTCTATACACTATTCATGCAGTCAATGCAGTAAAACGTGTCTAGACTAAGAATGATAAACAAGTGATTCTCTAAGAATGATAAGTAGGTAATTTTTGACACAAAATGATAAGCAAAACTTTTGACATGCAGACACGGTCGAAGTCCAGACTCACTAATGCATCCTAACAACTATCAGTTAGACATACTAATGCAAGACCTGGTTCACTAAGACCACCGCTCTGATACCAACTGAAAGGACCCGTCCTAATCCATCCGGACGAAGTCCATATCGATTATAAACGATTCATAACAGTTGATTACATCGCGAGGTACTTGACCTCTATATGATACATTTTACAAACATTGCATTCATTTTTGCAAAGACAATCTTTCATTATATCGGAAGTTGACGACGTGCACACCATTTTATAATATATCTAGTTATAATTGACTTAATAATAATCTTGATGAACTCAACGACTCGAATGCAACGTTTTTTGAAATATGTCATGAATGACTCCAAGTAACATCTTTAAAATGAGCAATTGTACAGCGGAAGACTTATTTCATACCTGAGAATAAACATGCTTTCAAGTGTCAACCAAAAAGGTTGGTGAGTTCATTAGTTTAACATAAATAATCATTTCATAATTTTAATAGACCACAAGATTTCATATTTCCATTTCTCATAAACATACGTCCCATGCATAGAGACAAAAATATCATTCATATGGATTGAACACCTGGATACCGACATTAACAATATGCATATAAGAATATCCCCATCATTCCGGGATCCTCCTTCGGACATGATATAAATTTCGAAGTACTAAAGCATTCGATACTTTGGATGGGGCTTGTTGGGCCCGATAGATCTATCTTTAGGATTCGCGTCAATTAGGGTGTCTGTTCCCTAATTCTTAGATTACCAGACTAAAAAGGGGCATATTCAGTTTCGATCATTCAACCATAGAACGTAATTTCGATTACTTGTGTCTATTTCGTAAAACAGTTATAAAAGTTGCGCATGTATTCTCAGCCCAAAAATATAAAGGGTGAAAAGGCAAATGAAACTCACCATACTGTATTTTGTAGTAAAGATACATATGACGAAATTAAACAACTGAATAACGCAGGGTTGGCCTCGGATTCACGAACCTGTATCAATTGTGTATTTATTAATACGTATAATGTAAATCATAAAATTTCATTTATTAATATGTATTATTTATATATTTATAGTTTTGTAGAATTTATTCTAAATTCCAATTTAAAACGTATAATTATATTATATCTTAGATTAGATTCTATATATATCAATTTTATGTATATATATTTATAATGATTAACGTTTATATAATTATTAATATTAATATATCTATATACATATATTTGTGATTAGTATTTTACTTATGAAATTTTATTAGTTTGTTATGTGAATTATTAATACAATCCTAGTATATACCATAAGTATATATATAGTGTACAAAAGATTTATTTGTTAAATAATAATTTAGATAATAATGATTTACTAATAATAATAATAATAATAATAATAATAATAATAATAATAATAATAATAATAATAATAATAATAATAATAATAATAATTTTATTAATAATGATAATACTAATAGCAAAAATGAAAATGATAAATGTTAATGATATAAATAATAATAACTCTAAAATAATATTAATACTAATAATATACTTATGTTAATAATAAGGGTTCTAATATTTATAAAATGATAATTGATAATCATAATAATGATAATAGTTCTTAAAATGATAAACTTAATGATATAGTATTAACATTATTTCTACTGATGTTACTTGATAGTATTATGAATAATGTTACTTAATAATAATACAACAGATGATGATAATATAACTATATTAAGGTTAATAATCTTATTCATCATGTTATTGTAGATAATATTGATACTAATTAATAATACCATGATACCAATCAAAAATAATAATACTAGTAATAATATTTGATAGTGATAATAATATTAGTAATAACAATAATGATAATAATAATAATAATTATAATTATAATCATGATAGTATTAATAAATAATAACTAGTACATATAACAATAACAATAACAATAAAATTAATACTAGTAACAATAACAACAATTAATAATAACAATAATATCAATAATAATAATGATAATGATAATAATAATAATAATAATAATAATAATAATAATAATAATAATAATAATAATAATAATAATAATAATAATAATAATAATAATAATAATAATAATAATTGAAAAAGGAACTACCTCAAAAAGAAAAAGTCTTAAAAAGAACTGTCGCGAACGGGACTCGAACCCGAGACCTCCTAGATACCTGCTAACACCCTTAACCATGGCTCTGTCGCCTATTTATCTGATTAATAACTATACTAAATACATATAAACCGTTACATGCAGCTTCTATTTCTTCTTAAATTCTTAAGTCGATCAGGGATCGAATCAACAACAACAATTAGTTTAGGATCTATTTAGGTTATGAAAATGCAACGTATTCAACCAGTATGTGAATGAATCTCTTTTAAAAAAAAAAAAATTATTAACAGAACTTCAGCAGCAGTCTGTTCTCCACGAAATAAAAGAAACAACAAAAATAATAAACTTAAAAAATCCATTCAGTTGAAAATAATTCGAAACATAACAATGAAATCACGTTTGTTTTAAGATATATAAATGAAACAGATTAATTAGTATTTGATTAGATTAATTAAAATGAAAACAATAACTCAGACTTCTTTTTTTTTTTTTTTAAATTTCGATATGAACTCAAGGTTGAATCTCGATTTTAAATGTGTTTTAGATTATGATCTCTGAATGAAAAAGATTCTAAATAGTTGTTAGAAACTATCTGTATCAAAAATTAAACTTAAACGCTCAAAGCAAATTCGAATTTTACCATGAACCCATTCGGTTGACTTTTTTGTAAATAATCTTTGACTTCGAAATTTGGATTCGAAATAGCAATTTTTGACCCGAGCTTCTGCAAAAAGGTTTAGTAAGAGATTCCTAATAGTTCTGCATTGATAGTTTTTGAAAAACGATTCGAAATCAGGATTTTGATGTTCATGGTCAATATCAGAGGAACGGGTTACATTGTTTATGGGTTCTGTTTTTAATCTTTTTGAAATATAGTAATAGATATCATCACAGATCAATAATACTCGATTATTTGCAGCTAATAATGGTGATGAAAGTCGTTGTAGGTTCACGAGCAAGAAAGAACAAGAAACATAAAAGGGAAGTAGGTGAAAGAATGAAAAGAAAAAAAATATCACTAATAGATATAGATAGCAGATAGCAAAGGACCCTACTTTAATATATTTATATTTATATTTGTATAACTTAATATTAATAATAATTAAATTTATTAAATACTAATAATAATTGTAGTATATATATTTATCTGCATATCCATATAATATGTAACTGGATTCCATAAATTATGTTCTTATATACATATTTAATCGTGTTTACCTATATGTAAATATATATCCGTATATATCTTTATATCATTATCTTTATTTCTGTGTTTATATATCTTAGCATCTGAATTTATATTTATGTATATATACATAGCATTCATCTATGTATATCTATATAACTGTAATCTGTTTTTTGTATATACATATATATACAATCTGTATTAATATATATGTATTTACATTATGTAATTACTCTTATTAATTAGTAACTATAATTATAATAATAATACACTTAATATTATAATTAATAGTAGTATTTATCATATAATACTAATTATAATGTTATAACAAATTATATATATAAATTTCGTGCCTATAGATTTTATAGGTATACTTGTATTATATATATATATATATATATATATATATATATATATATATATATATATATATATTACAATATATTAAATATCATATATATTTATATATAGATTCATTTCTCATACTTACTTATTTAATAATTCTGGTTTATCTTTTTACATTTTCCACTCATGTGATTATATTTTATTAACTCAAACTATTATATACACATATATATATCTGTTCGTGAATCGTCGAGGATGGTCAAAGGTTAAATGAATTTTATGTAACTGTTCCAAGAATTTTGAGACTCAACATTACAGACCTTGCTTATCGTATCGAAATAATATAAAGATAAAGTTTAAATTTGGTTGGAAATTCCCGGGTCATCACATATCGATATAAATCATCGATAGAAGAACCACCGACATTAGAGTTAAAGCCACTTCCAAACCATTTGGAATATACTTATTTACATGGTGAATCTGAATTACCTGTAATAATATCGTCTTCTCTTACTGAAAATGAAAAATATAATCTCATTTCTGTGCTAAAAGCTCATAAACCAGCTATTGCATGGAAAATTCATGATATTAAAGGAATATGTCCTTCGTATTGCACACATAAAATTCTTATGGAAGAAGGTCATAAAACGTATGTGCAACGCCAACGAAGACTAAATCCTAATATGCAAGATGTTGTTAAGAAAGAAATTATTTAACTACTTGATGCAGGTTTAATTTATCCAATTTCTGATAGTCCATGGGTAAGCCCAGTTCAATGCGTACCTAAGAAGGGTGGCATGACTGTCATCACAAATGAAAAAAATGAGCTTATTCCTACTAGGATTGTAACAGGATGGCGTGTATGTATTGATTATAGAAAATTAAATGACGCCACCAGAAAAGATCACTTTCCCTTACCTTTTATTGATCAAATGTTGGAAAGATTAGCCGGAAATAGTTACTATTGTTTTCTTGATGGTTTTTCCGGATATTTTCAAATTCCAATAGCACTCGAGGACCAAGAGAAAACCACGTTCACGTGCCCTTATGGTACTTTTGCTTATAAACGCATGCCATTTGGACTTTGCAACGCCCCTGCAACCTTTCAAAGGTGCATGATGGCGATTTTTCACGACATGATAGAAGAATGCATGGAAGTTTTCATGGATGACTTTTCAGTCTTCGGTGATACATTTGAATCATGTCTAGTTAATCTTGAACGAATGCTTATTAGATGCGAACAATCAAATCTAGTACTTAATTGGGAGAAATGCCATTTCATGGTTAAAGAAGGCATCGTTCTTGGTCATAAAATTTCAAAGGAAGGAATTGAAGTAGATAGAGCTAAAGTAGATGTAATTGCTAAACTTCCACATCCCACCAATGTTAGAGGAGTTAGGAGTTTTCTAGGGCATGCCGGTTTTTACCGACGTTTCATAAAATATTTTTCTAAAATTGCCACTCCTATGAATAAACTCCTAGGAAAGGATGCTCCATTCATCTTTTCAGATGAATGCATCAATTCTTTTAATATTCTTAAAGAGAAATTCACTAATGCGCCGATTATGATAACTCCAAATTGGAATCTACCATTTGAACTAATGTGCGATGCAAGTGATTTTGCAATGGGAGCCGTTTTAGGACAAAGGATTGAAAAACGATTTCAACCTATTTATTATGCTAGTAAGATGTTACAAGGAGCACAAACAAATTATACAACTACTGAAAAAGAACTCCTTGCTATTGTCTTTGCTTTTGACAAATTTCGATCATATCTCGTTCTAGCTAAAACAGTGGTCTATACTGACCATTCCGCTCTTAGATACCTATTTTCGAAACAAGATGCTAAACCAAGATTAATCCGTTGGATCTTACTCTTACAAGAGTTCGATATTGAGATCCGAGATAAAAAGGGAGCAGAAAATCTCGCCGCTGATCATCTTTCTCGTCTTGAAAATCCTGAATTAGAAGTTCTAAATGAATCGGCAATACAAGACAACTTTCCTGATGAATATCTATTGAAGATAGATTATAATGAAATTCCATGGTTTGCAGATTATGCAAACTACTTAGTATGTGGATTCCTTGAAAAAGGATTATCGTACCAAAAACGAAAGAAATTCTTTAGTGATATAAAACACTATTTCTGGGAAGATCCACATTTGTTTAAAAGTTGTCCCGATGGAATAATACGCCGATGTGTATTCGGAGATGAAGCCAGTCAAATCTTAAACCATTGTCACACAGGACCAACAGGAGGGCATTATGAGCCTCAACTCACAGCAAGAAAAGTTTACGATGCTGGATTCTATTGGCCTACAATTTTCAAAGACGCACACCTTCTTTGCAAATCCCGTGATGCTTGTCAAAGGGTCGAAAAAATAAGTCAACGTGATGAAATGCCACAAAATGTCATTCAAGTATGTGAAGTATTTGACATTTGGGGTATTGACTTTATGGGTCCATTTCAAAAATCTTATAATAATCTCTACATTCTCGTTGCCATTGATTATGTATCTAAATGGGTGAAAGCACAAGCTCTCCCAACTAACGATGCACGAGTTGTAATCAACTTTTTAAAACGTATTTTTGCAAGGTTTGGAACACCGAAAGCTTTAATAAGTGATCGGGGTACTCATTTTTGTAACAATCAACTTGAGAAAGTTCTCAAAAGATATGGAGTAACTCACAAAATCTCCACTGCTTATCATCCACAGACAAGTGGACAAGTTGAAAATACCAACCGAGCTTTAAAACGTATTCTAGAAAAAACTGTAGGATCAAATCCGAAGGAATGGTCCATGAAATTGGAGGATGCACTCTGGGCTTTTAGAACAGCCTACAAAACTCCAATTGGTACCACACCTTTTAAACTCGTTTACGGAAAAGCATGTCATCTTCCAGTAGAAATTGAACACAAAGCATTTTGGGCTTTGAAGACATGTAATCTTGATTTACATGAAGCTGGACGTCTACGATTAAGCCAACTAAATGAATTAGAAGAATTGAGACATGAAGCATACGAAAATTCGTTAATCTATAAGGAAAGAATGAAAAAATGGCATGATAAAAGAATCAGAAGTTCAAAAGAATTTAAAGAAGGAGACAGAGTTCTTCTTTTCAATTCACGATTCAAGCTATTTCCTGGAAAATTGAAATCAAGATGGTCTGGACCATTTATAGTCAAAAGAGTTTTCCCATATGGAACAGTAGAGTTAATAAATTCAAATGGGATTGAATTTAAAGTTAATGGTCACAGAGTTAAACATTTCATACATGGTCCGATGGAAGTTGACAACGAAGTTAATCACAATTTCAACACCACAGCTAACTAAGTGTGGGGAGAATCAAGTCTTTTAAGGATAGTATGTATTTATGTTAGAGTTAGATTTTCTGTTTTCGTGTAGTTCTCGAGAATGGAATCCGAATGGTCTTTCCCTAGCAGACCCTAAAGAACTAGTCTTCTCCCCCCATTCTGAATTTTTATTTTTTTTTAGGTTTTACGAGATGAAGACTTCCTGTGAACTAAACCATGGTCTAATGCTACACACTTTAATCACTAAACGGAATAATGACACCCTTCCAAGTGAATTGGTATCATTAATCAGAGGCAAATTGGACGGAGTAAGAAAAGAATCCAGGAACGAAAATAATAAGTTACATTTTGGTAAAGGAAAATCAAAATCCGCAGCGAAAAGAAGAGCACGACACCTTGAAAGATGTCACAAATGCGGAAAATGGTCACATGAAGGAAAATGCTCGACGAATCAGACATATTCCAATACCGAATTCGTTACTTTATGCAGAGATGGACCATTCATATGTTTCGAAGAAAAAACGTTGAATGCTGGAGGTTACGCCTATGTAGCTATGGAAAACCAATTAGTCCGACTATCTTATGAGTGGGCTAAAACAGGTCACTGAGAATTCTATTTCACAGGTAAGTATGTACAGTTTTTTTTTATTTATTTTATTTATTTTGCTTTTAACCTTTTGATAATAAATGCTAAATTGTTCGCTATAAAGTATTAAATTGATACTCAATAAAATTAGGTTTTGCGACCGAAATTATTAATATCATACAAAAATTTATTACATCACTGTGAAATTTACCGTTTATTCATAAGGTATAAATATCTTTAATCAATCAATCCAAAATATTTCAAAAATTCGTCAGGAGTAAAACTAGGTAATATAACCGAAATTATTTTACCCAAAAAAGGGGGCGTATATTTTTGATAATATTTGATTGATTAAAGTGGGATAAAAGACCAAAAAGATTTTTAATTTTATTTTTACTTTGTTTTTAAAATTAATATTAAAATTATTATTATAAACTTTTTAAAATCAATATATATTTAAGTTTGTAAATATTTGAAAAAGTTAATATTTGTAATATAAGTTTGTATGTATAAAAACAAAAATATAATTTAAGTTTGGTATGAATTTTTAATTATTAATTAATATGAATTTTAATTTTATGCATTTTAAATTTAAGTTTGGTGTGAATTTAAAAACAAAAATTTACTTTATTTCGCTAAGTTAAAAATTGATTTCTAAAAATTCGTCGTGAGTTGAAGACTAGGTCGTTGAACCGAAATTGCTCTACCCAAGGGAGGGAAGAGAACTTTTATTATCATTATTTTTAATCTTATTGAATTAAAGTATGCCAAAAACATTTAAAAAACCCAAAAATCTTTACTTTTAAAAACCGCTTTGAATTGACAAATTTTAAAATTTTGTCGAGGGACGGACTAGGACATCGTTCCGAAACGCCCTCATTCTAAAAAGAAACAAATTTTTAAAATTTAATTTAATTATATGTTTTATTAAGTATAAGGTTTTCATAAAAAAAAAAAAAAAAGCTAAAAGTACTGTACCCGGAACCCCATGCGATCGCATGGGATTTGGCCTTTCAGTCCATGCGATCGCATGGAGCTGAAATTCTGGCCAGGAACAAAGGCTCGAGCAGTTCTGCTCTTCACCACAACACACACAATACACGAAAACTCTCCCAAAACCCTCTCAAATTTCATCATTTTTTCACCAAAATTCACCAAATTTCTTGCTACAATCCACTCTAAACATGAAATTGTTCAGAAGTTTATCAAGAAAGGTAACAATTACATCCCTAAACCTCTTTGAATTTGATTTTTAGTGTTCTTGAGCTATATTTTCCTAATTTAATTTTGTTAGTTTCTAGTGTAATTAGAGTTAAATTGTTAGTATTTTATGCATGTATAACCTAGATTGATGCTATTTAACATGATTTGAAGTCAAAAACTTCAAAATTTTTAGGAATCTAGGGTTTGTGTTCTTGAGCAATTTGGGGTTTTTTAATATAAACAGGTTATGGCCGATTTTTTTCATGAATTATTGCTAAATTAAGTAGTGTAACATGTTTAGGTAGCTAAATAATCCAAACTTTGATCCTAAACATGATTTTTGAAGATTAAAGTGGGACTTTTTAGGTATAAAATTCATGAACTTGATTAATTTGATATTGTTATAAAATATCTAGATTGTGTTATAAAATATCTAGATTGGGTGTTAATTTTATTATTATTATATTTCTTGCATAGTAATATTTTATACTATAAATAGACATGTATGGTAACCATTTAAGGTGCACCATTTCTCTTGAAATATCAATATCAATATTTCTTCTCTCCTTCTTCTCTCTTTTTCTCTCTTTGTTCTTATAACCATTAAAGGTAGTTATAAGCCTACTGAATTATAACACGTTATCAACACGAAAAGTTTAGTGTAATTAAAAGATATCTCAAACGATCACGAATCACTAATCAAGGTATGAAATTATTAATAATTTTCAGACTCGAATATATCAAATTTTGGACTACTAACATTTATATTTATGTTATTTAAGTTATATATGGTCGGTTATACCACCTGAATTATATTTCTGTAATCTAACTTTTACTAACTTCACTAACATTTATATTTATGTTATTTAAGTTATATATGGTCGGTTATACCACCTGAATTATATTTCTGTAATCTAACTTTTACTAACTTCACTAACATTTATATTTATGTTATTTAAGTTATATATGGTCGGTTATACCACCTGAATTATATTTTCTGTAATCTAACTCTTATTAACTTCACTAACATTTATATTTATGTTAATAAGACCTCATGATTGTACGCAACACGTCATTTGACAACACGGTACTTTATGTACGCAACACGTCATTTGACAACACGGTACCATGGGTCGAGATTAATTCCGATCAATACGAATACGACGGGGTCTTTATATGTTATCTAACATTTATGATTACTTATGCAATTAATCATTATTTATTTCATGCATACTAATGTTTATTCTTAAATTTATAATTTTAAAAGTTAAAATAAAAAAATAGTTTGTATTTTTATTAAAAGTAAATCTTAAAAGTTAAAATAAGAAAAAGTATTTTGTACTTTTATTAAAAGTAAATCTTAAAAGTTAAAATACAAAAAGTAGTTTGTATTTTTATTAAAAGTAAATCTTAAAAGTTAAAATAAGAAAAAGTAGTTTGTATTTTTATTAAAAGTATATCTTAAAAGTTAAAGTAAGAAAAAAAAGGGGATGGTAAAATGGAATAGTTTTTTGTCAAAAATGAAGTATTGAAAATGAAGTGGTCTCCTTCTATAACTAAAAAAATATATATACTTTTATCAAATGAATTTTTTTGTGGCCGACAATTTCAAACACGAGTCCGTGTTTAGTTTATCAAGAATATCTCTTGCTTTGGTGAAAGGTCACGATCACGATATCAGGTGTTGTGAAAGAATTAAAAAATTGGTCAAGTGGCCTTTTAAAAACTAGAAAAAAAATTTAAACAAAAAGTTTTTTTTATATATTTATAATTTACGGGTAACGTAAAAAAAAGGAAGTTTTTTTTATAAAAAAAAAAACAAAGAAAGTGTTTAAATGAGTTTTACAGAAAGAGGGAAAGCAAAGTAAAAAAAAAACTTTTTTCCAAACAAAGGTAAATGAAAGTAGGACTTAATACAAGAAAAAAGTAAACATCTCCTAGACGTGATAAAATCTATCAATGATAAGTATTAGACTTGATGAGCTAAATGTGACAAAAATGTTTCAACATGTCTTATGTTAATTTTCTAAAATAAGTTATTATTATTCCGAGTTTAACACATATACATATGTTAATTAAAAACAACCTTTTTGTTCTTATGTAGTGCTGGGTTGCAATTTTGGTTGTATGCCATAATTCCATCCAGTAGAGTGACAATAGAAAACTTTTGATGATAATCAATAAAAAACTTTTTTCCAAACTTGTCAAATGTTTTGTTAAAAACGTGACCGTTGAAAAAAGGAGGTTGAATAATAAAACTTAAAAAACAAATTATTTTTTTAAGAGTGTGCATCAAAATGGCCCGTTTAATAATGGGGAGTAAAAATATAGTCAAATTGTTTCAACGAACAAGGGTTCAATTGGATGTCTCTTAAAAAAAATCCGCGGGTACGGGTGATGGATCCAATGGATCCGCATCCACGACCCGCGGGTACTATCCCTAATTGTGACAAGTACAAATCAACTAAAAGTCTAAAAAATAAATGCTCTTATAGGGACCAAATGTTCACAATAATTGCCTAAGCTAGATATGAAACAAATAGTTAATAAAAAAAAAAAAAGGTCGTTGTGCGTTTTCGGGATGATAGCCGAAATACACTTACAAAAGTAGGTCAGCCGTCAATTCTTTATGGCCATATCAACGTAGATCAATAAAATCATTTATGGTTTTGATAAAAGATTAATTAAAAATTAATTGTTTTTTGGTCTTGGATTCTCGGTAACAAAAGCAAAGGTTGTTTTTGGTTGCCACAACAAACAAGACAGAGGTTGTTGACTTTTGTTGTTAAACATGGCACAAGTGAACAATAATAATAGATTATTATTTTTGAAAAGAATAATGATGCGTTAATTTTATTGTATAAAATAAAATTAAAGAAAATGGTTTTCATTGATGACTATGAACAAACGCAAACAAAGTGTTTGTGGTATTTGGTGATTAAAAAAAAAGTGCATCTAAAGCTTCTACTGAAAATAATATGCATCTAAAGCTTCTACTGAAAATTAATGTGCAAGGTACAACGTATAACTATATGGTCAAATTCATTTGAGCCTTCGGAGTCACAAGTATATGATGTATATATATATTACTCAATTAACAAAATATTAAATCTAAATTAATTCATATGAATAGTAAAACGAAATTAATTAATTTACTATTCACATAAAAAAGCGCATATGATAAAAAGCGCATCGCATATGATAAGCGCATATGATAAAAAGCGAATATGATGAAAAGCACAACGCATATGATGAAAATCGCATATGATTAAAAGCACATATGATGAAAAATACAGCGCATATGATTAAAAGCGTATATGGTGAAAAGGATATATGATAAAAAAAAACACATATGGTGATTTATAAAAAAAAAAAAAAAAAACACATATGGTGATTAATGGAAAGCACATATGGTGATTAATGAAAAGTATATTGTGAAAAAGAATCACAAATGTTTCTTGAAAGAATTCAAGGTAAGATATATGAACCAATTCATCCATCATGTGAACCATTTTGATATTTCATGGTTCTAATAGACGCATCTAGCGGATGGTCTCATATTTGTATGTTATCAAGCCGTAATATGGCATTTGCAAAGTTTCTTGCACAAATTATTAAATTGAGAACACATTATTCTGATTACACCATTAAAAGGATGAGACTTGATAATGCTGGTGAGTTAACATCTCAAGCATTTAATGATCATTATATATCTACAGGGATTGTTGTTGAACATCCAGTTGCTCATGTGCATACACAAAATTGGTTTAGCTGAATCAATAGATAAACGCTTACAGCTAATAACTAGACAATTGATAATGAGTACAAATCTCTCAATATTTATATGTGGACATGTAAATTTACATGCTGCGACATTAATTCGCATTATACCATGTGGAAGTCGTAAATATTTTCACTTAATACTTGATTTTGGCCAAGAGCCAAATATTTTCTACCTTAAAACATTGGTTGTGCAGTGTATGTTCCAATTGTATCACCACAACACAATAAAATGGTTCTTCAAAGAAAGATGATAATATATTTTGGATATAAAACATCTTCAATCATAAGATATATTGAACCCATGATGGGTGATGTTTTTACAGCACGTTTTTCTGATTGTCATTTTAATAAAACATTGTTCCCTAGATTAGGGGGAGAAATAAAAATAAAAAATAAAATGATGCTTCATGATGTGAACATCAATTAAGGTATATTGAACTCGCACAAAAGAATGTGAAACGAAAGTTCAAAAATAATGCATATGCAAGAACTTGCAAATTAATTACTTTATGCATTTACAGATATAAAAAAGTGACTAAATCATATATACCAGCGATAAATGCTCCAGCTCGAACTGAAATTCCAAAAGCTGGCAATAATATCACTGTTGAGTCTTTGCCACGCATCAAACGTGGAAGATCAATTGGTTCCGAAGATAAAAATCCTCGAAAAAGAAAATCAGCTGATAATGAGGTAAGAGAAAGTGTTCAAGAAGAACCACAAATCAATATTCCTTCTGCAGAGGATATTGATAAATGTAAATACTAAAATTGCGATAAATTATGCAATATTATGGAACCGAAATGAAACTAAAATCTCTATGAGATATTTTCATATAATGTTACAATGACATCATGAATAAAGATGATGATCTGGAACTAAAATCTGTCATTGAATATACAAAATGGACATGATTGAGCTCAATGGAAAGGAGCAATAAGAGCTGAATTAGAATCGCTCGATAAAAGAAAAGTTTTCGGATCAATCGTTATCACTTTTAAAGATGTGAAACGTATGGGATACAAATGAATTTTTATCCGAAAAGAAATGTGCAAATGAAGTTACAAGGCAAAACTAGACTTGTAACTCAATATTTTCCACAAAGACCAGAAATGAATTAGGAGGAAAAATTATCCTCCTGTAATGGATACAATTACTTATTAGATACTTAATCAACCTGGTAGTTATTTAAATGCATCTCATGAATGTTGTTACTACTTATCTGTATGGATCACTTAATAGTGATATATATAAATATACCTAAAGGGTTAAGGTATCATAAGCATCTAATGTAAAACCCAAGGGAATATATTCCATTAAATCACAAAGATTTCTAAGTGGGTTTATACAAACGGGACGTATGTGGTATAACCGATTAAATGACTACTTGATAAAAAAAAGGGTATAAATATAAACTTATTTTGCACGTATGTTTTATAAAAACAATGTTCGGATATGAGATCGTAGTTGTTTATGTCAATGTTCTTAACATCATATGAACAAATAAAGAGATCTATGAAATCATTCAACTTCTAAAGAATTATTTTGAAATGAAAGATCTTGAAAAAACCAAGTATTACCTTGGATTGCAAATTGAGCATATGCCTAATGGTTTACTTGTACATCAAACAACTTATACCGAAAAGATTTTAAAACATTTTTTTTAAAGACAAACTCATTGTTGTTAGATCACTCAATATTGACACTGATCTATTTCATCCCTGCGAAGATCATGAAAATTTTAACAGATCGGAAGTTCTATATTTTAGTGCAATTGAGGTTCTTATGTATCTTATACATTATACAAGATCTGACATTTCTTTTGCAGTTAATTTGTTGACAAGGTTCAGCTCAGCCCCTACCAAAAGACATTGGAATGGGATCAAACAAATAGTTTGATACCTTCGGGGAATTACTGATTTATAATTATTTTATTCTAACAACTCGAAACAAGATTTGTTTGGTTATACAGATGCAGATTATTTATCCGATCTACATAAAGCTAAATCTCAAACTGGATATGTATTCCTAAATGGAGGCACCGCAATATCATGACGTTCTCAAAACAAACACTTGTTGCAACATCATCAAATCATGCCGAAGTGATTGCATTACATGAAGCTACTCGGGAATGATTTTAGTTAAGATCAATGATACAAATCATTATTGATTCTTGTGGACTAGAACGCTATAAAAGCGTAACAACTATCTATGAAGATAATACAGCTTACATAATACAAATGAAAGAAGAGTATCAAAAATGACAGAACAAAACATAAATGCTGACGAGGCGCTAAAGCTATAAACGGTCTTAACGGTCATAAGTTTGATGGAAAAGAATGGTATATTGGTAAGGCTCAGAAAAAGACTGAAAGGGAATAGGAACTGAAACAACGGTTTGAACAAACCATGAAGGAGACTGTAGACAAATCACGAGGGCCAAACTTGTACATAAAAGATTTAGATGATAAAGTTTCAGATGAAAACCTCAGATTTTTCTCATATACTCAAGATATCGTAAAAGACAACCAGATTAAAATGAGATACGTTCAATCAACAACTCTGCTGATCTTTATACCAAAGCACTGCTAACTGCTATTTTCAGAACACACGTTCATAATATTGGCATGAGGCATTTTCAGAAGATGTAACAACTCAGGCGTTGCCTACTTGAGGGGGAGTCAACTTTATGCTGCACTCTTTTTCCCTTAGCTAAAGTTTTATCCCAATGAGTTTTCTTTAGCAAGGTTTTTAACGAGGCAGTACTAGTTATTCTCTAATAAAATTGTCATCCAAGGGGGAGTGTTATAAAATATCTAGATTGTGTTATAAAATATCTAGATTGGATGTTAATTTTATTATTATTATATTTCTTGCATAGTAATATTTTATACTATAAATAGACATGTATGGTAACCATTTAAGGTGCACCATTTCTCTTGAAATATCAATATCAATATTTCTTCTCTCCTTCTTCTCTCTTTTTCTCTCTTTGTTCTTATAACCATTAAAGGTAGTTATAAGCCTACTGAATTATAACAGATATAATTGCCATTCGAGACTTGTTTAATTGTTAGTAATGGATGTTTTAACATGCTATTTGAGTTAAATGCTTATGAACTTTGTATACATTTTCATATATGCTTATTTGAAAAAGTGTAAGATTGTAAAAATTGTGAAAATATGTATAAGTTTAATTTTGATTGAATATGTGAATTTAATTGTTTCAAGTTGTCATTTTACTAACCCTAATGCATATTTGGATGCACAAATTTTGTGTTTAATGTGTTTTGCAGAGATTTACAGATACTGATGGTGTAACATCATCATCCAGGCAACCTGCTCCAGAACCTGAACCTGAAATGAAATATGAACCTGAACAAGAACCACAACAGGAACCACAACAACAGGTTGATCAACACGTACCTTATTATGATCCGCTACAATTTGTTGATGCCTTCATAGTATTTTCGATGAATCCACCAGTAGAATACCCAACGATTCCTGAACACACGTTGCATCCTAATCTGAGATTCGATAGAAGCTGGAGAGATTACCCGACATATCAAAGTAATAAATTCAAATTAGTAACGAAAGATGTAGAGGTGCCAAGAATAATTGATTGGGATCCTTTGAAAAGGGTACAACTAGCTAACTCAGTTAGGGAGCATCTGATCCAAAGGTATGGCAGTTCTTCTTTTATCAATTGGGAACGTCTATTCACCATTCGTAGACCTGTATATAAGGAATGGTGTGTCGAGCTTATGAGTACTATAGCATTAAATGCAGATGTAGATAGGTTAGATGATAGAAGTTTTCTTAGATTTATACTTGGCCGTAGGATGTACAGGATGTCCATGCTGGACATGGCCAGGGCTTTGAAGATATATACGCCCGCTGAATTACTACTACCCGATTGTATTAATTTGATTTATCGTGGTGAAAGGGTAGATAGGAATTTTGATGCGAACGCCGTCTGGAGGCGTATGTCAAACTATAATGTTTTTACGCTAGGAGGAAAACACTCCTACTTACATATTAACAAAGCCGAGCTTCGTATAATTCATAGATTTCTGGCTAACTCGATTACACAGAGAGGTCACAACAAGGAGAAAATGACCTTACATGATTTATTTTACCTAAAGGGTATTCGAGACCCAAGAGGCTTTGTTAATATCCCTTACTGTGTTAGTTTTTGTTTATCTAAAATTGTGGAAGGAATACAGAAAGGGGGGATAATTGGAGGAGGTATTTTTGTTACTCTCATTGGAGAGTATTTAGGTGTAGGTAGGGACCAAGGGGGTCCACTTTTGGTATGTAGAGAACAGGTTGAGCCTTTAGAATTGAGGGTTTATGCGGGTGCTAAGGTATTAAAGAGTAGACACAATCAGGCAGTACCCTATGAAGGTAGTCATCCTCAGGTAGAGAGAGGTTCAAACGAGGAAATGGAGGAAGCGGATGACATTAGAGATGTCATTCGGGAGGCTATGACTGATGTCTATCAGCATATAGATGAGGTAGATATGACAAACGCGGAGAGATTTCATCGGATGGAGCAGTGGCAAGCCCGGAATGATTACGAGCATTCCAGGCAACGACAGCATGATAGATGGGACTATCATCAGCGTCAGATTATGAGCCGGCTGTCACCTCAGGATCACTACGTTCCGACCCGACCCGCTTACTATCCTCCACATCAGCCCGAGATGAGACAACCACATACTCTCTACGACCCTAACCAGGCCTACCAGTACACCTATCACCAACCATGGAACTCGGACGATGACATGAACTAGAACCCCTATCCAGATTGATTTAGTTCCGTTGGTATTTTTATGATTTTTATCTTTTTATTATTTTTATTTATTTATGTTTAAACATATGATATTGTGATACATTAATGTAGTATTTAATATTTTTATTATTTGGTACTAATATTTCATATTTGATTTGAAAGTGGGATTTTAAGTCCCATTTCAAATTACCATGCATGTTTATATTTGTATGTATGTATATTGTCAATTGTACACAACAGGGTAAAACAGCGCATTTTCAAAGACTGGCATTAAGTTCAGCAAAAGCTAGTACTTTTGACGACAAAACGAAAAATAAATATGATGTAACAACAAGAAGGAATGAACAAATGATGTCCACCATTTATCATTCAACAAACAAAAGCCAATATGTTTGGAAACTTTGGTAAAATTTAATCATTTTTCTACGCTAATCACCCTCAATAATTTAAATTATTACTGATTTCTTGCAAATGAGGGCATTGCAAGATCTTAAGTGTGGGAAAGGGGTTAAATTCTTTCTGATTTTTAAAATTTTTGACTTATACACTTGGTTACCATTAAAAATACTAGTAACGCAGTAGTTGTATTAGAATCTAGTGCTCTCTGATAATAAAGAACAGCCCTAGTCTTATATACTGACTACCCAATTCTAGTAAAATTTTCAAAATTTTCAATTAAATGAATTCAAAATCATGTTTATACATATTTATGAACGATAAAACTAGGTGTTAATACCGAAATTATTGTTACCTCGGAAAGGACATAAATTGAGAAACAAACCAAAATGTTAGAATTCATTTAAAATGGAATAGAGGACAATAAAAAGGAAAATAAATGCCAAGTGTGGGAAGAATTTACCAAGTTATTTAAAAACATATATCACATATTTTTGTACAAATAATTGAAGATACTTTTGTTTTGGACAAAATTAACCGTTTTACCCGAAAAACTGTAATATATTTGAAAGAAAGATGGATCTACACGATGAATCAATTCCATCATTAAAAGGAAGTAAAGTCTTCAGAAAAAGAAACGCGCTTCTTGATTTAGGTCAGGAAGTTGTCGTCCAGACCAGTTGTAGAGTCTACGAAAAACCTTGAAAAGTTTTCTCGAAAATCAGCTGGAAATCCACGGACCTCAGCATCAAACAGGGTCGCCAAGTGGTCAGACTTATCCTAACCATGAGAATATCTGTCTCGTAAAATGGGGAGGACGCCGTGCAAATTAGCTTGATAAGACTAATGAATCAGATCCCCAGAAAGGATAATCTCCTTAAAAGATCAAAAATCAGCTTTTAAGACTGATATTACTCAATCCTTGAGATTGACCTTAAAGATTGAGAATTACAAACTCATGGAATTCGATGATATCTAAACTCGAGCTTGAACGAGAAAATATTTTGATCAAAATTTCAAACCGATTTGTTTTCTGAAAACCCATTTTCAATGCGTTCATTACCATTGAACGTAAAATCCTAGGAATTCACCTAGAATTCATTAGGTCACCTGAACCAAATCGAGTGTCAACCGTAAGAACGGTGGTTGCATAGCATGGTCAAAGACAGGACCTTGTGCCAGACCGAAAAATTATAAGGTGAGCTTTACTATTGCTCCTACAAAGGATAGTAATTGCATCCGACACGTTATAGACCATAATTAAAAGCATGTCCGGGGACATTGCCTTAACAGTTGCTTGTTCAACGCTTTCCTTTACAATCGGACGGTAGTTTATCAAAAGGTAATATACGGAGCAAGTATACTGGACGTGTTGCTTTCCTAATACAAGGTTAGCAAAGTGGGTGACACAAAACCGCAAGTTTTAAGCTAATATTTTCAAATATGAAACCCACCAAACCCACAAAAACATTTTGCAATCACCGGTAAAGGGTTATTCTGGAAAACTTATCTAGGGTAAAAGCTAGATTGAATTTTCAAAAGATCAAATGTTTTCATAAAGATCCAATTTCCTAAAGGATCTAAATTTTATAGTCATGTGGGACTGTAAACCACATCGTTACTACCATTGTTCATACCGCCGCATAGAAATCACTGATGTACAAAGTGTGAAGAATAAAGAAGTGATTCTAGTATGTTTTTATTTCAAGACTATATTGCTTGAGGATAAGCAACGCTCAAGTGTGGGAATATTTGATAATGCTAAAAATGAACATATATTTCATAGCATTATCCCTCAAGGAAGACAAGCTTTTAGTTGCAATTGTTCTATTTACAAGTAATATTCGTTTAAATAATAAAAGATGAAGACAAAAGACAGATTCGACGAATTGAAGACGCAAACGACCAAAAAGCTCAAAAGTACAAAGTACAATCAAAGTGGTTCAAATTATTGATGAGAAACGTCTCAAAATTACAAGAGTACAAGATGCGAAATGCAAAGTACAAGATATTATATTATACGCAAGGACGTTCGAAAAACCGGAACTGGGACCAGAGTCAACTCTCAACGCTCGATGCAACGGTCTAAAAATTATGAGTCAACTATGCACAAGAATATAATATAATATTTAAATAATTATATAAATTATTTATATATTATATTATATATTATAAACGTCGGCAAACAAGAAAACAAAGGAGTGTGAGCTGATACCTACCTCCATGCGATCGCATGGCCTGTAGGCTTATTTTCCATGCGATCGCATGGCCCTGAAATCCAGGCCACATGCTATAAATTCGCGTGTTTTGGCTTAGTTTTTAATATATATCCATCCATCTATCTATCTATCATACTTAAATATATATATATATATATATATATATATATATATATATATATATATATATATATATATATATATATATATATATATATATATATATATTAATTATAATTTTAATTTTAATTCTAATAATAAGGGTATGTTAGCGAATGTTGTAAGGGTATAAGTCGAAATTCTGTCCGTGTAATGCTACGCTATTTTTAATCACTGTAAGTTATGGTTAATGTTATTTTTAATTTAATGTCTCGTAGCTAAGTTATTATTATGCTTATTTAATGCCGAAGTAATCGTGATGTTGGGCTAAATATTAAAATTGGGTAATTGGGCTTTATACCATAATTGGGGTTTGGACAAAAGAACGACACTTGTAGAAATTAGACTATGGGCTATTAATGGGTTTTATATTAACTAAATGATACCTCGTTGATTTAATATATAGACTTATAATTTGACATATTTATATATAATCACATACGCTTGACTGGGCACGGTGGGCGGGATATCTATAAATACCAATAATTGTTCATTTTACCGGACACGAAACTGGATTAATAGTTAATAGACTTGTTGAAACAGGAGTGGATTACATTAAAGGGTAATTGGTGTAATTGTTAGCAAAGTAGTAAAACCTTGGTCTACACGCAGTCGATAACCTGGTGTATTCATTAAACAAAGTAATAAGACCTTGTTACAATTCGAATCCCCAATTAGTTGGAATATTTGACTTCGGAAATAAGAATAATTTGATGAAGACTTCCGCATTTTATGATTATGACTGATGGACTATTATGGACAAATCCGTATGGACATATCGAATAATCCAGGACAAAGGAAAATTAACCCATGGAAATAAACTAAAAAT
This sequence comes from Rutidosis leptorrhynchoides, assembly GCF_046630445.1. Classification (NCBI taxonomy): domain Eukaryota; kingdom Viridiplantae; phylum Streptophyta; class Magnoliopsida; order Asterales; family Asteraceae; genus Rutidosis; species Rutidosis leptorrhynchoides. The sequence continues at coordinate 560,253,329 of NC_092333.1, forward strand.
CAACACGTCAAACATCATGATTATGGAAGTTTAAATAAGCATAATTTATATATTTCATATTTAATTTCACTTTTAATTATCGCACTTTTATTTATTGTTATTTTATTTAATTGCATTTTTAATTATCGTACTCTTTAATTATCGCAATTTTATTTTATCGCACTTTTATTTATTGCAATTTCATTATCGTTATTTACTTTACGCTTTAAATTAAGTTATATTTATTTTTAATATTTTACATTAGGTTTTAACTGCGACTAAAGTTTTAAAATCGACAAACCGGTCATTAAACGGTAAAAACCCCCCTTTTATAATAATAATACTACTTATATATATTTTTGTATTTTTACAATTATAAGTTAAAACTAATATAGCGTTAAGCTTGTTTAAAAGATCCCTGTGGAACGAACCAGACTTACTAAAAACTACACTACTGTACGATTAGGTACACTGCCTATAAGTGTTGTAGCAAGGTTTAGGTATATCCATTCTATAAATAAATAAATATCTTGTGTAAAATTGTATTGTATTTAATAGTATTTCGTTGTAAAAAAAATAATACTATTTCATATACCCCTCGCATAACATCAGTACGTCTCTAGGATACTCTTTAGAAGGCAAAACCTAACCAGGTCTAAATAGACATCCGAGTAGCTTTAAGGATTAATCGAAGATACATGAAAAGGTTATATCTTTACATCTTGAAAATCTTGATAGACTTAGGACATACTTGCTTGATCATATGTGTGAAATGGTAAAAGTTTGCAATACATTATTTGCTAAGAAGCATGAAAATAAAATGTTAATTACTTGGTTATTGATCCAATTAACCATTTTCCTTGTGACAAGTTCTTTGAACTCGTAGATGATAACTTTGAAATATACTTGAAATGCTTTATGGTATGCTTTACACTCTAGACTTAACTCTAGGCTTCCGCTCATTATACACTAGGTGTAAATTGCATCTCTTATATGTGCCATATATGTGTTCATTGCTTGTATAAGTATGTATGCAACATTTACATGCCATATTTGTATGCTTATGTGTTCGTATATGTGCAAATCTACTTGTCATACTCGCATGCTCATATGATCTTCATGCTTGACAACTTGAGTTACCTCTTTCGAACCAATGTTGGTTAAAATCACCTTGTTAGTTGTTATACTACACACTTTAGGCTCATTAACTTGCTAATTAAATCTTATTTGTGAGGGCATTGTGCTTAATATTTGCTACATCTAACATGCCTTATATTTTTCATCATGCTTATGTGCTTACATGCTTATGATTTATTAACATGTTGAAAAATTATGCATGAATGTTTTTATACTCACGATCCAATATAACACTCCAAATTGTTAACTATGATACATCGAAAATTTTAACTAGTTAACATTATACGTAGTCAAGTTAACATATCTCTACATGATGATAATTCTCTTAAATCATATTTGTTGAGTGCTAAATAATACTTTGATATTAGCTAGCTTACCATGAGTTATGTGATTGCTTGTTATGCTATATCATTTAAGTGCAATCTTGAGCTATATTTGAATAAATGACTAAATAAGTAGCGACTTAACATATATCATGTTGATCGTAATTTACAAGTCAAATACCTACTTGATCTAGTTATTTAGTTTATGCATTTTCTCATCAATATTCATACTATAGAACATGCCTATATTTGACTATCATGATTGCTTACTTGTTATGCATGATTGCTACTCACTTGTAGTATGAATTTTAATTGAGCTTACTATGCATGATTGCTTGTTTTAATGTGACATGTGATTACTATGATGAATATTATTCTTGAATCCTATGCATGCATATATTTCTAACAATACATGCGAGACTTCAACGCATTGTTATGCTTATCACCCATGTAAAGGAAAGTCCCGATATGTCACACTTTTGAGCCGTTAAAAGGATCTTTAGAGAAATCCAAAGGGTTCTATGCATCATGAATATCATGTGCCTTGGAGATTCGGATAATGATGGATAGCTACTATTTAGAAGAGTGGTGTATATGCATTAGTTGGTTTATGCATAATCTATTGGCTCTCAAAGGAACAAACACTTGTAGCTCTCTCTCTACTACCAAAGTCGAGTTTATAGCAATTAAAAGATCATGTGCTCAAGGCTTAATGATGAAACAAACTTTCCTCGATTAAGGTACCACTTCTTCTGAAACTCATATATGTGTGCATCCTCTTGCTAAAACTGGACTAGTCAACCTAATAAGTGATTATTTGAACACCAATTTAGCTTTGATCATTACATGATAAGTGAAATATTAACATGATATATATGCTTAGGTTATACATATGTTCATCACTAAGTATACAAAGAGATATGCTCTTGGTTGAATAACCTGAAACTTAGTGAATGATTTTTAAATGATAAATTATCATGTGGATAATGTTTTGAATTATTATATCGACCCTATTGATCACCATTTCTTGACATGCTTCAACTAATATGCTCATAATGTTAAATAGATGTGCCTTATGCATGTTTTAAGCTTATATAAAAATTAGATCGTTATGCATATATTAGCTTCATCATGCTACTCTTACTTGTATTCTTACAATATGTATTCAACATGCTATGCTTATATTATGTGCAATATGCTTAACATGCTATGCTTATGATGTGTGCCATATGTATGTCATGCTTGTGTCCTTACATGCTTGTTTGAAACTACTATGATAGTATTTATAGTGTTGCATGATATGATTACGTGTGCTACTCTTACTTGTTTGCCATGCTATATTATTCTTGTGTTTTAACATGCTTATTTGAACCTACCTTCTTTCATACATGCTCTAGCATCTATGCTTATAAATATGATTGTTACGCATGATTGTTTGCTTGACAATTGATCTCATATATATTAGCTTTTGCATACTACTCTCACTTATGTTTTCACATTGTGCTATGTGCAATATGTATACCATGCTATGCTATATGGTTCTACATGCTTGTTTAAACCTATTTTCTTCTATACATGCATGAAGTTGGTAGAACTAGTAGAATAATGTTGGTACTTTATGATAGTGTTGCATGATATACTAAGTCTTTTGCTCACTACATGTTATATCGCACATTTATGCTATATGTAACGACCCTGGATTTTCCAACGTTTATTTATTAATAATTATTATTAATACTTGTGTTTTATGAATGTATTGTTATATACATTTACTTGTTACCATGATTGATCATACTTGACTTTAAATGCCTGAAACGTCTTTGTGACACACGTACATTAGAAGAATAATATTTTTAGATATTATTTACATTCTTGATTAAGTTTTATTAATCATTTTTAATTAACTAAGGTTATTAGTTAATTACGTGGGCTTTAATTGGATTAACTTGTTAATTACATGAAACTTGGGCTTTTATTAGTATTAGTGGACTTGAAAGCCCACCCTACATCTTAATGGACTTTTTAGCCCAACACACATGTAAGTATTACTTTAGAAATAAACTAGATGGGTTAACTTGTAAGAATCTAGTTACTTATACCTTTCCCATGTAAACACCCTTAATAACCATCTTTTTAGTCTAATGCACACAAGAACCTCATGAACTTTTCCTTCCCTCTTTCTTTTGATGCTAACCGTCGGCCAACCTTGTGCAAAAGGGGATTCAAATCTTTTTTTTTTCACTACTTACTTACTTGTATTCTCACACACACACACTTCACTTCAAACTTGCACCTTACTTTTCTCTCATTTTTTTCTCTCATCTTTCCTTTACATTTTTATAAGTAACTTGAGTTTTCTCTCTTCTTTTCTCTTCTAAAAACCGAACCAAAACATCACATAATCATCATCATAACTTGTTTCATATTGTTGTTTAATTACTTGTTCATGTATGTTACTTAAATACTTGTAATTGTTTGTTGTTTACTTACAAATTATTAAGAATCAAACTTGATAGTTTGATTCTTCATTTATCTTGTTCATAACAAGAACATACAAGAACTAAACTTTCTAGTTTATGTTCTACATTTAATGTTGTAAAGATTGTAAGTTCATGTGTTGAAAACCATACTTGTAATTCATGTTTGTAAACTTAAAAGTTTACATTCTTAAAGATCAAGACTTTGGCTTGAATCTTTAAAGTATGAACAACCATGACTTGTTACTTGTTTATTTAGTTTATTTCTTCATATTGTTCATGTTTAAATTCATGTTTGTTGTTAAATGGTCAAGTATTACAAGTTAGTCTTGATCTCATACTTCTTGGAACTAAAGTTAACTTTATGAGTTTCAAGAACATAGAAGTATAACTCTTTAGTTATAACTTCAAATACTTATGTAAGATCTAAGTTTATATAGCTTATGGTCTTCTAACTTTGTTATAATCAAGAGCTTATGAGCTTACATACACTTTACAAGATGATAATCTAAGTTTTGTAACTTATGGTTTCATGAAAGTAAAGATTCAAGTATTAATACTTAGGATTTAAATTAATAACCTTAGATCTAGACTTTTGAGTCTTGGATCTTCAAGATCTAACTAAGAACTATGTTCTACATCTTAAGATCTTGATTAGTTAGTTTACATTCAAGTTTGTAGTTCAATATTACTTTTATATTTCATGTATGTGTTAAATCTAAGACTTTGATGTAACTTTGGTTCATCAAAATACTTGCAACACTTAATTGAGTTGTGCTACTTATCTTAGACTTGCACTTGTGTTATGATGGTCAAAACTTGGTAAAGATGATGTAAACCCATCAACGAGTTGTACACTTGAAGCTATATGCATCAATGATGAGAACCGTGATAAGCATCGAGTACCAAGAAACCCCGGAACCTACTGTTTACTGTTACCAGGTCTGATCAGTACGACCTGGGTTACTGTAAAGATGATTTTAAGTTAGCTCTGTTCGAGTAGATAACTTTTCATTTAGGACTCGTCTTAATCCGAGTTACGGTTTAGGATTTATGGCCCTCCGATCGTCACTATGTCCTTTTAACGTTGTGCTGAAAATTCTGACCTACTCGTACTTAGACCGTCGCCACGGTCAAACGAAGATGAGTTTGCTTTTGGAATATTTAACACAACTAAAGGACTCATATACGGAGCCATGGCAACTGGTCTCACCTTATTTCAGTAGGTATAGAGGCCGTGGCGACTGATCGAAGTCAGTCTTTGTTTTAAACTCTTTTCATGAACGAAACTTACTTTACACCTTTTGTTTGATGATGAATGATGATGACCTTTAAGACCTATTTACATACATTTATACCTATTGGGACAATTTACTGACTTAGTACTATTTGACTTAGGTTGAGGACTTTTCGGACCTACGTACTTGCTTACTTTCCGACTCGACTTTACCACTACTTTACCACTGTGAGTTATAGCATCCCTTTTTACTTTAACTATTTTGGGAACTGAGAATACATGCAAATTTTACATTTTACATACTAGGCATGAGTACTTAAACTTTATATATGTGTGGGTTATACAACGGCATAAACATTCCCTTTAGCTCGGTAATGTTTAGTCATTGGTTTTTGAACCGGTGAACGCGAATCTTAGATATGGATCCATAGGGTTTGACATCCCCACTCGGGCTAGTAGCGCTAGCATTTAATGGGTGTTTAATACTTCCTATACATACGCACTTGCCAAGTGTACTTTCAGGGGGTTAATACGTTAAGTTAGTTACCAAGTGCCCACGGTTAAACATATACTTTATCATACTATTTTAAAACGCTCTTTGTAGCACTGAAATCTCGTGGCCTACCTTACATACTGTTATACTTAAACTATAGCTCACCAACCTTTGTGTTGACATTTTTAAGCATGTTTTTCTCAGGTGCTTAAGGTTGCTACCGGTGTGTACTAGTCTTGCCGTAGACACCCGATGCTCTAGAGTTATCACTGCATGAACTGTTTATCTTGCATTCATAACTTTAATACTTTTGAAACTATGATTTGTAACGACCTAAGGGTCACGCACTATTATATTTGCTTCTGTTCATTGAAGCATACTTTGGTTGTAAAACATTGATGTTGGTTAAGACATCACCTTTTATCATGAATGCAAACGTATTTTGAAATAGCATATAGTGTTTGACCTTGTAATGATCCTATTATTGATGATTCATACACGATGGTTTTGTACAGGGCATCACATTTGGTATCAGAGCATTGGTTGTAGGGAATTAGGTTGCATTAGTGAGTCTAAGACTGACCGAGTAGGATTCACTAATAGGACTAATCTACAACTTGCTAGTTTACTTGTTTCCGCTGAACTTACTGCATGCTGCTGCTTGATTTTACTACTATATGCCGTATGCTACTACATGATTTCACTTCTGCATGATATTACTTGCTTTCGATTGCATGCTACTTCTGTACGATTTACTGTTATTGCCATGCTATTTACCGTTATACATGATTTAGACTGTTGGCCTAATACGTGCTTGCTTTATGACTTACTGACATGGAAACTTTATTTTTCCTTGTTTAGATGTCGGATATTCCACCTTCTATCATTTTGGGCAGTTCAGACTCTTCAGCTACTTCACCTGCTACTTTTGCCGATCCACCGATCCCGTCGGCGACACACTCTAGTGACCCAGGCGCTTCGTCCTTCGGAGCTAGTAGTCATGCGCCTGCCCCAGTGGGTACTGCAGATGGAGCTGAGGACCTCCCGGAGATTCCAGCTCCACTTGCCCCGGTACCTCAGGAGCCACAGCACCATCCCGGTGGTGTTGTGATTCCCGCGGAATTTGGGGAAGGTCCATTCCGTAATCAGTATCGTCATTGGTGCCGACACGCTCATGATGGACGAATCGTGCCGATCCCGCCTTTTAGATACCGACAGATGATGGCCGCCCGAGGAGAGCCAGTACAGCCACCCGTGCAGCCACCTCCACATGATTCAGATGACCCATCATTCGACGACACATCCACAGATGACTCTAGTGGCGAGGATTCCACCGATGACTCCAACGAGGAGGACCCCGATGATGCACCTGTTCAGCCACCCTCCACCCCGCCGAAGAAGCGGTACCATTTCGATGGTACCGTCATTCCCGGGATCAATGGAGGTCGAGCATTCACTGACGCATATGGTCGGCGTAGTAGGGTTACTGCCCATAAGCAGCTTGTGCCATATCCTGCTGATCCCTTCATCCGTAAGCCTTACCGCCTCGCAGCCTCTACTTCTGGAGCCGGACCGTCAGCACCACCAGCTCCACCAGCACCACCCGTACCGACTGCACTGCCTGCCCCACCCACTCCCTCTGTCGAGGAACTGATGAGGGAGGTGGAGATCCTCCGTGCTCGGGTAACTGAGCTCGAGGACCAGATGTCCCACGTATTGGACATCCTACACCCACCTTCACCGTAGGGCTTTTGTAGTAGATTTCATTATGTAATCTAGTTGTAGTTTTATGTTTCACTTATGTATTGTACGAAACTATGCGAATGTATGCAACTTATTATTATTAATGAATGGAACTTTGCGTTATTTAATTCTTGCACGGTGTTCTATTTACGTTACTGTATGATGATTCTGTGGTATTTGTACCTAGATGCATTACTTAATAAACATGTGATGTGTTGATTCCGTGTTAGTTACCATATACTGTAATATTACTATTTGGATACTGGATTTTGACTTGAGTCAAAATTTTTGTTTAGAACATCATGGCCAACGGACGATCAACACCTACCGCAGCCCAAATTGAGGATATGATCAATGAGCGAGTAACCACAGCTTTAGCAGAAAGAAACTGCCAAGCTCCACCGCCACCACCACCGGTTATCCCGCCCATTCGTAATGGGTGCACGTACAAAGAGTTCCAAAGCTGCAAACCCCACAACTTCAGTGGAACAGAGGGGCCGGTTGTAACGACCCGGCCAAAACCGTTATTGACGGCGCCGTTAACTTAGGGTTTTGGCCGGGTCGTTACAAGTGGTATCAGAGCGTTGGTTGTAGGGAACTAGGACGTGCATTAGTGTGTCTAACAGAGTCGTTAGGACGCATTAGTGAGTCTAGACTACAACCGGATAGTTAGCATTTGCATTCTGACATACATTTGCTATAGATAGCACTTACTTGACTACTTGTGCATTATACTTGAATCATTCTTAGGCAAACTTTTTAATGGTACCCAACCTTCATCATACGAACTCGTATTCCGCCACTTTTTGGTAACACACGTAAATTCATGATTCATACACGTATGGATGACGACGACTTCATTAGTCACACTTGTTCGGGAACTCTGTCTCCCGGATTGTTATTTGCCACCGTTTCAACTTACTATCGGTTTCCCACTGGTGTTTCTTACTATCTACTTTTTGGTGTTACTACCATCACTACTCTAGGTGAGTATCGTCATCAACATTTATCACTACGGTTGCGTGCTACTCGTTATCATGACTCGTTACTCTTTTTATACCTGAATACCTTATTGTCTGACTCGAACCACATTGACGTGAACAATCATTTATACACTTCCCTCGGGGAACGCTTCTTTATAGTTGCACTAATTCTTTCGATTCAATACGAGTCACGTTAGAGACGTCGTTACACTTTGTTTATTTTAAACTTCACGATTACACGAACTTGAATCTATAGAGTGATGTGGGAATGGAGGTATGAGTTAGCGTAATATAACGACACTCGATCAACGTGGTTATATTACGGTAAGACATACCAAAGTTCTAGTGACACGTGATGGTGGTTAGACTCGATCAACCTAAACACCACCATGAGCCATGTACATGACTTCATCTATTCATGTTGGACATCTGAAAACTCCGAGAATATTGATAACAACCATACCGGGGACACACCTTCGATTTTTGTCGAACTATACTTATGCTTCCGAATGAATTACCGATTCCTTTCGACTTCAACCGTATGTTACACGTGTATACTATCTCGTCCTCGCACAGTCTTATTGACTAACTACAATTTACTCGTTATGCTCGCATCGAGGCGGAAACTTCTCTCGCCTTACACTCGTAATTCTGGTTCAGGAAATCTTTTATTTTAAATTCTCAATGGAGAGAGACTCTTCACGTTATACTAGTATTCGCCTCGAGGGTGAATAGTCTCGACGAACGTATTTGGAAACCGATAAATCTTCCGCGACGCGAATTTTCTTGAGAAACTTGTCCTAACAAACTTGTTCAAATATACCTTACGGAATGTACCTTGTTTCGGATCGAGATCCTCGTTTCACTTCTAGATTTCGGAGTGCCTTACAAAAAGCCTCGGGACCACGTTTAGACATGAGTACCGCGTACCATCCGCAACCCGACGGACCGAACAAACATACGATTTAAACCTTAGAATCCATAATACGAGTTGTATTACTAACCTCAAATTTACTTGAGAAAAGTATTTTCCTTTAGCTTAATCCTCGTACTACAATGATTTTCATTCGAGTTTTAACGTCACACCTTTTGAAACCACATGTGACCGGAAACGTCATCCTCCTTTTTGTCGAAACCAAGTAAACGATGATCAATTCACCGAGGCCGAGCTAATTCATGGAACAACCAAGAAACTTCTTTAACCTCAGAACGGCTAGAGACGACCGTAGTCGCCAAAGGAGCTATGCCACTGTTAGACGTAAACTTTTCAAATTCCATGTGGAAAACCACGTAACGTTAAAAGTCGCACCTTGAAAAGGTGTAGTCCGTTTCGGAAACGTAGAAGGCTAAATCCGCGATATTTTTAGTCCTTTTGAAATTTTGGGGTGTGTTGTGCCCGTTGCTTACCGCTTCGAACTTCCGACTCAAACAAATTCCGTTCATCCTACATTCTATGTATCAACTTAAAGACGTGTTTTGCGAAACAAGAACTTGTTATTCCTTTTCGATGAGCTTACTAACGACGATAAACCTCACTTCCAAGGAGGACCGGTTGAAACTATAAATCGTGGAACCAAACTTTAAACCAACGTAAAATCGCGACTGTCGAAGTTCGTTGAAATACCCGAAGGAGTACCTTCACTTATTCGTAGAACCGACAACGCAAGATCTCGAGGAAGAAACAACGACTACTACTTCCAACTAAATTTTGGGACGAAAATTCTTTTAAGGTGTAGGTAATGTAACATCCCGCGTTTTTCCGTTAAATTTATTTTTAACACTATCTTTTTTTTTTTTAATAATACCTTTCGTGATTTAAATTCGTGGTTTCCATTGACTAACGTTCATAATATTCCCGTTATTTAATTATAACATCACTCGTTTACTCGAGCGTTTTTAAAATATTCGTTTGGTTAATTCCCGCACCCGCTTTGAAACTTGAGGGACCAAAGTTGGCTAGTGGGCAAACTAGTTGACTAGGTCAACTAGTCAACCCACCACTACCACCACACATTCAATCCCACCTCTCTTTCTCTTTTTCTCTCTACTTCCATTATTGGAACTCAAACACCAAATTCACAAATTCATCATCCAAATTCGATCTAGGAAGCTTACAACAAAACAAATTACATATTTGGAATCCTCTCTTCATCCTCTACAATTTGATACCAATTTCATCAAGTTTGGGTAACATTTCTAAAACTCTAGATTTTCTCTAAATTCGTGTTTTTATACTTGAAATGGTGTTAGTTAGTGTCTATGGCTCGTGTGTAACATGAATATATATTTTGTTTGCTCGATTTGTTGTTTTGAGTAACTAGTTTGAACATTTGAAATGGGTTTGCTTAATCTTGCATTTTGGAAGATTAAATGTTGTTTGATTGTTAAAGTTCATGTTTTAATTGTGTTACTAGTATCACTAGCTTCGTTTTGATGCGTAGGTTGATTAAGAAAACTTCAAACACATGATTATTGATTTTTGTGAATTTTGGTTAGGGTTTGATAGACTTTGAAATGAACTTTTGATGCGTTGAATGCTTGTTAATGTTGTTAGTAAGTGTTTAGATGCAATGTATGCTTAATTACCTTCGAAACGGCATATCGTATGTGTAAATTGGATTCCCGAATCATAAAATACGTTCTACGAACTTGAAACTTTGAAAATAAACCTTTCTTGATCAATTGACGAGTTTTCGGTTATTGTAAATGATGTTTTTGCTTGATGAAAAGTGATTAGTTGTATTCCTTGTCAAAATACCTTTCCAACGATATAAGATACTTGTTTTGGATGTTTACGGTTTAGGATTTATGGGTATTTGAAGTTGGATTCGTGCTTGAGTGTGAAAACTGCCAGAATTTCTCTGCACAGGTAATGGCGCGGCGCGCCATACACCCGCGCGGCGCGCCAAAGTGGGCTGTCCAATTTTGTCAATTTTCGAATAATGTTTGCTATACTACGCACCCCCGATTCACATGAGACTTGTTCTAACATGCTTATACATGAATAAAAACCTCAGAAAAATAGTTCGGGACCGAACCCGAACGTTTTGACTTTTTCGTTGACTTTGACCGATCAAAGTTTGACTTTTTGTCAAACTTAACCAAATGATTATGCAATCTTTCTAACATGATTCTTTACTTGTATCTTGCATGAAACTTGATAATTTGATTCACATGCTATATAATCGAGTCATAACGAGCCATAGGACTAATTGAACACATTTCACCCGACCTTGTGTCGTAACCGGTTAATTGATACAACTTATTTGTTTAGGTCAAGGCTAAACAACTATCATGCACACGTTTACTTTGTGAAGTACTTTTATACTCGTGCACTCGAGGTGAGATCATAGTCCCACCTTTTCAACAACTTTTATTCTTTTAAATCGTGGGCTGAGAAACATATACATTACATACTTATATACATTTCACATGTATATATACTTTTCATACTTTTATACTTTGAACACAAATACGAATACAAAGATACAGACGAGTTAGAACAAAAGTCCTCAATCCAATTATCATTAGTTCCACTTGCAGGGTGTAAGTGTAAGCGAGTGATTATGTTGTGTGGCCATACGGGTTTAACGAACCCTCATTCAGACGGTTCGCTACCGTTAGTGGATGAAATATAATTTCAACCTGCATAGTGTATGTTCTAACACTATATTCAAAATTCAGAGGGAAGATTCAGTTAAGCTTTGGTAATTGGGTGCTCGCAATACAAACTACATTCTTCGGAATAAATACGATTTGGATAATCATCTATACAAACTATTGTGGTTCAAAATATACTTTTACAAATACATTTATGATCTCACCAACGTTTTTCGTTGACAGTTTTCTACATGTTTTCTCAGGTTCATACTTGGCTACTTGATACATGCTTCCGCACTCTTTGATTACTTGATTGGAGTCAACCATGCATGCATACGCTAGGGATAGCACTTTTGGATTCAAACTTTTGTTTACATACTTACGCTATTTATAGCAACTGTGTTTTTAAACTAATTATGTCGCAAGTTATTTCATTTATACTTTATGACTTTTGTAAACTTAGACTTGTTGTCGAACGGTTTTGTAAACTAAACTTGCAAGTCTTGTACCTTTCAAATGAATGCGACATAATTTTGGTCAAACGAGTCTCATATAGGGACTACGACCACGCAACGGGACCTAAGTTAACGGCGCCGTCAATAACGGTTTTGGCCGGGTCGTTACACCGGTTGGTCTCACTAGATGGTTCGAGAAGTTAGAATCTGTGTTTCGAGTTAGTAACTGTTCAGAGGAGAATAAAACCAAGTTTGCTTCATGCACGCTGTCTGACTGCACACTAACGTGGTGGAACACGTTGGCTCAAGCAAAGGGTATCGATGAGGCATTTACTACCCCATGGGAGAAATTTAAAGGGGCCCTGATTGAGGAATATTGCCCTAGGACCGAGATCCAGAAGATGGAGATTGAGTTCATGCAGTTGAAGGTCGTGGGAAACGATCTCGATGGGTACAATCGTAGATATTTAGAACTAGCCCTGATGTGTCCTACCATAGTCACCCCGGAATTCAAGCGTATGGAAAGATATTTGTGGGGACTTCCTAAGTCCATTAAGGGAAACGTCACCTCGTCCAAGCCACCCAATGTCCCAGAAGCGATGCGCATGGCGCATACTTTAATGAATCAAATTATCATCGATGAACCGGAGAAGGCCAAGTCTGAAGCGGGTAGTAGTGATAAGCGCAAATGGGATAACAACAGGGGAAGGACCTATGATCAAAACCCGGCGAAACGACATGAGGGTTTCAGAGGAAACAACAACGGTGGAAACCCCAATCCGAACACCAACTCAAACCCGAACTACAAAGGAACCTTACCACAATTCAAGTGGTGCTACAAGCACCATACTGGGTATTGTAATGTTGTTTGTGAAAAGTGCCAATGGACTGGGCATATCGGGAAGGACTGCAAGGTCACCACTTTGAATGGGAAGCCGAACACCAATGGACCGAAAAAGTGCTACGAATGCGGACAGACGGGCCATTTCAGAAATGCATGCCCCAACAAAAGAAAAGACGGCGGACCACCCCGTGGTAGAGCTTTCAACGTTAATGCAAGGGATGCACGCGAGAATCCCGACTTGGTAACAGGTATATTCACTATCAACAATCTTTTAGCTTCTGTCCTATTTGATACTGGTGCCGATAGAAGTTATGTATGTAGACACTTTTGCGATAAGATTAATTGGTCGTTAGTCCCGTTAAAAGAAAGTATGCTTGTCGAGGTCGCCAATGGAAAACTTGAGAAAGTTGACCATATTAGTCGAGGAGCTATTATCAACATAGCTGGTGTGGATTTCAAGATTGACTTGATACCTATCAAATTGGGAAGTTTTGACGTGATCGTCGGTATGGATTGGTTGACCAAGATAAGGGCCGATATTATCTGTGGAGATAAAGCTCTTCGTATACCGCAAGGAGATGGTGAGCCACTGATCATTTATGGAGAGAGATGTGCCTCGAAGCTGAACCTCATTAGTTGCGTGAAAGCACAAAAGATCATGAAGAAGGGACATCTTGCTGTCCTAGCACATGTGAAAACGGTAGAAACTGATGAGAAGAGCGTGAACGATGTTCGAATTGTGAACGAGTTTTTCGACATTTTTCCTGAAGAATTTCCTGGATTACCGCCACCGAGAGCAGTAGAGTTTTAGATCGATTTAGTACCCGGAGCTGCACCTGTAGCTCGCGCACCTTATAGACTCGCACCTTCCGAGATGCAAGAATTACAGAGTCAACTACAAGAACTACTTGATCGTGGATTTATCCAACCAAGTTTCTCGCCTTGGGGCGCACCCATTCTATTTGTGAAGAAGAAGGATGGATCCTTCCGTATGTGTATCGACTACCGTGAACTCAACAAATTGACGATCAAGAATCGGTATCCTCTTCCACGAATTGACGATCTTTTTGATCAACTACAAGGATCGAGCATTTACTCAAAGATCGATTTGCGATCCGGTTATCACTAGTTGAGGGTGAAGGAAAGTGACGTGATGAAAACTGCGTTCAGAACTCGTTATGGTCATTATGAGTTTCTCGTGATGCCATTCGGTTTAACCAATGCACCTGCCGTGTTCATGGATCTCATGAATCGTGTCTGCAAGCCATACTTGGATAAGTTCGTTATCGTCTTCATAGATGATATCCTCATCTACTCTAAGAACGAAGAAGAGCATGAGCAACACCTCCGACTAGTGCTTGAACTCTTGAGACAAGAGCAACTTTATGCCAAATTCTCCAAGTGTGAATTTTGGTTGAAGGAAGTCCAATTTCTGGGCCATGTTGTGAGCGACCAGGGTATCAAAGTTGATCCGGCCAAGATTGAAGCTATCAGCAAGTGGGAGACCCCCACTACTCCAACCCACATTCGCCAATTCCTAGGTCTCGCCGGTTACTACCGAAGATTTATTGAAGGATTTTCTCTAATTGTGCGTCCTTTGACCGCATTGACTCACAAAGGGAAGAAGTTCATTTGGGAACCCGTACACGAATCAGCATTTCAAACCTTGAAGAAGAAGTTGACCACCTCACCTATCTTATCACTTCCTGAGGGCAGTGACGACTTTGTTGTTTATTGTGATGCATCGAAAAATGGTTTTGGTTGTGTACTGATGCAAAGATCAAAGGTTATTGCCTATGCTTCTCGTCAACTGAAGATTCACGAGCGGAACTACACTACACACGATCTTGAACTTGGAGCCGTTGTCTTTGCGCTCAAATTGTGGAGACACTATCTTTATGGAACAAAAAGCACTATCTTCACCGACCACAAAAGTCTCCAACACATCTTCGATCAGAAGTAACTGAACATGAGACAGCGTCGATGGATCGAGACGTTGAACGACTACAATTGTGAACTCCGTTATCACCCTGGCAAGGCCAATGTTGTAGCTGACGCTTTAAGTAGAAAGAAGAGGACGGAACCTCTTCGTGTTAGGGCTCTGAACATCACCATTCATTCGAATCTCAATAGTCAGATCCGAGTAGCCCATGATGAGGCTCTCAAGGAGGAGAATATATCTCACGAACATTTGAACATACTTATCTCTCGATTCGAGGTTAGGGAGTCTGGACTCCGATGTTATGCCGGAAGAATTTGGGTACCTTTTTATGGAGATCTACGGAACCTTATACTTGATGAAGCATACAAATCGAGATATTCGATTCACCCCGGAGCGGGCAAGATGTACCACGACCTTAAAGAACAGTATTGGTGGCCGAATCTTAAGAAGGACGTTGCGACTTACGTTGGTAAGTGTTTGACTTGCTCGAAAGTTAAGGCCGAGCATCAGAGGCCTTCTGGGTTACTTCAACAACCGGAAATCCCACAATGGAAGTGGGAAAGGATCACAATGGATTTCATCACCAAGTTACCAAAGACGGTGGGCGGATACGATACTATTTGGGTTATTGTTGATCGCCTTACCAAATCTGCACACTTTTTAGCCATGAAGGAAACGGATACGATGGAGAGGCTTGCTCAACTATACATCAAAAAGGTTGTATCTCGTCATGGTGTACCTTTATCGATCATCTCAGATCGCGATCCCCGTTTTGCTTCAAGATTTTGGCATTCTTTGCAAGAAGCCATGGGAAACCATCTCGACATGAGTACTGCATATCACCCACAGACCGACGGGCAAAGTGAACGAACTATTCAGACCTTGGAGGACATGTTGCGTGCACGTGTCATAGATTTTGGAAAGGCCTGTGAAAGGCATTTTCTGTTAGCCGAATTTTCTTACAACAACAGTTATCACTCGAGCATTAATGCTGCACCTTTTGAAGCATTGTATGGCCGCAAGTGCCGATCTCCTATTTGTTCGGCCGAAGTAGGCGAAAAGCAAATCACCGGACCCGAAGTAGTCCACGAAACAACGGAGAAGATTGCTCAGATTCAAGCGAGACTTAAGACTGCCCGCGATCGTCAAAAGAGTTATGCCGATCTTAAACGTAAAGACTTTGAATTCAACATTGGTGACCGTGTAATGTTGAAGGTTGCACCTTGGAAAGATGTGATTCGTTTTGGAAAACGTGGAAAGTTGAACCCACGATACATTGGTCCTTTTGAAATCTTGGAACGTGTTGGACCTGTTGCTTACCGTTTGAATCTTCCAGTACAATTGAGCTCAGTTCATCCCACCTTCCACGTGTCAAACTTGAAGAAGTGTCTTGCTGCACCCGAACTCATCATACCACTTGAAGAACTTACAATTGATGACAAACTCCACTTTGTGGAAGAACCTGTTGAAATTATGGATCGCGAGATCAAAACTTTGAAACGCAACAAGATTTCGATCGTCCGAGTACGATGGAATGCCAAATGAGGACCTGAGTTTACCTGGGAGTGAGAGGATCAAATGAAGCAGAAGTATCCTCACCTTTTCCCGACTCCTCCATCTACCTCAGCTTAAAATTTCGGGACGAAATTTTCTTTAACAAGTGGGTAATGTAACGACCCTGGATTTTCCAACGTTTATTTATTAATAATTATTATTAATACTTGTGTTTTATGAATGTATTGTTATATACATTTACTTGTTACCATGATTGATCATACTTGACTTTAAATGCCTGAAACGTCTTTGTGACACACGTACATTATAAGAATAATATTTTCAGATATTATTTACATTCTTGATTAAGTTTTATTAATCATTTTTAATTAACTAAGGTTATTAGTTAATTACGTGGGCTTTAATTGGATTAACTTGTTAATTACATGAAACTTGGGCTTTTATTAGTATTAGTGGACTTGAAAGCCCACCCTACATCTTAATGGACTTTTTAGCCCAACACACATGTAAGTATTACTTTAGAAATAAACTAGATGGGTTAACTTGTAAGAATCTAGTTACTTATACCTTTCCCATGTAAACACCCTTAATAACCATCTTTTTAGTCTAATGCACACAAGAACCTCATGGACTTTTCCTTCCCTCTTTCTTTTGATGCTAACCGTCGGCCAACCTTGTGCAAAAGGGGATTTAAATCTTTTTTTTTTCACTACTTACTTACTTGTATTCTCACACACACACTTCACTTCAAACTTGCACCTTACTTTTCTCTCATTTTTTTCTCTCTCATCTTTCCTTTACATTTTTGTAAGTAACTTGAGTTTTCTCTCTTCTTTTCTCTTCTAAAAACCGAACCAAAACATCACATAATCATCATCATCATAACTTGTTTCATATTGTTGTTTAATTACTTGTTCATGTATGTTACTTAAATACTTGTAATTGTTTGTTGTTTACTTACAAATTATTAAGAATCAAACTTGATAGTTTGATTCTTCATTTATCTTGTTAATAACAAGAACATACAAGAACTAAACTTTCTAGTTTATGTTCTACATTTAATGTTGTAAAGATTGTAAGTTCATGTGTTGAAAACCATACTTGTAATTCATGTTTGTAAACTTAAAAGTTTACATTCTTAAAGATCAAGACTTTGGCTTGAATCTTTAAAGTATGAACAACCATGACTTGTTACTTGTTTATTTAGTTTATTTCTTCATATTGTTCATGTTTAAATTCATGTTTGTTGTTAAATGGTCAAGTATTACAAGTTAGTCTTGATCTCATACTTCTTGGAACTAAAGTTAACTTTATGAGTTTCAAGAACATAGAAGTATAACTCTTTAGTTATAACTTCAAATACTTATGTAAGATCTAAGTTTATATAGCTTATGTTCTTCTAACTTTGTTATAATCAAGAGCTTATGAGCTTACATACACTTTACAAGTTGATAATCTAAGTTTTGTAACTTATGGTTTCATGAAAGTAAAGATTCAAGTATTAATACTTAGGATTTAACTTAATAACCTTAGATCTAGACTTTTGAGTCTTGGATCTTCAAGATCTAACTAAGAACTATGTTCTACATCTTAAGATCTTGATTAGTTAGTTTACATTCAAGTTTGTAGTTCAATATTACTTTTATATTTCATGTATGTGTTAAATCTAAGACTTTAATGTAACTTTGGTTCATCAAAACACTTGCAATACTTAATTGAGTTGTGCTACTTATCTTAGACTTGCACTTGTGTTATGATGGTCAAAACTTGGTAAAGATGATGTAAACCCATCAACGAGTTGTACACTTGAAGCTATATGCATCAAGGATGAGAACCGTGATAAGCATCGAGTACCAAGAAACCCCGGAACCTACTGTTTACCGTTACTGGGTCTGATCAGTACGACCTGGGCTACTGTAAAGATGATTTTCAGTTAGCTCTGTTCAAGTAGATAACTTTTCATTTAGGACTCATCTTAATCCGAGTTACGGTTTAGGATTTATGGCCCTCCGATCGTCACTATGTCCTTTTAATGTTGTGCTGAAAATTCTGACCTACTCGTACTTAGACCGTTGCCACGGTCAAAGGAAGACGAGTTTGCTTCTGGAATATTTACCACAACTAAAGGACTCATATACGGAGCCATGGCCACTGGTCTCACCTTATTTCAGTAGGTATAGAGGCCGTGGCGACTGATCGAAGTCAGTATTTGTTTTAAACTCTTTTCATGAACGAAACTTACTTTACACCTTTTGTTTGATGATGAATGATAATGACCTTTTAGACCTATTTACATACATTTAAACCTATTGGGATGATTTACTGACTTAGTACTATTTGACTTAGGTTGAGGACTTTCCGGACCTACGTACTTGCTTACTTTCCGACTCGACTTTACCACTACTTTACCATTGTGAGTTATAGCATCTCTTTTTTATTTTAACTATTTTGGGAACTGAGAATACATGCGCACTTTATGTTTTACATACTAGGCACGAGTACTTAAACTTTATATATGTGTGGGTTATACAACGGCATAAACATTCCCTTTAGCTCGGTAACGTTTAGTCATTGGTTTTTGAACCGGTGAACGCGAATCTTAGATATGGATCCATAGGGTTTGACATCCCCACTCGGGCTAGTAGCGCTAGCATTTAACGGGTATTTAATACTTCCTATACATACGCACTTGCCAAGTGTACTTTCAGGGGGTTAATACGTTAAGTTAGTTACCAAGTGCCCACGGTTAAACAAATACTTTATCATACTGTTTTGAAATGCTCTTTGTAGCACTGAAATCTCGTGGCCTACCTTACATACTGTTATACTTAAACTATAGCTCACCAACCTTTGTGTTGACGTTTTTAAGCATGTTTTTCTCAGGTGCTTAAGGTTGCTACCGCTGTGTACTACTCTTCCCATAGACACCCGCTGCTCTAGAGTTATCACCGCATGAACTGTTTATCTTGCATTCATAACTTTAATCCTTTTGAAACTATGATTTGTAATGACCTAAGGGTCACGCACTATTATATTTGCTTCTGTTCATTGAAGCATACTTTGGTTGTAAAACAGTGATGTTGGTTAAGACATCACCTTTTATCATGAATGCAAACGTATTTTGAAATAGCATATAGTGTTTGACCTTGTAATGATCCTGTTGTTGATGATTCGTACACGATGGTTTTGTACAGGGCATCACACTATACTATTAACTAACCTTGATATTCGGCGGTTTATACGCACTTTTGATCTTACATGCTCTCTAATGATCACATATATTGGTCAAAGTTCTCACTCCACTATCTTTGTTATCTATGACACACAATGATTCTTATGCTTGCTATATATGATTATGTGTGTGCACTAACCCTTGATTGAAGGTTTATCCAGCTCGTTGAGTTCATATCACTCTTTAATTGATATTATGTCTTATGCGTGGACTAATCCTCTTTTCTATGAGTCTTATATTTCTCATTTTAAGGGGGAGCTATATCATCTACCGCTATGTAAGATTCAAGGGGGAGCATTACTCTAGGGCGCGCTTAGTTCCAGGGGGAGCTAACATTTTTGATTCGACAAAAGGGGAGAAAGTGTATGGTAAGCGATGTTAACACATGTGTTGTATTATACGCTTAAGCACACTTACATATGCTTGTCATCATAAAAAAGGCGGAGAATGTTGGTTAGTGATCCAATATTAATATTCAAATGTTAACCACTTTGTTTTGATGATGACACCAAGTCTCGTGTGCTTAAACCACGTATTGAACAACACAAGTTCACAAGCCTACACTATCTCTAGCAAAAGACCAATACATAAATGATTAACTTGGTAAAAACTGATATGCGAATGCACCACGGTCGACCGTGAAACCGACCATGTATGTCATGTACCAACGAATTCAAGTTTTTCTAAAACTGTCAATCTATGGCTAACCTCACGGACGACCGCAGCTCGACCACAGTTTTCTCTGTTACTAAAATCATCCACTTTAAGTTAGACCACTTTGAGGCATCTATAATTTACAAAACCTTTTTAAACATACTTATAATAGTTTTCCTTTTTGATCTCAAAAGGGTTTTGAACCAAAAGAGGTTAAGTTTTACTAATCACACCTAATGACATCTTAATGACATTTTAAGCCAAATTTTGATTAAATACACAAGTGTTATATCTTTTCATTCTAGTACAAAATGTCATTTAAACATACTAATAATGGTCATAAAAGTCCCAATTAAAGAGTTGCTCTCCCATTAGTTTTAAGTACCACTGTATGTATGTAAATGTAATTAGTTCAAGCTAGTCAAGGTTGTAACAAGGATCATTAAGTTCCAACTAGATTCAAACTAGTTCATTTGAGATGTAAGAATGTTCCAAAGAGCAAGATACTTCCATCAAAGAAAAGACAAGTTGGTGAAGACATGGGTATGAGGTTTGGAATGTAGTGATGTATCTTTGTGATTAGTGCAACTAGTTAAAGTATTCTCAAACTAGTTCAATGGAGTTGTAACAAGGTTCCAATAGGCAAGATACTTCCATCAAATATGAAGACAAAGGTTTGAATATTTGGGGAATGAAGTTTGTGTTGGTGATTTTAGCATGATCCAACGTCATTTTAGTTGATTGGATTACTATGTTGAAAGTGTTTTCGAACCATTGATACGTTACACGAATTCGGAGAGTGTGGAGTACACGTTCGTAAAGCGTGAGGTGGTTTGAGGTATTCTTTTGGACTTGGATATGATGTTTGGAACTTAAGAAATGCGAATTGGACTTGAAAGAATGCGAAAACGAGACTTGAAAAGGCCATACGAGTGAAAAACCTTGAGTTTGGAAAATTGAAGTGCTGGCCAGGCTTAGCCCGCGGCACAGCTCAGCCACCCGCGGCGCGGCTTAAAGCACAAAACCAGGGTCGAGACTTTTGGCTAAATTCAAGTTTGTTCCTTTGTTAGCCCGCGGCGCGGCTCAAGGGCCCGCGGCGTGGCTTAACACATGGACACTGAAAAGGTGTCATTTTGACCTGAAAAGGTGTGTTTGATCCCCAAACGTTTTGGGGTTGTTCCAGGGTATTTTAAATACGTTTTTTTTTCATGTTTCTAGACTATTTTAAGTCTAAATACATGAATGAGAACTTCCAAGCAACTAGTGGGTATGAATCAAAGGTTGTGACTCTTAATCAAACCTTTTGACCCATTATAAATACACTCTTGGTGTATTTGAAAAAGGTTCCAAATTTTTGTTCTTTTTACACACTTTCAGCTTCAAGCAATTAGAAGATACATCTGTGCAATTGTGTGATTGTTATCTTTTAGCCAAGGCGACAATCTTGTCTTTGTCTTATCCCAATCGAAACTTCGTGTAACCCGTGGCTAATAGGGTCGAAATATTTGATTAGGAAAGTGTTCACACGATTCAAAGATCAATCTGGAGTCATTACCGTTTCAGGAACGAAGGTTCTACAACCCCGATATCTAACAATCTAATCGAATATTTTGCATTCTATGCCCGGAGAAATGATGGGAGAAAAGTCTTTTAATTGGTGTGAAGTTTGAATGAAAGGTTTCATGTATATGGCTGGAAAAGTTAATAATGGGATTCCATGAAACAAGAATAGATTGGAAAAGTACAGAAAGAAAAGGTTGTTAATATCCATCTTGGATATTTAATGATGGCATGGGAAAAACATCATGGTTCTTACGGTACACATTTTTTGACTTTATTTTAAGCCATTTATTTTGATTGTGTGATTTTGAACCGTCATTTAAATCCTCCATCTCCATGTTTTAATTAGTAAAAGTTGAAATATCATATTAACGGTTGGAGATGATGGGTAAAATCATACGAGTAATAATTGAAAAGTTTTGAAAGTCACTACGGTTGTGTGAATGATGGCTTATTTAATGTTTGAATGCACATTAACTGATAATACGGTGTTTCATGGCCATAATTTGTGAATTAATTGTTGCATCATATTCTGATAATAAGAATATACATGCATGCATGATGGTCAATGTATGAGGAGATTAATGGATGATGATCATTGGAATAAGATCACAATTATGATCTCGCAATGAAAAAAAACATTAAATAATATCATGTTTGGTCATCACACATGTGTGTGAACTTTGATACATATTTGAATGATTTGTTTTGATCATAATTTTATCTAGATTACTCTAGTTTGGACAGAAAATAAGATTGATATTAATTATCAATCTTGTCACACTGAATGTCCATGGTCGGTTGATCAAACTTATCCGGTATGACGGTTGAGTAAATATATCTATTGTGAATGTTGGTTTCAATGGGTAAATTAAAGAATAGTACTTTCTTAATTAAAAGAATGGCATCTTTCTTCTATAAAACCATGGATTTATAGGGGGTTTAAATCGAAAAGTAAGGTTGATGATTATTTATTCTAATATTTATCAACCCAGTTTCATTTCATGTTTTGTTGAGATTTCAATAAATAGGAATGATAAATGGAAGTATTATGGTGTCAATAAAAGAATAACTTATTTTATTTTTTTTGGATATTGACATGGAAACCCCCATGGTTGTTAATAATTGTGATCGTTGGAGTCACAATGGATTAAGTGGTAACAACTTTTAGATTATTTGACGGGTGGTAACAACTCATTGGATATGTCACAAAACAATCTATATAATTGTAAAGTGACTGTCTTGGTTACTAAATAAATGTCCATGAATTCTTTATTCATTGGTGAGATTTGTCCATAAATCTTTGAGGTTTATAAAGATGGTACAAGTTAGTGAAACGAATATATTTTAATATGGGATAAGGATTAGATGTTGCTTATTTGTTTTTAAATACCGGTATGCTATGGAAATTGGTGGTAAGATGTATGTGATTACATCTAGTGACCAATCTAGCATGGTATTAGATTAAGCATGGTCTAATGAAATTTATTGTGATGGGGCTTTAGTACTAACATACTTGTAAAAGCTAACCATGGACTATGGTCTAATTCACAATGTGAATCCTTAAAGCATATTAAATTATTTTGAGTTAAGATGATACATATACAAGTTATTGGATTTACACTTGGTATAGATGAGGTATCTTGAATCAAAGTGTTGATGTTGAGATTATGGATATCATAAACTTGTTGTCATTACTTCTTAGTTTTAGAAGTGTATTGACTAGGGTATGTTTATAATTATAATCTCACTTCTAATGTAATGGTAATAATTGTGTACACAAGGATAATGGGGATACATTATCAAGGGTGTATGAATTATAAGGATTACATTGATGACTTGTGAAAAATGGACATATGCAAGAACTAATCAATCAATTGATTTGAGTACTCTTAAGGTTCTTATGGTATAGTAAGAATTTAGTAAATCCTTAGTTTAAAGGATTGTAAAAGGGAAATTGATTGAGGTCATAATGAATGAGATTAAAGTTCGTGGTGATCCCGAGTAATGGGATGTCTTTGACTAAGGCATGTATTTAAAACAAGTAAAAGTCTAGACACTTATGCCTTAGACAAATAGTGTTTCGTGAGCTTTAACACGAATGAAGTGATGTATGTGAATTGTGTTGTGTTACAACAAAGTTTGACTAAATCACTTGATTAAAGCATTAGCCGGAAGCGCGCAAAAGTTGGCTAATGTTGTGGGATTGAAGTCCATTTAGATCTTCCATAGTGGGATACCCAATTCCCTTCTAGTACAACGCTAGGAGCTGAATTCAATGAGGAAAGCCTACTATCTGAAGATTGGAACAAATTTAATATATGATCCCAAGGTATGTGTTCGAACCCGTGAGAGAAAGTGGGTTGAAGTTTGAAACTTCTTAATAGTTGTCTTGAAAATTTGCATCGCGGGAGCAAGATTAAAAGAAACTACCTACGTGAACATGAGGTTAAGCTGCCTCAAGAAAGCTTGGGACTTAGCTTTTGATATGTTCATGAGAGGATTGGGACACATGGCTTATAATAGTGTCGGGGTTAATTGTTAGAGAGTATGGAACTAATGTGTATATTATCGACAGGTTTTCAAGTGAATTGATGGGTTCAAACTATTAGAGCACCCTGATTTTCGAATTCTTGCACGTGTAATATACTATGTGTAAATTCAATCCATGTGACATTTACACTTATGCATTAGTTTCTAATTGTTGGTATTTTAGTAATCAAGGATCATACTAAAATGGGGGGAATTATTGGTGATTTTAGCATGATCCAACGTCATTTTAGTTGATTGGATTACTATGTTGAAAGTGTTTTCGAACCATTGATACGTTACACGAATTCGAAGAGTGTGGAGTACACGTTCGTAAAGCGTGAGGTGGTTTGAGGTATTCTTTTGGACTTGGATATGATGTTTGGAACTTAAGAAATGCGAATTGGACTTGAAAGAATGCGAAAATGAGACTTGAAAAGGCCATACGAGTGAAAAACCTTGAGTTTGGAAAATTGAAGTGCTGGCCAGGCTTAGCCCGCGGTGCGGCTTAGCCACCCGCGGCGCGGCTTAATGCACAAAACCAGGGTCGAGACTTTTGGCTAAATTCAAGTTTGTTCCTTTGTTAGCCCGCGGCGCGGCTCAAGGGCCCGCGGCGTGGCTTAACACATGGACGCTGAAAAGGTGTCATTTTGACCCGAAAAGGTGTGTTTGATCCCCAAACGTTTTGGGGTTGTTCCAGGGTATTTTAAATACGTTTTTTTTTTCATGTTTCTAGACTATTTTAAGTCTAAATACATGAATGAGAACTTCCAAGCAACTAGTGGGTATGAATCAAAGGTTGTGACTCTTAATCAAACCTTTTGACCCATTATAAATACACTCTTGGTGTATTTGAAAAAGGTTCCAGATTTTTATTCTTTTTACACACTTTCAACTTCAAGCAATTAGAAGATACATCTCTGCAATTGTGTGATTGTTATGTTTTAGCCAAGACGACAATCTTGTCTTTGTCTTATCCCAATCGAAACTTCATGTAATCCGTGGCTAATAGGGTCAAAATATTCGATTAGGAAAGTGTTCACACGATTCAAAGATCAATCCGGAGTCATTACCGTTTCAGGCACGAAGGTTCTACAACCCCGATATCTAACAGTTTGGATGCTAGTGGTTTGTCAAAAGACAAAAATCTGTATTTACCTTTTTAGGAAATCAATGACAATGGTCAAGGACATTGGACTTTCCTCTTTAGCTAGCACATGTCAATCTCCATGAATATGTCCAAGATCAAAGGAGTAATGGAGTTAACTTCTAGGTGTATTAAGCATATTTTGAAGGCTCTATATTGGGTAAAGAAGCCAAAAATTCAAAGAAAAAGGAGCTCCAACGGATATGTTGAAATGCTGACAGAAGTTGTAAGGCTACCAGCACGGTCAACCGTGGTTCGATCGCAGTTTTGTCTGTCAATATTTTCTTGGAATATAAATACACCACTTTGCCAAACTAGAAGACCACCTCTTTCCTGAAGGTATTTCGTATGCCCGAGAGACATATTAAATTAACGTGGCTAATATGTTTTGATCCAAGTCAGGTCATACCCAATAACAAACTTACCGACACCTTATTCGTATTTGATCTTAGCGATTGGATCATTGATTAAATACGTGACACTTGAACTTTAAGAAAAATGGTTTTCTCAAATATTACTTGATGTGTATATAAATTATGGAATAATTTATATAATAAGGAGTTAATTATTTATAGGTTAAATAATTAATTATGTTATGTTACATTTTATAATATGGATTTTATATATAATGTGTACATAATTTATAAATTGCAAGTTTATAAATTTGTTATAAATAAAACAAATAAGTTTATAAATGTTGCTAGTTTATAAATTATGCCATGTATTATAAAACTATTTTATAAACAAGGAAGTGGCATTGGAAGTATGAGAGGCATGCTAGAGATTCCAAGGCTTTCCCATTTCCATATACATGCATACTCCTTGACCAAGATAGAGACACTTGCAATTAAGACTTCAAAATTCTGCAAAAAAAACTGCCATATACAGCAGCTGAAGCCGTGGGGTTTGAGGGCCAAAAGTGGTTCACAAATTTAATTTTTGCAAGCTATATTCAAGTGTTATCAAATCCTAACCAAAGTACAAGGTGTTGGTGCAAAGTTTGGGGTATATCTACTTGAGGTTTCATACTTTTGGAGCTCCATTCATCATCATCTTCATCATCATCTATCAACTAGCTAGGAGAAGGTATATACTCTCTTCTTGCTTCTAGTTTGTAAGTATGTTTCACAACTTGATCTTAATTGGGATTTAACTTAAAATGGTTAAAGTATAACAAGTTCTAAAATGGTAATACTTCATGCTTCCGCTTAATTTGATCTTTAAATGTTTCAATTATGTTTATGAACTTGTTAAATCCCAACAATGGTATCTAGAGCCGAAGTTGTTGAAATATGCTTCGAGATGATTATTAAACTCACTATATATTTTGCATTTTATGTACATGCATGATTGTAAAATGCAAAAATTTATAGTTTTGGGTGGGTTTAAAATATGGCCAAATTTATGGAGTTCCAAAAGTGGGTTTTGGTTCTTCTATTTGGTTCATACTTGGTTGTATGTTAAAGTTCACAATCTAAGCCTTGACCTTGTGTTTGGTTGCATGCATGGTTGATTTATATTTATTCAATTGGTTTGTAATAATATTTATTCATTTGGCATGTAATAATTCATTTGGTTATGTAATTTATTTTATATTTGGTATGTAAAATAGATTAGGTTGTAATTTCATTTTTTTTTAGACAAAAATGTATTAGGATATATTTTGTAAAATGATGAAGATAATGAAGACTTGAAGAACACATGAAGAAGCATTTGGATGCAAGATTAAGTGGGAGATTTAAAATCTCCTACTTTGTGTAATTACCCCTTACCCGGTGGCATTTTGTTTTCGGCTAAACAAAATGCTTACCAAAAGGCTTGATTGTGAACATGTAGTTTTGCATGCTTGGTTGTTTGTTGTATGATTGTGGATTGTATGTATGCTACAAGTTAATCACACAAGTTAACAACAAACTAAAATGACAATTTAATTGGTTAAATTTAACATTATTAACACATGCAAAACTACAATTTAATTGGTTAAATTGAAATGGCAAAAGACGTTAATAAATGGTTATTAAGAATTAGAAACGGATTGCACATATAAAATGGTTTATATCAAAGTAATAAAATTGGCATTGTTACATGACATGAAAATGGATTTCATAAGAACCATACACTAAATACATGTTGGTGTATGGCATGAAAGTTTTCTCAAACTAGAAATAATGAAAACTTAAAATCCCTTTAACAAACAAGGTAAACAAGTTTAACGCCATCCTTTTGTGGAAACACTTAAAAATATTAGGGAACTCTTAATGGGATAAAGGTCACCTAACTGTTATGAGCTAACTAATATGATTAAGGTGAATTTCGCATGCTTGTGGGATAAAGGTCACCTAACCACTTGCATGTTAAGTTTACACGTTTACACAAGTAGGACGACTTGATTTGGAAATCATGAACTTAGGGTCACCAAAGCATGATGAACAAATAGGCATTGATGGGATAATATGCCATGCAAAAGGATTGCATGATCCCATAACTTAGAAGTTGCAAAAGGATTGCAATTGTCATATAATGACTATCTAGCTAAATCAAATGATGGGATAAAGGTCACCTAACTGAAATTTGGTTTACCGTTGGATTCTAAAATTTAATAAATATCAATTGGATTTAAAGGGTATTGATTGTTAAATTAAAATTAATACTTAAACGACTTTGTTAAATTTTGTAGATGGCCGCAAATAACAACAACATTCCGAACGCACCAATTAACTTGAACAACCTATCATTAAGGTCTCTCCTCGAGAAAGACAAACTCAACCATACGAACTTTATGGATTGGTTCCGCAATCTTAGAATTGTCCTCAAACTTGAGGATAAGGCGTAGGTGTTGGAAGACCCCATTCCCGATCAACCCGACGAGGATGATACAGAAGGCATGGCTTATTGGGATAAGTATTGCGCCGATTCGGTGCAAGTCGCTTGCCTAATGCTTGGGACTATGATACCCGAACTCCAAAAGGATTTCGAACATCATAGTGCATATGACATGATTACGCAATTGAAGGAGATGTTCCTTCAACAAGCACGTGTCGAGAGCTTCGAAACGGTTCGAGCGTTACATGCATGTCGTATGGATGACACCCAATCCGTATCCTCTTATGTCCTCAAAATGAAAAGCCTTATTGATCGCGCAAACCGCCTTAATCTCAACATATCTAATGAGCTAGCCACTGATCTTATCCTAAACTCCCTGTCAAAGAGGTTTGACCAATTTGTAATTAATTACAATATGAATGGGATGGATAAGACCATTGGTGAACTTCATGGCATGTTAAGGACGGCCGAAACTAGCATGGGTAAGAGGGCTTCACCCGTGCTAATGATCAATGATGGTGGGTCCAAAGGTAATAACACCTCTAAGCCAAAGGCGGCTAAGAGGAAAGGATCCGCCAATCAAGGCAAGGGAAAGGGGAGGATGGTTACCCCAACCAAAAACAAGAACAAGAAGCAAAAGGTTGCCGGACAAGCAAACCCCAAGGAAGACCCGTGCTTCGGTTGCGGTGAAATGGGTCACTGGAAACGGAACTGCCCGGTCTACCTTAAGGAGTTGAAGGAAAAGAGGGATGCGGGGCAATCCTCAGGTAACATATATATGGTATATATAGAGCTTAGTATTACTTCTTCTAATACATGGGTATTAGACACTGGATGTGGAACTCACATTTGCAATACTTTGTAGGGGTTCAAAAGAAGTAGCAAGCAAACGGGAACATCAAGTCTCTTTATGGGTAATGGAGCCAAAGTGCAAGTGAAGGCTCAAGGAGACTTTGTATTAAAATTTCCAAGTGGTTTGGAACTTATTTTGAACAATGTTTTGTATGCACCGGATTTATGTCGAAACATTATTTCAGTTTCCCGTTTAAAACAATGTGGTTTTTATCTTAATTTTGTTAATGATGATATCCACGTTTATTTAGATAATGTATTTTATTTTAAGGCTTCGCCTTCAAATGGAATTTATGAATTGGTTCATGATGACACATCATCTAGTAGCTCAATATACCATACTAGCACCAAGAAACTCAAAAGGGATTTGAGTGATTCCTACTTATGGCATTGTCGCCTTGGTCACATAAACAAGAATCGAATGCATACACTCCAAAAGAATGGCCTTTTGAAATCAAATGAACTAGACTCGTTTGATGTATGTGAATCTTGTTTACAAGGCAAAATGACTAAAGCACCTTTCAAAGGGACCTACGAAAGGGCTAAGGACTTATTGGGATTAATACATTCGGATGTATGTGGACCCTTTAAGCCCATAGCTAGGAATGGTGAAAGATACTTCGTTACCTTCATTGATGACTTCAGTCGTTTTGGATATGTCTACTTGTTAAGACATAAGGACGAAACTTTTGAAGCATTCAAAGAGTATCAAAACGAAGTACAAAATCAACTCAATAAGACAATTAAGGTACTTCGAACCGATAGAGGAGGTGAATACCTAAGCGATGCCTTCCAAGATCATCTTAGAAGTTGTGGGATTATCTCGCAACTTACTCCACCCGGGACACCACAGATTAATGGTGTGTCCGAAAGGAGGAACCGAACCCTAATGGATATGGTTCGATCTATGATGGCTAGAAGCTCGCTACCTCTATCATTCTGGGGTTATTGTCTATGCTCAGCGGCTCGTATTTTAAATATGGCCCCAACCAAGAAGGTGGAACGAACTCCTCATGAGATGTGGTTTGGAAAACCTCCATCTCTATCATACTTAAAGGTATGGGGATGTGAAGCTTACCCTAAGCGTTACGTCCCTAATAAGTTGAATGCTCGATCCACGAAGTGTATCTTCATAGGATATCCCAAGGATGATATGGGATACTATTTCTATGATCCTTCCGAGCAGAATGTATTTGTTGCTCGGAAGGCTGAATTCCTTGAAACTAAGTTCCTAATGGAAGGCAAAAGTGAAAGGAAGATAGATCTTGAAGAGGTTCAAGATTAAACAGATGATACACAATTGATTGACACTAGCACTCAACGTGAAAATGTTGAGAGTGATCAAATGGATGATCAAAATACACAAGACGTTCGCAGATCTGGTAGGATTAGTAATCCTCCTGAGAGATATGGGTTTCTCATGGATGGTTGCTACGTGGTTGATTTGGATGAACCAACAAACTACCAAGAAGCTTTATCAAGGATTGATAAGGATAAATGTTAGGAAGCCATGAACGCTGAGATGCAATCCATGTATGACAACCAAGTTTGGGAACTTGTTGTACAACCTACTGGCTCAAGGCTAGTTGATTGTAAATGGCTTTTCAAAATGAAAACCGACATACATGGAAACTTGGATACATATAAAGCTAGACTTGTAGCAAAAGGTTTCACTCAAACTCAAGGGGTTGACTATGATGAAACTTTTTTGCCTGTGGCAATGCTAAAGTCTATTAGGATATTATTTGCCATTGCCGCTCATTATGATTACGAAATATGGCAAATGGATGTCAAGACCGCTTTCCTAAATGGATATCTTGTGGAAGATGTCTATATGGTTCAGCCTGAAGGTTTTGTTGATCCAAAATATCCTAAAAGGGTATGCAAGTTAAAGAAGTCAATCTACGGATTGAAACAAGCATCTAGAATGTGGAATCATCGTTTTAATGAGGAAGCCGAGAAATTTGGCTTCATTAAAAATGGTGATGAAGCTTGTGTATATAAGAAAGCTAGTGGGAGCACTATCATGTTCCTTGTACTATATGTGGATGATATATTGTTATTTGGAAATGATATTCCAGCAATGCAAGGAGTTAAAGCTTGGCTAAGTAAATGCTTCTCCATTAAGGATCTTGGAGAAGCACAATACGTTTTGGGGATTGGGATCTACAGGAATAGATCCAAGAAACTGATAGGTTTGAATCAAAGTGCATACATTGAAAGGATCTTGAAAAGGTTCAAGATGGACAACTCTAAGAAAGGTTTGGTACCTATTCAAAAGGGAACGCTTCTCAGTTCATCTCAGTGTCCTACCACGAAAGATGAACAAGAGAGAATGAAGAAAGTCCCATATGCATCTGCTATTGGGTCAATCATGTATGCAATGATATGCACTAGACCGGATGTGTCATGCGCTCTTAGCTTGACAAGTAGATACCAGAATAACCCAGGTAACAGTCATTAGATTGCTGTCAAATGTATATTGAAATACCTTAGGAGGACTAAGGATATGTTTCTGATATATGGGTCTGGTGAAGAGGAACTTGCTGTAAAAGGTTATGTGGATGCGAGTTTTCAAACTGATCGAGATGATTCTCGATCACAATCCGGTTATGTCTTCACACTAAATGGGGGTGCAGTCTCTTGGAAGAGTTCAAAACAGGATGTTGTTGCTTTATCCACTACAGAGTCGGAGTACATCGCCGCATCATTGGCAGCTCAGGAAGCTGCATGGATGAAAAAATTCATCAACGAATTAGGAGTAGTCCCTTCCATTCAGGACCCTCTTAAGATCTTTTGTGACAACGAGGGTGCGATTGCTCAAATCAAGGAACCTCGTGCTCACCAAAAGACCCGTCACATTGAGCGGAGATTCAACTACATAAGGGATGAAGTTGAAAAGGGAAAGATATGTATTCGCAAAGTTCACACAGATCTTAATATAGCGGATCCTCTCACGAAGCTCTTACATGGATCAAAACATGCAGGACATGTTTGTGCATTAGGGCTTCGATATTCTAGTGATTGGTCATGATCTGTTTTAAGTATTGTAACGGAACGAAATTGTTCAAACTCATTAATATAATTATGGTATTAATTTATTTTGAGTTATGTTCCTATTTTGCATATTTTATCCATGAATAAGTAATTATTCTAAATTCCGTAGTCGATCACATTTGTGGGAGCAAATGTGAGGTTTAAACTATTATGAACTTGGATTGGTATACATTCACGGGATGAATGTGGGGCAAGGTTGCAACCAAGGTTCATAGATATTTGTTGGATACAAATATTGGAAGACCCGCTCTCAAGATTTACTAAATGGAGCCTTTGTGGTTGATCACATGTAATCTTGAGTAAAGGCGAATATCATTGTATCCTCTGACCTGAGATACATATTGAGTTCGGATATTTACCAAATATTGTACCTTGATTCTTTCCTTCGCTATTCTGAAATATGGTAGTTCATAAGGAAGAGCTCAGGTATAATACAAAGTACATATTTAGGACGTATGTAGTCAAGATGGAATTTGTCCCTCTTATTCGTTGAGAGTCAGATGTCTACGGCCTGATAAAGTTAAATCTAAAAGAGAGTGATCACTCTGTATCTCTTGGAATTAACATGACATCTAGGATGAAAGGATAAATGAAAGATTCACCTATTCATATTCGAGATGGGAACTCGAAAGGGATGATGTTATTGAATGGCACAAAGTCATAACATATTGGGGGTGATGGACGGTCGTTAGGTGGTATCCATCACTTGCATTAATTTCTTATGTTTCTCGTGCAAGTGGGAGATTGAAGGTATTTCGTATGCCCGAGAGACATATTAAATTAACGTGGCTAATATGTTTTGATCCAAGTCGGGTCATACCCAATAACAAACTTACCGACACCTTATTCGTATTTGATCTTAGCGATTGGATCATTGATTAAATACGTGACACTTGAACTTTAAGAAAAATGGTTTTCTCAAATATTACTTGATGTGTATATAAATTATGGAATAATTTATATAATAAGGAGTTAATTATTTATAGGTTAAATAATTAATTATGTTATGTTACATTTTATAATATGGATTTTATATATAATGTGTACATAATTTATAAATTGCAAGTTTATAAATTTGTTATAAATAAAACAAATAAGTTTATAAATGTTGCTAGTTTATAAATTATGCCATGTATTATAAAACTATTTTATAAACAAGGAAGTGGCATTGGAAGTATGAGAGGCATGCTAGAGATTCCAAGGCTTTCCCATTTCCATATACATGCATACTCCTTGACCAAGATAGAGACACTTGCAATTAAGACTTCAAAATTCTGCAAAAAAAACTGCCATATACAGCAGCTGAAGCCGTGGGGTTTGAGGGCCAAAAGTGGTTCACAAATTTAATTTTTGCAAGCTATATTCAAGTGTTATCAAATCCTAACCAAAGTACAAGGTGTTGGTGCAAAGTTTGGGGTATATCTACTTGAGGTTTCATACTTTTGGAGCTCCATTCATCATCATCTTCATCATCATCTATCAACTAGCTAGGAGAAGGTATATACTCTCTTCTTGCTTCTAGTTTGTAAGTATGTTTCACAACTTGATCTTAATTGGGATTTAACTTAAAATGGTTAAAGTATAACAAGTTCTAAAATGGTAATACTTCATGCTTCCGCTTAATTTGATCTTTAAATGTTTCAAGTATGTTTATGAACTTGTTAAATCCCAACATTTCCAACATTCTTTCAAAGACATATCTACTGATCTCCCAAGCCTCAAGCACATATCTATGGAGAGATTATAAGAGAGAAAGAGAGATTCTACTTACACTAAGTAGAATTCAAATGTAAACTTTGTACTTATCATTTGTATATTTAAGTTTACTTTGTAAGACACTTCCTTAAGGGGTTAAGGAAGTTAGATAGTTCTTATGATAGGAAACACCATCTTGCTTAATGATTTAACTTCCCTAAAGGGATCTAGGAAGTTGATCAATTCCATTAGAAATTAAGTTGGTGTGACCTATTAAAGATCTATGAGTGATTGTAAGCTAAACTATAAGTTTAATTGTGAGCTATCTTCTTAAAGGGATCTAGAAGGTAGTTGTGATTTCACTAGGCTAGAGCATTAAGATCTTGTGGTAAGAGCATTTGATGTTTGTGAATTCTTCAAAGGGACGTAAGGGTTCATAAGTAGCGGCTTATCGAGGAGCTAGTGTTGTATCCGGACACTCCACCGGGTTTGGGGTATCATAGTGAAGAAAATTCTCAATTCGTAGAATTGGGGAGAGGATTAAGATGAATTAGTTACCATCCACCCGAACCACTATAAATCCTTGTGTTTGTGCACTTACATTCTTTACATACTTGCTTTAACAAACACAAACGCTTCCACACTTAAAACTTATGTTTTGATTGTTAAAGATTTCAAAAGGTTTTAAGAAACCACTAAGTAACTATTCACCCCCCTCTCTAGTTACTTACAGGGTGGTTGTTCGAAGGTCTAAGTTTGATGGTTAAGTTTTTTTCATTTAATAATTTGTTAGTTTCTTTAAGCTTTTGTTGTTTTTGTTTTTTGTGTGTATATTTGTAGAGGTTTTTGTGTTGTTTGGCCTCGGTTCCTATGTGTGTATCCTTGTTCCGAGTCTTCATTTTTTGATGAAGGTCTCGTGTTATATAAAAGTTTCAACTTTTTTGCCAAAAAAAAAAAGGAAAGTGGGGTTGCCGTTTTACTTGGTAAATTGTCGTTTAAATCTGGTAAAATAGGTAGTCAACTGCAATTTTAATTGGGTCTTGGCCCAATGGCCTTAACACTGGTTAAGTATATATACACACAAAAACTATATACACACAAAAACAATGGGTAATTAAACTAGCTTCTTAGAAGCAGCGGGTACGTGACTCTCACTTTAATTGGGTGAACAAATATTTTTTGGACGAACCCTGTGACAAGATCACAATGAAAGTGCTTGTAATTCACTACCAAAATTTTATCCGATATGTGACATCCTTTAACTGGGCTGGATCTTTTTTGTTAGAAATCGGGTATGAATTGACTGCCGGATTCGTTATTGAATCGTGTAATCACTATCTCTATGAAGTATTTTGACCCTACGATTGCCTCGGTTGCACGAAATCTTTACAGGGATCAAACAAGAACGCAATCAATGTTTTTGGCAACGAAATCACTGATCAAATTGTTAGAGAATATGTGTGTGTTTCTGTTGGTATGATGAATACAAAATGAATGAACAAAAAGCGTTCATAAACTGTTATAGGAAAATAGTTAAACTGAAAGGGTGTAACCCTTCAATTTTGGCGGGAAAATCGGTTATACCAAAAGCATACCTGTTCGCTGACACTTATTCGATTGCAACTTTTCTAGTTAACGAATAGTGCAATTTCTGTTGAGGTTTCGGGGCGCTGCCCCTTGGACCCCGCAAGGGGGCGCAACCCCCTTGACTCCCGCATTTTACGCGACAGTTAGTAGCCAACTCTTACGAGCGTGTACTCCACACTCTCCGAACCCGTTGGTAAGTATAGCTGTTGGTGATTTTAGTGTCATCGGTCATTTTGTGTGATAAGGTGATTTACTTGAGACAAATGGATTTCCAGTTAAGCTTTATAACAAGTTAGGAGAGTGTGGAGTACACGCTTGTTTAAGGTAACTAGAGTCATTTGAAAGGTTATGTTTATTAGTTGGTGTCTTTTTGGTCAAAGGACACAACTATCCATGGAATGGTGACTATCATTAATGAAATGGTGTAACTTGTAATGAAATGGTGTCTTACCTTTTAATCAAAATGTATGACTTTTCATGGAATCTTTTATACCAAGAGATGTGTCTTTTCATAGTAACCATTCATACTCTATAAATAGAGAAGATTTGTCTCATTTTCAAGATGATGAAAACATGAACATTCACAACATACATAAAACTCTTTGTTTTTGACTTCCAATTTTAATTGCCTATATTGGAGTTGTGCCTTTGTCTTATCCCGACTAAAGATTTCGTGTAACCCTAAGGCAATCATGTATAGGGTCGAAATACTTTATCGCGAAAGTGACTACACGATTCAAAGGTTTATCCAGCATTCAAACCCTATTAACCAACAAAGCGATAAAGTAATTCGTGGTGATGAACCTTTGATGAATCTGGAAAAGACATAGGCGTGGAAATAATATATTATGGAACCCTCTGATGAATGCAAGTGCATGGATCTCGGGTTATACCAATTACAGTAAATTGTATATTGGAAAATACATGATCAACTCCTTTTGTTTGCATCATTAAGTTATACAATATTATATTCTGTATATAATTTCTTTTCTTCCTTAAGAATTGTGAACGGAAGAAATGTAACACAAAAATATTTGTGTTGAATAATGATGAGGCAGTGAGAAAAGGGTCAACCGAAAACTTGAAAGTAATGGTTATTTTGTAATTTTCGTGGTTGTTGCGAAAGGGAAAATAAAGTAAATATTGTTGATTTGCTTTCTTGTTCTCGTCCAAATACAAAGCCAGATGGCTTTATTTGCCGAATTGTTTGAACGAATATGGATCCATCTTGGAAGGGATCAGACTGGAGACTTATTCAACGGTAGAACTATCAACTTACGAGTACGCATTTTCTATCCATCTTGTTTAATTTTATGCCATAATTGACATAAATAGAACATGCATGAAACACAGATCTTTGAATGTAGATATGAGTTTGACGATTAATACGTAGACACATTTAAAGATCTTGTATATAATAGTATATATTTATATTTATATTTATATTTATATTTATATTTGTCTATTTGGAGGGATGTACCATCAATTCAATCATTTGGAAGTTTGCATAATTCTATATATATGCACATGAATATGCAATTTATGATTCTTAAATTGCACGTAAAATTTAACAGATTCTTAAATTGCATGTAAAATTTAACAGATTAAAAATTATTTGTGTTGAATGGTTGAATGATGGTGTGGGTTTGCATGTTGTCGGTTACCAAGGACTAATGGGATATGATAATTGCTTGGTATCCGTGTCAATTAATTGGTGGGTAATTACATGGTTGGTAAACCCAGAAATCTGGTTTTGTTTGACTTTCGTTTTCTTTTTCTAAAAATCGGTAAAGGGGTCACGAATAAATATTGCATTATATTATTAATTGCATGAATTACTTTGGATACTTTGGAGTAATATTTTGCAAACGGTTTCTATTTTGGTGTAACTAAAATAGGGTGTATAACTGTATATATACGTATTCATCCGAAATGTATGAATGAATTCTTTGACTATCGCTTTAAAGTCTATAAAGCAACTGTTATACGTATATTGCAACAAATGTCGGTTAACGGTCCAACGAAAGTTGGTGTTTAAGGATACGCATGTTCTAAATCCATATCATATGATGTTATTTTATTTTATTTTATTTGGTTGTTTAACGATATAGTTGTGACAGTTGATAGTCGCAATGGTTAAAATTCGTAACCAACGGATATGATCTTGGCAATTATTTGTTAAGGTTGCAACTACTTTGCAAATAAATTTATTGTGGATGTCGATTATAACTTTGGTAAGTTATGAGACATGGAAACTATATTAATTGTCAATTTTGACAATAGAAAGGATTGCAATGGACAATGGTGGTACAACTTATACAAAGGCGTAGTAGTTGGGACATTACCATTTTACTGTAACCCTCTTTATATTCTATTTGGTTGTCTGATCAAATAGGTTTTGGCATGGAATATATTGACTTGGTTTAAAGTCTGTGTAATATATAAAATTTGTAATTTTGATTATGTGGGTTACAATGATAAAACTAAAAGGGTGTTGCTACATATCCTTTTGTTTTATGATCAGATTCACAATAACATGTGATATATATTGAAAAATGTGATTGAGATCTAAGTATTACTGTATAATACTTGTAAAACCTTTGCATTATGGTTTGGTTCATAATGAATATGACCATGTTGATACAAGTTTGTTCTTGGTGGAAAAGATTGTGTATCCACAAGTTGTTGTTGGATTCCACAATTGTGCAAATGATTTATCTTGGATCAAGAAATAATGTTGAGATTATTGACGGTAAAACTTGTTGTCATTTCTTCTTGATTTTAGAAGTGGAGTGACTAAAGTGTGTTTACAAATATAATCTTACTATATTATGTAATGGTTTGTGTACACAATGATAATAAGGTACCATTATCAAGGGTGTACAAATTATACGTTTACATTGGTGAGTCCTGAAAACGTGGACATAAGCACTAACTGATCAATCAATCAATTTGATACGCGAGTTTCTTATGGTAAAATAAGAATTTGGTAAATCCTTGGTTAAAGGATTGCAAAAGAAAATTGATTGAAGTCATAATGAATAAAGATTAAATTCATGGTGATCCATAGTTATGGGATGTAACATGACTAAGGCATGTATTTTACAAGTGAAGTCTAGACACTTGTGCCTTAGAAATAACTGCTTTTCGTGGGTTAATCATGAAAGAAGTGATGCATGTAGATTTTGTTGGGTCACAACAAAGTTTGGTAAAGTCACTTGATAAAAGCATTAGCCGAAAGCGCGCAAAAGTTGGCTAATGTTGTGGGATTGAAGTTCATTAAATCTTCCAAAGTGAGACGCCCAATTCCCTTCTAGTACAACGCTAGGAGCTGAATTCAATGAGGTAAGCTTACTTTCTGAAGATTGAAACACATTAATATTCTGATCCCAAAATATGTGTTTAGACCCGTAAGTGGAGTAGGTTGAAGCTAAACTTCTTAATGCCTCTTTTGAAAAATTGCATATGTGGGTGCAAGACGGAAAAGAGTTACCTATGTGAGTATGAAGTTTGCCGCTTCAAAGAATCTTGGACTTGGCTTCCTATATACTCATGAAAGGATATGGACGCATGGCTTATAAAAGCGTCAAGCGAACATTAGAGAAATGTAAGAAACTGATGTGTATATTATTTTATAGTTTTCAAATGAATTGAAGGGTTCAATTCTTCACGAACACCCTGATTTTCGAATTCTCGTAAATAATATACTAAGTGGAAATTCAATTCTTCACGAACATTTCCATTTACGCATTAGTTTGTGTGTTTGTTCAAGTTATTAAGTAAATCTAAGGATTACACTAAAATGGGGGGGGGGGGGGAATGTTGGTGATTTTAGTGTCATCGGTCATTTTGTGTGATAAGGTGATTTACTTGAGACAAATGGATTTCTAGTTAAGCTTTATAACAAGTTACGAGAGTGTGGAGTACACGCTTGTTTAAGCTAACTAGAGTCATTTAATTGAAATGTTATGTTTATTAGTTGGTGTCTTTTTGGTCAAAGGACACAACTATTCATGGAATGGTGACTATCATTAATGAAATGGTGTAACTTGTAATGAAATGGTGTCTTACCTTTTAATCAAAATGTATGACTTTTCATGGAATCTTTTATACCAAGAGATGTGTCTTTTCATAGTAACCATTCATACTCTATAAATAGAGAAGATTTGTCTCATTTTCAAGATGATGAAAACATGAACATTCACAACATACATAAAACTCTTTGTTTTTGACTTTCAATTTTAATTGCCTATATTGGAGTTGTGTCTTTCTCTTATTTTGAATAAAGATTTCGTGTAACCCTAAGGCAATCATGTATAGGGTCGAAATACTTTATCGCGAAAGTGACTACACGATTCAAAGGTTTATCCGGCATTCAAACCCTATTAACCAACAATAGCTAGCTAACACCTGCATTCAAGTAAATCGCAACTAACTAAAATGTACGTTGGATGACACTAAAATCACCAACAAATCCCCCCCATTTTAGTGTAATCCTTGATTTACTAAAATAACTAAACAAACAGAACAAACTAATGCATAAATGAAAATGTTTCAGAAATTAAATTTCCACTTAGTATAATATTTACGAGAATTCGAGTATCAGTGTGTTTCAGAAATTGAACCCTTCCACTCGTATGAAAACTATAAAATATTATACACATCAGTTTCTTACATATCCCTAAAACAATCTTGACACTATTATAAGCCATGTGTCCCAATCCTTCAGTGAACATATTGGCAGCTAAGTCCAAGACTCCATTGAAGCGGCAAAACTTCATGCTCACATAGGTAGTCCTTTTACATCTTACACCTGCATATGCAATTTTTCAAAAGAACTATTAAGAAGAATAACTTCAACCTAACTCAACTTGCAGGTCTAAACACATACTTTGGGATCAGAATTTTATGTGTTTCAATCTTCAGAAAGTAAGCTTACCTCATTGAATTCAGCTTCTAGCGTTGTACTAGAAGGGAATTGGGCGTCTCACTTTGGAAGATTTATGTGGACTTCAATCCTACTCCAATAGTCGACTTGTGCACTAAGTCTCGGGCTAATGCTTTAGTCAAGTGATCCGCTAAATTTTGTTGTGATCTAACGAAACTTACGGATATCACTCCATGTGAAATCAGCTCGCGAACCATACTGTGTCTAACACCTAAGTGTCTAGACTTTCCATTGTACATTTGGTTATAAGCCTTAGCCAAAGTAGCTTCACTGTCACAACGGATGGAAATAGGAGATATTGGCTTCGGCCACAAAGGAATTTCATGAATTAGATTCCTTAACCAATCAGCTTCCTTACCAGCTGCTGCTAAAGCTACAAATTCAGACTCCATGGTTAAATTTGTAATGCATGTTTGCTTCTTAGAAGCCCATGAAATAGCGCCTCCTCCAAGTAGGAATATCCAACCAGTCGTAGATGAATGATCTTCGACGTTGGTTATCCAACTTGCATCCGAATATCCTTCTAAAACTGAAGGGAACCAGTATAAGTGATACCATAATCCATAGTACCCTTCAAATACTTGAATACTCTAACCACAGCACGCCAGTGAGTAGCATTTGGATTACTAGTAAACCTACTAAGTTTTCCCACTATGAAAGCAATATCAGGGCGTGTGCTTGTCATAGCATACATCAAACATCCAATTGCTCGAGAGTATTCAAGCTGTGATACAGCTTTACCCGAATGGGGCATAAGCTTCACAGTTGTATCAACGGGAGTATTCAAGGGAGAACATTGATCACACTTAAACCATTTCAGAATCTTCTCAATGTAATGAGATTGTGTGATCGTGATACCTCTATCATCCCTTTTAATCCTTATGCCTAGGATTACATCCGCCACTCCCACATCCTTCATGGAGAACTTCGAAGATAAAAACTCCTTTATTCTATCAACTTGATCTTGGTTAGTACCAAAGATCAACATGTCATCCACGTATAAGCAAATGATCACACCTTTTCCGGATTGATCGAATTTTCTATATACACACTTGTCAGATTGATTTAGTACAAAACCATTAGACAACACCACATCATCAAACTTCTGATGCCACTGCTTGGGAGCTTGTTTCAGCCCGTACAATGATTTAACCAACTTGCACACCTTATGCTCTTGACCTGGCATAACGAACCCTTCTAGTTGTCTCATATACACTTCCTCTTCCAAATCACCATTCAAGAATGCGGTTTTGACATCCATTTGATGGATCACTAGATCATACGTAGCAGCAAGTGCTATTAACAATCTAATAGTAGTGATGCGAGCAACATGAGCATATGTATCGAAATAATTAATATCCTCCTTTTGTTTAAAGCCTTGGAAACCAATCTAGCTTTAAACTTATCAATTGTGCCATCGACTTTCATCTTCTTCTTGAAGATCCACTTGTTTCCCAAAGGTTTGCATCCTGGTGGTAAATCTGTTAATACCCAAGTATTATTCTCCAAAATAGAACTCATCTCGTCGTCAATTGCTTCTTTCTAAAAAGCAACATCACGAGATTTCATGGCCTCATCAAAGGTTCTAGGATCATCATCTATACTGTAACAGTAAGAATATTGTGACTTAACACAATTTCTCGATCCTTCAACTAGGTAAAGTTGAAAATCAGAACCATACGACTTGGGTGTCCTAGTTCTAGAGCCCCTACGAGGTTCTAGTGACTCACTTGAAATATCTTCCAAGTTAACTCCTTGTGTAGTCTCATTTGAATGAGAAATCACGTCCTTTGGTCTAGGTATTGATGTAAAATGGGATTCATCAAATATTGCATCTCTTGATTCTATAACGGTGTTAATCGAAATAAAATCATTAGGTTCTATCACATAAAACCTATAGGCTTTGGAATGCTCAGCATATCCAATAAAGATGCAATCAAAACCACTTTCACCCAAAGTTTTCCTTTTGAGTTCGGTTAGTCTTACGATTGCCCGACAACCCCAAACTCGCAAATAATGCAAGTTTGGTTGTTTCTTGTACCAAAGTTCGTAAGGAGTCATAGTTCCTCTTTTATTAGGAACTCTATTCAAAATGTGACAAGACGTTAACATGGCTTCTCCCAAAAATCCGTCACTCAAACCAGAGTACATCATCATGGAATTAACCATTTCCTTGAGAGACCTATTTTTTCTCTCCGCTACACCATTTTGTTGTGGTGTATATGGAGCTGTAGTTTGATGAATAATCCCTACAGATTGGAAATACATTGGATCATAATACTCACTACCTCTATCGGTGCGCAACGTTTTAATTAAACCATTTTGTTGTAATTCCACTTCAGTCTTATAGATTTTAAATTTGTCTAAGGCCTCATCTTTAGAATGCAAAAGATAAACATAGCAGAACCTAGACGCATCATCTATAAATGTGATTACATACTTCTTATTCCCTAAGGAAGGTATAGCATGAAAATCACAAAGGTCACTATGAATTAGTTCTAAATTCAAAGACATCCTGTTTATGGTCTTAAAAGGTTGTCTCGTGATTTTATTAAACATACAAGTATTACATTTTTCAGAACATTTTTCAAAGGTAGGAATCAAATCAACTTTAGACATTTCATACATTCTTTTATAATGTACATGTCCTAGACGCGCATGCCATAAACTTGACTCATTTGAACTAGAACTAATCATGCAAGCAGAATTATCAACAACAGGAACATTCTTAAAATTCAACATAAACATACCATTATTATAGTATCCAAATCCAATAAACATGCCACCCTTCGACAAGATATACTTGTCGGATTCAAATACTTGTTTATAACCAGACTTATTTAATATAGGATTGGAAACCAGATTCTTTCTCAACCCAGGTACATACACAACATTATTTAAAGTAATTGTCTTATCAGAACTAAATTGTAAAACAACATCTCCACGACCAAGGACAGGAGTGACTGATTCGTTCCCCATGTGAAGCACATCATCATCAGGTTGAAATGTCTTAAACCAACAGCGATCTTTACATGCATGACATGTGGCCCCGGAATCAATCCACCACGTTATGTTATCATCCTGCACATAAAATGCTTCAGAAATATGTGATACATAATTCTGAACAGAATTTATAATACAATCAAAATTCTGACCTTGGTTAGGAACTTGGTCCTTAGACCCGTTTCCTGAACCCGAACCGCTTGCTCCATCCTTGTTCTTTCCAACATGACATTCTTTCTTAAAGTGACCAGGTTTGCCACAAATCCAACAAATCCAACAAGATAGAGATTTCTTATCCTTCTTGTTGGAACCATCGTTGTTCCCTTGAAACTTACGTTTCTTTCCATTGAACTTTTTGTTGTTTTTGTTCCCATGTTTACCATCCTCAATCATGTTAACAGAGGATGATGCAACGTCCTTTTCTTTAGTCTTACCACCCTCTTGATCACGTATTGATTCCTCAATACGTAGGGTGCCTCCCAATTCAGTCAAAGACAATTCTTCTTTCTTATGTTTTAACATGTGTTTGAAAGTCTGCCATGATGGTGGCAGTTTGTCTATAATTGAAGACACTAAAATGGATTCATCCATTTTCAGATTGTGTTGTGTAAACTGTCCCAAAATTTGAAGAATTTCATGGAACTGTTCCATAACAGGCCTTGAATCCACCATTTTGTAATTATTGAAGT
Organism: Rutidosis leptorrhynchoides; assembly: GCF_046630445.1. Classification (NCBI taxonomy): domain Eukaryota; kingdom Viridiplantae; phylum Streptophyta; class Magnoliopsida; order Asterales; family Asteraceae; genus Rutidosis; species Rutidosis leptorrhynchoides. The sequence continues at coordinate 560,297,833 of NC_092333.1, forward strand.
TACTCACAAGAAACTTCTTACTCGAAGCATCTTCGGCCATGTATTTGGATTCAAGCGAATCCCATAGTTCCTTAGCAGTTTCTACAGATTGGTAAACATCAAAAAGAGCATCAGACATACCATTTAGAATGTGGCCACGACATATGAAATGATCGTTATCCCACTTGTTTCTTCTCCTGATTTGATCCAAAGTTGCATCATCAGGAAGTTCTGGCATGGGGGTGGATATAACATGAACAACTTTCAACGTTGTTAACAGAAATCGCATCTTCTGTTGCCATCTTCGAAAATTAACTCCTTCAAGTTTCTCCAGTTTTGCAAACTGCCTTGTCATCTCTTTCACCGTTTCCCTAGACATGATTACAGACTAAATACTTTATAGATTTGTTAGAAATCGGGTATGAATTTACTGCCGGATTCGTTCTTGAATCGTGTAATCACTATCTCTATAAAGTATTTTGACCCTACGATTGCCTCGGTTGCACGAAATATTTACAGAGATCAAATAAGAACGCAATCAGTGTTTTTGGCAATGAAATCACTGATCAAATTTTTAGAGAATATGTGTGTGTTTCTGTTGGTTTGATGAATACAGAATGAATGAACAAAAAAAGTTCATAAACTATTATAGGAAAACAGTTAAACCGAAAGGGTGTAACCCTTCAATTTTGGCGGGAAAATCGGTTATACCAAAAGGCATACCTGTTCGCTGACACTTATTCGAATGCAACTTTTCTAGTTAACGTATAGTGCAATTTCTGTTGAGGTTTCGGGGCGCTGCCCCTTGGACCCCGCCAGGGGCGCTGCCCCTTGGACCCCGCAAGGGGGCGCAGCCCCCTTGACCCCCGCATTTTACGCGACAGTTAGTAGCCAACTCTTACGGGTGTGTACTCCACACTCTCCAAACCCGTTGGTAAGTATAGCTAGCTAACACCTGCATTCAAGTAAATCGCAACAAACTAAAATGTACGTTGGATGACACTAAAATCACCAACATTTTTTGGGGCAAAACCTGTGGCATGGATCATATTGGAACCGAGATATTAGTTCGTCATGGAATTTTTGCCTGGGTACATGAGTCACAAATTAATTGGCCGAGCGGCTCAAATTTCTAGAGTACATAAGTCACACATTAATTTTGCATGGATAAGTTGGCGTAACTCGTAAGTGTTTTCACAGAAAAAAAAAAAGATTACATGCATCAATTTGCCACGAAGTAATGCGATAAAATCATAAGACTAACATCACACTGTTTGGACAAGCCCCATACTAACTTGAGTTGGGAAATGGAGGATGACGATTAACCGTAACAAATTATCACCAAAATGCCCAAATAATTTTCACCCCTTCACCAGAGCCCAAAATTTTTTTTTTTTGACAAAATGCCCTCGCAAGGCGCAAGATACCATGCGACCTTGCATCTTTTTCTAAAAAAATTACGGTTAAATGACATCTTTTAACCTGGCACTCCACACATTCAACCCACTTCGCAAACACGCAAAAAAACACATAGTCAGGCGATCCGCAAAAACGCAAGCACAAACGCAAACCATCTTCATCGCTTCGATTGCTATTACCAGATCCTCCTCCATCATCACCTCCACTACCACCCAACCCCTCTTGCCACCACCTTTACCTTTTATACAAGCCTAACAGGGTTTTCACGCAAAAGAATTAGAGTTTTCACGAAGTAATCAACCAAATAATCAAGGAATCAACCTTGCAACGATGGCGAGCAACCAGGTTAGTGATTACTTCATTGTATATCTGCGTTGTATCTGTTTATTTTATGTTTGATGTGAATTGTATAAGTGTGCACACCAACTGCTCGATGAAATGCCTGTTTGAGGTGTAATCGCGTTTAATGAAGTACAACCGTTTATAAATGCCTGCTCGATGAAATGCCTGTTTGAGGCGATCCACTTGAATACCTTCTTTATTCACTATATGACCAAGGAATTGAACTTCTTCTAACCAAAATGCACACTTTGAAAACTTAGCGTACAGTTTTTCTTTTCTTAGCAACTCTAGCACTTTTCTCAAATGTTCTTCGTGCTCTTGATCATTCTTCGAGTAAATAAGTATGTCATCGATGAAGACAATGACAAACTTGTCAATATATGGCCCACACACTCGGTTCATGAGGTCCATGAACACAGCTGGTGCATTGGTCAACCCAAACGGCATAACCATAAACTCGTAATGACCGTAACGCGTCCTAAAAGTAGTCTTTAGAATATCATCCTCCTTCACCCGCATTTGATGATACCCATAACGTAAATCAATCTTCAAATAAACCGACGAGCCTTGTATTTGATCAAATAAGTCGTCGATTCTCGGTAGTGGGTAACGGTTCTTGATTGTAGTGACCCGAACTTTTCCATGTTTATATATATTAAATGAAATTGATATTTACATGATTAAGTGTTTCCAACATGTTAAGCAATCAAACTTGTTAAGACTTGATTAATTGAAATAGGTTTCATATAGACAATTGACCACCCAAGTTGACCGGTGATTCACGAACGTTAAAACTTGTAAAAACTATATGATGACATATATATGATTATACATATAGTTAACATGATATTATGATAAGTAAGTATCTCATTAGGTATTTTAACAATGAGTTATATACATAAAATTGTGTTTATTGAATTAAGAAACTCGAAACGATATATATAACGATTATCGTTATAACAACGTCTTACTAATTACATATGAATCATATTAAGATATTGTTACACTATGTTTAATCATGATAAATGATAAGTAAACATGTCATTATGTATATTAACAATGAACTACATATGTAAAATAAGACTACTAACTTAAGAATTTCGAAACGAGACATATATGTAACGATTATCGTTGTAACAACATTTAACTGTATATATATCATACTAAGTTTAACAACCGGTCCTTATCCTCCTGGACCACGTCATCAATATTTGGTTCCATTGCGATGATCGACTCCAAGTAAGGTCCTTAATATGAGCTATTGCACAGCGGAAGACTTAATTCGTACCTGAGAATAACATGCTTTAAAAGGTCAACATAAAGTTGGTGAGATATATAGGTTTGATGCTAGCAGCGTTATAACTATGGACCACAAGATTTCATATATAAAAAAAAATATAATACACTCGCAAGTGTATAAAATCATTCTGCTTATGTTGAGGCCTCAGTAACCAACCTTAACAATAATATAATAGGTCATCTTTGCAAAGATAGATATGTACACTCGCAAGTGTATAAATAATCCTCGAAGTACTAAACATCCGCCCACTAGTTCTTATGTCTAGTGCAGCCTACTGGATGGGGGTGTTAAACCCGATAGATCTATCTTTAGGATTCGCGCTTACATGCTATTATAACATATAACTAAATTACCTAGCACATCAATCCGCAGAATATCATTTTTAATCACTTGTGTCCATAACGTAAATCATTTATAAAAACAGCGCATGTATTCTCAGTCCAAAATATTTAGAGTTTAAAAAGGGACTATATACTCACCATACTGTATTTTGTAGTAAAAATACATATATCATCATTGAACAAGTGTAGAATTGGCCTTGGATTCACGAACCTATATCATTTATGTATATATTTTAACACATATAATAACAATAAAACAAGTTTTATATGTATTAATATTAATATACTTAATAATTTGTATGTTACATTAATAAATAGTTTAATTGTAACTATATTATATATTCTAATTAAATAATTAATATCTTTTTATATATGGTTATATTAGAATATGGTTATCTATTATATAATTTAGTTAATATGTTATAATAATAATATTTTATTTAAATCGGTATATAATGTTAGTATAGTTTTTATATATATATATAGAAATATATTTTTATAAAAAGATCATTCATTTATTAAAATTCTCATTATGTTAATGCTAAAAAAATAATATTGAAAATGATAAAAAAAAAGTCATGATAATAATAATAATAATAACAATAATATTAATAATAATAATAATAATAAAATAATGATATTAGTTATTATAATAATACTAATCTTTATTAATGGAAATGATTAAGTTTAATTATAATAATGATATTAATAGTTTTTATATTAGTAATAATAAAATAATTTAACTATAATCTTAATAATGATAATAGTAATAATTTATAAGAACTAATAATAAAAGAGTTATACCTCATTTAAATAGGTTTTTAAACAAAAAGATGTCTTGGGACGAGCTTGAACCCACGACCTCCCGTATAACCAATACTCGCCCTAACCAGCTAAGCTAATCTGTTTCTCTGCTTTCATTCCCACATTAATTTATTTAACATCCTTTTCTGTTTCATCTTCTTCCTCAATGAGTTCAACCCAATCGGTAAGTCTATATCCCCATAACAATTGGTTTTCGATTCAAATAAAGACATTTAAAATCGTACCAGAATTAACTAGTACTTCTTATTTGAATTAACAGACACGGAAAAAAAAATATAATGAAGAACAAAAAAAAAAAAAAAAAAAAAAACAGTCGCTGTTTCTATGTGATGAACACCAAAATGATTTTCGACACAGAGGCTCTTTTAACAGAAACTTTCTACATGAATTAGTTTGCAATTTGTGTAACCAAACATTAGGAATCAACAATTTAACTTGAATCGAAACAGATAGTACGAATTTGATCGAAGAACATTCTGTTAACTTTGAAAACCCAATACTTTGTCCTCAAAATTTTCGTTCGATATTAAGCATTAGAATCTAAAATTTTGCAGATAGTTTTAGTAAAATATATCTAACAATTCTGTATTCTTACATTTTAAAATGGTAAACAATTTCGAGGTTTCTGATGAAAAGTGTTGCGAACAGGGGGATGCCTATAATACGTTTTTATCCTCTCCTATTAATTCGATGTTTTTGCAGTTGGGATTATTATAGGATGCAATTAAATGATTAATGATTAACAGGAATTATCCCCGATTGTTTTTATAATAAAAGGTGAAGTTACAAGAATTTTGTATAGTGGAAGAAGACAACTAGAAGAGAACAAAAAAAAATCACGGGTTTTAATTAGGTGTTGACCTATTTGAGTAAATCCTAACAATTAGATACAATTAGATATAGTTGGAAAGGAATTTTGAAATTAATCGAATCTTATGAGTATATATATAATCGCATTTATATTTATATTTATCTATATATAAACTATTATATATATTAATTACATATCTGTTATATATGTCCGTATATAATTATATTTATCTATATCTGTATGTAATTATATATATAAATCTGTATTTTTATGTGTATATAATCATTTATAATTATATATTTTGTTTATATATATATTTATATATATGTGTGTGTGTATATATATATATATATATATATATATCAACTACCTAATTTTTGAAACTAATCATTATTAATATATTAACACTAGTAATGCTAATAATAATATTGATAATAATAATATTATTGATAAAGATAATATTATGATAATATTAATAATGACTTTAGTAATAATTGTATTTATAATTATAAAAGTAATAATATTAATAATAGTATTTTTCATAATAACCAATAATATTTAAATAATAATTTTAATCATTATTATAGTAATATTTATATTTCAGGTATTTATCATAATCTTAAGTTTATTAAAATTTTAATATTTAACATTTTTTTTACTCAAATAATTAAATTTTATTAATTCCCAACATTATATATATACACTTTTATTTATATATACATATTTACAATTATTGCTCGTGAATCGTCAGGCATAATTAAAAAGGTAACTGATTATCCGTATGCAGATTTCAAACTTTCTAGACTCAATATTAAGGTTTTTGCTTATCGTGTTGGAAACCTATAGAGATTAAGGTTTAAATTTGGTCGGAAATTTCCGGGTCGTTACAGTACCCACCCGTTAAATAAATTTCGTCCCCGAAATTTGATAGAGGTTGTCATAGATAACAATAAGAATGTTTTTATGACGAATATGAGGTGATAATGGAGTTTTATCATTATTGAGAGATATAGATAAATCGATTTAATCATGTGAAGCGCACGAGTGAAGTTATCACAAAAGTGTGAAATGAGTAACTATGGAATTGTTTTAATCGATGACATGATTAGGATTGATTTCCAGAATTTAAGGGATTTAAAGAAAATCTTATGTAACAAGATTTGGCTTTTTAGGGATAAGAATCTTCTTTAATTTAATGTGGCAATCTGTTTTGATTTCTCTGTCAGATATTTCACTATAAATCTTCCTCCTCCGTTTCCTTATTCTCCACACCTTCTATTCTTGCTTCCCCTACTCATTCCTTAATATGCTTCATCCAATCCTGATTCTTATTATACTTCTAACTTTCATATCTTTCATTCTTCTTTTTCATCTGTCGCTAGAAGAATGTATTCACTTCTACTATACTCTTGTGTTTATAGTATTTCTAATTCTCCCGTGTCTTTACGTTGCAATACGTATTGATATACATGGTTTGGGTGGTTGTTGAGTTTGATATCTTCTCTTATATTACGATGTTCCTGCTTCTGTCTTCTATAATCATTGTCATCCACAGTCAATACTCTCTTCTATTTGCTGCGATCTATACTCCAATTTCTATTGTGGGGATTTGTCCCTTCGTTTCTTCTTCTCGTCCTCGAGTCAAGCGAGTAAGGGTCCGGAATTCGTAGGTATGAAATTTTGGAATAAGCATAGCTAATTCTATTAGAAAGAAATGGTAATGGCACGATTTTGATTTGTCAAATTACCGGAATATCCTGAAAAAGATCGAACTATCGAGACGATATGTTCTTAATATGTTTGGAGATTGAATAAAATGTAAGAGTCGTGTAACATGGCACATGATGACGGTACTGTGAATCATCACATTCCATTAGGAACTTAACATGACTTACTGTAATATAATGAAGTTGATCAAGTTTCATTATATTATACTAATTCATGCATCAATTCCCAACACTGCTTCAGAACATTCCTATTTTAAACTCGAAGGTTTTAGAACTTAGAAACTAACACAGTTTCTTTTATATTGTAACGCAGATATTACGGAGGAATAAATGATTTCAGATAAGGATAGCTGTGAAAACATCCTCAGAAATATTGGGGATATTTATAATGAAAGATATGATAATATCTTGGAATTTCTAATGTCGAAGGATGATGATGAAGATTGACCCGTAAGGGTTTAGATTCAGAAGCAAGGTGTTTGCTACAGAATCGTCATGATTCTTTATGTACAAGTTTAGTCCTTGAAATTTGTTCAGAGTCTCCTTCACGGTTTGCTCAATCCGGTTTTCAGTACCAAATTTTCTATCGAGCGTTCCTAACACTTCCTCCTTTTATCATCAACTTTTGGTCATTAAGACCGTCTACAACATGCTGCTTCGTCAGCATTTCAAGAACTACTTCATCGTTCAAGATGTTTTTCAGAAACTTCACATTCGGGGTATGAAATTCTTAGAGATAAACATCATAAGTATAGCTGGAGAAGTTCTGCAAGATTTTTCAAAATACGACTTGCGGATTCCGCCAAAGGAATGCCGAGCTGCTGGTACATGATGTCGTGAAAGGTTCTCCAGTAACGACGGCGAAAGGACAGCGTATTTATATCGAGATGATAATAAGACTAGTTTTACTGAGAAGTCAAAGTGGAGCTGTGATAAAAGTGGCTAATTTGGAAAGAAATTGCAAAGTTATTTTGGGTAATAATAACACTAAGGAAATTTACACTGCTACGTGTTAACTCAGTTTCCGAGAGTTTTCAGGTGCATAACCATATGCAGGAATCTTTGTTCCGTAGACGAGGTGCGACTAGTTCAACTTCTTGATCGAGGCGTTTTCAAGAATCGTGAAAAGTTGTGAATACAAATTGTAATCGCCAAGATACGAATGAGGTTTAGATAGAATCAAGTGGAAAACTTGAAGAATTATTTAGTTTCATATGTTATAATCAACATTTTAATTCATTTTAATCGTCCAAAGTTAGCAGTCCAATAGTCCGATTGTCCAATGGTTTAATAATTTCATATATAAATTAAATATATAATATTCGAATTAATTAATACGTATCGTGACCCGTGTACCGGTCTCAGTGTCGATCACAACTCAAAGTATATATATATTTTGGAATCAACTCCGACCCTGTATAGCCAACTCCCACCTTCACATATAGAGTGTCTATGGTTGTTCCGAAATATATATAGATGGGTCAATATGATAAGTCGAAACCTTGTATACGTGTCCCGTTATTTAAAATGCGTAAAATAAATAAATATATATATCATGACCCATTATACAACGTGTTGTCTCAGAATAAATCCGACGTATTGTTGTACATGTGTCCCGACGGTATGTATAGTGCAGAAATTAAAATTGCGAGAATGTAAATTGCGATAAATTAAATGTTAATCAGTTAGCTGGGAATAGTTAGCCGGAACAGTTAGCGTGTAATCCTATCACAATTTCAATTAATTAATTCGTTTGTTTCTAACACTTTTTTATTTTTGTCCAATGTTTTCTTCGTTATGCCACTTGTTGGATTCTGATAGGTCAAAATCCAAATATGAAATTCGAATAAAAATGGTTATTCGGTGGTGAACAGATACGTGTATCGGTAGTTGTAAGTAAGATAGTAAATGATCGTTGAATCAGATTCGAAAAATGTACAGTGTAACTTATTAATATGAATTCTAAATATTCCTCGGGTACTACCCACCCGTTAAAATATTTTCATCATTAACAGTTTGTACAAAAGAATTTTTTTTTTTTTTTTTGATTACAATCTTTATGAAAATATACTTGCATATATATTTTCATCGGGTGTAATCATGGAATTAATGAGTCAAAAACTCATCTGATTTACCGTTAATACTAGATTACATAATCTCTAAAACTTTAGAAATTACATATTCACCATGTCGAACGAGGAAAAATGAGGTAGAATGATACGTAAAGCGAAGATAGCCGATGTAGATCGATGTGTAGAACGAAGTTCATACTCGAAGTACAGATGGTGATATTGAGGCGTGTAATGTTGATATTCGAGGTACAGATTGTGGTATTGAGAGTTACGGCGCGGTTATGGTTGAGAGATGATAAGGGTACCGTCGACGTCGATAATGGTGGTACTGATTATGCTGCTGGTGCTGCTGCTGGTGTTCGTAACCTTCGCACCAGGTTCTCCAAAGTCGTCACACGAGCGCGTAGTTCGTTAACTTCTTCTAGTACTACGGAATGATTGACGGTTGAAGCGAGTGAATGAATAAGATTCGAACTATGGGATAGTATGTAATCGTGATGGGATACTCGGAAAAAGGGAAGAGAAAATGGTTTCTCGAACAGGTTCGCCAGTAAGCACTTCAGGTTGAAAAGGGCAATTTGGTGGATGGAAGAGATCTTTGACGTGAAATGATTTTTGGATATCGGATGATATTCTAGCTATTTAGAATATCTACATATATATTACTAAAGATTTTGTAGACTACAGAAGAATTTGCGGCATATATCAGGCAAATCTACAGATACGCCAAGATAGAAATTATCAGATACGCTAAGATATGAATTTCGTCTATACACTATCGATGCACTAAATACAGTAAGACGTGTCTAGACTTATGAATGATAAGCAGACAACTTCCTAAGGATGATAAGCAGATGATTTCCGACTAGTTAGGATAAGCAAAACTTTTTGACATGCAGACACGGTCAAAGTCCAGACTCACTAATGTATCCTAACAACCACCAGTTAGACACACTAATGGGAGACCTGGTTCACTAAGACCAACGCTCTGATACCAACTTTAACAACCGGTCCTTATCCTCCTGGACCACGTGATGTCGTAGCACGGGGTTACGAAATAGTGTATATTTTTAATACGGAATGCTACAAAATTTAACAAGTTTTAATTAAATATTTACAAAATGGATATACCTAAACCTTGCTACAACACTATAGGCAGTGTACCTAATCGTAGAGTAGTGTAGTTTTTAGTAAGTCCGGTTCGTTCCACAGGGAGCTGGTGATACTTACTATATTTTTAATAACTATATTTATACAAAATATATATAATTATATAAGTAGTAATATTATTATAAAAGGGGGGTTTTACCGTTTAATGACCGGTTTGTCGATTCTATATTTTAAGCGCAAAGATAAATGACGATAATTAAAGTGCGTAAAATAATGACAATAAATAAAATGACAGTAAATAAAATTGCGAGTAATAAAATGACAGTAAATAAAGATACGATGAGAAATACAATAAAAGAATTATGCTTATTTAAACTTCCGTAATCATGATGTTTGACGTGTTGATTTTAGTTTTATTCCCATGGGTTAATTGTCCTTTGTCCTGGATTATTTAATATGTCCGTCTGGTTTTTGTCCATAACAGTCCATCAGTCATAAATATAAAATGCGAGTGCCCTCGTCAAATTATTATTATACCCGAAGTTAAATATTCCAACTAATTGGGGATTCGAATTGTAACAAGGTTTTAATACTTTGTTTAATGAATACACCAGGTTATCGACTGCGTGTAAACCAAGGTTTTACTACTTTGTTAACAATTACACCAATTACCCTTGAATGTAATTTCACCCCTGTTTTAATTATTCTAGTGGCTATTAATCCATTCCCGTGTCCGGTTAAATGAACGATTATTTGTACATATAAATACCCCGCCCATCGTGTCCGATCGAGTGTATATGGTAATTTATAGGGACGCCCAATTGTAAATCTTTATATTAACATTAACAAACTATCATTTAGTTAAACAAATATAAAGCCCATTAATAGCTCATAGTATAATTTCCACAAGTGTCGTTCTTTTGTCCAAACCCCAATTATGATACAAAGCCCAATTACCCAATTTTAATATTTTTAGCCCAACATCATGATTACTTCGTCTTAAATAAGCATAATAATAACTTAAGTACGAGACATTAATTTAAAAAGGAGAACATAGCTTACATTGATTATTTATCGCGTAGTGTTACACGGACAGAGCTCCGACTTTAAAACCCGTAAAAATAACTTTTACATAACCCAAACTAATCTAATATAACACTAATCTATACTATATATATATATATATATTTATATTATACGGAGTATTATTATTCTTATGTTATGGGTGTGTTGGTGTGGTGTGTTTTTTTATTTCGTCCAAAACACTGGCTTTTATAGAAATGTTTTGTGATTTTTATCCTCATGCAAGTTGCATGAGGTTTAGTGCATTTGCCATGCAACTTGCATGGCCTTGGATTCCAGCTCAAATTTTGGAAGTTTACATGCCGACATAGATATATAATATAAATATAAAATATAAAATATAAATAATTAATATAATTATTTATATATTATATTATATTCTTGTGCATAGTATACTAGATATTTTTGGTCCGTTGCGTCGAGCGTTGAGAGTAGACTCATGTCCCGGTTCCGGATTTTCAAACGTCCTTGCGTACTATTTTATATCGCGTACTTTGCATTTTGTAACTTGTACTCTTGTCATTTTTAGACGTTCTTCATCAATATTTTGAACCTTTTTAATTGTATCTTGTACATTTGAGCTTTTTGGACCTTTTTGTCTTCAATTCTTCGTTTTCGCCTTTTGTCTTCGCACTTATTTATTTAAACAATTACAATAAAAATATAATACAATTACATATGAAAACCTATTATTTAGGAGGGATATTGCTATGAAATATATGTTCCTTTTTAGCCTTATCAAATATCCCCACACTTGAGCGTTGCTTGTCCTCAAGCAATACAGAACTTGAAATAAAAACATACATGAATCACTTTTTTATTCATCACACTTTGTACATCAGTGATTTTGATAGAGCGGTATAAACAATGATAGTAATGATAGAACCATGGTTAAAGGTGGGTGTGTCATCCACAGTTGCCTTGGGTTTAGGTCAACGACACTTACAATCAAATAGCCGATTTACTTTCGGTTTCCAAAGCAAAGTGCACATTTGAAAGGCGGTTTACAGTCCCACATGACTATAAAAATGTAGATCCTTAAGGAAATTGGATCTTTATGAAAACATTTGATCTTTTGAAAATTCATTCTAGCTTTTACCCTAGACAAGTTTTCTGATTTGACCCACCATCGGTGTTGCAAAATATATTTGTGGATCAATATTTTGGCTAAAAACTTTTAGGTTCGTGTAATCCACTGCTATCCCGGTATCGGAAAGCACACATCCAGTTTACTTGTTCCGTATATTACCTTTCGGTAAACTACCGTCCGGTTGTAAAGGAAAGCGATGAACAAGAAACTGTTAAGGCAATGTCTAATGACATGCATTTGTTTATGGTCTTTTTAACGTGTCGGATGCTAGTACTATCCTTGGTAGGAGCAATAGTAAAGATCATCCTATGATTTTTCGGTCTGGCACAAGGTCCTGTCTTCGACCATGCTATGCAACCACCGTTCTTACGGTTGACACCCGATTTGGTTCAGGTGACCTAATGAATTCCAGGTGAATTCCTAGGATTTTACGTTCAATGGTAATGAACGCATTGAAAATGGGTTTTCAGAAAACAAATCGGTTTGTAATTTTTATCAAAATATTTTCTCGTTCAAGCTCGAGTTTAGATATCATCGAATTCCATGAGTTTGAATTCTCAATCTTTAAGGTCAATCTCAAGGATTGAGTAATATCAGTCTTAAAAGCTGATTTTTAATCTTTTAAGGAGATTATCCTTTCTGGGGATCTGATTCATTAGTCTTATCAAGCTAATTTGCACGGTGCCTCCCCATTGTACGAGATAAATCCTTCTCATGGTTAGGATAAATCTGACCACTTGGCGACCCTGTTTGATGCTGAGGTCCGTGGATTTCCTGCTGATTTTAGAGATGACTTTTCTAGATTTTTCGTCAACCTACAGCTGGTCTGGACGACAACTTCCTGACCTAAATCAAGAAGCGCGTGTCTTTTTCGGAAGACTTTACTTCCTTTTAATGATGGAATTGATTCATCGTGTAGATCCATCTTTTCTTTTCTTTCATCGGGTAAAATAGTTAATTTAGTCCAAAACAAAAGCACCTGCAATAAACCTTACAGAAACATGTGATAGATAGTTTTTAATTGAATAACTTGGCACATTCTTCCCACACTTAGTTTCTTTCTTTGCCTTTTTATTCTCCTTTATTCCATTTTAAATGAATTCAATCGTTTTAGGGTGTTTCTCAATTTATGTCCTTTCCGAGGTAACGATAATTTCGGTATTAACACCTAGTTTTCACCGTTCATAAATATATATAAACATGATTTTAAATTCATTTAGTTTAAAATTTTTCAAATTTTCATAAAAATTTAGAAAATAAGCCAAGTATAAACCTGAGAGAATTTATAACCCTTCCCCACACTTGAGATCATGCAATGCCCTCATTTGCATGAAATCAGACTCTAATTATAAATTCATGAGGGTGATTAGTGTAGAAAAGTGATTGAAAATACTCAGTTTGTAATTATAAAGCTCGTCGAATGATAGATGGCGCGGCTCATCGTTCATTCCTTCTTGTTTTATCACACATATTTTTCTTCAAAAACGGTTGCTTTTTTGAACAGTTTGCTAATCTTTGAAAATGCGTCTTTTACCCTAACTTATCATGCATGTTTATTAACGAGTTATGCACTAACCCGAACCCCTAATTTAACGTTAAGTGGGGTTAGACTTCCCCACACTTAGCTGACGACATGTGAAATCGGTGGAATAAGTTCCACGAATTAAAATAGTGAGCCAGTTATTTGCATCTCGGGTGGTGTATAATATATCAATGGGTTTAAAGTTTAGACTCACCCGTTGATCGTCACTACTTAATTCTTTTTTAAGTGTAGCTTTTAGTAAATGGATATGTCTCTTTTCTGGTTCTTGGTCAAATGGATCGATATACACCGACATACTTATATCTATAGGGTGGTCAATTCCAAAAGTGTCCTTCCGTTTATTCTCGGGATTAAAGTTTTCACCTCTATTACTCAATTGGGTGAAATCCGAGGTGTCATTATCTATTACAGCTCGTAGTTCATCTTCAGTAGATGACTCGTCTATTGAGAATATTGGGTTGGAAAGTTGTGGGATGGTAAAGTTCGGTTTGGCCTCGGGGGTAAAATTTTCAACGTTATCGTTTTCCCAAGAGTACCAATTTGTCACCCTTTCTTCTTCTTCATCCTCCATTGATGGATTGATTATTTCGTCGGTAGAGGCTAATGTGTCGATATGTTGTGAATTTGGTAAGACTGAATAAAAAGTATCATCGGGATAGTTGGTGATTTCGGAGCTCTCGAATTCATCAAAATTCGATGATTTGAGATTTTCTTGCACACGACTCCTCAGATCAACAGGTGTGTAATCTGATAGAGTTTCAGCTTGCCGGTTTACAAACTCTCTCATTTGTTCATTTTGAGCATCGAGTTCTTCGAGTTTGATTTTTATAATGTTTAAAGAATTTTCGGACACGTAATTTTCCTCGTCTCCTGGTTGTTGACTTTGGATATATTCTTGGGAATAATCCCAATTTGAATTGTGTTCTTCGTAATCGTTCCATTCAGGTTCCGTGGGTGCGTAATTTTCCATAGGAACGTAATAGTAACATTCCCATGTTGAGTGATAATCTCCACAGATTTTACAACCAGTTATTGTTTCGTCATTTGTGATCCAAGATTGACTGAACGAATTGTCATCAACACTCGGTTGAGAGTATTGATTTAATTGATTTTGGAGTTCAAAAAGAGTTTCCAAGGCCTTGTTTTCAAAATTTTCCATTTTATTGCGACGGCCAAATTTTAGCTACATTCACAAATGATCCTATTAGTTATAAAAATAGAAAAACTTATATAAGTTGTCCAATTAATAGACTTTTCTGCTTTTGCCCACGTTTCGAATAGCCAAAAGATGCAGCAGGTAGCCAGGACCCTTTAAATCGGAAGCCCACAACTAGCCACTAACAAATCCAACTATTACTACGAACCAGAAAAATGTCAACGTCCATTAATTTAACCACTTAAATAATTTTTCTTTCCGTTTGAGAATTAGATAAGAAGTAGAGAAAATTTCTAAGTCCTAGAAAACTAAAGCGTCGAGAAATAAGAAAGAAATAGATTGCGCGTCGAAAAGTGTCGAAAAAATAAAAAGGTAGAAAAATAGGCGTCGAAAAATAAAAATAAGAAAATAGCACGAAAAATGGCGTCGCAAAATTCTAAAGCACCTAATACTTAGTCTAAGGAATAAGCACTTAAGGGATTTTACGGCAAAGCCTAAAAATCTAAAAATAAAAATAACTACGGCAAAAATAAACTTAATACTAAAAGTTGCGACTATAGTCTAAAAAAAACTAAAGGTAATAAAACTTAAAATAATTTTTTTATAGACAAAATCTTAAAAATAAATAATTTTTTAATTTTTTTTTTTTTTTTTTTTTTTTTTTTTTTTTTTTTTTTTTTAAAACGAATTTTTTTTTCTTAAAAAAAACGTTTTTTTTTTTTTACAGAATTTTTTTTTTTTTTTTTTTTTTTTTTTTCAAATATAAATTAAAAATATAGTGTTTCGCCGAGTCCCCGGCAGCGGCGCCAAAAACTTGATGTCGTAGCACGGGGTTACGAAATAGTGTATATTTTTAATACGGAATGCTACAAAATTTAACAAGTTTTAATTAAATATTTACAAAATGGATATACCTAAACCTTGCTACAACACTATAGGCAGTGTACCTAATCGTAGAGTAGTGTAGTTTTTAGTAAGTCCGGTTCGTTCCACAGGGAGCTGGTGATACTTACTATATTTTTAATAACTATATTTATACAAAATATATATAATTATATAAGTAGTAATATTATTATAAAAGGGGAGTTTTACCGTTTAATGACCGGTTTGTCGATTCTATATTTTAAGCGCAAAGATAAATGACGATAATTAAAGTGCGTAAAATAATGACAATAAATAAAATGACAGTAAATAAAATTGCGAGTAATAAAATGACAGTAAATAAAGATACGATGAGAAATACAATAAAAGAATTATGCTTATTTAAACTTCCGTAATCATGATGTTTGACGTGTTGATTTTAGTTTTATTCCCATGGGTTAATTGTCCTTTGTCCTGGATTATTTAATATGTCCGTCTGGTTTTTGTCCATAACAGTCCATCAGTCATAAATATAAAATGCGAGTGCCCTCGTCAAATTATTATTATACCCGAAGTTAAATATTCCAACTAATTGGGGATTCGAATTGTAACAAGGTTTTAATACTTTGTTTAATGAATACACCAGGTTATCGACTGCGTGTAAACCAAGGTTTTACTACTTTGTTAACAATTACACCAATTACCCTTGAATGTAATTTCACCCCTGTTTTAATTATTCTAGTGGCTATTAATCCATTCCCGTGTCCGGTTAAATGAACGATTATTTGTACATATAAATACCCCGCCCATCGTGTCCGATCGAGTGTATATGGTAATTTATAGGGACGCCCAATTGTAAATCTTTATATTAACATTAACAAACTATCATTTAGTTAAACAAATATAAAGCCCATTAATAGCTCATAGTATAATTTCCACAAGTGTCGTTCTTTTGTCCAAACCCCAATTATGATACAAAGCCCAATTACCCAATTTTAATATTTTTAGCCCAACATCATGATTACTTCGTCTTAAATAAGCATAATAATAACTTAAGTACGAGACATTAATTTAAAAAGGAGAACATAGCTTACATTGATTATTTATCGCGTAGTGTTACACGGACAGAGCTCCGACTTTAAAACCCGTAAAAATAACTTTTACATAACCCAAACTAATCTAATATAACACTAATCTATACTATATATATATATATATATTTATATTATACGGAGTATTATTATTCTTATGTTATGGGTGTGTTGGTGTGGTGTGTTTTTTTATTTCGTCCAAAACACTGGCTTTTATAGAAATGTTTTGTGATTTTTATCCTCATGCAAGTTGCATGAGGTTTAGTGCATTTGCCATGCAACTTGCATGGCCTTGGATTCCAGCTCAAATTTTGGAAGTTTACATGCCGACATAGATATATAATATAAATATAAAATATAAAATATAAATAATTAATATAATTATTTATATATTATATTATATTCTTGTGCATAGTATACTAGATATTTTTGGTCCGTTGCGTCGAGCGTTGAGAGTAGACTCATGTCCCGGTTCCGGATTTTCAAACGTCCTTGCGTACTATTTTATATCGCGTACTTTGCATTTTGTAACTTGTACTCTTGTCATTTTTAGACGTTCTTCATCAATATTTTGAACCTTTTTAATTGTATCTTGTACATTTGAGCTTTTTGGACCTTTTTGTCTTCAATTCTTCGTTTTCGCCTTTTGTCTTCGCACTTATTTATTTAAACAATTACAATAAAAATATAATACAATTACATATGAAAACCTATTATTTAGGAGGGATATTGCTATGAAATATATGTTCCTTTTTAGCCTTATCACCACGTCATCAATATTTGGTTCCATTGCGATGATCGACTCCAAGTAAGGTCCTTAATATGAGCTATTGCACAGCGGAAGACTTAATTCGTACCTGAGAATAACATGCTTTAAAAGGTCAACATAAAGTTGGTGAGATATATAGGTTTGATGCTAGCAGCGTTATAACTATGGACCACAAGATTTCATATATAAAAAAAAAATATAATACACTCGCAAGTGTATAAAATCATTCTGCTTATGTTGAGGCCTCAGTAACCAACCTTAACAATAATATAATAAGTCATCTTTGCAAAGATGGATATGTACACTCGCAAGTGTATAAATAATCCTCGAAGTACTAAACATCCGCCCACTAGTTCTTATGTCTAGTGCAGCCTACTGGATGGGGGTGTTAAACCCGATAGATCTATCTTTAGGATTCGCGCTTACATGCTATTATAACATATAACTAAATTACCTAGCACATCAATCCGCAGAATATCATTTTTAATCACTTGTGTCCATAACGTAAATCATTTATAAAAACAGCGCATGTATTCTCAGTCCAAAATATTTAGAGTTTAAAAAGGGACTATATACTCACCATACTGTATTTTGTAGTAAAAATACATATATCATCATTGAACAAGTGTAGAATTGGCCTTGGATTCACGAACCTATATCATTTATGTATATATTTTAACACATATAATAACAATAAAACAAGTTTTATATGTATTAATATTAATATACTTAATAATTTGTATGTTACATTAATAAATAGTTTAATTGTAACTATATTATATATTCTAATTAAATAATTAATATCTTTTTATATATGGTTATATTAGAATATGGTTATCTATTATATAATTTAGTTAATATGTTATAATAATAATATTTTATTTAAATCGGTATATAATGTTAGTATAGTTTTTATATATATATAGAAATATATTTTTATAAGAAGATCATTCATTTATTAAAATTCTCATTATGTTAATGCTAAAAAAATAATATTGAAAATGATAAAAAAAAAGTCATGATAATAATAATAATAATAACAATAATATTAATAATAATAATAATAATAAAATAATGATATTAGTTATTATAATAATACTAATCTTTATTAATGGAAATGATTAAGTTTAATTATAATAATGATATTAATAGTTTTTATATTAGTAATAATAAAATAATTTAACTATAATCTTAATAATGATAATAGTAATAATTTATAAGAACTAATAATAAAAGAGTTATACCTCATTTAAATAGGTTTTTAAACAAAAAGATGTCTTGGGACGGGCTTGAACCCACGACCTCCCGTATAACCAATACTCGCCCTAACCAGCTAAGCTAATCTGTTTCTCTGCTTTCATTCCCACATTAATTTATTTAACATCCTTTTCTGTTTCATCTTCTTCCTCAATGAGTTCAACCCAATCGGTAAGTCTATATCCCCATAACAATTGGTTTTCGATTCAAATAAAGACATTTAAAATCGTACCAGAATTAACTAGTACTTCTTATTTGAATTAACAGACACGGAAAAAAAAATATAATGAAGAACAAAAAAAAAAAAAAAAAAAAAAAAAAACAGTCGCTGTTTCTATGTGATGAACACCAAAATGATTTTCGACACAGAGGCTCTTTTAACAGAAACTTTCTACATGAATTAGTTTGCAATTTGTGTAACCAAACATTAGGAATCAACAATTTAACTTGAATCGAAACAGATAGTACGAATTTGATCGAAGAACATTCTGTTAACTTTGAAAACCCAATACTTTGTCCTCAAAATTTTCGTTCGATATTAAGCATTAGAATCTAAAATTTTGCAGATAGTTTTAGTAAAATATATCTAACAATTCTGTATTCTTACATTTTAAAATGGTAAACAATTTCGAGGTTTCTGATGAAAAGTGTTGCGAACAGGGGGATACCTATAATACGTTTTTATCCTCTCCTATTAATTCGATGTTTTTGCAGTTGGGATTATTATAGGATGCAATTAAATGATTAATGATTAACAGGAATTATCCCCGATTGTTTTTATAATAAAAGGTGAAGTTACAAGAATTTTGTATAGTGGAAGAAGACAACTAGAAGAGAACAAAAAAAAATCACGGGTTTTAATTAGGTGTTGACCTATTTGAGTAAATCCTAACAATTAGATACAATTAGATATAGTTGGAAAGGAATTTTGAAATTAATCGAATCTTATGAGTATATATATAATCGCATTTATATTTATATTTATCTATATATAAACTATTATATATATTAATTACATATCTGTTATATATGTCCGTATATAATTATATTTATCTATATCTGTATGTAATTATATATATAAATCTGTATTTTTATGTGTATATAATCATTTATAATTATATATTTTGTTTATATATATATTTATATATATGTGTGTGTGTATATATATATATATATATCAACTACCTAATTTTTGAAACTAATCATTATTAATATATTAACACTAGTAATGCTAATAATAATATTGATAATAATAATATTATTGATAAAGATAATATTATGATAATATTAATAATGACTTTAGTAATAATTGTATTTATAATTATAAAAGTAATAATATTAATAATAGTATTTTTCATAATAACCAATAATATTTAAATAATAATTTTAATCATTATTATAGTAATATTTATATTTCAGGTATTTATCATAATCTTAAGTTTATTAAAATTTTAATATTTAACATTTTTTTTTTACTCAAATAATTAAATTTTATTAATTCCCAACATTATATATATACACTTTTATTTATATATACATATTTACAATTATTGCTCGTGAATCGTCAGGCATAATTAAAAAGGTAACTGATTATCCGTATGCAGATTTCAAACTTTCTAGACTCAATATTAAGGTTTTTGCTTATCGTGTTGGAAACCTATAGAGATTAAGGTTTAAATTTGGTCGGAAATTTCCGGGTCGTTACACTAAGATATATTAATATATCATAATATCATGATAATGTAATAATTTAACATCTCTTTAGATATAATAAACAATGGGTTAACAACATTTAACAAGATCGTTAACCTAAAGGTTTCAAAACAACATTTACATGTAACGACTAACGATGACTTAACGACTCAGTTAAAATGTATATACATGTAGTGTTTTAATATGTATTCATACACTTTTTAAAGACTTCAAGACACTTATCAAAATATTTCTACTTAATAAAAATGCTTACAATTACATCCTCGTTCAGTTTCATCAACAATTCTACTCGTATGCACCCGTATTCGTACTCGTACAATACATAGCTTCTAAATGTATGTACTATTGGTATATACACTCCAATGATCAGCTCTTAGCATCCCATTTGAGTCACCTAACACATGTGGGAACCATCATTTGGCATCTAGCATGAAATATCTCATAAAATTACAAAAATATTAGTAATCATTCATGACTTATTTACATGAAAACAAAATTACATATCCTTTATATCTAATCCATATACCAATGACCAAAAACACCTACAAACACTTTCATTCTTTAATTTTCTTCATATAATTGATCTCTCTCAAGTTCCATCTTCAAGTTCTAAGTGTTCTTCATAAATTCTACAAGTTCTAGTTTCATAAAAATCAATGATACTTCCAAGTTTACTAGCTCACTTCCAATCTTGTAAAGTGATCATCCAATCTCAAGAAATCCTTGTTGTTTATAGTAAGATATCATTCTAAATCAAGGTAATACTCATATACAAACTTTGATTCAATTCCTATAACTATAACTATCTTAATTCGAGTGATAATCTTACTTGAACTTGTTTTCGTGTCATGATTCTACTTCAAGAACTTTCAAGCCATCCAAGATCCTTTGAAGCTAGATCATTTCTTGTCATTTCTAGTAGGTTTACCTACTAAACTTGAGGTAGTAATGATGTTCATAATATCATTCGATTCATACATATAAAACTATCTTATTCGAAGATTTGAACATGTAATCACTAGAACATAGTTTGGTTAATTCTAAACTTGTTCGCAAACAAAAGTTAATTCTTCTAACTTGACTTTTAAAATCAACTAAACACATGTTCTATATCTATATGATATGCTAACTTAATGATTTAAAACCGGAAAACACGAAAAACACCGTAAAACCGGATATACGCCGTCGTAGTAACACCGCGGGCTGTTTTGGGTTAGTTAATTAAAAACTATGATAAAATTTGATTTAAAAGTTGTTCTTCTGGGAAAATGATTTTTCTTATGAATATGAAACTATATCCAAAAATCATGGTTAAACTCAAAGTGGAAGTATGTTTTCCAAAATGGTCATCTAGACGTCGTTCTTTCGACTGAAATGACTACCTTTATAAAAACGACTTGTAACTTATATTTCTGACTATAAACCTATACTTTTTATGATTATATTCATAAAATAGAGTTCAATATGAATTCATAGCAATTTGATTCACTCAAATCGGATTTAAAACGAAGAAGTTATGGGTAAAACAAGATTGGATATTTTTTGATTGTTTTAGCTGCGGGAAATATTGTAACAATTCTATACAAATCATATCCTAGCTAACTTATATTGTATTATACATGTATTCTAATATATTATGTAATCTTAGGATACCATAGACACGTATGCAAATGTTTTGACATATCATATCGACCCATGTATATATATTATTTGGAACAACCATAGACACTCTATATGCAGTAATGTTGGAGTTATCTATACATGGTTGAGGTTGATTCTAAAAATATATATAATTTGAGTTGTGATCTAGCCTGAGACATGTATACACTGGGTCGTGGATTGATTCAAGATAATATATATCGATTTATTTCTGTACATCTAACTGTGGACAACTAGTTGTAGGTTACTAACGATGACAGCTAACTTAATAAATTTAAAACAGTAAAACGTATTAAAAATGTTGTAAATATATTTTGAACATACTTTGATATATATGTACATATTTTTTATAGGTGCGTGAATCGACCAGTGGCCAAGTCTTACTTCCCGACGAAGTAAAAATCTGTGAAAGTGAGTTATAGTCCCACTTTTAAAATCTAATATTTTGGGATGAGAATACATGCAGTTTTATAAATGTTTTACGAAATAGACACAAGTAAATGAAACTACATTATATGGGTGAATGATCGAATCCGAATATGCCCCTTTTGCTTGGTAACCTAAGAATTAGTAAACCGATCTACTAATTGACGCGAATCCTAAAGATAGATCTATTGGGCCTAACGAACCCCATCCAAAGTACCGGATGCTTTAGTACTTCGATGTTGTTTTATCATGTCCGAAGGATTTCCCGGAATGATAGGGGATATTCTTATATGCATCTTGTTAATGTCGGTTACCAGGTGTTCACCATATGAATGAATTTTATCTCTATGTATGGGATGTATATTGAAATATGAAATCTTGTGCTCTATTATTATGATTTGATAATATATAGGTTAAACATATAACTCACCAACATTTTTGTTGACGTTTTAAGCATGTTTATTATCAGGTGATTATTAAGAGCTTCCGCTGTTGCATACTAAAATAAGGACAAGATTTGGAGTCCATGCTTGTATGATATTATGTAAAAACTGCATTCAAGAAACTTATTTTTGATGTAATATATTCTTATTGTAAACCATTATGTAATGGTCGTGTGTAAACGGTATATTTTAGATTATCATTATTTGATAATCTACGTAATGCTTTTTAAACCTTTATTGATAAAATAAAGGTTATGGTTGTTTTAAAAATGAATGCAGTCTTTGAAAAATGTCTCATATAGAGGTCAAAATCTCGCGACGAAATCAATTAATATGGAACATTTATAATCAATATGAACGGGACATTTCAGTTGGTATCAGAGCGTTGGTCTTAGAGAACCAGAAAATTGCATTAGTGTATCGTACCGAGTTTGTTAGGATGCATTAGTGAGTCTGAACTTCGACCGTGTTTTTCTTCAAAAACGATTGCTTAACATTTTTTTTGTTGGAAACTATATATTATTAACATGTAAATATTATGTGATATATTAATCTCTTAACGTGTTTGATATTGTGTGATAGATGTCTACCTCTAGTACAAATCTCATTGATTCACCTAATAATAATGAAGAGTCGAATATATTTTGGGAAGATTCACAAATTCCCGAATAGGAACCGGAAGAGGAGGAACCGGAAGAGGAGGAACCGGAAGAAGAGGAACCAGAAGAGGAGGAATCGGAAGAGGAGGAACCAGAAGAAGTAGAGGTTCCGTAGGAAGAAATATTGATACCTATAGTAAATTGATTAAATAAAAGAAAATCCTCAACCAACGGACCAAAGTTAATAATGGTCAATGGTGTTTCCGCCGAGGAAGCAAAATATTGGGAAGATTACCAATTTTCTGATGAATCGGATCCCGATGAGGATTCCGATGATGTTATAAAATTACCTCGACCCAATTTAATAAAGCGGAAGAAAATAATAAGGGAAAAGGTATAAAAATAGAGAAACCCGATTCTAACCCCGATGAACATTATATGTATCGACAACATTCGTATTTCCTAAAATGTAACAATGACCCGGGAACCTCTAAACCACTGGGTTTTTATAAACCATTATGGAAAACGACGGCTCGTATTAGAGGAACACCATATATTCCTAGAAAATTAGGAAAACGAACCAAGTTCGAAGAAGAAGAAACCAGTGATTCAGATTAGAGGGTTGTAATCATGTTGTGTATTATATGTATTGTAGTGTGCTTGTACTTTTATGTTCTGTGTAAAAAAATTGCTTGTATTGTTTGCTATTACGAATATAATCCTTGTCTATTTTACAGTATAAAAACAAAATGGACGTTAAGGGTAGACAACCGAATATTTTAGAAGACCTACCAGAGGATATGATTGAGGAAATCTTGTCTAGAGTCGGTCAGAATTCATCAGCACATTTAGTTATGGTGAAATTAACTTGCCAAACATTTGAAAGACTTTTCAGAAATGCCTTAGTTTATAAAAGGCTTTCCTTTGATAGGTGGGGTATATCACATTGGGGAGACCGTAAGTTACGCCGTGTTTTCTTTAAAGCATTAAATGCGGGGAACCCAAATGAAATTTTACGCTACGGGTTAAGAACCTATTTTGACTCAACATATCCTAACATAGGATTTCGTGAATTAGAAAGAGCTTCTAACATGCAACATAAAGAAGCATGTTATGCTTACGGGTTAGTGATGTCCGCTTCTTACCAAAGTGAGAAAAAGAACATCAGATTGCAACTTTTAAATAAAACCTTCCCACAAGTGACGAATTCAGTAGTTGGGGTGAGAAACAAGGTTTTTAGATTATTATGGGGCTGTTGGACATTACGAAACCCTCGTCCTTTTGACGACATTACAACATGCTGCCTAGCCAATGGTCATAACGGTTATTTTCCACAAAACCAAGGATGGGAAGTCGTCTTAGTAAAACCAGAATGCATGACTTGTTTCTGGACTTATGAATTACGTGTGTTTATTTCCTTTGCCGAACAACTTGCGTATTAACTAGATTTATCTTCAAAACTGTCCTTTATCAAAGTGTACTATATTTCATGTTATATGTAATATTGCGAAGTTGTAAGTTTGAAGAATATTTGCATGTGATATATTATTATAATCAGTTTTTCATATGGAATTGTAGTAGTTGAATTGTATATTAGCTACTAAGTATGAACTTAACGGGTAGGTAGTACCCGAATTTAAACTTATAAAACGCTAATATGAAGAAAAAGCTTTTATAAATGAGTTCATATTATGCTACGAAATACTATTGACTACTCTTAATATTCTGTATGATTAACTCGATTCAGTTGGCTATTTTGAAGGAAATGGCACCGACTACTCGACACACCATGAATATGAGCAAAGAGGAATTTCGTACCTTTCTTGCTGCAAACATAGCCGTAGTACAGGCTGCGCTACATACCAACAATAACTCTGAATCTAGCAATGCAGCTAACGAAGCAAGAAATAGTGTAGGATGCTCCTACAAAGAATTCACTTCCTGCAAACCTTTAGAATTTGATGGAACCGAAGGACCAATTGGATTGAAACGGTGGACCGAGAAAGTCGAATCGGTGTTTGCCATAAGTAAGTGTACTGAAGAGGACAAAGTTAAGTACGCTACGCATACCTTCACAGGTACTGTGTTAACATGGTGGAACACCTATCTTGAACAGGTAGGACAAAATGCTGCTTACGCACTACCGTGGTCAGCATTCAAGCAATTGATGAACGAGCAGTACCGTCCTAGAAACGAAGTCAATAAACTCAAGTCAGAACTTAGAGAGTTACGAACACAAGGGTTCGACGTTACCACATATGAACGACGATTCACAGAGTTGTGCCTATTGTGTCCGGGAGCATTCGAAGATGAAGAAGAGAAGATCGACGCGTTTGTAAAAGGGTTACCAGTAACGATTCAAGAAGATGTGTGTTCACACGAGCCCACTTCTATACAGAAGGCAAGTCGAATGGCTCATAAACTCATAAATCAGATTGAGGGAAGAATTAAAGAGCAGGCGGCCGAAGAAGCCAACACGAAACAACTCAAGAGGAAGTAGGAGGAAAATGGTGAGAAGAGTCACCAGTACAACAACAACAACAACAATTACAACCACAATCGCAACAACTATCCCAACAACTGCAACAATAACCGCAACCCTAACAATAACTACAACAAATATCCCAACAACAACAACAACAACTACAACAACCGTTTCAACAACAATAACAATCCCAATAACAACCTCAATAACAACAACGACAACAAAAACCAAAAACATCCATGTCATAGGTGTGAAGAAAATCATCAGGGGTTTTGCACGACATTTTGCAATAGGTGTAAAAAAAATGGTCATAGCGCGACAAAGTGTGAGGTCTACGGACCAAAGTTTAACAGAACTAAAGGAACAAATAATGTCAGAACAAGTAATGCCGAAACGAATAGTGTCAGAGCAAGTAATACCAACGCTGTTTGTTATAAATATGGAAAACCGGGCCACATTATTAGAAATTGCCCGAATCCGGGGAATACTAATGGGCAGTGCCGTGGAAGAGTTTTCAATATTAATGCAGCAGAGGCACAGGAAGACCCGGAGCTTGTTACGGGTACGTTTCTTATTGACGATAAATCTGCTTATGTTTTATTTGATTCGGGTGTGGATAGAAGCTATATGAGTAGAGAATTTTGTGCTAAATTAAGTTTCCCATTGACGCCTTTGGATAGTAAATTTTTACTCGAATTAGCAAACGGTAAATTAATTTCAGCAGATAATATATGTCGGGAGAGAGGAATTAAACTGGGAGATGAAACGTTTAAAATTGATTTAATACCAGTCGAGTTAGGGAGTTTTGATGTAATAATTGGCATGGACTGGTTGAAAAAGGTGAGAGCAGAGGTCGTTTGTTACAAAAATTCGATTCGCATTATGCGTCAAAAAGGAAAACCTTTAATGATGTACGGAGAAAAGAACAACGTGAAATTAAATCTTATTAGTAGTTTGAAGGCGCAAAAACTAATAAGAAAAGGTTGTTACATCATTCTAGCACACATCGAAGAAGTTAAACCTCAAGAAAAGAACATCAGTGATGTTCCCGTCGCAAAAGAATTTCCCGATGTATTTCCGAAAGAATTACCGGGATTACCCCCACATCGATCCGTTGAATTTCAAATAGATCTTGTACCAGGAGCTGCATCAATAGCTCGTGCTCCATACAGACTCACACCTAGCGAAATGAAAGAATTACAAAGTCAGTTACAGAAACTTTTAGAGCGTGGTTTCATTCGACCAAGCACATCACCATGGGGAGCTCCTGTTTTGTTTGTCAAGAAGAAAGATGGTACATTTAGGTTGTGTATCGACTACCGAGAGTTGAAAAAACTTACCATCAAGAACCGCTACCCACTACTGAGAATCGACGACTTATTTGATCAACTACAAGGCTCGTCTGTTTATTCGAAGATCGATTTACGTTCTGGATATCATCAAATGCGGATGAAGGAGGATGGTATTCCAAAGACTGCTTTTAGGACGTGTTACGGTCATTACGAGTTTATGGTTATGCCATTTGGATTGACTAATGCACCAGCTGTGTTCATGGACCTCATGAACCGAGTATGTGGGCCATATCTTGACAAGTTTGTCATTGTTTTTATCGATGACATACTTATTTACTCAAAGAATGATCAAGAGCACGAAGAACATTTGACAAAAGTGCTAGAGTTTCTGAGAAAAGAAAAACTGTACGCTAAGTTTTCAAAGTGTGCATTTTGGTTGGAAGAAGTTCAATTCCTCGGTCACATAGTGAACAAAGAAGGTATTCAGGTGGATCTAGCAAAGATTGAAACCGTTGAAAAGTGGGAAACCCGAAAACTCCGAAATACATACGCCAATTTTTAGGGCTAGCTGGTTATTACAGGAGATTCATCCAAGATTTTTCCAAAATAGCAAAACCCTTGACTGCATTAACTCATAAAGGGAGGAAATTTGAATGGAAGGATGAACAAGAAAAAGCGTTTCAATTGTTGAAGAAAAAGTTAACTACGGCACCTATATTGTCATTACCTGAAGGGAATGATGATTTTGTGATATATTTTGACGCCTCAAAGCAAGGTCTCGGTTGTGTATTAATGCAACGAACGAAAGTAATTGCTTATGCGTCTAGACAATTGAAGATTCACGAGCAGAATTATACGATGCATGATTTGGAATTAGGCGCGGTTGTTTTTGCATTAAAGACTTGGAGGCACTACTTATATGGGGTCAAAAGTATTATATATACCGACCACAAAAGTCTTCAACACATATTTAATCAGAAACAACTGAATATGAGGCAGCATAGGTGGATTGAATTGTTGAATGATTACGACTTTGAGATTCGTTACCACCCGGGGAAGGCAAATGTGGTAACCGACGCCTTGAGCAGAAAGGACAGAGAACCCATTCGAGTAAAAGCTATGAATATAATGATTCACACTAACCTTACTACTCAAATAAAGGAGGCGCAACAAGGAGTTTTAAAAGAGGGAAATTTAAAGGATGAAATACCCAAAGGATCGGAGAAGCATCTTAATATTCGGGAAGATGGAACCTGGTATAGGGCTGAAAGAATTTGGGTACCAAAATTTGGAGATATGAGAGAAATGGTACTTAGAGAAGCTCATAAAACCAGATACTCAATACATCCTGGAATGGGGAAGATGTACAAGGATCTCAAGAAATATTTTTGGTGGCCAGGTATGAAAGCCAATGTTGCTAAATATGTAGGGAATGTTTGACGTGTTCTAAGGTCAAAGCGGAGCATCAGAAACCATCAGGTCTACTTCAACAACCCGAAATCCCGGAATGGAAATGGGAAAACATTACCATGGATTTCATCACTAAATTGCCAAGGACTGCAAGTGGTTTTAATACTATTTGGGTAATAGTTGATCGTCTCACTAAATCAGCACACTTCCTGCCAATAAGAGAAGATGACAAGATGGAGAAGTTAGCACTACTGTATTTGAAGGAAGTCATCTCCAGACATGGAATACCAATCTCTATTATCTCTGATAGGGATGGCAGATTTATTTCAAGATTCTGGCAGACATTACAGCAATCATTAGGAACTCATCTAGACATGAGTACTACCTATCATCCACAAACTAATGGGCAGAGCGAAAGGACGATACAAACGCTTAAAGACATGCTACGAGCATGTGTTATTGATTTCGGAAACAGTTGGGATCAACATCTACCGTTAGCAGAATTTTCCTACAACAACAGCTACCATTCAAGCATTGAGATGGCGCCGTTTGAAGCACTTAATGGTAGAAAATGCAGGTCTCCAATTTGTTGGAGTGAAGTGGGGGATAGACAGATTACGGGTCCGGAGATAATATAAGAAACTACCGAGAAGATCATCCAAATTCAACAACGGTTGAAAACCGCCCAAAGTCGACAAAAGAGCTACGCCGACATTAAAAGAAAAGATATAGAATTTGAAATTGGAGAGATGGTCATGCTTAAGGTTACACCTTGGAAAGGCGTTGTTCGATTTGGTAAACGAGGGAAATTAAATCCAAGGTATATTGGACCATTCAAGATTATTGATCGTGTCGGACCAGTAGCTTACCGACTTGAGTTATCTCAACAACTCGCGGCTGTACATAACACTTTCCATGTCTCGAATTTGAAAAAAATGTTTTGCTAAAGAAGATCTAACTATTCCGTTAGACGAAATCCAAATCAACGAAAAACTTCAATTCATCGAAGAACTCGTCAAAATAATGGATCGTGAGGTTAAAAGACTTAAACAAAACAAGATACCAATTGTTAAGGTTTGATGGAATGTTCGTAGAGGACCCGAGTTCATCTGGGAATGAGAAGATCAGATGAAGAAGAAATACCCGCATTTATTTCCAAAAGATACGTCAACACCTCCAACTGCTTAAAATTTCGGGACGAAATTTATTTAACGGGTAGGTACTGTAGTGACCCGAACTTTTCCATGTTTAATATATATAAACATGGAAAAGTTCGGGTCACTACAGTACCTACCCGTTAAATAAATTTCGTCCCGAAATTTTAAGCAGTTGGAGGTGTTGACGTATCTTTTGGAAATAAATGCGGGTATTTCTTCTTCATCTGATCTTCTCATTCCCAGATGAACTCAGGTCCTCTACGAGCATTCCATCGAACCTTAACAATTGGTATCTTGTTTTGCTTAAGTCTTTTAACCTCACGATCCATTATTTCGACGGGTTCTTCGATGAATTGAATTTTTCGTTGATTTGGATTTCATCTAATAGTGAGATCTTCTTTAGCAAAACATTTCTTCAAATTCGAGACGTGGAAAGTGTTATGTACAGCAGCGAGTTGTTGAGGTAACTCGAGTCGGTAAGCTACTGGTCCGACACGATCAATAATCTTGAATGGTCCAATATACCTTGGATTTAATTTCCATCGTTTACCAAATCGAACAACGCCTTTCCAAGGTGCAACTTTAAGCATGCCCATCTCTCCAATTTCAAATTCTATATCTTTTCTTTTAATGTCTGCGTAGCTCTTTTGTCGACTTTGGACTGTTTTCAACCGTTGTTGAATTTGGATGATCTTCTCAGTAGTTTCTTGTATTATCTCCGGACCCGTAATCTGTCTATCCCCCACTTTACTCCAACAAATTGGAGACCTGCACTTTCTACCATAAAGTGCTTCAAACGGCGCCATCTCAATGCTTGAATGGTAGCTGTTGTTGTAGAAAAATTCTGCTAACGGTAGATGTCGATCCCAACTGTTTCTGAAATCAATAACACATGCTCGTAGCATGTCTTTAAGCGTTTGTATCATCCTTTCGCTCTGCCTATCAGTTTGTGGATGATAGGCAGTACTCATGTCTAGACGAGTTCCTAATGATTGCTGTAATGTCTGCCAGAATCTTGAAATAAATCTGTCATCCCTATCAGAGATAATAGAGATTGGTATTCCATGTCTGGAGATGACTTCCTTCAAATACAGTCGTGCTAACTTCTCCATCTTGTCATCTTCTCTTATTGGCAGGAAGTGTGCTGATTTGGTGAGACGATCAACTATTACCCAAATAGTATCAAAACCACTTGCAGTCCTTGGCAATTTAGTGATGAAATCCATGGTAATGTTTTTCCATTTCCATTCCGGGATTTCGGGTTGTTGAAGTAGGCCTGATGGTTTCTGATGCTCAGCTTTGACCTTAGAAAATGTCAAACATTCTCCTACGTATTTAGCAACATCGGCTTTCATACCTGGCCACCAAAAATGTTTCTTGAGATCCTTGTACATCTTCCCTGTTCCAGGATGTATTGAGTATCTGGTTTTATGAGCTTCTCTAAGTACCATTTCTCTCATATCTCCAAATTTTGGTACCCAAATCCTTTCAGCCCTATACCGGGTTCCGTCTTCCCGAATATTAAGATGCTTCTCTGTTCCTTTGGGTATTTCATCCTTTAAATTTCTCTCTTTTAAAACTCCTTGTTGCGCCTCCTTTATTTGAGTAGTAAGGTTATTGTGAATCATTATATTCATAGATTTTACTCGAATGGGTTCTCTGTCCTTCCTACTTAAGGCGTCGGCTACCACATTTGGCTTCCCCGGGTGGTAACGAATCTCAAAGTCGTAATCATTCAACAATTCAATCCACCTACGCTGCCTCATATTCAGTTGTATCTGATTAAATATGTGTTGAAGACTTTTGTGGTCGGTATATATAATACTTTTGACCCCATATAAGTAGTGCCTCCAAGTCTTTAATGCAAAAACAACCACGCCTAATTCTAAATCATGCGTCGTATAATTTTGTTCGTGAATCTTCAATTGTCTAGACGCATAAGCAATTACTTTCGTTCATTGCATTAATACACAACCGAGACCTTGCTTTGAGGCATCACAATATATCACAAAATCATCATTCCCTTCAGGTAATGACAATATAGGTGCCGTAGTTAACTTTTTCTTCAATAACTGAAACGCTTTCTCTTGTTCATCCTTCCATTCAAATTTCTTCCATTTATGCGTTAATGCAGTCAAGGGTTTTACTATTCTGGAAAAGTCTTGGATGAACCTTCTGTAGTAACCAGCTAGTCCTAAAAACTGGCGTATGTGTTTCGGAGTTTTCGGGGTTTCCCACTTTTTAACAGTTTCTATCTTTGCCGGATCCACCTTAATACCTTCTTTGTTCACTATGTGAACGAGGAATTGAACTTCTTCCAACCAAAATGCACACTTTGAAAACTTAGCGTACAATTCTTCCTTCCTCAATACTTCTAACACCTTTCTCAAATGTTCACCGTGTTCTTGGTCATTCTTTGAGTAAATAAGTATGTCATCAATGAAAACAATGAAAAACATATCAAGGTATGGTCCACACACTCGGTTCATAAGGTCCATGAACACAGCTGGTGCATTAGTTAAACCAAACGGCATGACCATAAAATTGTAATGATCGTAACGTGTTCTGAAAGCAGTCTTTGGAATATCATCTTCTTTCACCCGCATTTGATGATACCCGGAACGTAAGTCAATCTTTGAATAAACAGACGAGCCTTGCAGTTGATCAAATAAGTCGTCGATTCTCGGTAGTGGGTAGCGGTTCTTGATGGTAAGTTTATTCAACTCTCGGTAGTCGATACACAACCTGAATGTACCATCTTTCTTCTTGATAAACAAAACAGGAGCTCCCCACGGTGATGTGCTTGGTCGAATGAAACCACGCTCTAAAAGTTCTTGTAATTGGCTCTGAAGTTCCTTCATTTCGCTAGGTGCGAGTCTGTATGGAGCACGAGCTATTGGTGCAACTCCCGGTACAAGGTCTATTTGAAATTCAACGGATCGGTGTGGAGGTAGTCTCGGTAATTCTTTCAGAAATACATCGGGAAATTCTTTTGCGACGGGAATATCACTGATGTTCTTTTCTTCGGAATTGACTTTCTTGACGTGTGCTAGCACATCATAGCAACCTTTTCTTATTAGTTTTTGTGCCTTCAGGTTACTAATAAGATTTAACTTTGCGTTGCTCTTTTCTCCGTACACCATTAAGGGTTTTCCTTTTTCTCGTATAATGCGAATTGCATTTTTGTAACAAACGATCTCTGCTTTCACTTCTTTCAACCAGTCCATACCGATTATCACATCAAAACTCCCTAACTCTACTGGTATCAAGTCAATCTTAAATGTTTCGCTAACCAGTTTAATTTCTCGATTCCTACATATATTATCTGCTGAAATTAATTTACCATTTGCTAATTCGAGTAAAAATTTACTATCCAAAGGAGTCAATGGGCAACTTAATTTAGCACAAAATTCCTTACTCATATAGCTTTTATCCGCACCCGAATCAAATAAAACATAAGCAGATTTATCGTCAATAAGAAACGTACCCGTAACAAGCTCCGGGTCTTCCTGTGCTTCTGCCGCATTAATATTGAAAACTCTTCCACGGCCTTGCCCATTAGTATTCCCCTGATTCGGGCAATTTCTAATAATGTGGCCCGGTTTTCCACATTTATAACAAACAGCATTGGTATTACTTGCTCCGACACTATTCATTTCGGCATTACTTGTTCCGGCATTATTTGCTCCCTTAGTTCTGTTAAACTTTGGTCCATAGACCTCACACTTTGTCGCGCTATGACCATTTGTTTTACACCTGTTGCAAAATGTCGTGCAAAACCCCTGGTGATTTTCTTCACACCTATGACATGGCTGTTTTTGGTTTTTGTTGCCGTTGTTGTTATTGAGGTTGTTGTTGGGATTGTTATTGTTGTTGAAATGGTTGTTGTAGTTATTGTTGTTGTTGGGATGTTTGTTGTAGTTATTGCTAGGATTGCGGTTATTGTTACGATTGTTGTTGCGGTTGTTGGGATAGTTGTTGCGATTGTGGTTGTAATTGTTATTGTTGTTGTACAGGTGACTCTTGTCACCGTTTTTCTCCCACTTCCTCTTGAGTTGTTTCGTGTTGGTTTCTTTGGCCGCCTGCTCTTTAATTCTCCCTCAATCTGATTTATGAGTTTATGAGCCATTCGACTTGCCTTCTGTATAGAAGCTGGCTCGTGTGAACTTACATCTTCTTGAATCCTTACTGGTAACCCTTTTACAAACGCGTCGATCTTCTCTTCTTCATCTTCGAATGCTCCCGGGCACAATAGGCACAACTCTGTGAATCGTCGTTCATATGTGGTAACGTCGAACCCTTGTGTTCGTAACTCTCTAAGTTCTGCCTTGAGTTTATTGACTTCGTTTCTAGGACGATACTGCTCGTTCATCAATTGCTTGAATGGCGACCACGGTAGTGCATAAGCAGCATTTTGTCCTACCTGTTCAAGATAGGTGTTCCACCACGTTAACGCTCTACCTGTGAAGGTATGCGTAGCATACTTAACTTTGTCCTCTTCAGTACACTTACTTATGGCAAACACCGATTCGACTTTCTCGGTCCACCGTTTCATTCCAATTGGTCCTTTGGTTCCATCAAATTCCAAAGGTTTGTAGGTAGTGAATTCTTTGTAGGTGCATCCTACACGATTTCTTGCGCCGTTAGCTGCATTGCTAGATTCATCGTTATTGTTGGTATGTAGCGCAGCCTGTACTGCGGCTATGTTTGCATCAAGAAAGGTACGAAACTCCTCTTCATTCATACTCACGGTATGTCGAGTAGTTGGTGCCATTTCCTTCAAAAATAGCCAAAAGAAACGAGTTAATCATATAGAATATCAAGAGTAGTCAATAGTATTTCGTAGCGTAATATGAACTTATTTATAAAAGCTCTTTCTTCATATTAGCGTTTTATACTCTTTAATTCGGGTAGTACCTACCCGTCAAGTTCATACTTAGTAGCTAACATACCATTTCAACTACTACAATTCCATATGAAAAACTAATCACAAAAAAAAAAAAAAATATCATATTCAAACCTTTATACAATAACTTGCAAACTTACAATACCGCTATTTTACATATAGCATGAAATATAGCACATAAAACTTTGATACAAAATAGTTGCGAAGATAATTCTAGTTAATAAATAAGGCGTTCAGCAAAGGCAATAAAGACACGTAATTCATACGTCCAGAAACAAGTCATGCATTCTGGTTTTACTAGGACCACTTCCCATCCTTGGTCTTTTGGAACATAACCGTTGTGACCGATAGTAAGACAATGTGTTGTAACATCGTTAAAAGAATGAAGGTTATGTAATGACCAACAGTCTCGTAATAACCTAAAAACCTCATTTCTTACCCCAATTACCGACTCCGTCACTTGTGGGAACGTTTTGTTTAATAGTTGTAGCCCGATGTTCTTGTTCTCACTTTGGTGAGAAGCGAACATTACTAACCCGTAAGCATAACATGCTTCTTTATGTTGCATGTTAGCCGCTTTTTCTAAATCATGAAGTCCTATATTCGGATATATTGAGTCAAAATAATTTCTTAACCCGTTGCGTAAAATAGCATTTGGGTTCCCCGCAATATATGCGTCAAAGTAAACACATCGTAACTTATGGATTTCCCGATGTGATATCCCCCATCTTTCGAACGAAAGCCTTTTATAAATCAAGGCATTCTTGGAACGTTCTTCGAATGTCTTACAAACTGATCTCGCCTTAAATAGTTGTGCCGAGGAATTCTGACCGACTCTAGACAAGATTTCATCAATCATGTCTCCGGGTAGGTCTCTTAAAATATTGGGTTGTCTATTCATTTTGTGTTTTTATACTGTAAAATAGACAAGAGTTAGATTCATAAAAAAAAAATACTTATTAGTACAAGCAATTTTTACATATATCATAAAGCATAAGCACACTATATTACATATATTACACCACACGAATACAACTATCTTATTCCGACTCGCTCGTTTCTTCTTTTTCAGTTTTGGTTCATTTTGCTAAGTTTCTAGGGATATATGATGTTCCCCTAATACGAGCCGTCGTTTTCCACATTGGTTTAGAAAAACCTGGTGGTTTAGAGGTTCCCGGGTTATTGTCACAACTTAAGAAATACGGGTGTTGACGATACATATAAAGTTCATCGGGTTTGGAATCAAATTTCTCTATTTTTATGCCCTTTCCCTTATTGTTCTCTTTTGCCTTATTAAATTGTGTTGGGGTAATTTCTATAACATCATCGAAATCCTTGTCGAGATCCGATTCATCGGAGAATTGGTAATCCTCCCAATACTTTGCTTCCTTGGCGGAAACACCATTGACCATAATTAACTTTGGTCGGTTGGTTGAGGATTTTCTTCTACTTAACCGTTTTATTATTTCCCCCACTGGTTCTATTTCTTCTTCCGGTTCCGATTCTTCTTCCGGTTCCGATTCTTCTTCCGGTTCCGACTCTTCTTCCGGTTCCTCTTCGGGAACTTGTGAATCAGTCCACGAATCATTGTAATTTACATTTGACTCTTCATTATTATTAGGTGAGTCAATGGGACTTGTTCTAGAGGTAGACATCTATCACATAATATCAAACACGTTAAGAGATTAATATATCACATAATATTCACATGTTAAAAATATATAGTTTCCATCAAAAATTTGTTAAGCAATCATTTTTCAAGTAAACACGGTCGAAGTTCAGACTCACTAATGCATCCTAACAAACTCGATAAGACACACTAATGCAAAATTCTGGTTCTCTAAGACCAACGCTCGGATACCAACTGAAATGTCCCGTTCTTATTGATTAAAAACGTTCCATATTAATTGATTTCGTTGCGAGGTTTTAACCTCTATATGAGACGTTTTTCAAAGACTGCATTCATTTTAAAACAAACCATAACCTTTATTTCATCAATAAAGGTTTAAAAATCTTTACGTAGATTATCAAATAATGATAATCTAAAATATCCTGTTTACATACGACCATTACATAATGGTTTACAATACAAATATGTTACAATGAAATAAGTTTCTTGAATGCAGTTTTTACACAATATCATACAAGCATGGACTCCAAATCTCGTCCTTATTTAAGTATGCGACAGCGGAAGCTCTTAATAATCACCTGAGAATAAACATGCTTAAAACGTCAATAAAAATGTTGGTGAGTTATAGGTTTAACCTATATATTATCAAATCATAATAATAGACCACAAGATTTCATATTTCAATATACATCCCATACATAGAGATAAAATTCATTCATATGGTGAAGAACTGGTAACCGACATTAACAAGATGCATATAAGAATATCCCCTATCATTCCGGGAAATCCTTCGGACATGATAAAAAACGAATTCGAAGTACTAAAGCATCGGTACTTTGGATGGGGTTCGTTAGGCCCAATAGATCTATCTTTAGGATTCGCGTCAATTAGTAGATCGGTTTACTAATTCATAGGCTACCAAGCAAAAGGGGCATATTCGGCTTCGATCATTCACCCATATAATGTAGTTTCAATTACTTGTGTCTATTTCGTAAAACATTTATAAAACTGCATGTATTCTCATCCCAAAATATTAGATTTTAAAACTGGGACTATAACTCACTTTCACAGATTTTTACTTCGTCGAGAAGTAAGACTTGGCCACTGGTCGATTCACGAACCTATAACAAATATGTACGTATATATCAAAGTATGTTCAAAATATATTTACAACACTTTTAATACATTTTGATGTTTTAAGTTTATTAAGTCAGCTGTCCTCGTTAGTAACCTACAACTAGTTGTCCACAGTTAGATGTACAGAAATAAATCGATATATATTATCTTGAATCAATCCACGACCCAGTGTATACACGTCTCAGGCTAGATCACAACTCAAAGTATATATATTTTTGGAATCAACCTCAACCATGTATAGCTAACTCCAACATTACTGCATCTAGAGTGTCTATGGTTGTTCCAAATAATATATATACATGGGTCGATATGATATGTCAAAACATTTGCATACGTGTCTATGGTATCCCAAGATTACATAATATATTAGAATACATGTATAATACAATATAAGTTAGCTAGAATATGATTTGTATAGAATTGTTAATATTTCCCGTAGCTACAAAAATCAAAAAATATCCAATCTTGTTTTACCCATAACTTCTTCATTTTAAATCCGTTTTGAGTGAATCAAATTGCTATGGTTTCATATTGAACTCTATTTTATGAATCTAAACAGAAAAAGTATAGGTTTATAGTCAGAAATATAAGTTACAAGTCATTTTTGTAAGAGGTAGTCATTTCAGTCGAAAGAACGACGTCTTGATGACCATTTTGAAAAACATACTTCCACTTTGAGTTTAACCATGATTTTTGGATATAGTTTCATGTTCATAAGAAAAATCATTTTCCCAGAAGAACAACCTTTAAATCAAAGTTTATCATAGTTTTTAATTATCAAACCCAAAACAGCCCGCGGTGTTACTACGACGGCGTATGTCCAGTTTTACGGTGTTTTTCGTGTTTCTAGGTTTTAAATCATTAAGTTAGCATATCATATAGATATAGAACATGTGTTTAGTTGATTTTAAAAGTCAAGTTAGAAGGATTAACTTTTGTTTGCGAACAAGTTTAGAATTAACTAAACTATGTTCTAGTGATTTCAAGTTTAAACCTTCGAATAAGATAGCTTTATATGTATGATTCGAATGATGTTATGAACATCATTACTACCTCAAGTTTTGTGGATAAACCTACTAGAAAAGAGACAAATGGATCTAGCTTCAAAGGATCTTGGATGGCTTGAAAGTACTTGAAGTAGAATCATGACACGAAAACAAGTTCAAGTAAGATTTCCACTCGAAATAAGATTGTTATAGTTATAGAAATTGAATCAAAGTTTGAATATGAGTATTACCTTATATTAGAAATATATATTACTGTAAATAAGAAAGATTTCTTGAGGTTGGATGATCACTCTACAAGATTGGTAGTAAGCTAGCAAACTTGGAAGTATTCTAGATTTTATGAAACTAGAACTTGTAGAATTTATGAAGAACACTTAGAACTTGAAGATAGAACTTGAGAGAGATCAATTAGATGAAGAAAATTGAAGAATGAAAGTGTTTTTAGGTGTTTTTGGTCGTTGGTGTATGGATTAGATATAAAGGATATGTAATTTTGTTTTCATGTAAATAAGTCATGAATGATTACTCATATTTTTGTAATTTTATGAGATATTTCATGCTAGTTGCCAAATGATGGTTCCCACATGTGTTAGGTGACTCACATGGGCTGCTAAGAGCTGATCATTAGAGTATATATACCAATAGTACATACATCTAAAAGCTGTGTATTGTACGAGTACGAATACGGGTGCATACGAGTAGAATTGTTGATGAAACTGAACGAGGATATAATTGTAAGCATTTTTGTTAAGTAGAAGTATTTTGATAAGTGTCTTGAAGTCTTTCAAAATTTTATGAATACATATTAAAACACTACATGTATATACATTTTAACTGAGTCGTTAAGTCATCGTTAGTCGTTACATGTAAGTGTTGTTTTGAAACCTTTAGGTTAACGATCTTGTTAAATGTTGTTAACCCAATGTTTATAATATCAAATGAGATTTTAAATTATTATATTATCATGATAATATGATGTATGAATATCTCTTAATATGATATATATATATATATATATATATATACATTAAATGTCGTTACAACGATAATCGTTACATGTATGTCTCGTTTCAAAATCATTAGGTTAGTAGTCTTGCTTTTACATATGTAGTTCATTGTTAATATACTTAATGATATGTTTACTTATCATAATATCATGCTAACTATATATATCCATATATATGTCATCATATAGTTTTTACAAGTTTTAATGTTCGTGAATCACCGGTCAACTTGGGTGGTAAATTATCTGTATAAAACCTATTTCAATTAATCAAGTCTTAAAAAGTTTGATTGCTTAACATGTTGGAAACACTTAATCATGTAAATAACAATTTCATTTAATATATATAAACATGGAAAAGTTCGGGTCACTACAGTACCTACCCGTTAAATAAATTTCGTCCCGAAATTTTAAGCAGTTGGAGGTGTTGACGTATCTTTTGGAAATAAATGCGGGTATTTCTTCTTCATCTGATCTTCTCATTCCCAGATGAACTCGAGTCCTCTACGAGCATTCCATCAAACCTTAACAATTGGTATCTTGTTTTGCTTAAGTCTTTTAACCTCACGATCCATTATTTCGACGGGTTCTTCGATGAATTGAATTTTTCGTTGATTTGGATTTCATCTAATAGTGAGATCTTCTTTAGCAAAACATTTCTTCAAATTCGAGACGTGGAAAGTGTTATGTACAGCCGCGAGTTGTTGAGGTAACTCGAGTCGGTAAGCTACTGGTCCGACACGATCAATAATCTTGAATGGTCCAATATACCTTGGATTTAATTTCCATCGTTTACCAAATCGAACAACGCCTTTCCAAGGTGCAACTTTAAGCATGCCCATCTCTCCAATTTCAAATTCTATATCTTTTCTTTTAATGTCAGCGTAGCTCTTTTGTCGACTTTGGACTGTTTTCAACCGTTGTTGAATTTGGATGATCTTCTCGGTAGTTTCTTGTATTATCTCCGGACCCGTAATCTGTCTATCCCCCACTTCACTCCAACAAATTGGAGACCTGCACTTTCTACCATAAAGTGCTTCAAACGGTGCCATCTCAATGCTTGAATGGTAGCTGTTGTTGTAGAAAAATTCTGCTAACGGTAGATGTCGATCCCAACTGTTTCTGAAATCAATAACACATGCTCGTAGCATGTCTTTAAGCGTTTGTATCGTCCTTTCGCTCTGCCCATCAGTTTGTGGATGATAGGCAGTACTCATGTCTAGACGAGTTCCTAATGATTGCTGTAATGTCTGCCAGAATCTTGAAATAAATCTGTCATCCCTATCAGAGATAATAGAGATTGGTATTCCATGTCTGGAGACGACTTCCTTCAAATACAGTCGTGCTAACTTCTCCATCTTGTCATCTTCTCTTATTGGCAGGAAGTGTGCTGATTTGGTGAGACGATCAACTATTACCCAAATAGTATCAAAACCACTTGCAGTCCTTGGCAATTTAGTGATGAAATCCATGGTAATGTTTTCCCATTTCCATTCCGGGATTTCGGATTGTTGAAGTAGACCTGATGGTTTCTGATGCTCAGCTTTGACCTTAGAAAACGTCAAACATTCTCCTACGTATTTAGCAACATCGGCTTTCATACCCGGCCACCAAAAATGTTTCTTGAGATCCTTGTACATCTTCCCTGTTCCAGGATGTATTGAGTATCTGGTTTTATGAGGTTCTCTAAGTACCATTTCTCTCATATCTCCAAATTTTGGTACCCAAATCCTTTCAGCCCTATACCGGGTTCCGTCTTCCCGAATATTAAGATGCTTCTCTGATCCTTTGGGTATTTCATCCTTTAAATTTCTCTCTTTTAAAACTCCTTGTTGCGCCTCTTTTATTTGAGTAGTAAGGTTATTGTGAATCATTATATT
Organism: Rutidosis leptorrhynchoides; assembly: GCF_046630445.1. Classification (NCBI taxonomy): domain Eukaryota; kingdom Viridiplantae; phylum Streptophyta; class Magnoliopsida; order Asterales; family Asteraceae; genus Rutidosis; species Rutidosis leptorrhynchoides. The sequence goes on from NC_092333.1 coordinate 560,339,356, forward strand.
CATAGATTTTACTCGAATGGGTTCTTTGTCCTTCCTGCTTAAGGCGTCGGCTACCACATTTGGCTTCCCCGGGTGGTAACGAATCTCAAAGTCGTAATCATTCAACAATTCAATCCACCTACGCTGCCTCATATTCAGTTGTATCTGATTAAATATGTGTTGAAAACTTTTGTGGTCGGTATATATAATACTTTTGACCCCATATAAGTAGTGCCTCCAAGTCTTTAATGCAAAAACAACCACGCCTAATTCTAAATCATGCGTCGTATAATTTTGTTCGTGAATCTTCAATTGTCTAGACGCATAAGCAATTACTTTCGTTCGTTGCATTAATACACAACCGAGACCTTGCTTTGAGGCGTCACAATATATCACAAAATCATCATTCCCTTCAGGTAATGACAATATAGGTACCGTAGTTAACTTTTTCTTCAATAACTGAAATGCTTTCTCTTGTTCATCCTTCCATTCAAATTTCTTCCCTTTATGCTTTAATGCAGTCAAGGATTTTGCTATTCTTGAAAAGTCTTGGATGAACCTTCTGTAGTAACCAGCTAGTCCTAAAAAATGGCGTATGTGTTTCGGAGTTTTCGGGGTTTCCCACTTTTTAACAGTTTCTATCTTTGCCGGATCCACCTTAATACCTTCTTTGTTCACTATGTGAACGAGGAATTGAACTTCTTCCAACCAAAATGCACACTTTGAAAACTTAGCGTACAATTCTTCCTTCCTCAATACTTCTAACACCTTTCTCAAATGTTCACCATGTTCTTGGTCATTCTTTGAGTAAATAAGTATGTCATCAATGAAAACAATGAAAAACTTATCAAGGTATGGTCCACACACTCGGTTCATAAGGTCCATGAACACAACTGGTGCATTAGTTAAACCAAACAGCATGATCATAAACTCGTAATGATCGTAACGTGTTCTGAAAGCAGTCTTTGGAATATCATCTTCTTTCACCCGCATTTGATGATACCCGGAATGTAAGTCAATCTTTGAATAAACAGACGAGCCTTGTAGTTGATCAAATAAGTCGTCGATTCTCGGTAGTGGGTAGCGGTTCTTGATGGTAAGTTTATTCAACTCTCGGTAGTCGATACACAACCTGAATGTACCATCTTTCTTCTTGACAAACAAAACAGGAGCTCCCCACGGTGATGTGCTTGGTCGAATGAAACCACTCTCTAAAAGTTCTTGTAATTGGCTCTGAAGTTCCTTCATTTCGCTAGGTGCGAGTCTGTATGGAGCACGAGCTATTGGTTCAACTCTCGGTACAAGGTCTATTTGAAATTCAACGGATCGGTGTGGAGGTAGTCCCGATAATTCTTTCAGAAATACATCGGGAAATTCTTTTGCGACGGGAATATCATTGATGTTCTTTTCTTCGGAATTGACTTTCTTGACGTGTGCTAGCACATCATAGCAACCTTTTCTTATTAGTTTTTGTGCCTTCAGGTTACTAATAAGATTTAACTTTGCGTTGCTCTTTTCTCCGTACACCATTAAGGGTTTTCCTTTTTCTCGTATAATGCGAATTGCATTTTTGTAACAAACGATCTCTACTTTCACTTCTTTCAACCAGTCCATACCGATTATCACATCAAAACTCCCTAACTCTACTGGTATCAAGTCAATCTTAAATGTTTCGCTAACCAGTTTAATTTCTCGATTCCTACATATATTATCTGCTGAAATTAATTTACCATTTGCTAATTCGAGTAAAAAGTTACTATCCAAAGGAGTCAATGGGCAACTTAATTTAGCACAAAATTCCTTGCTCATATAGCTTCTATACGCACCCGAATCAAATAAAACATAAGCAGATTTATCGTTAATAAGAAACGTACCCGTAACAAGCTCTGGGTCTTCCTGTGCTTCTGCCGCATTAATATTGAAAACTCTTCCACGGCCCTGCCCATTAGTATTCCCCTGATTCGGGCAATTTCTAATAATGTAGCCCGGTTTTCCACATTTATAACAAACAGCGTTGGTATTACTTGCTCCGACACTATTCGTTTCGGCATTACTTGTTCCGGCATTATTTGCTCCCTTAGTTCTGTTAAACTTTGGTCCATAGACCTCACACTTTGTCGCGCTATGACCATTTGTTTTACACCTGTTGCAAAATGTCGTGCAAAATCCCTGGTGATTTTCTTCACACCAATGACATGGCTGTTTTTGGTTTTTGTTGCCGTTATTGTTATTGAGGTTGTTGTTGGGATTGTTATTGTTGTTGAAATGGTTGTTGTAGTTATTGTTGTTGTTGGGATGTTTGTTGTAGTTATTGTTAGGATTGCGGTTATTGTTGCGATTGTTGTTGCGGTTGTTGGGATAGTTGTTGCGATTGTGGTTGTAATTGTTATTGTTGTTGTACTGGTGACTCTTGTCACCGTTTTTCTCCTACTTCCTCTTGAGTTGTTTCGTGTTGGTTTCTTCGGCCGCCTGCTCTTTAATTCTTCCCTCAATCTGATTTAAGAGTTTATGAGCCATTCGACTTGCCTTCTGTATAGAAGCGGGCTCGTGTGAACTTACATCTTCTTGAATCCTTACTGGTAACCCTTTTACAAATGCGTCGATCTTCGCTTCTTCATCTTCGAATGCTCCCGGGCACAATAGGCACAACTCTGTGAATCGTCGTTCATATGTGGTAACGTCGAACCCTTGTGTTCGTAACTCTCTAAGTTCTGCCTTGAGTTTATTGACTTCGTTTCTAGGACGATACTGCTCGTTCATCAATTGCTTGAATGGCAACCACGGTAGTGCGTAAGAAGCATTTTGTCCTACCTGTTCAAGATAGGTGTTCCACCACGTTAACGCTCTACCTGTGAAGGTATGCGTAGCGTACTTAACTTTGTCCTCTTCAGTACACTTACTTATGGCAAACACCGATTCGACTTTCTCGATCCACCGTTTCAATCCAATTGGTCCTTCGGTTCCATCAAATTCCAAAGGTTTGCAGGCAGTGAATTCTTTATAGGTGCATCCAACATGATTTCTTGCGCCGTTAGCTGCATTGCTAGATTCAGCGTTATTGTTGGTATGTAGCGCAGCCTGTACTGCGGCTATGTTTGCAGCAAGAAAGGTACGAAACTCCTCTTCGTTCATACTCACGGTATGTCGAGTAGTTGGTGCCATTTCCTTCAAAAATAGCCAAAAGAAACGAGTTAATCATATAGAATATCAAGAGTAGTCAATAGTATTTTGTAGCGTAATATGAACTTATTTATAAAAGCTCTTTCTTCATATTAGCGTTTTATACTCTTTAATTCGGGTAGTACCTACCCGTTAAGTTCATACTTAGTAGCTAACATACCATTTCAACTACTACAATTCCATATGAAAAACTAATCACAAAAAAAAAAAAAAAAATCATATTCAAACCTTTATACAATAACTTGCAAACTTACAATACCGCTATTTTACATATAGCATGAAATATAGCACATAAAACTTTGATACAAAATAGTTGCGAAGATAATTCTAGTTAATAAATAAGGCGTTCAGCAAAGGCAATAAAGACACGTAATTCATACGTCCAGAAACAAGTCATGCATTCTGGTTTTACTAATACCACTTCCCATCCTTGGTTTTGTGGAACATAACCGTTGTGACCGATAGTAAGACAATGTGTTGTAACATCGTCAAAAGAATGAAGGTTACGTAATGACCAACAGTCTCGTAATAACCTAAAAACCTCATTTCTTACCCCAATTACCGACTCCGTCACTTGTGGGAACGTTTTGTTTAATAGTTGTAGCCCGATGTTCTTGTTCTCACTTTGGTGAGAAGCGAACATTACTAACCCTTAAGCATAACATGCTTCTTTATGTTGCATGTTAGCCGCTTTTTCTAAATCATGAAGTCCTATATTCGGATATATTGAGTAAAAATAATTTCTTAACCCGTTGCGTAAAATAGCATTTGGGTTCCCCGCAATATATGCGTCAAAGTAAACACATCGTAACTTATGGATTTCCCGATGTGATATCCCCCATCTTTCAAACGAAAGCCTTTTATAAATCAAGGCATTCTTGGAACGTTCTTCGAATGTCTTACAAACTGATCTCGCCTTAAATAGTTGTGCCGAGGAATTCTGACCGACTCTAGACAAGATTTCATCAAATCATGTCTCCGGGTAGGTCTCTTAAAATATTGGGTTGTCTATCCATTTTGTGTTTTTATACTGTAAAATAGACAAGAGTTAGATTCATAAAAAAAAAATACTTATTAGTACAAGCAATTTTTACATATATCATAAAGCATAAGCACACTATATTACATATATTACACCACACGAATACAACTATATTATTCCGACTCGCTCGTTTCTTCTTTTTCAGTTTTGGTTCATTTTACTAAGTTTCTAGGGATATATGATGTTCCCCTAATACGAGCCGTCGTTTTCCACATTGGTTTAGAAAAACCTGGTGGTTTAGAGATTCCCGGGTTATTGTCACAACTTAAGAAATACGGGTGTTGACGATACATATAAAGTTCATCGGGTTTGGAATCAAATTTCTCTATTTTTATGCCCTTTCCCTTATTGTTCTCTTTTGCCTTATTAAATTGTGTTGGGGTAATTTCTATAACATCATCGAAATCCTTGTCGAGATCCGATTCATCGGAGAATTGGTAATCCTCCCAATACTTTGCTTCCTTGGCGGATACACCATTGACCATAATTAACTTTGGTCGGTTGGTTGAGGATTTTCTTCTACTTAACCGTTTTATTATTTCCCCCACTGGTTTTATTTCTTCTTCCGGTTCCAATTCTTCTTTCGGTTCCGATTCTTCTTCCGGTTCCGACTCTTCTTCCGGTTCCTCTTCGGGAACTTGTGAATCAGTCCACGAATCATTCTAAATTACATTTGACTCTTCATTATTATTAGGTGAGTCAATGGGACTTGTTCTAGAGGTAGACATCTATCACATAATATCAAACACGTTAAAAGATTAATATATCACATAATATTCACATGTTAAAAATATATAGTTTCCAACAAAATTTGTTAAGCAATCATTTTTCAAGTAAACACGGTCGAAGTTCAGACTCACTAATGCATCCTAACAAACTCGATAAGACACACTAATGCAAAATTCTGGTTCTCTAAGACCAACGCTCGGATACCAACTGAAATGTCCCGTTCTTATTGATTAAAAACGTTCCATATTAATTGATTTCGTTGCTAGGTTTTAACCTCTATATGAGACGTTTTTCAAAGACTGCATTCATTTTAAAACAAACCATAACCTTTATTTCATCAATAAAGGTTTAAAAATCTTTACGAAGATTATCAAATAATGATAATCTAAAATATCCTGTTTACATACGACCATTACATAATGGTTTACAATACAAATATGTTACAATGAAATAAGTTTCTTGAATGCAGTTTTTACACAATATCATACAAGCATGGACTCTAAATCTCGTCCTTATTTAAGTATGCGACAGCGGAAGCTCTTAATAATCACCTGAGAATAAACATGCTTAAAACGTCAATAAAAATGTTGGTGAGTTATAGGTTTAACCTATATATTATCAAATCATAATAATAGACCACAAGATTTCATATTTCAATATACATCCCATACATAGAGATAAAATTCATTCATATGGTGAACAACTGGTAACCGACATTAACAAGATGCATATAAGAATATCCCCTATCATTCCGGGAAATCCTTCGGACATGATAAAAAATGAATTCGAAGTACTAAAGCATCGGTACTTTGGATGGGGTTCGTTAGGCCCAATAGATCTATCTTTAGGATTCGCGTCAATTAGTAGATCGGTTTACTAATTCTTAGGCTACCAAGCAAAAGGGGCATATTCGGCTTCGATCATTCACCCATATAATGTAGTTTCAATTACTTGTGTCTATTTCGTAAAACATTTATAAAACTGCATGTATTCTCATCCCAAAATATTAGATTTTAAAAGTGGGACTATAACTCACTTTCACAGATTTTTACTTCGTCGAGAAGTAAGACTTGACCACTGGTCGATTCACGAACCTATAACAAATATGTACGTATATATCAAAGTATGTTCAAAATATATTTACAACACTTTTAATACATTTTGATGTTTTAAGTTTATTAAGTCAGCTGTCCTCGTTAGTAACCTACAACTAGTTGTCCACAGTTAGATGTACAGAAATAAATCGATATATATTATCTTGAATCAATCCACGACCCAGTGTATACACGTCTCAGGCTAGATCACAACTCAAAGTATATATATTTTTTGAATCAACCTCAACCCTGTATAGCTAACTCCAACATTACTGCATCTAGAGTGTCTATGGTTGTTCCAAATAATATATATACATGGGTCGATATGATATGTCAAAACATTTGCATACGTGTCTATGGTATCCCAAGATTACATAATATATTAGAATACATGTATAATACAATATAAGTTAGCTAGAATATGATTTGTATAGAATTGTTAATATTTCCCGTAGCTACAAAAATAAAAAAATATCCAATCTTGTTTTACCCATAACTTCTTCATTTTAAATCCGTTTTGAGTGAATAAAATTGCTATGGTTTCATATTGAACTATATTTTATGAATCTAAACAGAAAAAGTATAGGTTTATAGTCGGAAATATAAGTTACAAGTCATTTTTGTAAGAGGTAGTCATTTCAGTCGAAAGAACGACGTCTTGATGACTATTTTGAAAAACATACTTCCACTTTGAGTTTAACCATGATTTTTGGATATAGTTTCATGTTCATAAGAAAAATAATTTTCCCAGAAGAACAACTTTTAAATCAAAGTTTATCATAGTTTTTAATTATCAAACCCAAAACAGCCCGCGGTGTTACTACGACGGCGTATGTCCAGTTTTACGGTGTTTTTCGTGTTTCCAGGTTTTAAATCATTAAGTTAGCATATCATATAGATATAGAACATGTGTTTAGTTGATTTTAAAAGTCAAGTTAGAAGGATTAACTTTTGTTTGCGAACAAGTTTAGAATTAACTAAACTATGTTCTAGTGATTTCAAGTTTAAACCTTCGAATAAGATAGCTTTATATGTATGATTCGAATGATGTTATGAACATCATTACTACCTCAAGTTTTGTGGATAAACCTAATAGAAAAGTGACAAATGGATCTAGCTTCAAAGGATCTTGGATGGCTTGAAAGTTCTTGAAGTAGAATCATGACACGAAAACAAGTTCAAGTAAGATTTCCACTCGAAATAAGATTGTTATAGTTATAGAAATTGAATCAAAGTTTGAATATGAGTATTACCTTATATTAGAAAGATATCTTACTGTAAATAAGAAAGATATCTTACTAATATGAGTCACCTAACACATGTAGGAACTTCCAAGGTCTAAGTGTTCTTCATAAATTCTACAAGTTCTAGTTTCATAAAAATCAAGAATACTTCCAAGTTTACTAGCTCACTTCCAATCTTGTAAAGTGATCATCCAACCTCAAGAAATCCTTGTTGTTTACAGTAAGATATCATTCTAAATCAAGATAATAGTCATATACAAACTTTGATTCAATTCCTATAACTATAACTATCTTAATTGGAGTGATAATCTTACTTGAACTTGTTTTCGTGTCATGATTCTACTTCAAGAACTTTCAAGCCATCCAAGATCCTTTAAAGCTAGATCATTTCTTATCACTTCCAGTAGGTTTACCAACTAAACTTGAGGTAGTAATGATGTTCATAACTGAAAGGACCCATTCATATACATTATAAACGATTCACAATAGTTGATTACATCGCGAGGTATTTGACCTCTATAGGATACATTTTACAAACATTGCATTCATTTTTAAAAGACAAACTTTCTTTATATCGAAATTTGACAGGCATGCATACCATTTCATAATATCCACTATCCAACTATAAGTTGACTTAATAATAATCTTTGATGAACTCAATGACTCGAATGCAACGTTCTTCGAAATATGCCATGAAAGACTCCAAGTAATATCTTTAGAATGAGTAAACGCACAGCGGAAATTTTATTTAATACCTGAGAATAAACATGCTTTAAAGTGTCAACCAAAAGGTTGGTGAGTTTATAGGTTTAATTTCTATATAATAATCATAATATTTAATAAGCCACAAGATTTCATTTAATTAAATGCGCAGGATCATTACAACTGCAAAAATCATTCATACGATGAGTCGCCTGGTAACCGACCTTAACATAGAGCGCTTAAGATATCTGGCATCATACATTCCACTATTCAAATGTATGACAAGAACCCTTCGAAGTACTAAAGCATTTCCACTATTCGATTGTAATACACATCAATTAGTGTTTTTCACTAATTCTTAGGTTACCAAGCATAATAATAATAAGTATAGATATCCGGTATAACAAAACAATCGTAGAATGTAGTTTCATGAACTTGTGCTTATTTTGTGAAACATTTATAAAAGCAGCGCATGTATTCTCAGTCCCAAAAGTATATATTTCAAAAGCATTTAAAAAGGGAGCAAATGAAACTCACCATACTGTATTTCGTAGTAAAAATACATATAACGTCATTGAACAAGTGCAAGTTTGGCCTCGGATTCACGAACCTAAATTAAGTATATGTATTTATATGTTGGTCAATATTTGTCTTAACAAATTAGGTCAGGTCATAGTGTATCACAATCCTAATGCTCGAGTCTAGTATGCAAAAGTCAACAAAAGTCAATTTGATTCAAAATGATTTCCAAAATTTATACATGATTATTATATAGTTTAAATATCGTCGTTTTATATTTTTAAATATTTTTAAAAGATTTTATTAGAGTAAATAATATAATTCATTTATTATTAAAATTTATATAATAAAAATATACTTTTATATATCTTGAGTAATAAAATTTATAAAGTTCATTTAATATAATATGATAGGTAGTATTAACGTAATTATATTACACAGAGTAAAATATCTTTATATTACATATTTATTTGATAAAATAACATTGATAATAATAATAAGCAAAACTTGTATTATTTTGTAATAATAATTATTATTATTCTATTAATAAAAATATAAATATTTATATTTACTAAAAGTGATATTATGAATAAGAGATAATTCTAATTATGATAACTTTAATTTTTACGATACTTTTTAATATTAATTTTAAAATAATAACTCTATTTAAAATGATAATAATAATGATATTTTATAATAACAATGACATTTCTATTAAAATGATAATTTTTGTTAAAATGATAGTTTTAATACTAACGATACTTTTAATAATAATAGTAATGACAAAAATAATAAGAAAGATAATTTTATCTAAATCAATATCTTATAATATTTTAATTTCATCATGATACACATACTCATTATTTCCTAATCGTTTCGTTTAATAGCTTTTAATCGACTTTTATATCGTGTTCATAATAATGATAATAATAGTAATAAAAATAATTAGGTGTTACTAATATTAGTTTTAATTACAATAATACTAATAATGATAATTACTATGACATTATTAACGATAATACTAATAATTATTTTAATGATAATATAATAATAATAATAATAACAATAACCATTTTTAAATAATGATATATAATAATAATAATAATAATAATAATAATAATAATAATAATAATAATAATAATAATAATAATAATAATAATAATATAATAATAATAATAATACTAATTATAACTTTAACAATAATAACGATAGTATTAATAAAAATAACATTTTTAATGATAATTCCTTTTATTGATAAAGATAAGATAAAACTAGAACGACGATAATAACGACGGTAATAATAATCATTTTTAATAATAATACAAAAATTCGATTGAATATAACTTCAAATCCGTTCATCGAAACCATCCGATATCTAAATGAAAAGTTCTTAATTTTTCGCTAGCTTTCCAACGACATGCATATCTTATACCTTATCTCAACCGCATACGTAACTAATTCAGGATTCAACATATCCTATCTAATAGCAATATCAAAAGTACATGTATGCATAATCCTATTTTCTCGAGCACTAGTCAGGGATACACTATTAGTATGTAAAAATTAAATTATGAGTACTCACGTATCAATATTGAGATTCAATATTGTAGGAAAGGTAGGTAGACGCAACGGAGATGATAAACACTAGTTTGACTCACGAGCAATACTCCCGAACCATACCCATAACCTCCATAGCTATAACCCATAATTTCCTTAGCTCTATCCCGCTCGAAAAACAATTTCGAAATCACTCGGACAGCACTCCGTTGTAATATTTTATGTATACTAATAATATTTTGAAATAATATGGAGTAAATATATATATGTAAATCGATTGGGAGAGTTTAGAGAAAAATATTTTTAAGTTTCTATGAAATAATGAAATCTATTGAATTCTATTTATAATAGATTTTTGAATTATTAAAGTGAATTATTAAAGTATGAATTATTAAAGTGAATTATTAAAGTATGAATTATTAAAGTGAATTATAAAAGTGAATTATTAAAGTATGAATTATTAAAGTGAATTATTAAAGTATGAATTATTAAAGTGAATTATTAAAGTATGAATTATTAAAGTTAAAGTAAAGTAAAAAATAAAGTAAAGGTAAAGTTTAAGTATAGTAAAAGTATAAAACTATGTACGTATAATACGCGTATAAATATATATAATATTAATTTAAATCGTTATATATATTTAATAAAATAAAATATAAATATCGTTATCTTTATCATACTGGTTAAGTAATGAGTTGTCAAAAGTAGTTGTAGATATTTATAAAAGTTATATACGTTTTAATAATAAAGTTCTTTTTAAACTGAAAACGTTTTTGTACGTTTGAAACTAAATCAAATAAATATGATAATTTTGTTTTCCAAAACTAAATATATTTAAGAATCATTTTGTTTAAAGGTTAAAATAATGGAAATCGTTATATCATAAAACGTTTTAGAAAAGTAGAATCATATATATTCATAATAGGTTTCAAGTTTTTTTTTTTTAAATTACAGTCTGTTGGTGAAACATGGGATAAAGTTCAAAGGTTAAATAAACGTATGAAATCATCTTAATGAAAAATGTCGAGTTACTTAACTTGTCAATATCCAACATCTAAGTTATTTACACTTCACATTCTTACTTATAAATCACTTTACCATTTTCCGAATGTTGTCAAAAAGAATAGATTTCTTAAATCACAGTGGACCTCATTACATAGACCCGTAATCATATCACAATGTATCTGATAAATCAATCATTTGATATTATCTTCTAATTCCATCGATAAACATATTAAAATAAATACGTTCATGAACAGTATTATACGTTTAATACTTTATTAATATTCTCAAGTTATAATATATATATATATATATATATATATATATATATATATATATATACATATACATATATATACATATTTATTTATATATAACGGTTCGTGAATCGTCAGAATTTGGTCGAGGTTATAATGAATGTATGAACACAATTTAAAATTCTTGAGATTTAACTTAACAAACTTTGTTTATCGTGTCCGAATAATATAAAGATAAAGTTTAAATTTGGTTGGAAATTTCTAGGTTGTCACAGTACCTACCCGTTAAAGAAATTTCGTCCCGAAATTTGAATGGGATGGTCATGGCTGACAATAAGTATGCTTTCATGACGTATACGAGTTGGAAATTAGAGTTTTATTATCATTAAGTAATATAGATAAAGCAATTTGATTTTTGTGAAGAGTACGAGTGAAGTTATCACAAAAGAATGAAATGAGTAAATGCACGTTCTTTTTAACCAATGACATAGTCACGGTTGATTTCCGGAATTCAAGGAATTTAGAGAAAATCTTTGTAATAAGATTTGGTTCTTCGGTAATTAAGGAAGTTAGGATCCGCTTTGATTAAATGCGATAATCTGTTTTGATTGCTCTGTCAGATATTTTATTATATATCCACCCCCTTCGTTTCCTTATTTTCACAACTCACACCTTTTATTCTTTCTCCCTCCATTCATACTTTATAGCATTCGCTAATATGCTCCATCCAGTTCTGATTCTTGATATACTCCTAACTTTCATATCTGTCATTCTTCTTTTTCATCTACCGCCGGAAGAATCTATTTACTTCTACTATACTCTTGGTTTTATAGTGTTTTTAGTTCTCCCGTGTCTTTATATTGCTATATGCATCGATATATATGGTTTGTAATTTCTGGATTGTTGTTGGGTTTTTATATCTTCCCATATACTTCAAAGTCCCTGCTTCTGTCTTCTATAATCATTGTCATCCACAGTTAATACTCCCTCCTATTTTTTGCGATTTATACTCCAATTTCTATTTTGGAGCTTTGTCCTTTCGTTTCTTCTTCTTGCGATTAAGCATCGCTTGTAATGGTCCATAATTCGTAGATATAAATTTCGGAATGAACATTGTTAATGTTCTAAGAATGAAATGGTAATGGCACGGTCTTGATTTGTTAAATTACCAGAATAACCTGGAAAATACCGAATCATCAAAAAATATTTTCTTAATATTTTAGAGGTTAAATAGAATACAAGAGTCGTGTAACATGGCACATGATGATGTTATGATCTGTGAATCATCACGTTCCATTTAAAAACTCAGCATGACTTACTGTAATATAATCACGTTGATCAAGTATCATTATATTATACTAACTCATGCTTCAGTTCCCAACACTACTTCAATAGTATACATATTTTAAATTCAAATTTTTTCAGAATTTAGAAACTAAAATAGTTTCTTTTATGATGTAACACATATAGCGCAAAGAGATAAATGATTTCGAATAACAATAGTTATGAAGATATCTTCAGAAACATTGAAGATATTTATAATGAAAGATATGATGATATCTTAGAATAACTAAGATCAGAGAATGATGAAGAATATTATTCACAAGGGTTTAGAGTCAGGAATAAGGTATTTGATAATAATTTCAGCAGACACTGAATCATTTGGATTCTTTGAAGGCAGGTTTAGTCTTTATGATTTGTCCACAGCCTCCTTCATGGTTTGCTTAATCCGTTTTCCAGTTCCAAACCTTCTATTTTTCTGAGCTTTTCTAACACACTATTCTTTATTATCAAACTTTTGACTGTTAAGGTCGTTTACAGTTTTTGCTTCATCATCAGTATTTTCCAAACTTCGGAGAACTAGTTCGCAGTTTAGGGTATTTTTCAGAAACTTCACATTCGAAGTATATAAGTCTAGGAGATAGACGTTATATATACACCTATAACCGTTGGCGGAGACATGCTGCAAGATTTCAAAATACTGATTGCTGATTCCCAGTAATTGGCATGACAATTCTTGTTACAAGATACGGATGAGTAAATGATAGGGTTTCAATAAATATAATGATTTTTCGGAAAGCCAAAAATCAGTGAAGTTGTTGGTAAGTTCATTGCTAATGTGGTGAGACATAAAAGATTCTCCGGTAACGATGACGAAAGGGCAACGTCTATATCAAGGTTATAATAAGACTTTCAACTGAAAAGTCGAAGTTGACTTGCTGGAGCTGTGACAAAACTGACTAATTTGAAAAGGAATCGCAAAGTTATTTTTGCTAATAAATGCCAAAGGGTCTGACACGGATACATGTTAAATTATGACTCTGGTTTCGAGAGCTTTTCAGATGCAAGACTGTGGTTAGTATGTGGTTGGATCATCATCTCGATTGTTCATTATTTGAAGTGTCTTCAGAATTTCGAAGGGTTTTGAACACAGATTGTAATCGTTACTATACATATGATGTTCTAACACAGTTTTGAAGTCAAAGTATAGCTTGTGAAAATGTAAGGATCTAAGAGTGATGATTTTGGTCATATCTCAAGTTGAATTCTGAGATTTCAAAATCAGAATAGGTAATTAAATTTTGAATGAGTATGGTTGTTTTGATTTCTATAAAAGAATGTATACTGTTGTAAAAGTAGGGAGTATAATGGATGATTTGCTGAATCAGATTCGAAGAATGTAACATATTAATTGTGAATTTATATATCTCTCGGGTATTACCTACCCGTTAAATTTTTTTTTTCACAATTAATATTTTGTACAAAAGAATTTTATTACAGTCTTTATGAAAATATATATATGTATATTTTTTTCAGATGTAACATAGATTTAATGAGTTAATGTTAAATTAAACTCATTTGATTTACGGTTGAAACTAGAATTGAATAATCCCTAAAGGCTTTAAAAATTACATAACTTTTACGGAGTATTTCTTTAATGACATTGAAATTATGAATCAATACTTTGTTATTTGTTGATGTATGATGTTCGGTTCGTGGAATTCTTGTGAATTTCGCAAAGTACGAATGATGTTATTTGAAAAGTTTCGAGTACATCGATGACGAAAGTGTAAAATCAAACATATATTTGAATAATACACTTGATTTATTATGACGAAAGTGTAAAATCAAACATATATTTGAATAATACACTTGGTTAAGTTTTGAACACAGATTGTAATCGTTACTATACATATGATGTTCTAACACAGTTTTGAAGTCAAAGTATAGCTTGTGAAAATGTACGGATCTAAGAGTGATGATTTTGGTCATATCTCGAGTTGAATTCTGAGATTTCAAAATCAGAATAGGTAATTAAATTTTGAATGAGTATGGTTGTTTTGATTTCTATAAAAGAATGTATACTATTGTAAAAGTAGGGAGTATAATGGATGATTTGCTGAATCAGATTCGAAGAATGTAACATATTAATTGTGAATTTATATATCTCTCGGGTATTACCTACCCGTTAAATTTTTTTTTTCACAATTAATATTTTGTACAAAAGAATTTTATTACAGTCTTTATGAAAATATATATATGTATATTTTTTTCAGATGTAACATAGATTTAATGAGTTAAAGTTAAATTAAACTCATTTGATTTACGGTTGAAACTAGAATTGAATAATCCCTAAAGGCTTTAAAAATTACATAACTTTTACGGAGTATTTCTTTAATGACATTGAAATTATGAATCAATACTTTGTTATTTGTTGATGTATGATGTTCGGTTCGTGGAATTCTTGTGAATTTCGCAAAGTACGAATGATGTTATTTGAAAAGTTTCGAGTACATCGATGACGAAAGTGTAAAATCAAACATATATTTGAATAATACACTTGATTTATTATGACGAAAGTGTAAAATCAAACATATATTTGAATAATACACTTGGTTAAGTTTTGAACACAGATTGTAATCGTTACTATACATATGATGTTCTAACACAGTTTTGAAGTCAAAGTATAGCTTGTGAAAATGTAAGGATCTAAGAGTGATGATTTTGGTCATATCTCGAGTTGAATTCTGAGATTTCAAAATCAGAATAGGTAATTAAATTTTGAATGAGTATGGTTGTTTTGATTTCTATAAAAGAATGTATACTGTTGTAAAAGTAGGGAGTATAATGGATGATTTGCTGAATCAGATTCGAAGAATGTAACATATTAATTGTGAATTTATATATCTCTCGGGTATTACCTACCCGTTAAATTTTTTTTTTCACAATTAATATTTTGTACAAAAGAATTTTATTACAGTCTTTATGAAAATATATATATGTATATTTTTTTCAGATGTAACATAGATTTAATGAGTTAATGTTAAATTAAACTCATTTGATTTACGGTTGAAACTAGAATTGAATAATCCCTAAAGGCTTTAAAAATTACATAACTTTTACGGAGTATTTCTTTAATGACATTGAAATTATGAATCAATACTTTGTTATTTGTTGATGTATGATGTTCGGTTCGTGGAATTCTTGTGAATTTCGCAAAGTACGAATGATGTTATTTGAAAAGTTTCGAGTACATCGATGACGAAAGTGTAAAATCAAACATATATTTGAATAATACACTTGATTTATTATGAGATGGAATTTATTGAATTAAAACAGAGATTGTAGTTAACGATGGTTAAGTTGTTAAGGAAGAATGTACATCTTAGCATGTTAGTAATATGAACTTAATCGAGTAGTATCTACCCTTATTTAATTCATACATAATAGCTTGGTGCGAAAGATTTATTTTGCTCTCAAAATTATATATATATATATATATATATATATATATATATATATATATATATATATATATATATATATATATATATATATATATATATATATATATATATATATATAATACATATAATTTCTTCAGAGGGAATGAGTTAATACTTCATAACTCGTTGATACAATATACGCGTTATTGATTTGTAATGATGTCTACGGTGATTCTTGAACTGACGGAGTTTGTGATGTTATAGGTGCTGCTGATTCTGATGTCACTGACGGTACTGACTGTGATGGTGATGCTACGGTACCGTTGATGTTGTTGGTAAAACAAGTCTAGCTTATAAATCACGCATCATTCTTGTCAGGGTTTCTACTCTTCCTTCTATCATTTCGATTCACTCATCTTATTTATAGTTAGGGTTAGAATAGATAATCTCTAAGACTTTAGAGATTACATAATCGCCGCGGAGTGTTTCTCCAATGAAGTTATGAATCAACACTTCATCGTTTGTTATTGTTGGTATTCCTTGGTATCTACAGGGCGTATGACATTGGTGCTCGTGGGACAGATTGTAAAGTTAAGGTTTACAACGCGGTTGTGGTTGGGGGTGGTAATGGTACTGTTGGCGTTGATGATGGTAGTACTGGTTATGCTGCTGGTGCTGCTGTTGGTGTTTGTAACCTTTGCACCATATTCTCCAAAGCCACTACCCGAGCATGAAGCTCGTTGACTTCTTCTATTACACCAGGGTGATTGTCGGTTCGGAAGAGCGGATAAATAAAATCAAGAATTTGATGTAGTATATAATCGTGACGAGATACTCTGGAAATGAGAGAGAAAATGGTGTTTCAGACAGGTTCGCCGGTAAGTGCTTCAGGTTCTTCGCCAAGAGGGCAATGTGGTGGATGGAAAGGATCGCCTTCTTCTTGTCTCCAATGATTGAGGAGGCTACGAACCCATCCCTAATTTATCCAAAATAGATGATGGCTGATTGGTCGATCCATTCCAGTCACACTGCTTTCGGAGCTTGAGTGGGATTCCATATCGGAATTCGAGGGACTTGAACTAATGACGAATTCCATTTCGTTCGATTGAATAAAGGATTTTTCGATATGAAATGATTTTTCGGCTATCGGGTGGTATTCTAATTACATAGAATATCTATATATATAGCGCAAAAGATTTCGTAGATTACGGAGAAATTTACGGGATATGTCAGGCAAAGTTTACAGTAACAGATACGCTAAGATATGAATTTTGTCCTTACACAATTCATACAATCAATGCAGTAAGACGTGTCTAGACTAAGAATGATAAGCAGGCAATTTCCGACAAAAATGATAAGCAAAACTTTTGACAATGCAGACACCGTCGAAGTCCAGACTCACTAATGCATCCTAACGACTATCAGTTAGACACACTAATGCAGACCTGGTTCGCTAAGACTACCGCTTTAATACCAACTGAAAGGACCCGTTCATATACATTATAAACGATTCACAATAGTTGATTACATCGCGAGGTATTTGACCTCTATAGGATACATTTTACAAACATTGCATTCGTTTTTAAAAGACAAACTTTCATTACATCGAAATTTGACAGGCATGCATACCATTTCGTAATATCTACTATCCAACTATAAGTGGACTTAATAATAATCTTTGATGAACTCAATGACTCGAATGCAACGTTCTTCGAAATATACCATGAAAGACTCCAAGTAATATCTTTAGAATGAGTAAACGCATAGCGGAAAATTTCTTTAATACCTGAGAATAAACATGCTTTAAAGTGTCAACCAAAAGGTTGGTGAGTTCATAGGTTTAATTTCTATATAATAATCATAATGTTTAATAAGCCACAAGATTTCATTTAATTAAATGCGCAGGATCATTACAACTTCAAAAATCATTCATACGATGAGTCGCCTGGTAACCGACCTTAACATAGAGCGCTTAAGATACCTGGCATCATACATTCCACTATTCAAATGTATGACAAGAACCCTTTGAAGTACTAAAGCATTTCCACTATTCGAAAATGGGGGTGGTTGGTGCCCGTAGATCTACCTTTAGGATTCGCGTCAATTAGTGTTTTTCACTAATTCTTAGGTTACCAAGCATAATAATAATAAGTACAGATATCCGGTATAACAAAACAATCGTAGAATGTAGTTTCATGAACTTGTGCTTATTTTGTAAAACATTTATAAAAGCAGCGCATGTATTCTCAGTCCCAAAAGTATATATTGCAAAAGCATTTAAAAAGTGAGCAAATGAAACTCACCATACTGTATTTCGTAGTAAAAATACATATAACGTCATTGAACAAGTGCAAGGTTGGCCTCGGATTCACGAACCTAAATTAAGTATATGTATTTATATGTTGGTCAATATTTGTCTTAACAAATTAGGTCAGGTCATAGTGTATCACAATCCTAATGCTCGAGTCTAGTATGCAAAAGTCAACAAAAGTCAATTTGATTCAAAATGATTTCTAAAATTTATACATGATTATTATATAGTTTAAATATCGTCGTTTTATATTTTTAAATATTTTTAAAAGATTTTATTAGAGTAAATAATATAATTCATTTATTATTAACATTTATATAATAAAAATATACTTTTATATATCTTGAGTAATAAAATTTATAAAGTTCATTTAATATAATATGATAGGTAGTATTAACGTAATTATATTACAAGTAGTAAAATATCTTTGTATTACATATTTATTTGATAAAATAACATTGATAATAATAATAAGCAAAACTTGTATTATTTTGTAATAATAATTATTATTATTCTATTAATAAAAATATCAATATTTATATTTACTAAAAGTGATATTATGAATAAGCGATAATTCTAATTATGATAACTTTAATTTTTACGATACTTTTTAATATTAATTTTAAAATAATAACTCTATTTAAAATGATAATAATAATGATATTTTATAATAACAATGACATTTCTATTAAAATGATAATTTTTGTTAAAATGATAGTTTTAATACTAACGATACTTTTAATAATAATAGTAATGATAAAAATAATAAGAAAGATAATTTTATCTAAATCAATATCTTATAATATTTTAATTTCATCATGATACACATACTCATTATTTCCTAATCGTTTCGTTTAATAGCTTTTAATCGACTTTTATATCGTGTTCATAATAATGATAATAATAGTAATCAATATAATTAGGTGTTACTAATATTAGTTTTAATTACAATAATACTAATAATGATATTTACTATGACATTATTAATGATAATACTAATAATTATTTTAATGATAATATAATAATAATAATAACAATAACCATTTTTAAATAATGATATATATATTAATAATAATAATAAAAATAATAATAATAATAATAATAATTAGATAATAATAATAATATTAATTATAACTTTAACAATAATAACGATAGTATTAATAAAAATAACAATTTTTAATGATAATTCCTTTTATTGATAAAGATAAGATAAAACTAGAACGACGATAATAATAATCATTTTTAATAATAATACAAAAATTCGATTGACTATAACTTCAAATCCGTTCATCGAAACCATCCGATATCTAAATGAAAAGTTCTTAATTTTTCGCTAGCTTTCCAACGACATGCATATCTTATACCTTATCTCAACCGTATACGTAACTAATTCAGGATTCAACATATCCTATCTAATAGCAATATCAAAAGTACATGTATGCATAATCCTATATTCTCGAGCACTAGTCAGGGATACACTATTAGTATGTAAAAATTAAATTATGAGTATTCACATATCAATATTAAGATTTAATATTGTAGGAAAGGTATGTAGACGCAACGGAGATGATAAACACTAGTTTGACTCACGAGCAATACTCCCGAACCATACCCATAACCTCCATATCTATAACCCATAATTTCCTTAGCTCTATCCCGCTCGAAAAACAATTTCAAAATCACTCGAACAGCACTCCGTCGTAATATTTTATGTATACTAATAATATCTTGAAATAATATGGAGTAAATATATATATATGTAAATCGATTGAGAGAGTTTAGAGAAAAATATTTTCAAGTTTCTATGAAATAATGAAACCTATTGAATTCTATTTATAATAGATTTTTGAATTATTAAAGTGAATTATTAAAGTATGAATTATTAAAGTGAATTATTAAAGTATGAATTATTAAAGTGAATTATTAAAGTGTGAATTATTAAAGTGAATTATTAAAGTATGAATTATTAAAGTGAATTATTAAAGTATGAATTATTAAAGTATGAATTATTAAAGTTAAAGTAAAGTAAAAAAATAAAGTAAAGGTAAAGTTTAAGTATAGTAAAAGTATAAAACTATGTACGTATAATACGCGTATAAATATATATAATATTAATTTAAATCGTTATATATATTTAATAAAATAAAATATAAATATCGTTATCTTTATCATACTGGCTAAGTAATGAGTTTTCAAAAGTAGTGGTAGATATTTATAAAAGTTATATACGTTTTAATAATAAAGTTCTTTTTAAACTGAAAACGTTTTTGTACGTTTGAAACTAAATCAAATAAATATGATAATTTTGTTTTCCAAAACTAAATATATTTAAGAATCATTTTGTTTAAAGGTTAAAATAATGGAAATCATTATATCATAAAACGTTTTAGAAAAGTAGAATCATATATATTCATAATAGGTTTCAATTTTTTTTTTAAATTACAGTCTGTTGGTGAAACATGGGATAAATTTCAAAGGTTAAATAAACGTATGAACTCATCTTAATGAAAAATGTCGAGTTACTTAACTTGTCGATATCCAACATCTAAGTTATTTACACTCCACGTTCTTACTTATAAATCACTTTACCATTATCTGAATGTTGTCAAAAAGAATAGATTTCTTAAATCACAGTGGACCTCATAACATAGACCCGTAATCATATCACAATGTATCTGATAAATCAATCATTTGATATTATCTTCTAATTCCATCGATAAATATATTAAAATAAATATGTTCATGTACAGTATTATACGCTTAATACTTTATTAATATTCTCAAGTTATAATATATATATATATATATATATATATATATATATATATATATACATATATACATATTTATTTATATATAACGGTTCATGAATCGTCGGAATTTGGTCGAGGTTATATTAATGTATGAACACAATTTAAAATTCTTGAGATTTAACTTAACAAACTTTGTTTATCGTGTAGGAATAATATAAAGATAAAGTTTAAATTTGGTTGGAAATTGCCGGGTTGTCACAATAACATCATTCGATTCATACATATAAAACTTTCTTATTCGAAGATTTGAACATGTAATCACTAGAACATAGTTTAGTTAATTCTAAACTTGTTCACAAACAAAAGATAATCCTTCTAACTTGACTTTTAAAATCAACTAAACACATTTTCTATATCTATATGATATGCTAACTTAATGATTTAAAACCGAAAAACACGAAAAACATCGTAAAACCGCATATACGCCGTCGTAGTAACATCGCGGGCTGTTTTGGGTTAGTTAATTAAAAACTATGATAAACTTTGATTTAAAAGTTGTTCTTCTGGGAAAATGATTTTTCTTATGAACATGAAACTATATCCAAAAATCATGGTTAAACTCAAAGTGGAAGTATGTTTTCCAAAATGGTCATCTAGACGTCGTTCTTTCGACTGAAATGACTACCTTTACAAAAATGACTTGTAACTTATATTTCTGACTATAAACCTATACTTTTTATGTTTAGATTCATAAAATATAGTTCAATATGAAACCATAGCAATTTGATTCACTCAAATCGGATTTAAAACGAAGAAGTTATGGGTAAAACAAGATTGGATATTTTTTGATTGTTTTAGCTACGAGAAATACTGTAACAATTCTATACAAATCATATTCTAGATAACTTATATTGTATTATACATGTATTCTAATATATTATGTAATCTTGGGATACCATAGACACGTATGCAAATGTTTTGACATATCATATCGACCCATGTATATATATTATTTGGAACAACCATAGACACTCTATATGCAGTAATGTTGGAGTTAGCTATACAGGGTTGAGGTTGATTCCAAAAATATATATACTTTGAGTTGTGATCTAGCCTGAGACGTGTATACACTGGGTCGTGGATTGATTCAAGATAATATATATCGATTTATTTTCTGTACATCTAACTTGTAGTGACCCGAACTTTTCCATGTTTATATATATTAAATGAAATTGATTTTTATATGATTAAGTGTATCCAACATGTTAAGCAATCAAACTTGTTAAGGCTTGATTAATTGAAATAGGTTTCATATAGACAATTGACCACCCAAGTTGACCGGTGATTCACGAACGTTAAAACTTATAAAAACTATATGATGAAATATATATGGATATATATATATAGTTAACATGATATTATGATAAGTAAACATATCATTAAGTATATTAACATTGAACTACATATGTAAAAACAAGACTACTAACTTAATGATTTTGAAACGAGACATATATCTAACGATTATCGTTGTAACGACATTTAATGTATATATATCATATTAAGATATATTAATACATCATGATATCATGATAATGTAATAATTTAACATCTCATTTGATTTAATAAACAATGGGTTAACAACATTTAACAAGATCGTTAACCTAAAGGTTTCAAAACAACACTTACATGTAACGACTAACGATGACTTAACGACTCAGTTAAAATGTATATACATGTAGTGTTTTAATATGTATTCATACACTTTTGAAAGACTTCAAGACACTTATCAAAATACTTCTACTTAACAAAAATGCTTACAATTACATCCTCGTTCAGTTTCATCAACAATTTTACTGGTATGCACCCGTATTCGTACTCGTACAATACAAAGCTTTTAGATGTATGTACTATTGGTATATACACATCCAATTATCAGCTCTTAGCAGCCCATGTGAGTCACCTAACACATGTGGGAACCATCATTTGGCAACTAGCATGAAATATCTCATAAAATTACAAAAATATGAGTAATCATTCATGACTTATTTACATGAAAACAAAATTACATATCCTTTATATCTAATCCATATACCAACGACCAAAAACACCTACAAACACTTTCATTCTTCAATTTTCTTCATCTAATTGATCTCTCTCAAGTTCCATTTTCAAGTTCTAAGTGTTCTTCATAAATTCCATAAGTATAGTTTCATAAAAATCAAGAATACTTCCAAGTTTGCAAGTCTACTTCCAAGCTTTCTAATCCATTCCAAGTAATCATCTAAGATCAAGGAACCTTTGTTATTTATAGTAGGTTATCTTTCTAATTCAAGGTAATATTCATATTCAAACTTTGATTCAATTTCTACAACTATAACAATCTTATTTCGAGTGAAAATCTTACTTGAACTGTTTTCGTGTCATGATTCTGCTTCAAGAACTTTCAAGCCATCCAAGGATACCAACTGAAAGGACCCGTCCTAATCCACCTGGACGTAGTCATCAACATTTGGTCCCATTGCGATGATCGGCTCCAAGTAATGTCCTTATATTGAGCAAATGCACCGCGGAAGACTTAATTCGTACCTGAGAATAAACATGCTTTAAAGTGTCAACCAAAAGGTTGGTGAGTTCATAGGTTTATCATAACAATCATTTCAATATGTTAATAGACCACAAGATTTCATAATCATAAACATAATACACTCGCAAGTGTATATAAAGCATTCTAAGTGGTTGAGCACTTGGTAACCATACTTAACATTTAATCAACGTCGCATATTCCCTTTATTATGAAATCTCACTACACCGTACCAAGTGTAGTCACCAAAACTAAGTACTGTGCAACCGTTGAATACTGGTCGTCCATTCGGTTAGGGTTGTCAGGCCCGATAGATCTATCAACAGGATTCGCGTTTACAATACCCATGTAAATAGTAGTTACCAAGCTACAGGGAAATATGCCAGTGGTACAACTCAACGTAGAATATACTTTTAAGTACTTGTGTCTATTTTGTAAACATTTATAAAAGCAGCGCATGTATTCTCAGCCCAAAAATATATATTGCAAAAGCAATTAAAAAGGGAGCAAATGAAACTCACTTTTGCCTTGAAGGTATTTAATTCGACTTGGTCTCCGATAGATATCACGAACCTAACCATATATATAATATATCAACATATTTTCTTTTTAAGTAATCGTTACATATATATATACTTTTAATACTTTTAATATTTTCTTAGTCCGTAGTTAGCAGTCCGATATTAGTGGTCCACAATTAGTTGCTTAAATAAAATAAATAAAGACCTCATCGTATTCATATTGATCAGAATTAATCTCGACCCATGGTACCATGTTGTCAAATGACGTGTTGCATACATAAAGTACCGTGTTGTCAAATGACGTGTTGCGTACAATCATGAGGTCTTATGATTAATCTTCTCGTGTTGTTTACGGGTGGTCCTGAAATTTATAAAATCAAATCATAAGTAATTATATATAAAATATCATATTAATTAGAAAAGATATGATTAATTTACTTTTTCTCCAAATATTTTCGTAGCTAAACTAGCTTCGGATACCCAATCTTGTTTTAGTCGTAGTTTCTTCATTACAACTCCGTTTTTGTTGGTTCAACTTGCCACTTCCTTGGATCGAGTCAAATTTTAAGAATATGAACTGAAAATACCTTAGTTTGTATTCGAAATCATAGGTTATAGGTCAAACTTTGGTGAAACTTATGAAAGTGACCATTTTCCATCATAAAACAACATTTAATGATCATTTTTCTAAAAATACTTACACTTTGAGTTAAACCATGAAATTTTTATGTGTTAACATATTTATAAGAAATATCATTTTTTCAGAACATAAACTTCCAATTCAAAGTTCAAGATGGTTTTTAATTATCCAACCCAAAACAGCCCCCGGTTGCACTCCGACGACGTAGATTCAGTTTTTAAGATGTTCTTTATAAAATCAAGTTATATCTTGTTAGGTTAGCATATTATTATGATATATTACAGGTCTTGAAGTGTTTTAAAAGTCAAGTTAGAAGGATCTATTTAGTTTTCAAACAAGTTTGAAATCATTCAAACTATGTTCTTGTTGTTAAAATTTTATACCACAAAATAAGATAGCTATATGAATATGAATTGAATAAGATTATGAACAAGGTTACTACCTCAAGTTACTTGGACAAAGTTACTGCAAAAGATAAGAAATAATCTTGGAATCAAAGAGTGGTGGAGTTAGATCAAAAGGTTGGAAGTAAACTTCTTCAAATGGGTGGTTATTTTGATATGTTCTTGAAAGAGTTTTCTTATGGTGTTTAAGGCTTGTAATTGAAGCTAAATGATGGGGAAAATGTTTGGAGATGATCAAGTATGAAGTTAGGAGTATTTTTAGAGAGAAATGAGGGTGTAGGTATGAGAAAATGGAGTGAAGAAATGGTGTTCATTTATAAAAATATTTTTAGTTTATAAAGAAAGAAAAGGATTCCTAATTTTGTTTTCTTACTAATAATTCATACTACTTGACAAATTCTAGTTACCTCATATCTAGGGCAGTAATAATGTTGATTAGGATGTTGATTTGATGTGTATATACCAATAGTAAATACGTATAGAAGATGGGTATGATACGGGTACATATACCCTAGATATACGTATAGAAATCTTGAGGAAACGGAACGAGAATTCAAATATAGCTATCTTTTGTGAATATACTTATATTGTTTTATCTCTTTAAGTCCTTAAAAGTGATTAAATACATTATATATATGATACATGTATAAGCATTATAGATTATAAGTATATATATCAAAGAATGTTACGTATAGTTATCGTTTTGAAAACTTAAGTTAGTAGTTTCAAAATATACTTATAACTCATTATCATTAGTACACAATGAGATGTTAAACCATCCTTAGATCATGTTAAATATATATAAATATATATATATATATATATATATATATATATATATATATACACAAACGTATAATTATCGTATGTTATATAGTTCGTGATATCATCGGTCATATTGGACGGTCAAACGTTGTGTAAAACTCTTTTCAAAAACACAAGTCTCAACAATTTAGATTGCTTATCATGTTGGTATGGTTTAATTTATGTAAATATTAATCTCATAAGTATAATTTGGTCAGAAAATTCCGGGTCATTACACCTTTGAAGCTAGATCTATTTTTCTCATTTCCAGTAGCTTTATCTAGAAAACTTGAGGTAGTAATGATGTTCATAAGATCATTCGATTTATACATATAAAGCTATCTTATTCGAAGGTTTAAACTTGTAATCACTAGAACATAGTTTAGTTAATTCTAAACTTGTTCGCAAATAAAGTTAATCCTTCTAACTTGACTTTCAAAATCAACTAAACACATGTTCTATATCTATATGATATGCTAACTTAATGATTTAAAACCTGGAAACACGAAGAACGCCGTAAAACCGGACATACGCCGTCGTAGTAACACCGCGGGCTGTTTTGGGTTAGTTAATTAAAAACTATGATAAACTTTGATTTAAAAGTTGTTCTTCTGGAAAAATGATTTTTCTTATGAACATGAAACTATATCCAAAAATTATGATTAAACTCAAAGTGAAAGTATGTTTTCCAAAATGGTCATCAAGATGTCGTTTTTTCGACGGAAATGACTACCTCTTTAGTAATTGACATGTAACTTAAATTTCCGACTATAAACCTATACCTTTTATGTTTATATTATTAAATTAGAGTTCAATATGAAACCATAGCAATTTGATTCACTCAAAACGGATTTAAAATGAAGAAGTTATGGGTAAAACAAGATTGGATATTTTTTTGATTATTTTAGCTACGGGAAATGTTTAACAAATCTATACAAATCATATCCTAGCTAACATATATTGTATTATACATGTATTCTAATATATTATATAATCTTGAGATACCATAGACACGTATGCAAATGTTTTGACATATCATATCGACCCATGTATATATATTATTTGGAACAACCATAGACACTCTATATGCAGTAATGTGGAAGTTAGCTATACAGGGTTGAGTTGATTCCAAAAATATATATACTTTGAGTTGTGATCTAGCCTAAGATGTGTATACACTGGGTCGTGGATTGATTCAAGATAATATATATCAATTTTTTTCTGTACATCTAACTTTGGACAACTAGTTGTAGGTTACTAACGAGGACAGCTGACTTAATAAATTTAAAACAGTAAAACGTATTAAAAATGTTGTAAATATATTTTGAACATACTTTGATATATATGTACATATTTGTTATAGGTTTGTGAATCGACCAGTGGCCAAGTCTTACTTCCCGACGAAGTAAAAATATGTGAAAGTGAGTTATAGTCCCACTTTTAAAATCTAATATTTTGGGATGAGAATACATGCAGTTTTATAAATGTTTTACGAAATAGACAAAAGTAAATGAAACTACATTATATGAGTGAATGATCGAAGCCGAATATGCCCCTTTTTCTTGGTAGCCTAAGAATTAGTAAACCGATCTACTAATTGACGCGAATCCTAAAGATATATCTATTGGGCCTAACGAACCCCATCCAAAGTACCGGATGCTTTAGTACTTCGAATTCGTTTATATCATTTCCGAAGGATTTCCCGGAATGATAGGGGATATTCTTATATGCATTTTGTTAATGTCGGTTACCAGGTGTTCACCATATGAATGAATTTTATCTCTATGTATGGGATGTATATTGAAATATGAAATCTTGTGGTCTATTATTATGATTTGATAATATATAGGTTAAACCTATAACTCACCAACATTTTTGTTGACGTTTTAAGCATGTTTATTCTCAGGTGATTATTAAGAGCTTCTGCTGTTGCATACTAAAATAAGGACAAGATTTGGAGTCCATGCTTGTATTATATTATGTAAAAAAACTGCATTCAAGAAACTTATTTTTGATGTAATATATTCTTATTGTAAACCATTATGTAATGGTCGTGTGTAAATGGTATATTTTAGATTATCATTATTTGATAATCTACGTAATATTTTTTAAACCTTTATCGATAAAATAAAGGTTATGGTTGTTTTAAAAATGAATGCAGTCTTTGAAAAACGTCTCATATAGAGGTCAAAACCTCGCGACAAAATTAATTAATATGGAACGTTTATAATCAATATGAACGGGACATTTCAGTTAGTATCCGAGCGTTGGTCTTAGAGAACCATAAAATTGCATTAGTGTGTCTTACCGTGTTTGTTAGGATGCATTAGTGAGTCTGGACTTTGACCGTGTTTTTCTTCAAAAACGATTGCTTAACATTTTTTTTGTTGGAAACTATATATTATTAAAATGTAAATATTATGTGATATATTAATATCTTAACGTGTTTGATATTGTGTGATAGATGTCTACCTCTAGTACAAATCCCATTAATTCACCTAATGATAATGAAGAGTCAAATATATTTTTGGAAGATTCACAAATTCCCGAAGAGGAACCGGAAGAGGAGGAACCGGAAGAGGAGGAACCGGAAGAAGATGAACCAGAAGAGGAGGAATCGGAAGAGGAGGAACCAGAAGAAGAAGAGGTTCCGGAGGAAGAAATATTGATACCTATAGTAAATCGATTAAATAAAAGAAAATCCTCAACCAACGGACCAAAGTTAATAATGGTCAATGGTGTTTCCGCCGAGGAAGCAAAATATTGGGAAGATTACCAATTTTCCGATGAATCGGATCCCGATGAGGATTCCGATGATGTTATAGAAATTACCTCGACCCAATTTAATAAAGCGAAAGAAAATAATAAGGGAAAAGGTATAAAAATAGAGAAACCCGATTCCAACCCCGATGAACTTTATATGTATCGACAACATCCGTATTTCCTAAAATGTAACAATAACCCGGGAACCTCTAAACCACCAGGTTTTTCTAAACCATTATGGAAAACGACGGCTCGTATTAGAGGAACACCATATATTCCTAGAAAATTATGAAAACGAACCAAGTCCGAAGAAGAAGAAACCAGTGATTCAGATTAGAGGGTTGTAATCATGTTGTGTATTATATGTATTGTAGTATGCTTGTACTTTTATGTTCTATGTAAAAATTGCTTGTATTGTTTGTTAATTATCTTTTACGAATCTAATCCTTGTCTATTTTACAGTATAAAAACAAAATGGACGTTAAGGGTAGACAACCGAATATTTTAGAGGACCTACCAGAGGATATGATTGAGGAAATCTTGTCTAGAGTCGGTCAGAATTCATCAGCACATTTAGTTATGGCGAAATTAACTTGTCAAATATTTGAAAGACTTTCCGGAAATGCCTTAGTTTATAAAAGGCTTTCCTTTGATAGGTGGAGTATATCACATTGGGGAGACCGTAAGTTACGCCGTGTTTTCTTTAAAGCATTAAATGCGGGGAACCCAAATGCAATTTTACGCTACGGGTTAAGAACCTATTTTGACTCAACATATCCGAACATAGGATTTCGTGAATTAGAAAGAGCTTCTAACATACAACATAAAGAAGCATGTTATGCTTATGGGTTAGTGATGTTCGCTTCTTACCAAAGTGAGAAAAAGAACATCGGATTGCAACTTTTGAATAAAACCTTCCCACAAGTGACGCTCAGTAGTTGGGGTGAGAAACAAGGTTTTTAGATTATTACGGGGCTGTTGGACATTACGAAACCCTCGTCCTTTTGACGATATTACAACATGCTGCCTAGCCAATGGTCATAACGGCTATTTTCCACAAGACCAAAGATAGGAAGTCGTCTTAGTAAAACCAGAATGCATGACTTGTTTCTGGACTTATGAATTGCTTGTCTTTATTTCCTTTGCTGAACAACTTGCGTATTAACTAGGTTTATCTTCAAAACAGTCCTGTATCAAAGTGTACTATATTTCATGTTATTTGTAATATAGCGAAGTTGTAAGTTTGAAGAATATTTGTATGTGATATATTATTATAATCAGTTTTTCATATGGAATTGTAGTAGTTGAATTGTATATTAGCTACTAAGTATGAACTTAACGGGTACGTAGTACCCGAATTTAAACTTATAAAACGCTATTATGAAGAAAAAGCTTTTATAAATGAGTTCATATTATGCTACGAAATACTATTGACTACTCTTAATATTCTGTATGATTAACTCGATTCAATTGGCTATTTTGAAGGAAATGGCACCGACTACTCGACAAACCATGAATATGAGCGAAGAGGAATTTCGTACCTTTCTTGCTGCAAACATAGCCGCAGTACAGGCTGCGCTTCATATCAACAATAACTCTGAATCTAGCAATGAAGCTAACGGCGCAAGAAATCATGTAGGATGCACCTACAAAGAATTCACTACCTGCAAACCTTTGGAATTTGATGGAACCGAAGGACCAATTGGATTGAAACGGTGGACCGAGAAAGTCGAATCGGTGTTTGCCATAAGTAAGTGTACTGAAGAGGACAATGTTAAGTACGCTACACATACCTTCACAGGTACTGCGTTAACGTGGTGGAACACCTATCTTGAACAGGTAGGACAAAATGCTGCTTACGTACTACCGTGGTCGGCATTCAAGCAATTAATGAACGAGCAGTACCGTCCTAGAAATGAAGTCAATAAACTCAAGGCAGAACTTAGAGAGTTACGAACACAAGGGTTCGACATTACCACATATGAACGATGATTCACAGAGTTGTGCCTATTGTATCCGGGAGAATTCGAAGATGAAGAAGAGAAGATCGACGCGTTTGTAAAAGGGTTACCAGTAAGGATTCAAGAAGATGTGAGTTCACATGAGCCCGCTTCTATACAGAAGGTAAGTCGAATGGCTCATAAACTCATAAATCAGATTGAGGGAAGAATTAAAGAGCAGGCAGCAAAAGAAGCCGACACGAAACAACTCAAGAGGAAATGGGAGGAAAACGGTGACAAGAGTCACCAGTACAACAACAACAACAATTACAACCACAATCGCAACAACTATCCTAACAACCGCAACAACAATCGCAACAATAATCGCAATCCTAATAATAACTACAACAAACATCCCAACAACAACAACAACAACTACAACAATCGTTTTAACAACAATAACAATTCCAACAACAACCTCAATAACAACAACGGCAACAAAAACCAAAAACAGCCATGTCATAGGTGTGAAGAAAATCACCAGGGGTTTTTCACGACATTTTGCAACAGGTGTAAAAGAAATGGTCATAGCGCGATAAAGTGTGAGGTCTACGGACCAAAGTTTAACAGAACTAAGGGAGCAAATAATGTCGGAACAAGTAATGCCGAAACGAATAGTGTCGGAGCAAGTAATACCAACACTGTTTGTTATAAATGTGGAAAACCGGGCCACATTATTAGAAATTGCTCGAATCAGGGGAATACTAATGGGCAGGGCCGTGGAAGAGTTTTCAATATTAATGCGGCAGAAGCACAGGAAGACCCGGAGCTTATTACGGGTACGTTTCTTATTGATGATAAATCTGCTAATGTTTTATTTGATTCGAGTGCGGATAGAAGCTATATGAGTAGAGAATTTTGTGCTAAATTAAGTTGCCCATTGATGCCTTTGGATAATAAATTTTTACTCGAATTAGCAAACGGTAAATTAATTTCAGCAGATAATATATGTCGGGAGAGAGAAATTAAACTGGGGGATGAAACGTTTAAAATTGATTTAATACCAGTCGAGTTAGGGAGTTTTGATGTAATAATTGGCATGGACTGGTTGAAAAAGGTGAGAGCAGAGGTCGTTTGTTACAAAAATACGATTCGCATTATGCGTGAAAAAGGAAAACCTTTAATGGTATACGGAGAAAAGAACAACGCGAAGTTAAATCTTATTAGTAGTTTGAAGGCGCAAAAACTAATAAGAAAAGGTTGTTATGTCATTCTAGCACACATCGAGGAAGTTAAATCTGAAGAAAAGAACATCAGTGATGTTCCCGTCGCAAAAGAATTTCCTGATGTATTTCCGAAAGAACTACCGGGATTACCCCCACATCGATCCGTTGAATTTCAAATAGACCTTGTACCAGGAGCTGCACCAATAGCTCGTGCTCCATACAGACTCGCACCCAGCGAAATGAAAGAATTACAAAGTCAGTTACAGGAACTTTTAGAGCGTGGTTTCATCGACCAAGCACATCACCATGGGGAGCTCCTGTTTTGTTTGTCAAGAAGAAAGATGGTACATTCAGGTTGTGTATCGACTACTGAGAGTTGAACAAATTTACCATCAAGAACCGCTACCCACTACCGAGAATCGACGAATTATTTGATCAACTACAAGGCTCGTCTGTTTATTCGAAGATCGATTTACGTTCTGGATATCATCAAATGCGGGTGAAGGAGGATGATATTCCAAAGACTGCTTTTAGGACGGGTTACGGTCATTACGTGTTTATGGTTATGCCGTTTGGATTGACTAACGCACCAGCTGTGTTCATGGACCTCATGAACCGAGTGTGTGGGCCATATCTTGACAAGTTTGTCATTGTTTTCATCGATGACATACTTATTTACTCGAAGAATGATCAAGAGCACGAAGAACATTTGAGAAAAGTGCTAGAGTTGCTGAGAAAAGAAAAACTGTACGCTAAGTTTTCAAAGTGTGCATTTTGGTTGGAAGAAGTTCAATTCCTCGGTCACATAGTGAACAAAGAAGGTATTCAGGTGGATCTAGCAAAGATTGAAACCGTTGAAAAGTGGGAAACCCCGAAAACTCCGAAACACATACGCCAGTTTTTAGGACTAGCTGGTTACTACAGAAGGTTCATCCAAGACTTTTCCAGAATAGCAAAACCCTTAACTGCATTAACGCATAAAGGGAAGAAATTTGAATGGAAAGATGAACAAGAGAGAGCGTTTCAATTTATAAAGAAAAAGTTAACTACGGCACCTATATTGTCATTACCTGAAGGGAATGATGATTTTGTGATATATTGTGACGCCTCAAAGCAAGGTCTCGGTTGTGTATTAATGCAACGAACGAAGGTAATTGCTTATACGTCTAGACAATTGAAGATTCACGAGCAGAATTATACGACGCATGATTTGGAATTAGGCGCAGTTGTTTTTGCATTAAAGACTTGGAGGCACTACTTATATGGGGTCAAAAGTATTATATATACCGACCACAAAAGTCTTCAACACATATTTAATCAGAAACAACTGAACATGAGGCAGCGCAGGTGGATTGAATTGTTGAATGATTACGACTTTGAGATTCATTACCACCCAGGGAAGGAAAATGTGGTAGCCGACGCCTTGAGCAGAAAGGACAGAGAACCCATTCATGTAAAATCTATGAATATAATGATTCACACTAACCTTACTACTCAAATAAAGGAGGCGCAACAAGGAGTTTTAAAAGAGGGAAATTTAAAGGATGAAATACCCAAAGGATCAGAGAAGCATCTTAATATTAGAGGAGACGGAACCCGGTATAGGGCTGAAAGAATTTGGGTACCAAAATTTGGAGATATGAGAGAAATGGTACTTAAAGAAGCTCATAAAACCAGATACTCAATACATCCTGGAACGGGGAAGATGTACAAGGATCTCAAGAAACATTTTTGGTGCCCAGGTATGAAAGCCGATGTTGCTAAATACGTAGGGGAATGTTTGACGTGTTCTAAGGTCAAAGCTGAGCATCAGAAACCATCAGGTCTACTTCAACAACCCGAAATCCCAGAATGGAAATGGGAAAAAATTACCATGGATTTCATCACTAAATTGCCAAGGACTGCAAGTGGTTTTGATACTATTTGGGTAATAGTTGATCGTCTCACCAAATCAGCACACTTCCTGCCAATAAGAGAAGATGACAAGATGGAGAAGTTAGCACGACTGTATTTGAAGGAAGTCATCTCCAGACATGGAATACCAATCTCTATTATCTCTGATAGGGATGACAGATTTATTTCAAGATTCTGGCAGACATTACAGCAATCATTAGGAACTCGTCTAGACATGAGTACTGCCTATCATCCACAAACTGATGGGCAGAGCGAAAGGACGATACAAACGCTTGAAGACATGCTACGAGCATGTGTTATTGATTTCGGAAACAGCTGGGATCGACATCTACCGTTAGCAGAATTTTCCTACAACAATAGCTACCATTCAAGCATTGAGATGGCGCCGTTTGAAGCACTTTATGGTAGAAAGTGCAGGTCTCCGATTTGTTGGAGTGAAGTGTGTAGTGACTCGAACTTTTCCATGTTTATATATATATTAAATGAAATTGTTATTTACATGATTAAGTGTTTCCAACATGTTAAGCAATCAAACTTGTTAAGACTTGATTAATTGAAATAGGTTTCATATAGACAATTGACCACCCAAGTTGACCGGTGATTGACGAACGTTAAAACTTGTAAAAACTATACGATGACATATATATGGTTATATATATAGTTAACATGATTTAATTATAAGTATGTATCTCATTAGGTATTTTAACAATGAGTTATATACATAAAAATGAGACTATTAATTTAAGAAACTCGAAAACGATATATATAACGATTATCGTTATAACAACGTCTTACTAGGTACATATGAATCATATTAAGATATTGATACACTTGGTTAATTATGTTAAATGATAAGTAAATATATTATTAAGTGTATTAACAATGAAATACATATGTAAAAATAAGACTACTAACTTAATGATTTCGAAACGAGACATATATGTAACGATTATCGTTGTAACGACATTTAACTGTATATACATCATACTAAGATATATTATATGTAGCGACCCCGACAAATCGTCAAGTGACGGCGTCGACTACGTGGGTCCCATTACCTGGTCATAAGTCTTTATGACAATGTTTGACCAAAATATGTCACCCTCATTTCAAAATAAAGATTGTTTTCAAAGTTTACAAGAATTGTTCAACCAAAAGTTAAGTTACAAGGTTATAAGTACATTTGAAATCTAGGCGACACGGTTTAAAGTAAAGTCAAAAGACGCTCCAAGTAATGCATGTATACTCGACATCCAATGCAAGTATCAAATAGTGAGCGGAAACATGTATCACATATCGTGCAAGACCTGAGAAAAACATAGAAATATGTCAACGAAAACGTTGGTGAAATCATAGGTTTAAGTAAGTAAGTGAGTAAAAGTAAGTAAGTCGAACCACAAGGTTTGCAAAGTTCAAATAATAGTAATACATTCTAAAAGTTAATATTCACGAGCACCCAATTATCAAAGCTTAACATTCCATCCATTGTATACCCCATCCATAGTGCTAGAACAAACACTGATTCTCGAAAATATATTTCATCCGTAGACGGTAGCGAACCGTCAAAGATGAGGGTTGTCAAACCCATATGGCCATATAACATAAGTTCTCGCTTACACCATCTGATGTAACTAATGATAATCGGATTGAGGATTTTCGTTCTAAACTCGTATGTAGAATGTTTGTTTTCCCGTTCTTGTGTTCACTTAGTTCAAAAGAATCGTTTATGTTTTCTCATCCCAAAAGTAAGTTCAAAAGAGTAAAAAGTGGGACTATGATCTCACCTTTGATTGCAAGAGTGAAATAGTACTTCAACAAGTAAACGTGCAAAGAACAATGCTAGTCTCGACCTAAACAATTAGGTTGTATCAATAACGATAGTCACGAAGGGTCAAAGATGTTCAATTAGTCCTATGGCTCAATACGACTCGATTAATATAGCATGTGAAGCAAATTGTCAAGTTTCATGCAAGATACAAGTATAAAAGCATGTTAGGAAGATTGCATAATTAATTGGTTAAGTTTGACAAAAAGTCAAACTTGGTCGGGTCAAAGTCAACGAAAAAGTCAACATGTTCGGGTCGGGTCCCGGACAAATTTTCCATGCTAATTATTCATATACAAGTATATTAAAACAAGTTTCATGTGAATCGGAGGTCGGTAGCTAGTCAAACATTTCACGTTAAAAGGGACATGGAGGTCAGAATCTGTCCAGGCCATTTGGCGCGCCGCGCGGGGTAGGGTGCGCGCCGCGCGACCTGTAGTTCAGCTATTTTTCTGTCTTTCAAACTATGCACGAGCCAAAACCAATTCTAACACAACTCTTGACCCGCAAACACTTTTAACGCCTATCATACATCGTTGGAAAGGTATTTTGACGAGGAATGCAACTAAACACATATCATCAATCAAACTTCTACTTATAACAACCAAAAACCACAATTAAACATTCATAATCAAAATTCAAGTTCCAAAAACGCATTTCATGATTCGGGCAACCAATTTACATGTATGTTATGCCGTTTCGAAGGTAATCAAACACACATTGCAACAAAACACATAACAGCAATATCTCATAGCATTTGACGCATCAAAAGTTCATGTAAAGCTCATCAAACCCTAATCCAAGTTCACAAAATCATT
Organism: Rutidosis leptorrhynchoides; assembly: GCF_046630445.1. Taxonomy (NCBI): domain Eukaryota; kingdom Viridiplantae; phylum Streptophyta; class Magnoliopsida; order Asterales; family Asteraceae; genus Rutidosis; species Rutidosis leptorrhynchoides. The sequence continues at coordinate 560,375,888 of NC_092333.1, forward strand.
AATCATGTTCTTGGAGTTTCCTTAATCAACTTATACATCAAAACGAAGCTAATGATACTAGTAACACTTTTTAAAACATGCACTTTAACAATCTAACAACATTTGATCATCCAAAATCAAGGATTTAGCAAGTAATTTTCATATTGAACTAGTTACACCAAAAACAATGAATCGAGCATACAAATTACATACACGACATCACAATGAGCCATAGACACTAATTAACAACTTTATAACTCAAAAATCTCAAGAACACATAAAATTAGTGATTTTAGAAAGTTACCCAAATGAGATGAAGTTGGTATCAAATTGAAGAGGATGAAGAGAGGATTTCAAATATGTATTTTATTTTGGTTGAAGCTTCCAAATCCGAATTTAGATGATGATTCTTTGTAGTGGTGTTTGAGAGAAAATTGGAAAGTATAGAAAGAAAATGGAAATGAAAATGAAAAGGAAAATGGGGAGGTGGGTGTTGACTAGTCAAGCTAGTCACATCTTTGCTCCAATGGCGAAACTAGTCCCTCGCGTTCGATTGCGGGTGCGTGAATTGACCAAACGAATTATTTTAAATTACACGGAAGTACGGGAGATATTAAAAATCCGATAACGAGAATATTTAAAATGTTACTTAACAAAGGATACGAATCTAGATATGAAGGGTATTATTTAAAAAGAAAAAGACGGGCGTTAAAATAATTTAACGGAAAAACGCGGGATGTTACATTATCCACACCTCAAAAGAAATTTCGTCCCGAAATTTAGTTGGAAAATAATAATCGATGCCTCTCACTCGAGACCGGAGATGTCAATGCTATGAATAAGTGAAGGTACGTCCTTGAGTGTTCTCATGAATTTGGATTTTTACGATCCCCGGTTTCAACTGGTTTTCCTATGAAGAGAAGTTTGTCTTCAATAGTTGGTGCATTTAGAAGAATTGCACGTTCCTGTTCCGCAGGACACGTTTCTATGTTTGTTACACGAAATGTAAGGTAAACGGAAACTTAATTGAGTTGGAAGTTCTAAACGGTAGGAAGCGGTTCCAATACGCCCCAAGGTTTCAAAAGGTTCAATATTGCGGCTATAGCCTTTCTCGATTTCCCAAAATGGATTACACCTTTCCAAGGTGCGGTTTCTCAATATTACGCGGTTACACACTGGGATTTGTGAGGTTTTCATCTAAGTTTGGTATAACTCTTTTGGCGACTACGGATCGTCTCGAGCCCTCCTCGGATTTGAATGATTTCAATTGTTGTTTCTTGATGGAGTTCAGATTTCGGTAGTTGATGCTTTGGTTAAATGAACAGGGGTATGACATTAGCGGTCATATAGGGTTTCGGAAAGTGCGCGTGAACACACGAGTGGTAACTACTGTTGTAAGAGTGATCTACTAAAGGTGACAATACGAGTTTGTGACATGTCTTTCCAAGACGTAAATCGTTCGTTTGCTCGGTTCGTCAGTTTGTGGGTGGTACGCGGTACTCATGTCTAAGCGGGTTCCCAAGGTTCCTTGTAAAACTAGAAGTGAAACGAGTATTTCAATACGGAATAATTGACAAAGATACACCGTGTTGGAATAGAATCTCTTAAGATACGTTTGAACAAGTTAGTTAGGGTTCGAAAAATGTTCGTTAGGACTATTCACCCTCGTGGCGAATACTTATGTAATATGAGGAGTTTCTCTATCCATGGAGAAATGTTACAAGGAGTTTCTTTAAACGGAAATGCGAACGGTAAAGATAGTAGTGAAATGAGGACTTAGAATAGGATGAGTTTACATCTCGAGGTTGCCATAACGTGCCTCTAGTTGTCAAAAGTTGAAGTTTGAAAGAGAAACGAGGTAGTACACGTAGTTGTATAGTTCGGGGTTGAATAATAGTTGACCGATTATCAGAAACACAAGGGCGTTAAGTCAAAGAAGAGTGAAGTATCGTTGGATTATGTGCTATCTTAAATTCCAGTAATATCAGATGGTGACGGTGAAATAACAGAGGTATGTAGTGTGGTACGTGATGACGAGAAGATTGATCGGATCCACAATTTAGTATTCGAATTCTTCGTGTAAAATAACGAATTTTAGTTATGTTGATTTTTGAGTCGAGAGAGTATGCCTTTCGGCGTTCAAATAGAAATATTTCCATGTTCGAGTTCCATCTGTTGCTATACGATTTTAACTAGAAATGTTGGTGTGAAGAATCACGCTCAAGGTTCGAACACGGAGAGGTTTAGAGTTTTCCTTAGTGAGTTAACGAGTTTAAAAGTCGTGTGACACCGTGTGATACCATTCTGTAACACCCCAGCTTAACATGACCACAATATTGTCCGCTTTTCCCGCAGGCGCACGGCTTTTTCTTGGCGATAACACACGAGAAAAGTCAGAAATGAATCTTCGGTAACAACCGGTGAGATCTAATATTTTTACGAATATAAGTCTGAGTTGGGAGAGTTTCCTGATTACATGTGGCTTGATTTTGAGATTGATTGTAATGCCTTGACCATTAACATCATGGTCTAGAAAATTGGACTTCGTTCAACAGAAATTCTCACTCGGAGAATTTGGTATAGAGTTGCTCTTTTCTCAAAAGTTCGAGCTTAAGATGGTGATGTTGTTCGTTTTCCTTCTTTACTTGAATAAGTTAAGATGTCATCTATAAATACGATAATAGATTAGTCTATATGAATTTGCATACGCGGTTCAAGAGGTTTATGGATACGGGCGAGCCCTAAATAAATCAAACGGTACTAAGAGAGATTTACAACTAACGTTGCGAGTTCGGAAAGTGGCTTAGGAGACATCGTCTCACTTAACCCCCAATTGATGATAACCGGAACGGAGGTCGATTTGGAACATACGGGATTCGTGCAAATAATCATGAGGTCATGGATGCGAGGGAGAGGGTATCGGTTTCCAACCGAAAATTTCTTAGTTCACAATAATCTATACATAAATGTAGGGCAACAATTTCTCCTTAATGAATAGGTTTTGAGTTCCTTAGTTCTATTGGTGTCGAGTTCAATTTCTTAACGTATATCCTCCGATAATATTTATAGGCACACAATATTTTTCCGTTGGTCGCTTAAATCGCCTAAATAGTATCTAGGGGAAAAGATGGAAGGTAATGAGTACAAGTCAAAGTCTTAGTTGTAAAACGTCTAGCGGTAATCGAATCGAACAAGTATGAAGTATACGGTTTGTTGTGAAGAAACGTACCCGTGACTAGTCCATCGTCGTCTCGGGCATCCTAGGTGTCGATGTTGAAAGTTCAATGGCGTGCGTTGAGGTTGATTTCTTCTTTGGGCACACATTCCTAAAATGACCCAGTTGGCCACACTCAAAGCATGCACCCGTCCTGTGTGCGTTGGGCACCCTTCGAGCGACGGTAACGGTACCCTTACAGACATGGGCCACATGGCCACTTCTTTGACACTTGACGCAAAATGGTTTGCCACATTCACCAAAATGATGTTTGCGACACTTGTTACAGTGAGGTAGGGTTCCGGCATACCCCTTCTTGCCGCCGGGGGTGAAAGGCTTCTTGGAGATGTTGTTATTGTTGTGGTTGCTTGGTTGCGAGGCTTCCCATTTTCTTTTGTTGTTACCCGGGTGGTTCTCGACCATTCGTACCGGTGCTTCCATTTCATTCACCGTTTCTAAAGTTTGGTGGGCCTTTGTTAAAGCCTCTTGTAGGTTAGTGGGTTGGGATGCCATTACCCCGTGTTGAATGCTCTTAGGGAGGCCATCCATGTAAAGTTCGACTCTTAGGGATTCGGGAGTCATGAGATTTGGACACATTGAGACTAGTTCGGTAAACCGTTGATTATAAGCTCCGAGGTCATTCCCGACCGTTCTTAAATTCCTTAGACCCTGTTCGAGCCTTCGAGTCTCGTCGTGCAGAAAATATTCGGTGATCATTCTCTCTCTTAATTCGGTCCATGAGAGTGTGTGGGCTTCATCGATACCTACCGATTGTACGTACTTGTTCCACCACGAAAGAGCAATGCCGGTGAAAGTGAGGGTGGAAAACTTGACCTTATCTTGGTCTCGACAACCGCTTGTGTTAAAAACGGTCTCCATTTGTTCAAACCATCGGGTGAGAACAACCGGTCCTCCGGTTCCATCGAAAGTGGGAGGGTTGTACTTCATGAAGTTCTTGTAGGAGCAACCTTCGCTTGAATTACCGGCTCCACGATTGGTGTTGTTGGAAAAGTGATCGGCCACGGCCGTACCCACGGCGGTGGTTATCATTCGTTGAAGAGCTTGTTCTAGAGTTTCGAGAGGGGTATTGTGTTGACCTTGGTGAGCCATTGTTCCTTCAAGACACAAGAATATCGTTGATTAGTATTCTTAACAATACTAACCGTGATATGGAATAAGGATATAGAGAAAATTTTTCCTTGACTCGCCTTAAATTCTTTATGTCATAATGTCGGAACGTCCATGTGAATCACCGTAATATAATCCCGGAAATTATATTACCCTGATTCTCATGTGCATTTAACATTACTTCATAAAGTCAAGGTGGCGCGTCAACAAAATTTATCAACGTAAGATCAAGATCGAATACGAGTTAGATATGATAGAAGAGTTCGAGTATAAATGCACAAATAGTCAAGTAATTCCTACTTCAGTCTATATGCCGGTTGTAGTCTAGATTCACCTATGTACCCTATGACTCGGGGTGAACACAAATGAACTCTAAATCCCTACAACCAAGGCTCTGATACCACTTGTAGCGACCCCGACAAATCGTCAAGTGACGGCGTCGACTACGTGGGTCCCATTACCTGGTCATAAGTCTTTATGACAATGTTTGACCAAAATATGTCACCCTCATTTCAAAATAAAGATTGTTTTCAAAGTTTACAAGAATTGTTCAACCAAAAGTTAAGTTACAAGGTTATAAGTACATTTGAAATCTAGGCGACACGGTTTAAAGTAAAGTCAAAAGACGCTCCAAGTAATGCATGTATACTCGACATCCAATGCAAGTATCAAATAGTGAGCGGAAACATGTATCACATATCGTGCAAGACCTGAGAAAAACATAGAAATCTGTCAACGAAAACGTTGGTGAAATCATAGGTTTAAGTAAGTAAGTGAGTAAAAGTAAGTAAGTCGAACCACAAGGTTTGCAAAGTTGAAATAATAGTAAAACATTCTAAAAGTTAATATTCACGAGCACCCAATTATCAAAGCTTAACATTCCATCCATTGTATACCCCATCCATAGTGCTAGAACAAACACTGATTCTCGAAAATATATTTCATCCGTAGACGGTAGCGAACCGTCAAAGATGAGGGTTGTCAAACCCATATGGCCATATAACATAAGTTCTCGCTTACACCATCTGATGTAACTAATGATAATCGGATTGAGGATTTTCGTTCTAAACTCGTATGTAGAATGTTTGTTTTCCCGTTCTTGTGTTCACTTAGTTCAAAAGAATCGTTTATGTTTTCTCATCCCAAAAGTAAGTTCAAAAGAGTAAAAAGTGGGACTATGATCTCACCTTTGATTGCAAGAGTGAAATAGTACTTCAACAAGTAAACGTGCAAAGAACAATGCTAGTCTCGACCTAAACAATTAGGTTGTATCAATAACGATAGTCACGAAGGGTCAAAGATGTTCAATTAGTCCTATGGCTCAATACGACTCGATTAATATAGCATGTGAAGTAAATTGTCAAGTTTCATGCAAGATACAAGTATAAAAGCATGTTAGGAAGATTGCATAATTAATTGGTTAAGTTTGACAAAAAGTCAAACTTGGTCGGGTCAAAGTCAACGAAAAAGTCAACATGTTCGGGTCGGGTCCCGGACAAATTTTCCATGCTAATTATTCATATACAAGTATATTAAAACAAGTTTCATGTGAATCGGAGGTCGGTAGCTAGTCAAACATTTCACGTTAAAAGGGACATGGAGGTCAGAATCTGTCCAGGCCATTTGGCGCGCCGCGCGGGGTAGGGTGCGCGCCGCGCGACCTGTAGTTCAGCTATTTTTCTGTCTTTCAAACTATGCACGAGCCAAAACCAATTCTAACACAACTCTTGACCCGCAAACACTTATAACGCCTATCATACATTGTTGGAAAGGTATTTTGACGAGGAATGCAACTAAACACATATCATCAATCAAACTTCCACTTATAACAACCAAAAACCACAATTAAACATTCATAATCAAAGTTCAAGTTCCAAAAACGCATTTCATGATTCGGCAACCAATTTAAATGTATGTTATGCCGTTTCGAAGGTAATCAAACACACATTGCAACAAAACACTTAACAGCAATATCTCATAGCATTTGACGCATCAAAAGTTCATGTAAAGCTCATCAAACCCTAATCCAAGTTCACAAAATCATTAATCATGTTCTTGGAGTTTCCTTAATCAACCTATACATCAAAACGAAGCTAATGATACTAGTAACACTTTTTAAAACATGCACTTTAACAATCTAACAACATTTGATCATCCAAAATCAAGGATTTAGCAAGTAATTTTCATATTGAACTAGTTACACCAAAAACAACGAATCGAGCATACAAATTACATACACGACATCACAATGAGCCATAGACACTAATTAACAACTTTATAACTCAAAAATCTCAAGAACACATAAAATTAGTGATTTTAGAAAGTTACCCAAATGAGATGAAGTTGGTATCAAATTGAAGAGGATGAAGAGAGGATTCTAAATATGTATTTTGTTTTGGTTGAAGCTTCCAAATCCGAATTTAGATGATGATTCTTTGTAGTGGTGTTTGAGAGAAAATTGGAAAGTATAGAAAGAAAATGGAAATGAAAATGAAAAGGAAAATGGGGAGGTGGGTGTTGACTAGTCAAGCTAGTCACATCTTTGCTCCAATGGCGAAACTAGTCCCTCGCGTTCGGTTGCGGGTGCGTGAATTGACCAAACGAATTATTTTAAATTACACGGAAGTACGGGAGATATTAAAAATCCGATAACGAGAATATTTAAAATGTTACTTAACAAAGGATACGAATCTAGATATGAAGGGTATTATTTAAAAAGAAAAAGACGGGCGTTAAAATAATTTAACGGAAAAATGCGGGATGTTACATTATATATCATGATAATATAACAATTTAACATCTCATTTGTTATAATAAACAATGGGTTAACAACATTCAACAAGATCGTTAACCTAAAGGTTTCAAAACAACATTTACATGTAACGACTAACGATGACTTAACGACTCAGTTAAAATGTATATACATGTAGTGTTTTAATTTGTATTCATACACTTTTGAAAGACTTCAAGACACTTATCAAAATACTTCTACTTAACAAAAATGCTTACAATTACATCCTCGTTCAGTTTCATCAACAATTCTACTCGTATGCACACGTATTCGTACTCGTACAATACACAGCTTTTAGATGTATGTACTATTGGTATATACACTCCAATGATCAGCTCTTAGCAGCCCATGTGAGTCACCTAACATATGTGGGAACCATCATTTGGCAACTAGCATGAAATATCTCATAAAATTACAAAAATATGAGTAATCATTCATGACTTATTTACATGAAAACAAAATTACATATCCTTTATATCTAATCCATACACCAACGACCAAAAACACCTAAAAACACTTTCATTCTTCAATTTTCTTCATCTAATTGATCTCTCTCAAGTTCTATCTTCAAGTTCTAAGTGTTCTTCATAAATTCCAAAAGTTCTAGTTTCATAAAATCAAGAATACTTCCAAGATTGCAAGTTTACTTCCAAGTTTTCTAAATCCATTCCAAGTAATCATCCAAGATCAAGAAACCTTTGTTACTTACAGTAGGTTATCTTTCTAATACAAGGTAATAATCATATTCAAGCTTTAATTCAATTTCTATAACTATAACAATCTTATTTCGAGTGGAAATCTTACTTGAAATTGTTTTCGTGTCATGATTCTGCTTCAAGAACTTTCAAGCCATCCAAGGATCCTTTGAAGCTAGATCTATTTTTCTCATTTCCAGTAGGTTTATCCAAGGAACTTGAGGTAGTAATGATGTTCATAACATCATTCGATTCATACATATAAAGCTATCTTATTCGAAGGTTTAAACTTGTAATCACTAGAACATAGTTTAGTTAATTCTAAACTTGTTCGCAAATAAAAGTTAATCCTTCTAACTTGACTTTTAAAATCAACTAAACACATGTTCTATATCTATGTGATATGCTAACTTAATGATTTAGAACCTGGAAACACGAAAAACACCGTAAAACTGGATTTACGCCGTCGTAGTAACACCGCGGGCTGTTTTGGGTTAGTTAATTAAAAACTATGATAAACTTTGATTTAAAAGTTGTTATTCTGAGAAAATGATTTTTATTATGAACATGAAACTATATCCAAAAATTATGGTTAAACTCAAAGTGGAAGTATGTTTTCTAAAATGGTCATCTAGACGTCGTTCTTTCGACTGAAATGACTACCTTTACAAAAACGACTTGTAACTTATTTTTCCGACTATAAACCTATACTTTTTCTGTTTAGATTCATAAAATAGAGTTCAATATGAAACCATAGCAATTTGATTCACTCAAAACGGATTTAAAATGAAGAAGTTATGGGTAAAACAAGATTGGATAATTTTTCTCATTTTAGCTACGTGAAAATTGGTAACAAATCTATTCCAACCATAACTTAATCAACTTGTATTGTATATTATGTAATCTTGAGATACCATAGACACGTATACAATGTTTTGACCTATCATGTCGACACATCAATATATATTTCGGAACAATCATAGACACTCTATATGTGAATGTTGGAGTTAGCTATACAGGGTTGAGGTTGATTCCAAAATATATATAGTTTGAGTTGTGATCAATACTGAGATATGTATACACTGGGTCGTGGATTGATTCAAGATAATATATATCGATTTATTTCTGTACATCTAACTGTGGACAACTAGTTGTAGGTTACTAACGAGGACAGCTGACTTAATAAACTTAAAACATCAAAATGTATTAAAAGTGTTGTAAATATATTTTGAACATACTTTGATATATATGTACATATTTGTTATAGGTTCGTGAATCGACCAGTGGCCAAGTCTTACTTCCCGACGAAGTAAAAATCTGTGAAAGTGATTTATAGTCCCACTTTTAAAATCTAATATTTTTGGGATGAGAATACATGCAGGTTTTATAAATGATTTACAAAATAGACACAAGTACGTGAAACTACATTCTATGGTTGAATTATCGAAATCGAATATGCCCCTTTTTATTAAGTCTGGCAATCTAAGAATTAGGGAACAGACACCCTAATTGACGCGAATCCTAAAGATAGATCTATTGGGCCTAACAAACCCCATCCAAAGTACCGGATGCTTTAGTACTTCGAAATTTATATCATATCCGAAGGGTGTCCCGGAATGATGGGGATATTCTTATATATGCATCTTGTTAATGTCGGTTACCAGGTGTTCACCATAGGAATGATTTTTATCTCTATGTATGGGATGTGTATTGAAATATGAAATCTTGTGGTCTATTGTTACGATTTGATATATATAGGTTAAACCTATAACTCACCAACATTTTTGTTGACGTTTTAAGCATGTTTATTCTCAGGTGATTATTAAGAGCTTCCGCTGTCGCATACTTAAATAAGGACGAGATTTGGAGTCCATGCTTGTATGATATTGTGTAAAAACTGCATTCAAGAAACTTATTTTGTTGTAACATATTTGTATTGTAAACCATTATGTAATGGTCGTGTGTAAATAGGATATTTTAGATTATCATTATTTGATATTCTACGTAAAGCTTTTTAAACCTTTATTGATGAAATAAAGGTTATGGTTTGTTTTAAAATGAATGCAGTCTTTGAAAAACTTCTCATATAGAGGTCAAAACCTCGCAACGAAATCAATTAATATGGAACGTTTTTAATCAATAAGAACGGGACATTTCAAAGTGGGGGATAGACAGATTACGGGTCCGGAGATAATACAAGAAACTACCGAGAAGATCATCCAAATTCAACAACGGTTGAAAACCGCCCAAAGTCGACAAAAGAGCTACGCCGACATTAAAAGAAAAGATATAGAATTTGAAATTGGAGAGATGGTCATGCTTAAGGTTGCACCTTGGAAAGGCGTTGTTCGATTTGGTAAACAAGGGAAATTAAATCCAAGGTATATTGGACCATTCAAGATTATTGATCGTGTCGGACCAGTAGCTTACCGAATTGAATTACCTCAACAACTCGCGGCTGTGCATAACACTTTCCACGTCTCGAATTTGAAGAAATGTTTTGCTAAAGAAGATCTCACTATTCCGATAGACAAAATCCAAATCAACGAAAAACTTCAATTCATTGAAGAACCCGTCGAAATAATGGATCGTGAGGTTAAAAGACTTAAACAAAACAAGATACCAATTGTTAAGGTTCGATGGAATGCTCGTAGAGGACCCGAGTTCACCTGGGAATGAGAATATCAGATGAAGAAGAAATACCCGCACTTATTTCCAGAAGATACTGAAATGTCCCGTTCATATTGATTATAAACGTTCCATATTAATTGATTTCGTTGCAAGGTTTTGACCTCTATATGAGACGTTTTTCAAAGACTGCATTCATTTTTAAAACAACCATAACCTTTATTTTATCAATAAAGGTTTCAAAAGCATTACGTAGATTATCAAATAATGATAATCTAAAATATACTGTTTACACACGACCATTACATAATGGTTTACAATAGAAATATATTACATCGACATATGTTTCTTGAATGCAGTTTTTACACAATATCATACAAACATGGACTCCAAATCTTGTCCTTATTTTAGTATGCAATAGCGAAAGCTCTTAGTATTCACCTGAGAATAAACATGCTTTAAACGTCAACAAAAATGTTGGTGAGTTATAGGTTTAACCTATATATATATCAAATCGTAACAATAGACCACAAGATTTCATATTTCAATACGCATCCCATACATAGAGATAAAAATCATTCATATGGTGAACACCTGGTAACCGACATTAACAAGATGCATATATAAGAATATCCCCATCATTCAGGGACACCCTTCGGATATGATATAAATTTCGAAGTACTAAAGCATCCGGTACTTTGGATGGGGTTTGTTAGGCCCAATAGATATATCTTTAGGATTCGCGTCAATTAGGGTGTCTGTTCCCTAATTCTTAGATTACCAGACTTAATAAAAAGGGGCATATTCGATTTCGATAATTCAACCATAGAATGTAGTTTCACGTAATTGTATCTATTTTGTAAATCATTTATAAAACCTGCATGTATTCTCATCCCAAAAATATTAGATTTTAAAAGTGGGACTATAACTCACTTTCACATATTTTTACTTCATCGGGAAGTAAGACTTAGCCACTGGTCGATTCACGAACCTATAACAAATATGTACATATATATCAAAGTATATTCAAAATATATTTACAACACTTTTAATACATTTTGATGTTTTAAGTTTATTAAGTCAGCTGTCCTCGTTAGTAACCTACAACTAGTTGTCCAACGTTAGATGTACAGAAAAAAATTGATATATATTATCTTGAATCAATCCATGACCCAGTGTATACACGTCTCAGGCTAGATCACAACTCAAAGTATATATATTTTTGGAATTAACCTCAACCCTGTATAGCTAACTCCCTCATTACTGCATATAGTGTGTCTATGGTTGTTCCAAATAATATATATACATGGGTCGATATGATATGTCAAAACATTTGCATACGTGTCTATGGTATCCCAAGATTATATAATATATTAGAATACATGTATAATACAATATAAGTTAGCTAGGATATGATTAATATAGATTTGTTACCAATTTTCACGTTGCTACAACAAGAAAAATTATCCAATCTTGTTTTACCCATAACTTCTTCATTTTAAATCCGTTTTGAGTGAATCAAATTGATATGGTTGAAGGTATTTCGTATGCCCGAGAGACATATTAAATTAATGTGGCTAATGTGTTATGATCCAAGTCGGGTCATACCCAATAACAAGCTTACCAACACTTTATATGTATTTATTTTAACGGTTGGATTGTTAAATAAATACGCGACACTTGAACTTTAGAAATATCGATTTTCTAAATAATAATCACTTGAGATAAATTATTTGGATAATTTATATATGATGTGGATTTAATTATTTATAGGTTTAAATAATTATGTTATGTTATATTTTATAAAATGGTTTATAAAATTATTGCAAGTAACAAATACATGTTTATTTTATACAAGTTTTATAAAATTATTACAAGTTTTATAAAATCATTCTTGTTATAAAATAATGGATGGTGGGCAGATTTTGGAGCCCTAAGAAAGTCTATCCCATGCTTATTCTAGTTGCTTTCCATAACACAATTCCACATATACATGTCCTTTGACTAGTAGCAAGACATACATGCAATTGTACATCAAAATTCTGCACAAAACTCTCCTAAAACCCAGCTGAATTTTGTGGCCTTTTGGGAGGAAGAAAGGGTTTTTCATTTGGTTATTGCAAGATCAATTCAAGTGTTATTAAATCCTAACCAAAGGCTAGGTGTTGGTGCAAAAGCTTGGGGTATTTCTCCTTGAGGTTTCATCACTTTGAAGCTCCATTCTTCATCATCTTCATCATCTTCTTTTGAACTAACCCTCAACTAGCTTGAGGAGGTATAAACTCTACACCCACTCTTAGTTTGTAAGTATGTTTCACAACTTGATCCTTATTGGGATTTAACTTTAATTGGTTAAAGATTTACAAGTTTCAAAATGGTAATCTACATGCTTCCGCTTTCTTAATTCTTAAAATGGTTTAAGTATATTTTGAACTTGTTAAAATCCCAACAATGGTATCTAGAGCCGAAGTTGATGGAATATGCTTCGAGATGATTTATTAAACCCACTATAATTTTGCATTCTATGAACATGCATGAAGTAGAATGTAAAATTTTCGGTTTTGGGTGGTTTGTCATTTTGGCCAAAATCACTTGTGATTCTGCATTCTGTATTGTCAATCACTTGTGATTCTGTACTGCCAATCACTTGTGATTCTGTACTTCCGATCACTTGTGATTCTGTACTGCCGATCACTTGTGATTCTGTACTGCCGATCACTTGTGATTCTGTACTGCCGATCACTTGTGATTCTGTACTGCCAATCACTTGTGATTCTGTACTGCCAATCACTTGTGATTCTGTACTGCCAATCACTTGTGATTCTGTATTGCCTATCTCTTATGTAGTTAAAGTTCACAATCTAAGCCTTGACCTTATGTTTGGTTGCATGCATGGTTGATTAATATTTATTCAATTGGTTTGTAATAATATTTATTCATTTGGCATGTAATAATTCAGTTGGTTATGTAATTTATTTTATATTTGGTATGTAAAATAGATTAGGTTGTAATTTCATTTTTTAGACAAAATGTATTAGGATATATTTTGTAAAATGATGAAGAATGATGAAGACTTGAAGAACACATGAAGAAGCATTTGGATGCAAGGTTAAGTGGGAGATTTGAAATCCCCTACTTTGTGTAATTACCCCTTACCCGGTGGCATTTTGTTTTCGGCTAAACAAAATGCTTACCAAAAGGCTTGATTGTGAACATGTTGTTTTGCATGCTTGGTTATTTTGTATGATTATGTGGATTGTATGTTTGTATGCTACAAGTTAATCACACAAGTCGACAACTAGAAAATGCCAATTTAATTGGTTAAATTATAACATTATTAACGACATGCAAAACGTCAATTTAAATGGTTAAATTAAAAATGGCTAAAAGGACATTAATAATCGGTTATTAAGAACATGATAAGGATCATATATATATAAAATGGTTTATATCAAGTAATTGGCTAAAATTACAAGACTTGAAAACGGATTTCAAATGAACCATACACTAAATGCATGTTGGTGTATGGCATAAAAGTTTTCTCAAACTAGAATTAATGAAAACTAAAAATCCCTTATTAACAAGGCAAACAAGTTAAACGCCATCCTTTTGTGCAACACTTAAAAATATTAGGGAACTCACAATGGGATAAAGGTCACCTAACCGTTATGAGCAAACTAATATGATTAAGGTAAATTTCGCACACTTGTGGGATAAAGGTCACCTAACCACTTGTATGTTAAGTTTACATGTCTAAACAAGTAGGACGATTTGATTTAGAAATCATGAACTTAGGGTCACCGAAGCATGATGAACAAATAGGCGTTGATGGGATAATATGTCATGCAAAAGGATTGCATGATCCCATAACTTAGAAGTTGCAAAAGGATTGCAATTGTCATATAATGACTACCTAGCTAAATCAAATGACGGGATAAAGGTCACCTAACCGAAATTTGGTTTACCGTTGGATTCTAAAATTTAATATATATATATCAATTGGATTTAAAGGGTATTGATTGTTAAATTTAAAATCGATACTTAAATGAACTTTGTTAAATTTTGTAGATGGCCGCCAATAACAACAACATGCAAAATGCACCTATTAACTTGAACAACCTATCATTAAGGTCTCTCCTCGAGAAAGACAAACTCAACCGTACGAACTTTATGGATTGGTTCCGCAATCTTAGGATTGTCCTCAAACTTGAGGATAAGGCGTATGTGTTGGAAGACCCCATTCCCGATCAACCCGACGAGGATGATACGGAAGGCATGGCTTATTGGGATAAGTATTGCGCCGATTCGGTGCAAGTTGCTTGCCTAATGCTTGGGACTATGATACCCGAACTCCAAAAGGATTTCGAGCATCATACTGCATACGACATGATCACACAATTGAAGGAGATGTTCCTTCAACAAGCTCGTGTCGAGCGCTTTGAAACGGTCCGAGCGCTTCATGCATGTCGTATGGACGACTCCCAATCCGTTTCATCTTATGTCCTTAAGATGAAAAGCCTCATTGATCGCGCAAACCGTCTTAATCTCAACATATCTAATGAGCTAGCCACGGATCTTATCCTAAACTCCTTGTCAAAGAGGTTTGACCAATTTGTAATTAATTACAATATGAATGGGATGGATAAGACCATTGGCAAACTTCATGGCATGCTTAGGACGGCAGAAACTAGCATGGGTAAGAGGGCTTCACCCGTGCTAATGATCAATGATGGTGGGTCCAAAGGTAATAACACCTCTAAGCCAAAGGCGGCTAAGAGGAAAGGACCCGCCCATCAAGGCAAGGGAAAGGGGAGGATGGTTACCCCAACCAAAAACAAGAACAAGAAGCAAAAGGTTGCCGGACAAGCAAACCCCAAGGAAGACCCGTGCTTCGGTTGCGGTGAAATGGGTCACTGGAAACGAAACTGCCCGGTCTACCTTAAGGAGTTGAAAGAAAAGAGGGATGCGGGGCAAACCTCAGGTAATATATATATGGTATATATAGAGCTTAGTATTACTTCTTCTAATACATGGGTATTAGACACTGGATGTGGAACTCACATTTGCAATTCTTTGCAGGGTTTCAAAAGAAGTAGCAAGCAAACGGGAACATCAAGTCTCTTTATGGGTAATGGAGCCAAAGTGCAAGTGAAGGCTCAAGGAGACTTTGTATTAAAGCTTCCAAGTGGTTTGGAACTTATTTTGAACAATGTTTTGTATGCACAGGATTTATGTCGAAACATTATTTCAGTTTCCTGTTTAAAACAATGTGGTTTTTATCTTAATTTTGTTAATGATGATATTCACGTTTATTTAGATAATGTATTCTATTTTAAGGCTTCGCCTTCAAATGGAATTTATGAATTGGTTCATGATGAAACATCATCTAGTAGCTCAATATACCATACTAGCACCAAGAAACTCAAAAGGGATTTGAGTGATTCCTACTTATGGCATTGTCGCCTTGGTCACATAAACAAGAATCGAATGCATACACTTCAAAAGAATGGCCTTTTGAAATCAAATGAACTAGACTCGTTTGATGTATGTGAATCTTGTTTACAAGGCAAAATGACCAAAGCACCTTTCAAAGGGACCTATGAAAGGGCTAAGGACTTATTGGGATTAATACATTCGGATGTATGTGGACCCTTTAAGCCCATAACTAGGAATGGTGAAAGATACTTCGTTACTTTCATTGATGACTTCAGTCGTTTTGGATATGTCTACTTGTTAAGACATAAGGACGAAACTTTTGAAGCATTCAAAGAGTATCAAAGCGAAGTACAAAATCAACTGAATAAGACAATCAAGGTACTTCGTACCGATAGAGGAGGTGAATACCTAAGTGATGCTTTCCAAGATCATCTTAGAAGTTGTGGGATTATCTCGCAACTCACTCCTCCTGGAACACCCCAACTGAATGGAGTTTCCGAAAGGAGGAACCGAACCCTAATGGATATGGTTCGATCTATGATGGCTAGAAGCTCGTTACCTCTATCATTTTGGGGTTATTGTCTATGCTCCGCGGCTCGTATTTTAAATATGGCCCCAACCAAGAAAGTGGAACGAACACCTCATGAGATGTGGTTTGGAAAACCTCCATCTCTATCATACTTAAAG
Organism: Rutidosis leptorrhynchoides; assembly: GCF_046630445.1. Taxonomy (NCBI): domain Eukaryota; kingdom Viridiplantae; phylum Streptophyta; class Magnoliopsida; order Asterales; family Asteraceae; genus Rutidosis; species Rutidosis leptorrhynchoides. Next base: position 560,392,446 of record NC_092333.1, read on the forward strand.
GTATGGGGATGTGAAGCTTATCCTAAGCGTTACGTCCCTAATAAGTTGAATGCTCGATCCACGAAGTGTATCTTCATAGGATATCCCAAGGATAATATGGGATATTATTTCTATGATCCATCCGAGTAGAATGTATTTGTTGCTCGGAAGGCGGAATTCCTAGAAACTAAGTTCCTAATGGAAGGAAGTAGTGAAAGGAAGATAGATCTTGAAGAGGTTCAAGATCAAGTAGATGATACACAATTGGTTGACACTAGCACTCAACATGAAAATGTTGAGAGTGATCAAATGGATGATCAAAATACACAAGACGTTCGCAGATCTGGTAGGATTAGTAATCCTCCTGAGAGATATGGGTTTCTCATGGATGGTTGCTATGTGGTTGATTTGGATGATCCAATAAACTACCAAGATGCTTTATCAAGGATTGATAGAGATAAATGGCAGGAAGCCATGAACGCTGAGATGCAATCCATGTATGACAACCAAGTTTGGGAACTTGTTACACAACCTGCTGGCTCAAGGCTAGTTGATTGTAAATGGCTTTTCAAAATGAAAACCGACATACATGGAAACTTGGATACATATAAAGCTAGACATGTAGCAAAAGGTTTCACTCAAACTCAAGGGGTTGACTATGATGAAACTTTTTTGCCTGTGGCAATGCTAAAGTCTATTAGGATATTACTTGCCATTGCTGCTCATTATGATTATGAAATATGGCAAATGGATGTCAAGACCGCTTTCCTAAATGGATATCTTGTGGAAGATGTCTATATGGTTCAGCCTGAAGGTTTTGTTGATCCGAAATATCCTAAAAAGGTATGCAAGTTAAAGAAGTCAATCTACGGATTGAAACAAGCATCTAGAATGTGGAATCATCGTTTCAATGAGGAAGCTGAGAAATTTGGCTTCATTAAAAATGGTGATGAAGCTTGTGTATATAAGAAAGCTAGTGGGAGCACTATCATGTTCCTTGTACTATATGTGGATGATATATTGTTATTTGGAAATGATATTCCGGTAATGCAAAGAGTTAAAACTTGGCTAAGTAAATGCTTCTCCATTAAGGATCTTGGAGAAGCACAATACATTTTGGGGATTGGGATCTACAGGGATAGATCCAAGAAATTGATAGGTTTGAATCAAAGTGCATACATTGAAAAGATCTTGAAAAGGTTCAAGATGGAGAACTCTAAGAAAGGTTTGGTACCTATTCAAAGAGGAACACTCCTTAGTTCATCTCAGTGCCCCACCACGAAAGATGAACAAGAGAAAATGAAGAAGGTCCCATATGCGTCTGCCATTGGGTCAATCATGTATGCAATGATATGCACTAGACCGGATGTGTCATGCGCTCTTAGCCTGACAAGTAGATACCAGAATAACCCAGGAAACAGTCATTGGATTGCTGTCAAAAGTATATTGAAATACCTTAGGAGGACTAAGGATATGTTTCTGATATATGGGTCTGGTGAGGAGGAACTAGCTGTAAAAGGTTATGTGGATGCAAGTTTCCAAACTGATCGAGATGATTCTCGATCACAATCCGGTTATGTCTTCACATTAAATGGAGGTGCTGTCTCTTGGAAGAGTTCAAAACAGGATGTTGTTGCTTTATCCACTACAGAGTCGGAGTACATCGCCGCATCATTGGCAGCTCAGGAAGCTGTATGGATGAAGAAATTCATCGACGACTTAGGAGTAGTCCCTTCCATTCAGGACCCTCTTGAGATCTTTTGTGACAACGAGGGTGCGATTGCTCAAATCAAAGAACCTCGTGCTCACCAAAAGACCCGTCACATTGAGCGGAGATTCAACTACATAAGGGATGAAGTTGAAAAGGGAAAGATATGTATTCGCAAAGTTCACACAGATCTTAATATAGCGGATCCTCTCACGAAGCTCTTACATGGAGCAAAACATACTGGACATGTTTGTGCATTAGGGCTTCGATATTCTAGTGATTGGTCATGATCTGTTTTAAGTATTGTAACGGAACGAAATTGTTCAAACTCATTAATATAATTATGGTATTAATTTATTTTGAGTTATGTTCCTATTTTGCATATTTTATCCATGAATAAGTAATTATTCTAAATTCCGTAGTCGATCACATTTGTGGGAGCAAATGTGAGGGTTAGACTATTATGAACTTGGATTGGTATACATTCACGGACTGAATGTGGGGCAAGGTTGCTACCAAGTTTCATAGATATTTGTGGGATACAAATATTGGAAGACCCGCTCTCAAGATTCACTAAATGGAGCCTTTGTGGTTGATCACATGTAATCTTGAGTAAAGGCGAATATCATTGTATCCTCTGACCTGAGATACATATTAGGTTCAGATATTTGCCAAGTATTGTGCCTTGATTCTTTCCTTCGCTATTCTGAAATATGGTAGTTCATAAGGAGGAGCTCAGGTATAATGCAAGGTATATATTTAGGACATATGTAGTCAAGATGGAATTTGTCCCTCTTATTCGTTGAGAGTCAGATGTCTAAGGCCTGATAAAGTTAAATCTAAAGGAGAGTGATCACTCTGTATCTCTTGGATTTAACATGACATCTAGGATAAAAGGATGTAATGAAAAGATTCACCTATTCATATTCGAGATGGGAACTCGAAAGGAATGATGTTATTGAATGGCACAAAGTCATAACATATTGGGGGTGATGGACGGTCGTTAGGTGGTATCCATCACTTGCATTAATTTCTTATGTTTCTCGTGCAAATGGGAGATTGAAGGTATTTCGTATGCCCGAGAGACATATTAAATTAATGTGGCTAATGTGTTATGATCCAAGTCGGGTCATACCCAATAACAAGCTTACCAACACTTTATATGTATTTATTTTAACGGTTGGATTGTTAAATAAATACGCAACACTTGAACTTTAGAAAAATCGATTTTCTAAATAATAATCACTTGAGATAAATTATTTGGATAATTTATATATGATGTGGATTTAATTATTTATAGGTTTAAATAATTATGTTATGTTATATTTTATAAAATGGTTTATAAAATTATTGCAAGTAACAAATACATGTTTATATTATACAAGTTTTATAAAATTATTACAAGTTTTATAAAATCATTCTTGTTATAAAATAATGGATGGTGGGCAGATTTTGGAGCCCCAAGAAAGTCTATCCCATGCTTATTCTAGTTGCTTTCCATAACACAATTCCACATATACATGTCCTTTGACTAGTAGCAAGACATACATGCAATTGTACATCAAAATTCTGCACAAAACTCTCCTAAAACCCAGCTGAATTTTGTGGCCTTTTGGGAGGAAGAAAGGGTTTTTCATTTGGTTATTGCAAGCTCAATTCAAGTGTTATTAAATCCTAACCAAAGGCTAGGTGTTGGTGCAAAAGCTTGGGGTATTTCTCCTTGAGGTTTCATCACTTTGAAGCTCCATTCTTCATCATCTTCATCATCTTCTTTTGAACTAACCCTCAACTAGCTTGAGGAGGTATAAACTCTACACCCACTCTTAGTTTGTAAGTATGTTTCACAACTTGATCCTTATTGGTATTTAACTTTAATTGGTTAAAGATTTACAAGTTTCAAAATGGTAATCTACATGCTTCCGCTTTCTTAATTCTTAAAATGGTTTAAGTATATTTTGAACTTGTTAAAATCCCAACAATGGTTTCATATTGAACTCTATTTTATGAATCTAAACAGAAAAAGTATAGGTTTATAGTTGGAAATATAAGTTACAAGTCATTTTTGTAAAGGTAGTCATTTCAGTCGAAAGAACGACGTCTAGATGACCATTTTAGAAAACATACTTCCACTTTGAGTTTAACCATGATTTTTGGATATAGTTTCATGTTCATAAGAAAAATCATTTTCCCAGAAGAACAACTTTTAAATCAAAGTTTATCATAGTTTTTAATTAACTAACCCAAAACAGCCCGCGGTGTTACTACGACGGCGTATGTCCGGTTTTACAGTGTTCTTCGTGTTTCCAGGTTTTAAATCATTAAGTTAGCATATCATATAGATATAGAACATGTGTTTAGTTGATTTTAAAAGTCAAGTTAGAAGGATTAACTTTTGTTTGCGAACAAGTTTAGAATTAACTAAACTATGTTCTAGTGATTACAAGTTTAAACATTCGAATAAGATAGTTTTATATGTATGAATCGAATGATGTTATGAACATCATTACTACCTCAAGTTTTATGGATAAAGCTACTGGAAATGAGAAAAATGGATCTATCTTTAAAGGATCCTTGGATGGCTTAAAAGTTCTTGAAGCAGAATCATGACACGAAAAACAAGTTCAAGTAAGATTTCCACTCGAAATAAGATTGTTATAGTTATAGAAATTGAATCAAAGTTTGAATATGAGTATTACTTTGTATTAGAAAGATATCTTACTATAAATAAGAAAGATTTCTTAAGGTTGGATGATCACTCTACAAGATTAGAAGTAAGCTAGCAAACTTGGAAGTATTCTTGATTTTATGAAACTAGAACTTATAGAATTTATGAAGAACACTTAGAACTTGAAGATAGAACTTGAGAGAGATCAATTAGATGAAGAAAATTAAAGAATGAAAGTGTTTATAGGTGTTTTTGGTCGTTGGTGTATGGATTAGATATAAAGGATATGAAATTTTGTTTTCATGTAAATAAGTCATGAATGATTACTCATATTTTTCTAATTTTATGAGATATTTCATGCTAGTTGCCAAATGATGGTTCCCACATGTGTTAGGGGACTCAGATGGGCTGCTAAGAGCTGATCATTGGAGTGTATATACCAATAGTACATACATCTAAAAGCTGTGTATTGTACGAGTACGAATACAGGTGCATACGAGTAGAATTGTTGATGAAACTGAACGAGGATGTAATTGTAAGCATTTTTGTTAAGTAGAAGTATTTTGATAAGTGTCTTGAAGTCTTTAAAAAGTGTATGAATACATATTAAAACACTACATGAATATACATTTTAACTGAGTCGTTAAGTCATTGTTAGTCGTTACATGTAAGTGTTGTTTTGAAACCTTTAGGTTAACGATCTTGTTAAATGTTGTTAACCCATTGTTTATTAAATTAAATGAGATGTTAAATTATTACATTATCATGATATCATGATGTATTAATATATCTTAATATGATTTATATACATTAAATGTCGTTACAACGATAATCGTTACATATATGTCTCGTTTCAAAATCATTAAGTTAGTAGTCTTGCTTTTACATATGTAGTTCATTGTTAATATACTTTATGATATGTTTACTTATCATAATATCATGTTAACTATATATATATCCATATATATATAGTTAAAACTTGTAAAAACTATATGATGACATATATATGGATATATATATATATAGTTAACATGATATTATGATAAGTAAACATATCATTAAGTATATTAACATTGAACTACATATGTAAAAACAAGACTACTAACTTAATGATTTTGAAACGAGACATATATGTAACGATTATCGTTGTAACGACATTTAATGTATATAAATCATATTAAGATATATTAATACATCATGATATCATGATAATGTAATAATTTAACATCTCATTTAATTTAATAAACAATGGGTTAACAACATTTAACAAGATCGTTAACCTAAAGGTTTCAAAACAACACTTACATGTAACGACTAACAATGACTTAACGACTCAGTTAAAATGTATATTCATGTAGTGTTTTAATATGTATTCATACACTTTTGAAAGACTTCAAGACACTTATCAAAATACTTCTACTTAACAAAAATGCTTACAATTACATCCTCGTTCAGTTTCATCAACAATTCTACTCGTATGCACCCGTATTCGTACTTGTACAATACACATCTTTTAGATGTATGTACTATTGGTATATACACTCCAATGATCAGCTCTTAGCAGCTCATGTGAGTCACCTAACACATGTGGGAACCATAATTTGGCAACTAGCATTAAATATCTCATAAAATTACAAAAATATGAGTAATCATTCATGACTTATTTACATGAAAACAAAATTACATATCCTTTATATCTAATCCATATACCAACGATAAAAATCACCTACAAACACTTTCATTCTTCAAATTTCTTCATCTAATTGATCTCTCTCAAGTTCCATCTTCAAGTTCTAAGTGTTCTTCATAAATTTCATAAGTATAGTTTCATAAAAATCAAGAATACTTCCAAGTTTGCAAGTCTACTTCCAAGCTTTCTAATACATTCCAAGTAATCATCTAAGATCAAGGAACCTTTGTTATTTACAGTAGTTTATCTTTCTAATTCAAGGTAATATTCATATTCAAACTTTGATTCAATTTCTACAACTATAACAATCTTATTTCGAGTGAAAATCTTACTTGAACTGTTTTCGTGTCATGATTCTGCTTCAAGAACTTTCAAGCCATCCAAGGATCCTTTGAAGCTAGATCCATTTTTCTCATTTCCAGTAGCTTTATCCAGAAAACTTGAGGTAGTAATGATGTTCATAACATCATTCGATTCATACATATAAAGCTATCTTATTCGAAGATTTAAACTTGTAATCACTAGAACATAGTTTAGTTAATTCTAAACTTGTTCGCAAACAAAAGTGAATCCTTTTAACTTGACTTTTAAAATCAACTAAACACATATTCTATATCTATATTATATGCTAACTTAATGATTTAAAACCTGGAAACACGAAGAACGCCGTAAAACCGGACATACGCCGTCGTAGTAACACTGCGGGCTGTTTTGGGTTAGTTAATTAAAAACTATGATAAACTTTAATTTAAAAGTTGTTCTTCTGGGAAAATGATTTTTATTATGAACATGAAACTATATCCAAAAATTATGATTAAACTCAAAGTGAAATTATGTTTTCCAAAATGGTCATCAAGATGTCGTTTTTTTCGACGGAAATGACTACCTCTTTAGTAATTGACATGTAACTTAAATTTCTGACTATAAACCTATACTTTTTCTGTTTAGATTCTTAAATTAGAGTTCAATATAAAAACATAGCAATTTGATTCACTCAAAACAGATTTAAAATGAAGAAGTTATGGGTAAAACAAGATTGGATATTTTTTGATTATTTTAGCTACGGGAAATGTTTAACAAATCTATGCAAATCATATCCTAGCTAACATATATTACATTATACATGTATTCTAATATATTATATAATCTTGGGATACCATAGACACGTATGCAAATGTTTTGACATATCATATCGAACCATGTATATATATTATTTGGAACAACCATAGACACTCTATATGCAGTAATGTGGGAGTTGGCTATATAGGGTTGAAGTTGATTCCAAAAATATATATACTTTGAGTTGTGATCTAGCCTGAGATGTGTATATACTGGGTCGCGGATTGATTCAAGATAATATATCAATTTTTTTTCTGTACATCTAACTTTGGACAACTAGTTGTAGGTTACTAACGAGGACAGCTGACTTAATAAATTTAAAACAGTAAAACGTATTAAAAATATTGTAAATATATTTTGAACATACTTTGATATATATGTACATATTTGTTATAGGTTCGTGAATCGACCAGTGGCCAAATCTTAATTCCCGACGAAGTAAAAATCTGTGAAAGTGAGTTATAGTCCCACTTTTAAAATCTAATATTTTGGGATGAGAATACATGCAGTTTTATAAATGTTTTACGAAATAGACACAAGTAAATGAAACTACATTATATGGGTGAATGATCGAAGCCGAATATGCCCCTTTTGCTTGGTAGCCTAAGAATTAGTAAACCGATCTACTAATTGACGCGAATCCTAAATATAGATCTATTGGGCCTAACGAACCCCATCCAAAGTACCGGATGCTTTAGTACTTCGAATTCATTTATATCATGTCCGAAGGATTTCCCGGAATGATAGGGGATATTCTTATATGCATTTTGTTAATGTCGGTTACCAGGTGTTCACCATATGAATGAATTTTATCTCTATGTATGGGATGTATATTGAAATATGAAATCTTGTGGTCTATTATTATGATTTGATAATATATAGGTTAAACCTATAACTCACCAACATTTTTGTTGACGTTTTAAGCATGTTTATTCTCAGGTGATTATTAAGAGCTTCCGCTGTTGCATACTAAAATAAGGACAAGATTTGGAGTCTATGCTTGTATGATATTATGTAAAAAAACTGCATTCAAGAAACTTATTTTTGATATAATATATTCTTATTGTAAACCATTATGTAATGGTCATTTGTAAATGGTATATTTTAGATTATCATTATTTGATAATCTACGTAATGTTTTTTAAACCTTTATCGATAAAATAAAGGTTATGGTTGTTTTAAAAATGAATGCAGTCTTTGAAAAACGTCTTATATAGAGGTCAAAACCTCGCGACGAAATCAATTAATATGGAACGTTTATAATCAATATGAACGGGACATTTCATAACTGTGGACATCTAGTTGTAGGTTACTAACGAGGACAGCTGTCTTAATAAATTTAAAACAGTAAAACGTATTAAAAATGTTGTAAATATATTTTGAAAATACTTTGATATATATGTACATATTTTTTATAGGTTTGTGAATCGACCAGTGGCCAAGTCTTACTTCCCGACGAAGTAAAAATCTGTGAAAGTGAGTTATAGTTCCACTTTTAAAATCTAATATTTTGGGATGAGAATACATGCAGTTTTATAAATGTTTTACGAAATAGACACAAGTAAATGAAACTACATTATATGGGTGAATGATCGAAGCCGAATATGCCCCTTTTGCTTGGTAACCTAAAAATTAGTAAACCGATCTACTAATTGACGCGAATCCTAAAGATAGATCTATTGGGCCTAACGAACCCATCCAAAGTACCGGATGCTTTAGTACTTCGATGTTGTTTTATTATGTCCGAAGGATTTCAAGAAAATGATAGGGAATATTCTTATATGCATCTTGTTAATGTCGGTTACCAGGTGTTCACCATATGAATGAATTTTATCTCTATGCATGGGATGTATATTGAAATATGAAATCTTGTGGTCTATTATTATGATTTGATAATATATAGGTTAAACATATAACTCACCAACATTTTTGTTGACGTTTTAAGCATGTTTATTCTCAGGTGATTATTAAGAGCTTCTGTTGTTGCATACTAAAATAAGGACAAGATTTGGAGTCCATGCTTGTATGATATTATGTAAAAACTGCATTCAAGAAACTTATTTTTGATGTAATATATTCTTATTGTAAACCATTATGTAATGGTCGTGTGTAAACGGTATATTTTAGATTATCATTATTTGATAATCTACGTAATGCTTTTTAAACCTTTATTGATAAAATAAAGGTTATGGTTATTTTAAAAATGAATGCAGTCTTTGAAAAACATTTCATATAGAGGTCAAAACCTCGCGATGAAATCAATTAATATGGAACGTTTATAATCAATATGAACGGGACATTTCATTGATGGTGAGTTTGTTCAATTCTCGGTAGTCGATACACAACCTAAATGTACCATCCTTCTTCTTGACAAATAAAACAGGAGCTCCCCATGGTGATGTGCTTGGTCGAATGAAACCACGCTCTAAAAGTTCTTGTAACTGACTTTGTAATTCTTTCACTTCGCTGGGTGCGAGTCTGTATGGAGCACGAGCTATTGGTGCAGCTCCTGGTACAAGGTCTATTTGAAATTCAACGGATCGATGTGGGGGTAATCCGGTAATTCTTTCGGAAATACATCAGGAAATTCTTTTGCGACAGGAACATCACTGATGTTCTTTTCTTCAGGTTTAACTTCCTTGATGTGTGCTAGAATGACGTAACAACCTTTTCTTATTAGTTTTTGCGCCTTCAAACTACTAATAAGATTTAATTTCGCATTGTTCTTTTCTCCGTACACCAATAAAGGTTTTCCCTTTTCTCGCATAATGCGAATCGCATTTTTGTAACAAACGACCTCTGCTCTCACCCTTTTCAACCAGTCCATACCAATTATTACATCAAAACTCCCTAACTCGACTGGTATTAATTCAATTTTAAACGTTTCATCCCCCAGTATAATTTCTCTATCTCGACATATATTATCTGCTGAAATTAATTTACCGTTTGCTAATTCGGGTAAAAATTTACAATCCAAAGGCGTCAATGGGCAACTTAACTTAGCACAAAAATCTCTACTCATATAGCTTCTATCCGCACCCGAATCAAATAAAACATAAGCAGATTTATTATCAATAAGAAACGTACCCGTAACAAGCTCCGGGTCTTCCTACGCTTCTGTTGTATTAATATTGAAAACTCTTCCACGGCCCTGCCCATTAGTATTCCCCTGATTCAGGCAATTACTTCTAATGTGGCCCGGTTTTCCACATCCATAACAAACAAAGGCGGCATTACTTATTTCGCCACTATTTGTTCCTTTAGTTCTATTAAACTTTGGTCCGTAGACCTCACACTTTTTTGCACCATGGCCAGTTCTTTTACACTTGGTGCAAAATGTCGTGCAGAACCCATTCTGGGGGTACTCTTCACACCTTTGGCATTTTTGGTTTTTGTTGCCGTTGTTGTTATTGAGGTTGTTGTTGAGATTATTATTGTTGTTGGAACGGTTATTGTAGTTGTTGTTGTTGTTGGGACGTTTGTTGTAGTTAATGTTAGGATTGCGGTTATTGTTGCGATTGTTGTTGCGGTTGTGGTTGTAATTGTTGTTGTTGTTGTTGTATTGGTGACCCTTGTCACTGGTTTCTTCCCACTTTCTCTTGAGTTGTTTTGTGTTGGCTTCTTCGGCCGCCTGCTCTTTAATTCTTCCCTCAATCTGATTTATGAGTTTATGAACCATTCTACTTGCCTTTGGTATGGAAGCGGGCTCGTGTGAACTCACATCTTCTTGAATCCTTACTGGTAACCCTTTTACAAACGCATCGATCTTCTCTTCTTCATCTTCGAACGCTCCCGGACACAATAGGCACAACTCTGTGAATTGTCTTGCATATGTGGTAATGTCGAACCCATGTGTTCGTAACTCCCTAAGTTCTACCTTGAGTTTATTGACTTCATTTCTAGGACGGTACTGCTCATTCATCAATTGCTTGAATGCCGAGCACGGTAGTGCGTAAGCAGCATTTTGTCCTTCCTGTTCAAGATAGGTGTTCCACCACGTTAACGCAGTACCTGTGAAGGTATGCGTAGCGTACTTAACTTTGTCCTCTTCAGTACACTTACTTATGGCAAACACCGATCCGACTTTCTCGGTCCACCGTTTCAATCCAATTGGTCCTTCGGTTCCATCAAATTCCAAAGGTTTGCAGGCAGTGAATTCTTTGTAGGAGCATCCTACACGATTTTTTGTGGAATTAGTTCCACTGCTAGATCCAGAGTTATTGTTATTTTGCATCGCAGCCTGTACTGCGGCTATGTTTACTGTAAGGAAAACACGAAAGTCTTCCTCGCTCATGTTCAAATTCTGACGAGTCGCCGGTGCCATTTCCTTCAAAAATAGGCAAAAGAATTGAGTTAATCATATAGAATTTTAGAGTAGTCAATAGTATCTCGTAGTATTATATGAACTTATTTATAAAAGCTTTTTCTTCATATTAGCATTTTATAGTTTTAATTCGGGTAGTACCTACCCGTTAAGTTCATACTTACTAGCTAATATACAACTCAACTACTACGTTTCTATATGAAAAACTTATTACAATAATATTTCGTGTTCAAACCTTTATACAAAATTTTACAAACTTACAATACCTCTATTATACATATAGGATGAAATATAGCACATAATAACTTACTACACGGCAGCTATAAAGGTAATTCTAATTAATACGCAAGTTGTTCAGCAAAGGCAATAAAGACACGTAATTCATAATTCCAGAAACAGGTCATGCATTCTGGTTTTACTAAAACGACTTCCCATCCTTGATCTTGTGGAAAGTAACCGTTATGACCATTGGCTAGGCAGCATGTTGTAATGTCGTCAAAAGGACGAGGGTTTCGTAATGCCCAACAGCCTCGTAGCAATCTAAAAACCTTGTTTCTTACCCCAACTACTGAGTCCGTCACTTGTGGGAATGTTTCATTTAATAGTTTTAATCCGATGTTCTTTTTCTCACTTTGGTGAGAAGCGAACATCACTAACCCGTAAGCATAACATGCTTCTTTATGTTGCATGTTAGAATCTCTTTCTAATACATGAAATCCTATGTTGGGATATGTTGAGTCAAAATAGGTTCTTAACCCGTAGCAAAAAATTGCATTTGGGTTCCCCGAATTTAACGCTTTAAAGAAAACACGGCGTAACTTACGGTCTCCCCAATGTGATATACCCCACCTATCAAAGGAAAGCCTTTTATAAACTAAGGCATTTCTGGAAAGTCGTTCAAATGTTTGACAAGTTAATTTCGCCATAACTAATTGTGCTGATGAATTCTGACCGACTCTAGACAAGATTTCATCAATCATATCCTCTGGTAGGTCTTCTAAAATATTTGGTTGTCTATCCTTAACGTCCATTTTGTTTTTATACTGTAAAATAGACAAGGATTAGATTCATAAAAGATAATTAACAAACAATACAAGCAATTTTTACATAGAACATAAAAGTACAAGCACACTACAATACATATAATACACAACATGATTACAACCCTCTAATCTGAATCACTGGTTTCTTCTTCTTCGGACTTGGTTCGTTTTTCCTAATTTTCTAGGAATATATGGTGTTCCTCTAATACGAGCCGTCATTTTCCACAATGGTTTAGAAAAACCTGGTGGTTTAGAGGTTCTCGGGTTATTGTTACATTTTAGGAAATACGGACGTTGCCGATACATATAAAGTTCATCGGGGTTGGAATCAGGTTTCTCTATTATTACACCTTTTCCCTTATTATTTTCTTTTTCTATATTAAATTGGGTCGAGGTAATTTCTATAACATCATCGGAATCCTCATCGGGATCCGATTCATCGGAAAATTGGTAATCTTCCCAATATTTTGCTTCCTCGGCGGAAACACCATTGACCATTTTTAACTTTGGTCCGTTGGTTGATGATTTTCTTTTATTTAATCGATTTACTGTAGGTATCAAAATTTCTTCCTCCGGAACCTCTTCTTCTTCCGGTTCCTCCTCTTCCGGTTCCTCCTCTTCCGGTTCCTCTTCTTCCGGTTCCTCTTCTTCTGGTTCCTCTTCGGGAATTTGTGAATCTTCCCAAATTATATTCGAATCTTCATTATTATTAGGTGAGTCGATGGGATTTGTACTAGAGGTAGACATCTATCACACAATATCAAACACGTTAAGAGATTAATATATCACATAATATTTACATGTTAATAATATATAGTTTCCAACAAAAGTGTTAAGCAATCGTTTTTAGAGAAAACACGTTCGAAGTCCAGACTCACTAATGTATCCTGACAAACTCGATAAGACACACTAATGCAAATTTCTGGTTCTCTAAGAGCAACGCTCGGATACCAACTGAAATGTCCCGTTCATATTGATTATAAACGTTCCATATTAATTGATTTCGTCGCGAGGTTTTGACCTCTATATGAGACGTTTTTCAAAGACTGCATTCATTTTTAAAACAACCATAACCTTTATTTTATCGATAAAGGTTTAAAAAACATTAAGTAGATTATCAAATAATGATAATCTAAAATATACCGTTTACACACGACCATTACATAATGGTTTACAATAAGAATATATTACATCAAAAATAAGTTTCTTGAATGCAGTTTTTACATAATATCATACAAGCATGGACTCCAAATCTTGTCCTTATTTTAGTATGCAACAGCGGAAGCTCTTAATAATCACCTGAGAATAAACACGCTTAAAACGTCAACAAAAATGTTGGTGAGTTATAGGTTTAACCTATATATTATCAAATCATAATAATAGATCACAAGATTTCATATTTCAATACATCCCATACATAGAGATAAAAATCATTCATACGGTGAACACCTGGTAACCGACATTAACAAGATGCATATAGAATATCCCCATCATTCCGGGACACCAATCGGACATGATAAAATCGAAGTACTAAAGCATTTCAAATTCTAGAATGGGGCTTGTTGGGCCCGATAGATCTATCTTTAGGATTTGCGTTAATTTGGGGGTCTATTCCCAAATTCTTAGGCTACCAAGCTAAAAATGAGCATATTCGGCTTCGATCATTCACCTATATAAAGTAGTTTCATTTACTTGTGTCTATTTCGTAAAATATTTATAAAATTGCATGTATTCTCATCCCAAAATATTAGATTTTAAAAGTGGGACTATAACTCACTTTCACATATTTTTACTTCGTCGGGAAGTAAGACTTGGCCACTAGTCGATTCACGAACCTATAACAAATATGTACATATCTATCAAAGTATGTTCAAAGTATATTTACAACATTTTTTAATACGTTTTACTGTTTTAAGTTTATTAAGTCAGCTGTCCTCGTTAGTAACCTACAACTAGTTGTCCATAATTAGATGTACAGAAATAAATCGATATATATTATCTTGAATCAATCCACGACCCAGTGTATACATGTCTCAGGCTAGATTATATATTTTTGGAATCAACCTCAACCCTGTATAGCTAACTCTAACATTACTGCATATAGAGTGTCTATGGTTGTTCCAAATAACATATACACATGGGTCGATATGATATGTCAAAACATTTGTATACGTGTCTATGATATTCCAAGATTACATAATATATTATAATACATGTATAATACAATATGAGTTAGCTAGGATAAGACTAACATAGATTTGTTACCAATTTTCACGTAGCTACAACAAGCAAAAATAACCAATCTTGTTTTACCCATAACTTCTTCGTTTTAAATCCGTTTTGAGTGAATCCAATTGCTATGGTTTCATATTGAACTTAAGTTTATGAATCGAAACAGAAAATGTATAAATTTATAGTCAGAAATACAGGTTACAAGTCATTTTTGTAAAGGTAGTCATTTCTGTCGAAAGAACGACGTCTAGATGACCATTTTGAAACACATACTTCCACTTTGAGTTTAACCTTGATTTTTGGATATAGTTTCATGTTCATAAGAAAAGTCATTTTCCCAGAATAACAACTTTTAAATCAAAGTTTATCATAGTTTTTAATTAACTAACCCAAAACAGCCCGCGGTGTTACTACGACGGCGTATATCCGGTTTTACGGTGTTTTTCGTGTTTCCAGGTTTTAAATCATTAAGTTAGCATATCATATAGATATAGAACATGTGTTTAGTTGATTTTAAAAGTCAATTTAGAAGGATTAACTTTATTTGCGAAAAAGTTTAGAATTAACTAAACTATGTTCTAGTGATTACAAGTTTAAATCTTCGAATAAGATAGTTTTATATGTATGAATCGAATGATGTTATGAACATCATTACTACCTTAATTTTAGTAGGTAAACCTACTGGAAATGAGAAAAAATAGATCTAGCTTCAAAGGATCCTTGGATGGCTTGAAAGTTCTTGAAGCAGAATCATGACACGAAAACAAGTTCAAGTAAGATTTTCACTCGAAATAAGATTGTTATAGTTATAGAAATTGAATCAAAGTTTGAATATGAGTATTACCTTGTATTAGAAAGATATATTACTGTAAATAAGAAAGATTTCTTGAGGTTGGATGATCACTTTACAAGATTGGAAGTAAGCTAGCAAACTTGGAAGTATTCTTGATTTTATGAAACTAAAACTTATAGAATTTATGAAGAACACTTAGAACTTGAAAATAGAACTTGATAGAGATCAATTAAATGAAGAAAATTGGAGAATGAAAGTGTTTGTAGGTGTTTTTGGTCGTTGGTATATGGATTAGATATAAAGGATGTGTAATTTTGTTTACTTGTAAATAAGTCATGAATGATTACTAATATTTTTGTAATTTTATGAGATATTTTATGCTAGTTGCCAAATGATGGTTCCCACATATGTTAGGTGACTCACAAGGGCTGTTAAGAGCTGATCATTGGAGTGTATATACCAATAGTAAATACATTTAGAAGCTGGGTATTGTACGAGTACGAATACGAGTGCATACGAGTAGAATTGTTGATGAAAATGAATGAGGATGTAATTGTAAGAATTTTTGTTAAGTAGAAGTACCTTGATAAGTGTCTTGAAGTCTTTCAAAAGTGTATGAATACATATTAAAACACTACATGTAAATACATTTTAACTGAGTCGTTAAGTCATCGTTAGTCGTTACATGTAAGTGTTGTTTTGAAGCCTTTAGGTTAACGATCCTGTTAAGTGTTGTTAATCCATTGTTTATTATATCAAATGAGATGTTAAATTATTACATTATCATGATATTATGATGTATTAATATATCTTAATATGATATATATACAATTAAATGTCGTTACAACGATAACCGTTGCATATATGCCTCGTTTCGAAATCCTTAAGTTAGTAGTCTTGTTTTTACATATGTAGTTCATTGTTAATATACTTAATGATACGTTTACTTATCATAATACCATGTTAACTATATATATATATATATATATATATATATATATATATATATATATATATATATATATATATATATCCATATATATGACATCATATAGTTTTTACAAGTTTTAATGTTCGTGAATCACCGGTCAACTTGGGTGGTCAATTGTCTATATGAAACCTATTTCAATTAATCAAGTCTTAACAAGTTTAATTGCTTATGAAAGGACCCGTTCATATACATTATAAACGATTCACAATAGTTGATTACATCGCGAGGTATTTGACCTCTATATGATACATATTACAAACATTGCATTCGTTTTTAAAACACAAACTTTCTTTACATCGAAAATTGACAGGCATGCATACCATTTCATAATATCCACTATCCAATTATAAATTAACTTAATAGTAATCTTTGATGAACTCAATGACTCGAATGCAACGTTCTTCGAAATATGCCATGAAATACTTTAAGTAATATCTTTAAAACAAGCAAATGCACAGCGGAAGATTTCTTTTATACCTGAGAATAAACATGCTTTAAAGTGTCAACCAAAAGGTTGGTGAGTTCATTAGTTTATCATAATCATTCATTTCCATCATTTTAATAGACCACAAGAATTTCATTTCCAGTTCTCATAAATATACGTCCCATGCATAGAGACAAAAATAATCATTCATATGGATTGAACACCTAGTAACCGACATTAACAATATGCATATAAGAATATCCCCATCATTCCGGGATCCTCCTTCGGACATGATATAAATTTCGAAGTACTAAAGCATCCGGTATTTTGGATGGGGTTTGTTAGGCCCAATAGATCTATCTATAGGATTCGCGTCAATTAAGGTGTCTATTCCCTAATTCTTAGATTACCAGACTTAATAAAAAGGGGCATATTCGATTTCGATAATTCAACCATAGAATGTAGTTTCACGTACTTGTGTCTATTTTGTAAATCATTTATAAAAATTGCGCATGTATTCTCAGCCCAAAAATATAAAGGGTAAAAAGGCAAATGAAACTCACCATACTGTATTTCGTAGTAAAAATACATATAACGTCATTGAACAAGTGCAAAGTTGGCCTCGGATTCACGAACCTAAATTAATTATGTATATATATGTGCTGGTAAATATTTGTCTAACAAATTAGGTCAAGTCATAGTGTACCACAATCCTAATGCTCGAGACTAATATGCAAAGATCAACAAAAGTTAATTTGACTCAAAATGATTTCCAAAATTTATACATGATTATTATATAGTTTAAATATCGTCGTTTTATATTTTTAAACATTTTTAAAAGATTTAATAGAGTAAATAATATAATTCATTTATTAATAAATAAAATTTTATATAAAAATATACTTTTATATATCTTAAGTAATAAAATTTATAAAGTTAATTTAAAAAAAATATTATGATAGGTTTTATTAAGGTAATTATATTATTTGTATTACATATTTATTTGATAAAATAACATTGATAATAATAATAAGTAAAAGTTGTATTATTTTGCAATAATAATTATTATTATTCTTTTAAAAATATCAATATTTATATTTACTAATAATGATATTATAATAAAACGATAATTCTAATTATGATAACTTTAATATTTATGATACTTTTTAATATTAACTTTAAAATAATAATTCTATTTAAAATGATAATATTAATGATATTTTATAATAACAATGACATTTCTATTAAAATGATATTTTTTGTTAAAATGATATTTTTTGTTAAAATGATAGTTTTAATACTAACGATACTTTTAATAATAATAGTAATGATAAAAATAATAAGAATGATAATTTTATCTAGATCAATATCTTATAATATTTTAATTTCATCATGATACTCATACTCATTATTTCCTAATCGTTTCGTTTAATAGCTTTTAATCGTCTTTTATATTGTGTTTATAATACTAATAATAATAGTACTAAAAAGAATTAGGTGTTACTAATATTAGTTTTAATTACAATAATACTAATAATGATAATTACTATGATATTATTAATAATACTAATAACTATTTTAATGATAATAATAATAATAATAACAATAACAATAACCATTTTTAAATAGTGATATATATATATATATTGATAATGATAATAATAATAATAATAATAATAATAATAATAATAATAATAATAATAATAATAATAATAATAAGATACTAATAATAATAATAATAATAATAATAATAATAATAATAATAATAATACTAATTATAACTTTAACGATGATAACAATAGTAATAATAATAAAAATAACAATTTTTAATGATAATTCCTTTTATTAATAATGATAATAATAAGATAAAACTAGAACGACGATAATAACGACGATAATAATAATCATTTTTATAAAAATTTAATTGACTATAACTTCTAATCCGTTCATCGAACCCATTCGATATCTAAATGAAAAGTTCTCAATTTTTCGCTAGCCTTCCAAGGACATGCATATCTTATACCTTATCTCAACCGCAAGTGTAACTAATTCAGGATTCAACATAACCTATCTAAGGGCAATATCAAAAGTACAAGCATGCATAATCCTATATTCTCGAGCACTAGTCAGGGATACACTATTAATATGTAAAAATAATTTACGAGTACTCACGTATCAATATTGAGATTCAATATTGCAGGAAAGGTACGTAGACGCAACGGAGACGATAAACACTAGATTGACCTCACAAGCATACCCATGAACCATACCCATCACCTCCATAGCTATAACCCATGTTTTCCTTAGCTCTATCCCGCTCGAAAAATCCATTTTGAAATAATACGCTCATGACCTCATCGTAGTATTTTATGTATACTAATAATATCTTGAAATAATACTGAGTAAATATATATATGTAAGTCAATTGAGAGAGTTTAGAGAAATATATTTCAAGTTTCTATGAAATAATGAAACCTATTGAATTCTATTTATAATAGATTTTTGAATTATTAAAGTGAATTATTAAAGTATGAATTATTAAAGTGAATTATTAAAGTATGAATTATTAAAGTGAATTATTAAAGTATGAATTATTAAAGTGAATTATTAAAGTATGAATTATTAAAGTAAATTATTAAAGTTAAAGTAAAGTAAAAGTAAAGTAAAGGTAAACTTAAAGTATAGTAAAAGTATAAAACTATGTACGTATAATACGCGTATAAATATATATAAAATTAATTTAAATCATTATTTATATTTAATAAAATAAAATATAAATATCGTTATCTTTATCATACTGGTTAAGTAATGAGTTGTCAAAAGTAATTCTAGATATTTATAAAAGTTATATACGTTTTAATACTAAAGTTCTTTTTAAACTAAAAACGTTTTTGTACGTTTGAAAATAAATCAAATAAATATGATAATTTTGTTTTCCAAAACTAAATATATTTAAGAATCATTTTGTTAAAAGGTTAAAATAATGGAAATCGTTATATCATAAAACGTTTTAGAAAAGTAGAATCATATATATTCATAATAGGTTTCAAGTTTTTAAATTACGGTCTGTTGGTGAAGCACGGGATAAAGTCCAAAGGTTAAATAAACGTATGAAAAATGTCGAGTTACTTAACTTGTCGATATCCAACATCTAAGTTATTTACACTCCACGTTCTTACTTATAAATCACTTTACCATTTTCCGAATGTTGTCAAAAAGAATAGATTTCTTAAATCACAGTGGACCTCATAACATAGACCCGTAATCATATCACAATGTATCTGATAAATCAATCATTTGATATTATCTTCTAATTCCATCGATAAACATATTGAAACAAATGCGTTCGTGTAAAGTAATATACGTTTAATACTTTATTAATATTATCAAGTTATAATATATATATATATATATATATATATATATATATATATACATATATATACATATCTATTTATATATAACGGTTCATGAATCGTCGGAATTTGGTCGAGGTTATAATGAATGTATGAACACAGTTTAAAATTCTTGAGATTTAACTTAACAAACTTTGCTTATCGTGTCGGAATAATATAAAGATAAAGTTTAAATTTGATTGGAAATTTTCGGGTTGTCACAGTACCTACCCGTTAAAGAAATTTCGTCCCGAAATTTGAATGGAATGGTCATGGCTGACAATATGTATGTTTTCATGACGTATACGTGTTGAAAATTAGAGTTTTATTATCATCAAGTAATATAGATAAAGCAATTTGATTTTTGTGAAGGGTACGAGTGAAGTTATCACAAAAGAATGAAATGAGTAAATGCACGTTCTTTTTAACCAATGACATAGTCACGGTTGATTTTCGAAATTCAAGGAATTTAGAGAAAATCTTCGTAATAAGATTTGGTTCTTTGAAAATTAAGGAAGTTAAGATCAGCTTTGATTAAATGCGATAATATGTTTTGATTGCTCTGTCGGATATTTTACTATATATCCACCCCCTTCGTTTCCTTAATTCCACAACTCATACCTTTTATCACTAATATGCTCCATCCAGTTCTGATTCTTGATATACTCCTAACTTTCATATCTGTCATTCTTTTCTTTCATCTGCCACAGGAAGAATCTATTTACTTTTACTATACTCTTAGTTTTATAGTGTTTTTAGTTCTCCCATGTCTTTATATTGCTATATGCATCGATATATATGGTTTATAATTTCTGGGTCGTCGTTGGGCTTTATATCCTCCTTTATATTTCGAAGTCCCTGCTTCTGTCTTCTATAATTATTGTCATCCACAGTTAATGCTCCCTTCTATTTGCTGCGATTTATACTCCTATTTCTATTTCGGAGCTTCATTCTTTCGTTTCCTCTTCTTGAGATTAAGTACCGTATGTAATGGTCCAGAATTCGTAGATATGAATTTCTGAATGAACATAGTTAATGTTCTAAGAAGGAAATTGTAATGGCACGATCTTGATTTGTTAAATTACCAGAATACCCTAGAAAAGACCGAATCATCAAGAAATATTTTCTTGATATTTTAGAGATTAAATAGAATATAGGAGTCGTGTAACATGGCACATGATGACGTTATGATCTGTGAATCATCACGTTCCATTTAGAAACTCAGCATGAATTACTGTAATATAATCACGTTGATCAAGTGTCATTATATTATACTAACTCATGCTTCAGCTCCCAACACTACTTCAAAAAAAAAATATTCCTATTTTAAACTCGAATGTTTCAGAATTTAGAAACTAAAATAGTTTCTTTTATGATGTAATACAGATAGCGCGAAGAGGTAAATGATTTCGGATAAGAATAATTAAGAAAATATCTTCAGAAATATGGAGGATATTTATAATGAAAGATATGATGATATCTTAGAATTTCTAATATCAGAGGATGATGAAGAATATTGTCCGCAGGGGTTTAGAGTCAAGAGCAAGGTATTCCTTTAATGACTTCGGCAGGTACTGAATCATTTAGATTCTTTGAAGGCACGTTTCGCCCTTGTGATTTATCCACAGCCTCTTTCATACTTTGCTCAATCCGTTTTCCAGTTCCAAAACTTCTCTTTTTCTGAGCTTTGCCAATACACTATTCTTTATCATCAAACTTTTTACTGTTAAGATCGTTTACAGTTGTTGCTGCTTCGTCAGCATTTCAAGAACTAGTTCACAGTTCAAGGTATTTTTCAGAAACTTCACATTCAAAGTATGTAAGTCCAGGAGATAGACGTTGTACGTACACATATAACTGTTGGCGTAGACATGCTGCGAGATTTCAAATTAATGATTGCTAATTCTCGGTGATTCGTATGGCAATTCTTGTTACAAGATGCGAATGAGTAAATGGTGGGGTTTCAATGAATAACTATAATGACTTTTTGGAGAGGTTAAAGTAAAAGGGTAATGAAGTTGTTGGTACATCTGCTAATAATGTGGTGGGATGTAAAAGGTTCCCTGGTAACGATGGTGTATATCTCAAGGTTATAATAAGGTTAGTCTGACTGAAAAGTCGAAGTTGACTTGCTGGAGCTGTGACAAAATTGGCTACTTTGAAAAGGAATTGCAAAGTTATTTTTGCTAATAAATGCCAAAGAATCTGACACAGATATGTGTGGAATTATGACTTTGGTTTCGAGTGCTTTTTAAGTACCTAACTGTGGGTAATATGTGGTTGGATCATCATCTCGATTGCTCATTATTTGAAGTGTCTTCAGATATTTTCGAAGGGTTTGAACACAGATTGTAATCGTTAATATACATTTGATGTTCTAACACAGTTTTGAAGTCAAAGTATAGCTTTGAAAGATGTAGGAATCTAAAAGTGATGATACCGGTTATATCTCGAATTGAATTCTGAGGTTTCAAAATCAAAATTTGTAATTGGGTTTGAATGAGTATGGTTGTTTTGATCTCTATGAAAGAATGTATATTATTGTGAAAGTAGGAAGTATAGTTGATAATTTGCTTGATCAGATTCGAAGAATGTAACATATTAATTGTGAATATATATATCTCTCGGGTATTACCTACCCGTTAAAAAATTTCACAATTAATATTTTGTACATAAGAATTTTATTACAGTCTTTGTGAAAATATATATGTATATATTATCCTCAGACATAACATAAATTTTAATGAGTTAATACTAAATTAAACTCATTCGATTTACGGTTGAAACTAGAATTGAATAATCCCTTGAAGGCTTTAGAGATTACATAAGTATTTCTTTAATAATATTGAAATTACGAATCAATACTTCATTATTTGTTGAGGCGTGATGTTGATTTTTGTTAAATTCTTGTGAACTTCGCAAAGTACGAGTGATGGTATCTGAGAAGTTTCGGTTACATCGATGATGAAAGTGTAAAATCAAATATATACTTGATTTATTATGAATTGGAATTTGTTGAATTGAGACAGAGATTGTAGTTAACGATGGTTAAGTTGCGGGTGAAGGACGTACATTATTGCATATTTGTAAGATGAATTAACCGAGTAGTTAAGATTCACACACAATAGCTTAGCACGGAAAGATTTATTTTTATTTCAAAATATGTATATATAAAATATACATATAATTTCTTCAGAGGGAATGAGTTAACTCTTCATAACTCCTTGATACAATATACGCGTTATTGATTCGTAATGATGTCCACAGTGATTCTTGAACTGACGGAGTTTGTGATGTTATAGGTGTTGTTGATTCTGATGTTGACTGTACTGACGATGCTGGTGACGCTGACGGTACTGTTGATGCTGTTGGTAAAACAAGTTTAGCTTGTTAATCACACACCATTTTTTCAGGGTTTCTACTCTTCCTTCTATCATTTTGGTTCGCTTAACTGATTTATGGTTAGGGCTAGATTAGATAATCTCTAAGACTTTAGAGATTACATAATCTCCGTGGAATGTTTCTCCAATGAAGTTATGAATTAATACATCGTCAGTTATTGTTGCTGGTATTCCTTGATATCTATGGTGCGTATGACGTTGATGCTCGTGGGACAGATAGTGAAGTTGAGGTTTACGACGCGGTTGTGGTCGGAGGTGGTAATGGTACTGTTGGCGTTGATGATGGTGGTACTGGTTATGCTGCTGGTGTTGCTGCTGGTGCTGCTACTGGTGTTTGTAATTTTTGCACCATATTCTCCAATGCCACTACCCGAGCGCGAAGCTCGTTGACTTCTTCTATTACACCGGGGTGATTGTCGGTTCGGACGAGCGGATAAATAAAATCTAGAATTTGATGGAGTATATAATCATGATGAGATACTCTGGAAATGAGAGAGAAAATGGTGTTTCGGACAGGTTCGCCGGTAAGTGCTTCAGGTTCTTCGTCAAGAGGGCAATGTGGTGGATGGAAAGGATCGCCTTCTTCTTGTCTCCAATGAGTGAGGAGACTACGAACCCATCCCCAATTCATCCAGAATAGATGATGATTGATTGGTTGATCCATTCCTGTCACACTGCTTTCGGAGCTTGAGTGAGATTCCATTTCAGAATCCGAGTGACTTGAACTGATGACAACTTCAATTTCGTACGATTGGATAAAGGATTTTTCGATATAAAATGATTTTCCGGCTATCGGGTGGTATTCTATTTACATAGGATATCCATATATGTATATAGATCAAAAGATTTCGTAGATTACGGAGGAATTTACGGAATATGTCAGGCAAAGTTTACAGTAATAGATACGATAAGATATGATTTAGCAGATACGCTAAGATATGAATTTTGTCTATACACTACTCATGTAATTAATGTAGTAAGACGTGTCTAGACTAATAATGATAAGTAGGTAATTTCCTAAGGATGATAAGCAGATGATTTCCGACTAGAAATGATAAGCAAAACTTTTGACATGCAGACACGGTCGAAGTCCAGACTCACTAATGCATCCTAACAACTTATCAGTTAGACACACTAATGCAGACCTGGTTCGCTAAGACCACCGCTCTGATACCAACGGAAAGGACCCGTTCATATACATTATAAACGATTCACAATAGTTGATTACATCGCGAGGTATTTGACCTCTATATGATACATATTACAAACATTGCATTCGTTTTTAAAACACAAACTTTCTTTACATCGAAAATTGACAGGCATGCATACCATTTCATAATATCCACTATCCAATTATAAATTAACTTAATAGTAATCTTTGATGAACTCAATGACTCGAATGCAACGTTCTTTGAAATATGCCATGAAATACTCCAAGTAATATCTTTAAAACAAGCAAATGCACAGCGGAAGATTTCTTTTATACCTGAGAATAAACATGCTTTAAAGTGTCAACCAAAAGGTTGGTGAGTTCATTAGTTTATCATAATCATTCATTTCCATCATTTTAATAGACCACAAGAATTTCATTTCCAGTTCTCATAAATATACGTCCCATGCATAGAGACAAAAATAATCATTCATATGGATTGAACACCTGGTAACCGACATTAACAATATGCATATAAGAATATCCCCATCATTCCGGGATCCTCCTTCGGACATGATATAAATTTCGAAGTACTAAAGCATTCGGTACTTTGGATGGGGTTTGTTAGGCCCAATAGATCTATCTATAGGATTCGCGTCAATTAGGGTGTCTGTTCCCTAATTCTTAGATTACCAGACTTAATAAAAAGGGGCATATTCGATTTCGATAATTCAACCATAGAATGTAGTTTCACGTACTTGTGTCTATTTTGTAAATCATTTATAAAAATTGCGCATGTATTCTCAGCCCAAAAATATAAAGGGTAAAAAGGCAAATGAAACTCACCATACTGTATTTCGTAGTAAAAATACATATAACGTCATTGAACAAGTGCAAGGTTGGCCTCGGATTCACGAACCTAAATTAATTATGTATATATATGTGCTGGTCAATATTTGTCTAACAAATTAGGTCAAGTCATAGTGTACCACAATCCTAATGCTCGAGACTAATATGCAAAGATCAACAAAAGTTAATTTGACTCAAAATGATTTCCAAAATTTATACATGATTATTATATAGTTTAAATATCGTCGTTTTATATTTTTAAATATTTTTAAAAGATTTAATAGAGTAAATAATATAATTCATTTATTAATAAATAAAATTTTATATAAAAATATACTTTTATATATCTTAAGTAATAAAATTTATAAAGTTAATTTAAAAAAAATATTATGATAGGTTTTATTAAGGTAATTATATTATTTTTATTACATATTTATTTGATAAAATAACATTGATAATAATAATAAGTAAAAGTTGTATTATTTTGCAATAATAATTATTATTATTCTTTTAAAAATATCAATATTTATATTTACTAATAATGATATTATAATAAAACGATAATTCTAATTATGATAACTTTAATATTTATGATACTTTTAATATTAACTTTAAAATAATAATTCTATTTAAAATGATAATAATAATGATATTTTATAATAACAATGACATTTCTATTAAAATGATATTTTTTGTTAAAAGGATAGTTTTAATACTAACGATACTTTTAATAATAATAGTAATGATAAAAATAATAAGAATGATAATTTTATCTAGATCAATATCTTATAATATTTTAATTTTATCATGATACTCATACTCATTATTTCCTAATCGTTTCATTTAATAGCTTTTAATCGTCTTTTATATTGTGTTTATAATACTAATAATAATAGTACTAAAAAGAATTAGGTGTTACTAATATTAGTTTTAATTACAATAATACTAATAATGATAATTACTATGATATTATTAATAATACTAATAACTATTTTAATGATAATAATAATAATAATAACAATAACAATAACCATTTTTAAATAGTGATATATATATATATATATATATATATATATATATATATATATATATATATATATATATATATATATTGATAATGATAATAATAATAATAATAATAATAATAATAATAATAATAATAATAATAATAATAATAATAATAAGATACTAATAATAATAATAATAATAATAATAATAATAATAATAATAATAATAATGATAATAATGATACTAATTATAACTTTAACGATGATAACAATAGTAATAATAATAAAAATAACAATTTTTAATGATAATTCCTTTTATTAATAATGATAATAATAAGATAAAACTAGAACGACGATAATAACGACGATAATAATAATCATTTTTATAAAAATTTAATTGACTATAACTTCTAATCCGTTCATCGAACCCATTCGATATCTAAATGAAAAGTTCTCAATTTTTCGCTAGCCTTCCAAGGACATGCATATCTTATACCTTATCTCAACCGCAAGTGTAACTAATTCAGGATTCAACGTAACCTATCTAAGGGCAATATCAAAAGTACAAGCATGCATAATCCTATATTCTCGAGCACTAGTCAAGGATACACTATTAATATGTAAAAATAATTTACGAGTACTCACGTATCAATATTGAGATTCAATATTGCAGGAAAGGTACGTAGACACAACGGAGACGATAAACACTAGATTGACCTCACAAGCATACCCATGAACCATACCCATCACCTCCATAGCTATAACCCATGTTTCCCTTAGCTCTATCCCGCTCGAAAAATCCATTTTGAAATAATACGCTCATGACCTCGTCGTAGTATTTTATGTATACTAATAATATCTTGAAATAATACTGAGTAAATATATATATGTAAGTCGATTGAGAGAGTTTAGAGAAATATATTTCAAGTTTCTATGAAATAATGAAACCTATTGAATTCTATTTATAATAGATTTTTGAATTATTAAAGTGAATTATTAAAGTATGAATTATTAAAGTGAATTATTAAAGTATGAATTATTAAAGTGAATTATTAAAGTATGAATTATTAAAGTGAATTATTAAAGTATGAATTATTAAAGTAAATTATTAAAGTTAAAGTAAAGTAAAAGTAAAGTAAAGGTAAAGTTAAAGTATAGTAAAAGTATAAAACTATGTACGTATAATACGCGTATAAATATATATAAAATTAATTTAAATCATTATTTATATTTAATAAAATAAAATATAAATATCGTTATCTTTATCATACTGGTTAAGTAATGAGTTGTCAAAAGTGATTCTAGATATTTATAAAAGTTATATACGTTTTAATAATAAAGTTCTTTTTAAACTAAAAACGTTTTTGTACGTTTGAAAATAAATCAAATAAATATGATAATTTTGTTTTCCAAAACTAAATATATTTAAGAATCATTTTGTTAAAAGGTTAAAATAATGGAAATCGTTATATCATAAAACGTTTTAGAAAAGTAGAATCATATATATTCATAATAGGTTTCAAGTTTTTAAATTACGGTCTGTTGGTGAAGCATGGGATAAAGTCCAAAGGTTAAATAAACGTATGAAAAATGTCGAGTTACTTAACTTGTCGATATCCAACATCTAAGTTATTTACACTCCACGTTCTTACTTATAAATCACTTTACCATTTTACGAATGTTGTCAAAAAAAATAGATTTCTTAAATCACAGTGGACCTCATAACATAGACCCGTAATCATATCACAATGTATCTGATAAATCAATCATTTGATATTATCTTCTAATTCCATCGATAAACATATTGAAACAAATGCGTTCGTGTAAAGTAATATACGTTTAATACTTTATTAATATTCTCAAGTTATAATATATATATATATATATATATATATATATATATATATATATATATATATACATATACATATATATACATATATATACATATCTATTTATATATAACGGTTCATGAATCGTCGGAATTTAGTCGAGGTTATAATGAATGTATGAACACAGTTTAAAATTCTTGAGATTTAACTTAACAAACTTTGCTTATCGTGTCGGAATAATATAAAGATAAAGTTTAAATTTGATTGGAAATTTCCGGGTTGTCACAGCTTAACATGTTGGAAACACTTAATCATATAAATATCAATTTCATTTAATATATATAAACATGGAAAAGATCGGGTCACTACATACTTGACCTCTATATGATACATTTTACAAACATTGTATTCGTTTTTTAAAAAGACAAACTTTCATTACATAAAAAATTGACGGCATGCATACCATTTCATAATATATCCAACTATAATTGACTTAATAATAATCTTGATGAACTCAACGACTCGAATGCAACGTCTTTTGAAATATGTCATGAATGACTCCAAGTATTATCTCTAAAATGGGCAAATGCACAACGGAAGATTTCTTTAATACCTGAGAATAAACATGCTTTAAAGTGTCAACCAAAAGGTTGGTGAGTTCATTAATTTATCGTAATCAATTATTTCCATAATTTTAATAGACCACAAGATTTTCATTTCCATTTCTCATAAATATACGTCCCATACATAGAGACAAAAATCATTCATATGGATTGAACACCTGGGAATCGACATTAACAAGATGCATATAGAATATCCCCATCATTCCGGGACTCCCTTCAGACATGATAAAATCGAAGTACTAAAGCAGTTCAAATTTTCTGACATAACGTTTATTATTAAAGTATTCATTACATTAAAAACTACTGATATTATCATTATTAATATAGCTATTATTATTATTACTATGATTATTTTTATCAAAAAATTACTATTTTGTTTTCATTAAAACTATCATTATTATCATTATCAACATTATCTATATCAATATTACTAAAAATAATTGCGTTTATGAAAATAAAAGTTTTAAAGATATTATTAAGATTGTAAGTTTGTAAAATATTGTATAAAAGTTAGAACGCGAAATATTATTATAATCAGTTTTTCATATAGAATTGTAGTAGTTGAATTGTATATTAGCTACTAAGTATGAACTTAACGGGTTGGTACTACCCGAATTAAAACTATAAAAAGCTAATATGAAGAAAAAGCTTTTATAAATGAGTTCATATTATGCTACGAAATACTATTGACTACTCTTAATATTCTATATGATTAACTTAATTCTTTTGGGCTATTTTTGAAGGAAATGACACCGACGACTCGTCAGAATTTGAACATGAGCGAGGAAGACTTCCGTGTTTTCCTTGCAGCAAACATAGCAGCAGTACAGGCTGCAATGCAAAACAACAACAATAACTCTGAATCTAGCAATGCAAATAACGCCACAAGAAATCGTGTAGGATGCTCCTATAAAGAATTCATTGCCTGTAAACCTCTGGAATTCGATGGAACCGAGGGTCCAATCGGATTGAAACGGTGGACCGAAAAGGTTGAATCGGTTTTTGCCATAAGTAAGTGTACTGAAAAAGACAAAGTAAAGTACGCTACGCATACCTTCACAGGTACTGCGTTAACATGGTGGAATACCTATCTAGAGCAAGTGGGACAAGATGCTGCGTACACACTACCGTGGTCAGCATTCAAACATCTGATGACTGAGCAGTATCGTCCCAAAAACGAGGTCAATAAGCTCAAAGTAGAGCTTAAGGGATTACGAACACAAGGATTCGATATTACCACGTACGAACGACGATTCACGGAGTTGTGTTTATTGTGCCCAAGAGCGTTCGAAGATGAAGAGGAGAAAATCGACGCATTTGTAAAAGGGTTACCAGAAAGGATCCAAGAAGATATAAGTTCACACGAGCCCACCTCCATACAAAAGGTGAGTCGAATGGCTCATAAACTCATAAATCAGATTGAGGAAAGAATTAAAGAGCAGGCGGCCGAAGAAGCCAACACGAAACAAATCAAGAGAAAGTGGGAAGAAACCAGTGACAAGGGTCACAATTTTAAAAATCAACACAGCAATCACAACTTCAATCGCACCAAATTTCGCAACAACAACCATCCTAACAATAATAATAATCGCAACAACAACCATTTCAATAACAACAAACAACAGAAACAACCATGCTTCAGGTGTACAGGGTACCATCCGAATGTGTTCTGCACAACATTTTGCACCAAGTGTAAGAGAAGTGGTCATGGCATGGCAAAATGTGAGGTTTATGGACCAAAAAACAACAAAAATAAAGAAACAAATAATGTCGGAACAAATAATGCCGACGTAGTTTGTTATAAATGTGGAAAACCAGGCCACATTATTAGAAATTGCCCAAACCAAGGGAATACTAATGGGTAAGGCCACGGAAGAGTTTTCAATATTAATGCGGCAGAAATGCAAGAAGACTCGAAGCTTGTTACGGGTACGTTTCTTATTGACAATACATCTGCTTATGTTTTATTTGATTCGGGTGCGAATAGAAGCTATATGAGTAGAGATTTTTGTGCTAAATTAAGTTGTCCACTGACACCTTTGGATAATAAATTTTTACTCGAATTAGCAAATGGTAAATTAATTACAGCAGATAATATATGTCGGAATCGAGAAATTAAACTGGTTAGCGAAACATTTAAGATTGATTTGATACCAGTAGAGTTAGGAAGTTTTGATGTGATAATTGGCATGGACTGGTTGAAAAAGGAGAGAGCAGAGATCGTATGTTACAAAAATATAATTCGCATTGTACGAGAAGAAGGAAAACCCTTAATGGTAAACGGAGAAAAGAGCAACGCAAAACTAAATCTTATTAGTAATTTGAAGGCGCAAAAGCTAATAAGAAAATGTTGCTATACTATTTTAGCACATTTCGAGAAAGTACAAACCGAAGAAAAGAACATCAATGATGTTCCCGTCGCAAAAGAATTTCCCGATGTATTTCCGAAAGAATTACCGGGACTACCTCCACATCGATCCGTTGAATTTCAGATAGACCTTGTACCAGGAGCTGCACCAATAGCTCGTGCTCCATACAGACTCGCACCTAACGAAATGAAGGAACTCCAAAGCCAATTACAAGAACTTTTAGAGCGTGGTTTCATACGACCAAGCACATCACCATGGGGAGCTCCTGTTTTGTTTGTCAAAAAGAAGGATGGTACATTCAAGTTGTGTATCGACTACCGAGAGTTGAACAAACTTACCATCAAGAACCGCTACCCACTACAGAGAATCGACGACTTATTTGATCAACTACAAGGCTTGTTGGTTTATTCGAAGATTGATTTATGTTCTGGGTATCATCAAAGGCGGGTGAATGAGGTTGATATTCCAAATACTGCTTTTAGGACGCGTTACGGTCATTATGAGTTTATGGTTATGCTGTTTGGATTGACTAACGCACCAGCTGTGTTCATGGACCTCATGAATCGAGTGTGTGGACCATATCTTGACAAGTTTGTCATTGTTTTCATCGATGACATACTTATCTACTCAAAGAATGATCAAGAGCACGAAGAACATTTGAGAAAAGTGCTAGAGTTGTTGAGGAAAGAAAAATTGTACGCTAAGTTTTCAAAGTGTGCATTTTGATTGGAAGAAGTTCAATTCCTCGGTCACATAGTGAACAAAGAAGGTATTCAGGTGGATCCGACAAAAATTGAAACTTTTGAAAAGTGGGACACCCCGAAAACTCCGAAGCATATACGCCAATTTTTAGGACTGGCTGGTTACTACAGAAGGTTCATCCAAGATTTTTCCAAAATAGAAAAACCCTTGCCTGCATTAATGCATAAAGGGGAGAAATTTGAATGGAAGGATGAGCAGGAGAAAGCGTTTCAATTGTTGAAGAAAAAGTTAACTACGGCACCTATATTGTCATTACCTGAAGGGAATGATGATTTTGTGATATATTGTGACGCCTCAAAGCAAGGCCTCGGTTGTGTATTAATGCAACCAACGAAGGTAATTGCTTATGCGTCCAGACAATTGAAGATTCACGAGCAAAATTATACGACTCACGATTTAGAATTAGGCACTGTTGTTTTTGCATTAAAGACTTGGAGGCACTACTTATATGGGGTCAAAAGTATTATATATACCGACCACAAAAGTCTTCAACACATATTTAATCAGAAACAACTGAACATGAGGCAGCGCAGGTGGATTGAATTGTTGAATGATTACGACTTCGAGATTCGTTACCACCCGGGGAAGGCAAATGTGGTAGCCGACGCCTTGAGCAGAAAGGACAGAGAACCTATTCGAGTAAAAGCTATGAATATAATGATTCACAATAACCTTACTACTCAAATAAAGGAGGCGCAACAAGGAGTTTTAAAAGAAGGAAATTTAAAGGATGAAATACCCAAAGGATCGGAGAAGCATCTTAATATTCGAGAAGACGGAACCCGGTATATGCTTGAAAGAATTTGGGTACCAAAATTTGGAGATATGAGAGAAATGGTACTTAGAGAAGCTCATAAAACCAGATACTCAATACATCCCGGAGCGGGAAAGATGTACAAGGACCTCAAGAAACATTTTTGGTGGCCGGGTATGAAAGCCGATATTGCGAGATATGTAGGAGAATGTTTGACGTGTTCTAAGGTCAAAGCTGAACATCAGAAACCATCAGGTCTACTTCAACAACCTGAAATCCCGGAATGGAAATGGGAAAACATTACCATGGATTTCATTACTAAATTGCCAAGGACTGCAAGTGGTTATGATGCTATTTGGGTAATAGTCGATCATCTCACCATATCAGCACATTTTCTGCCAATGAGAAAAGATGACAAAATGGAGAAGTTGGCGTGCTTATACTTGAAAGAAGTTGTCTCCAGACATGGAATACCAATCTCTATTATCTCTGATAGGGATGGCAGATTTGTTTCAAGGTTTTGGCAGATATTACAGCAAGCATTAGGAACTCGTCTAGAATGAGTACTGCCTGTCATCCACAGACTGATGGGCAGAGCAAAAGGACGATACAAACACTTGAAAACATGCTACGAGCATGTGTTATTGATTTTGGAAATAGTTGGGATCGACACCTACCGTTAGCAGAGTTTTCCTACAACAACACTTACCACTAGAGTATTAAGATGGCACCGTTTGAGGCACTTTATGGTAAAAACTACAGGTCTCCAATTTGTTGGAGTGAAGTTAGGGATAGACAAATTACGGGTCCGGATATAATTCAAGAAACTACCGAGAAGATCATTCAGATTCAACAACGGTTGAAAACCGCCCAAAGTCGACAAAAGAGTTACGCGGACATTAAAAGAAAGGATATAGAAATTGAAATTAGGGAGATGGTCATGCTTAAGGTTTCACCTTGGAAAGGCGTTGTTCGATTTGGTAAACGGTGGAAACTAAATCCAAGGTACATTGGCCATTCAAGTTTATAGATCGTGTTGGACCAGTAGCTTACCGACTTGACTTACCACCACAACTCGCCGGGGTACATAATACCTTTCATGTCTCGAATTTGAAGAAATATTTTGCTAAAGAAGATCTCACTATTCCGTTAGACGAAATCCAAATCAATGAAAAACTTCAATTCATCGAAGAACCCGTCGAAATAATGGATCGTGAGGTTAAAAGACTTAAGCAAAATAAAATACCAATTATTAAGGTTCGATGTAATGCTCGTAGAGGACCTGAGTTCACCTGGGAAAGTGAAGATCAGATGAAGAAGAAATACCCGCACCTATTTCCAGAAGATGCGTCAACACTTCCAACAGCTTGAAATTTCGGGACGAAATTTATTTAACGGGTAGGTACTGTAGTGACCCGAACTTTTCCATGATTATATATTAAATAAAAACTATATTTGCATGATTAAATATTTCTAACATGTTAAGTAATCAAACTTGTTAAGACTTGATTAATTGAAATGAGTTTCATGTAGACAATTGACCACCCAAGTTGACCGGCGATTCACGGACGTTAAAACTCGTAAAAACAACATGATATATATATATATATATATATATATATATATATATATATATATATATATATATATATATATATATATATATATATATATATATATATATATATATATATATATATATATATTTCTAACATGATATTATGATGAGTAAGTATCTCACCAAGTACATTAATAATGAGTTATATACATAAAATGAAAGTAGTGAATTAAGAAACGCGAAACGATATTCATAACGACTATCGTTACAACAACGTCTTACTAAATACATATGTATCATGTTAAGATATTAATACACTATATTTAACATCATGAAATGATAATTATATATATCATTAATCGTATTAACAATGAACTACACGAGTAAGATGAGACTACTAACTTAAGGATTTCGAAACAATACATATATGTAACGATTATCGTTGTAATAGTATTTTTCACATATATATATGATGTTAAGATATATTAATACACCATGTTAACATGTTAACATAACAATTTAACATCTCATTTAATTGTAATAACAATGTATCAATTACATTTAACAAGATCGTTAACTTAAAGGTTCCGAAACAACACTTACATATAACGACTAACGATGACTTAACGACTCAGTTAAATGTATATATACATGTAGTGTATTAAGATGTATTAATACACTTTTGGAAGACTTCATGAAATATATCAAAGTACTTCTACATAACAAAAATGCTTACAATTACATTCTTGTTCATTTTCATCAACAATTCTACTCGTATGCAACCGTATTATTATTCGTACAATACACAGCTTCTAGATGTATTTACTAATGGTATATACCAATAGAAAAAAATCAAAATCAGACTCCTAATCAGCTAATTTTGTTCTCTAGAATGGATGATTGATCAAGTTGGCCATTAGGGATAATAATTGCACTAAAAATCAAACTACAATTTGCATATAAACACATGCATATACACGTTTTTTTAGTACCATCACACATACTTGCATTTTTCAATTTTCTTTCATCCATTTGATCTCTCTCTTGTTCTATGATGATGTTCTAAGTGTTCTTCATCATATTCAACAAAATCTACATCAATCTAGCTCCTAAAACCAACCTTTGATCAACCTACAAAACAACTACTCAAGAACACTTCAATAACACTTTCAAGTTTACTAGCTTACTTCCAATCTTGCAAATCCATTTCAAGTGATCATCCAACCTCAAGAAATATTTCTTATTTACAGTAAGATATCTTTCTAATACAAGGTAATCCTCATATTTAAACTTTTATTCAATTTCTATAACTATAACAATCTTATTTCGAGTGGAAATCTTACTTGAACTTGTTTTCGTGTCATGATTCTACTTCAAGAACTTTCAAGCCTTCCAAGAATCCTTTGAAGCTAGATCAATTTTTGTCACTTCCAGTAGGTTTACCTACTAAACTTAAGGTAGTAATGATGTTCATAACATCATTCGATTCATATATATATAACTATCTTATTCGAAGATTTAAATTTGTAATCACTAGAACATAGTTTAGCTAATTCTAAACTTGTTCGCAAACAAAGTTAATCCTTCTAACATAACTTTTAAAATCAATTAAACACATGTTATATATCTATATGATATGCTAACTTAATGATTTAAAACCTGGAAACACGAAGAACACCGTAAAACCGGACATACGCCGTCGTAGTGAAACCGGGGGGCTGTTTTGGGTTAGAAAAATAAAAACTATCTTAATATTTGAATTGGAAGTTTGTTTTTTTTGGAAAAATTATATTTCATATGAATATGATACTATATCCAAAAATCATGGTTAAACACAAAGTTGAAGTATGTTTTTCAAAATGGTCATCAAGATGTCGTTTTTTCGACGGAAATGACTACCTCTTTTAAAAATGACTTGTAACCTGTATTTCTGACTATAAACTTATACTTTTTCTATTTTGTTTCATAAATTTCAGTTCATTATGAAACCATAGCAACTTGAATCACTTAAAACGGATTTGAAACGAAGAAATGACGGGTAAAACAAAATTGGATAAATTTGCTAGTTTTAGCTACGAAAATTTTGTAACAAATCTAGACTTACCATAACTTAAATAAATTATATTGTATTATACATGTATTCTAACATATATTATGTAATCTTGGGATACCATAGACACGTAATGTTTTGACATATCATATTGACCCATCTATATATATTATTTGGAACAACCATAGACACTCTATATGCAGTAATGCTTGAGTTAGCTATACAGGGTTGAGGTTGATTCCAAAATAATATATATACTTTGAGTTGTGATCTAGCCTGAGACTTGTATACACTGGGTCATGGATTGATTCGAGATAATATATATTGATTTATTTCAGTACATCTAACTGTGGACAACTAGTTGTAGATTACTAACGTTGGGCCGCTAACTTAATAAAATTAAATCATTAAAACGTAATAAAAAATGTTGTGAATATATTTCGATCATACTTTGATATATATGTATATATTTGTTATAGGTTCGTGAATCGATCCGTGGCCAAGTCTTAAATTTCCGACGAAGCAAAAATCTGTGAAAGTTAGTTATATTCCCATTTTTTTAAATCTAATATTTTTGGGATGAGAATACATGCAGTTTTATAAATGTTTTACAAAATAGACACAAGTACGTGAAACTACATTCTATGGTTGAATTATTAAATCGAATATGCCCCTTTTTAGTCTGGTAATCTAAGAATTAGGGAACAGACACCCAAATTGACGCGAATCCTAAAGATAGATCATTGGGCTCAACAAACCCCATCCAAAGTATCGGATGCTTTAGTACTTCGAATTTATCATGTCCGAAGGGAGTCCCGGAATGATAGGGGATATTCTATATGCATCTTGTTAAGGTCGGTTACCAGGTGTTCACCATATGAATGATTTTTATCTCTATGCAGTTTGCGAAATGCCTGATACGAGATGTGTATTTATGAGAAATGAAATCTTGTGGTCTATTATTACAATTTGATAAATATATAGGTTAAACCTATAACTCACTAACATTTTTTGTTGACGTTTTAAGCATGTTTATTCTCAGGTGATTGTTAAGAGCTTCCGCTATTGCATACTAAATTAAGGACAAGATTTGGAGTCCATGCTTGTATAATATTGTTTAAAAACTGCATTCGAAGGCATATATTAATGTGTAATATTATTGTAAACCATTATGTAATGGTCATGTGAAAACGCTATATTTTAGATTATCATTATTTGATAATCATTGTAGTATTTTAAAAGTTATGGTTTGTTTTAAGATCTAATGCAGCCTTTGAAAAACGTCTCATATAGAGGTCAAAACCTCGCAACGAAATCAATTAATATGGAACATTTATAATCAATATGAACGGGACATTTCAGACGCAAGGGTGTCTTTGCGTCCTTGTGTCTTGCATATAAGCTTGTCTTTGCGTTCTTGCGTTGGTCAATTAAACGGATGCAAGGTTTGTCTTGCGTGCTTGCGTCCTGACACTAACTGTTGATTTTATTGTTACTTATGCAGGGATTTGTGGAAGGAAAGTTAACTATGAAGAATAAGTTGAGCGTTATAGGGGATGTTAAGAAGGTCATGACTGAGAATCAAATTAAAAATTTTAAAGAAACTTGTTTTGGTCCATGGTTAGATCTAGAATACTACTTTGGTAATGATCTCGAGCTTGTACATTGCATGCTCTAAAGGAAGAGTGTGCGGCCAGAAAGACTAGATAATGTTAAGTACCCCGATGAGCATGAGGATCTATGGTTTCATTTTCAGAACAATTTTTCAAATTAGATTTGGTCGCCGTGAATTTTATCTTGTGACGGGTTTTTTGTTTAGCAGCCGAACGGACATGGCACATTACATCCCGAAGAATTATGACGTCCAGACCGCACCTATTAGAAGACGTTTATTTAAGGGTTTTAAAGATTCTCAAAATGTTTTGATTAGTGATGTTGAAAAGATGCTTTTAAAATCTGATCACAGCCGTATTAGTGACGATGATGTGGTGCGACTAGCAATTATCTTGATTGTAGAGAGAGGTTTTATGGGTAAACAAGGGATCCATGTTGTTACTAAAATGTTTTTATGGTTAGTTGAAGAGTTATCACGTGTTAATCAGTATCCATGGGGGTCTCGTATTTGGGAGCCAACTTATGAAGCGAATAGTGAAGGGTTTGTTATTCGTGAAAGCCAATTGGAGAGTGGAAAGGCGTACACTTTGGCAGGATTTATGTGGGCATTCAAGGTAAATGGTTGAATATTTATTATTTAATGTTTATTAAAATTAAGATGTAACATAAATTAATTGTTTTTTAATTTGTAGATTTGGATTCTCGAGTCTTACAGTCGTACCATTAAACCATTTGCTAAAAATACTGACAAGAATGGAGTACCGAGGGCTCTTTTTTGGAAGCGTTCATCTGCCGAGTTATATGGAATCTCTGAATACCTTAAACTCCTAGATATTCAGGTTTGTTACATTATAAAAATGTTAGTTTATACTAAATTGTTGCATAGTTTATCTGTTTACAGACAGGTTCTGGTATGGGCGCAAGGTAGGCCTTGCGCCTTTGCGTGTTGTTTTTATGCTGACGCAAGGTTGGTCTTACGTTCTTGCGTGTGCTTTTGTTTTTGGACGCAAGGTTGTCCTTGCGTCCTTGCGTGTGCCTTTGTTTCTGGACGCAAGAGTTGTTTTGCGACCTTGCGTACGCTAACGCATGCTTAAGTTTGCATCTTTACGTATTCTATTCTGCTAATATTCTTATTATTCTTATTATGTAGGATGATTGTCCCAAGAAAAAGAGACCTTTACATGGTATGCAGTCAACTGATACAGAAAAGAGTTATTAATGGTGGATTCAGAGTGACGTGTACTTTAGAGGAGGAAAGGTACCAGAAGATGAGATCAAGGATGAGGTCCAGGATGATCTAGTTGATACAGATTATCCAGTTGTTGATGGGTCTGAGCAGACACCCCACAAGCATTCAACAGAAGATGTAGATACAGAGGGCCCTCCTGATGTACACAATTTACATAGTATGATAGAGTTGTTGACAAAGCGGATGGACAAACAAGAAAAAGAGTTAACTGATTGTAAACAACTTGTTATGCAACACGAAAAACTTTTATCGCAACAACAATATCAGGTACATTTTTTGGTATTTTTGGTATTAATTGAATTGAATATTTATGTTACTTATGTTAATTATTGTGTTTAGAATGATGATACATGTTTCAATCGATCTTTGTCTGATAATGAAATCGAAAGGACTTCTCCAATGCACATTCGACGTGGAATCAGAGAAAGAAGGCCAACTGGTGTATTAAGGTCCCCATTCACAACACTTGGGTACAGAAAACCCATTGAGAAGGTACATTTCAGCATGTTAAAAACTTGTATGTTAAATTATTGCAATAAATAATGGTGTGTTTTTGTGACTGTTGCGGACGCAAGACATACCTTGCGTCCTTGCGTGTCGCAAGGGTGTTCTTGCGTCCTTGCGTCAATGTTATCGCAAGGTCAGTTTTGCGCCCTTGTGTCTGATGGTTGCAAGGTTGAGTTTGCATCCTTGCGCATGGCTGTTTACTCAGTTGCGTGTCGCAAGGGTGTTCTTGTGTCCTTGCGTCTAAGTAACTATTTGTTTTTTTTCTCAGTTGTCAAAAGATGTGGTTAAGAAAATGGAAAGCATGAATATTGTACAGCTAGGGACTGAAGACGATCATAATAAACAACAAATTAATGATGATGGGGTACCTATGGACACAGATGCAGCAGCAGAGGTGAGCACAAAGCTTTTATCTGTCGCAAACATAAATTTGCGTCCTTGCGTGTGCTTTCTTTTAGGCGCAAGGGTACTTTTGCGTACTTGCGTCTCGTTGGTTCAGCACACGCAAGAACATGTTTGCGTCCTTGCGTCTATTTGGATTAACATTTTATTAACCTTATCTGTTGAATTATTGTAGGTGAGAGTTGATAAGCAGCCTGTTAAAGTACTTAAGAGAAAAAGAAAGGAACAAGACTGGGTGACTGAGGAAGAAATATGGGGGATGATTGACAGGTTTTTAAACGACCAAGGAACTCTCCAACCACCGCCACCTAATTCCTGGAGAGATGGTAGAAAGCATGCAGGCCCAGTAAAAGATCCAAAGACAATGATTGAGAGCAAGCAAGAGACGCGCTGCATGTTCATCTTTCAAAATGACCAATTCATTTTTATAAATCAAGACTTTTGGGTTCGATTGCTGGGATTAGGACATTCTGGTTATTTAGATAACTTGGTAAGTTTGTAAGTTTGTTATTCTTTTGTTAATTAATAATTAATTTTATACAATTTATTTTATATTAGGGTTACACATTGATGGCTGTATATTAACTTGTTATATTTATAGCACATTGATGGCTGGGCAACATTTCTTTTGAGATATCATCAGAGATTTCTCCCCCGAGCCAGGCAAGTTTATTCCACTCCCGAGTTTCCAGCTGAGATGCTTAAAGCAAGTTCTCGATGGACTATTATGCCACTGGGATTCATGAACCTGCTTGAGAGGTTCAACACTTATTTTCACAATACTCAGAACGAGGAGGGCAAACAGGAGTGCTCTAATACGTCCAGAGAGGGAATTATTGCCCATAATCCTCCAGATTACATGTACTTAATTGGACTTGGAGACGGCAGTGATGACCTATATCCATCTTGGGTTGACTGTGATCAGGTAAACACAACTAATTTATACACCAGTAAGTATTTAGTATTTTGGAGCAGACGCAAGGCCAGTTTTGCGACCTTGCGTCTTTGTTACCGGTTGCAAGGTGGTCTTTGCGTCCTTTCATCTCGTTGTCCATGTGTCGCAAGGTGTGTCTTGCGTCCATGCCTCTTTTTTACCGGTCGCAATGTGGTCATTGCGTCATTGCGTCTCGTTGTTCATGGGTCGCAAGGTGTTTCTTGTGTCCTTGCGTCCGTTTATGTTATGACGCAAGGTTATTCTTGCATCCTTGCATCTGTTCTTTTTGTTGTATCCTCTATAAATTGTCTGTCTATTACAGATGTTGATCCCAGTACATTTTCCTGGTGACAATTCACATTTCATCCTGCTTCAGTTGAAGTTAGAAGAAATGAAGGTTTTTGTGTACGACAGTTTACTCGGCTGTGTCAGTACACAACAACTTGACGCAGTTTTCAAGATTTTGGGTGACAACTTGCCAGTGTACTTGAAGGCGATTGACTATTTTAACAAGATGCAAGACTCCCAACTTGTCGGATACTATGAAAATAAAGAGAGTGTGGAGTTGAAGATTGAAAATGGTCCAATTGTGCCAGTGCAGAGTGGTGGTCATGGTGATTGTGGGGTTTGGGTGTACATACACATGGAGAGGATTATTTATGGATGGGAGGAAAATGACAACCTTGGGGATGCTGCAAAGGCGGCTGAGTAATATAGAAAAAGAATGGCACGGACGTTCTTCCGTGCACGTTTTGATACACAAGAACCGCCGCCACCAACTCCACCATCAAAATCAAATAATCAGGTTGATTGATACAGTTGTAGCTAATAGATGTAAATGCATTTGTAAATGCAGTTGTATTTAATAGATGTAGATTGATATAGGTTGATTGACATTACACGCAAGGACACAAGTTTTTTGCTTGCGTACGCAAGCATAGATTTGCGTCCTTGCGTGTTTTTAATTTTGGCTAGCAATTGTACGCAAGCATAGATTTGCGTCCTTGCGTGTTTCTTTTTTTGGCTAGCAATCGTACGCAAGCACAATCTTGCGTCCTTGCGTCTTTTTATTTTTGTCTATCTTGCGTACGCAAGCAAAGCCTTGCATATGCAAGCAATGCTTTGCGTCCTTGCGTGTTTTTAACTTTGGCTACTGACATACGCAAACCACAATTTGGGCTAGTGCTTGCGTACGCAAAACACTTCTTGCATCCTTGCGTGTCATGTAAATGCAAATTAAATAAAATGGCACAGTAGGTACCTAGACTACAACAATTTGTTACAATACACATAAGAGATCATTTAACATATCCAACAATCCAACAATACACATACACATAATATAAAATAAAATAAACATAAACTTGCGATAGTGGGTTACTAATTATCGCTCCCTAAATTGCACGTTTCATAAAACTGAGACTGATATGCCTTAAAAGCTTCATCATTTGTGGCCTTCTCCTTACCCTTCTTCATTTTTGAGGCCGATGTTTTTACTACCCTTTTAGAAGTTGATTCACCTGTTCGATCATAAGAAGTTATGTATGTATCCCTACCATGACCTGGTTCTTTGCAACGAGTGCAAGTTCTTACGGTTTTTTCAGTATCTTCACCCTTCGACGGAATACGTTTTGTACTTTTAGGGCGTCCAGGGGCTTTTTTCTCCTTAATGGGAGAGTTTACAATTTGTAAAATGCCGGGCGACGGATACGACCATTCAGACCGATGGGGCAAAGGAAGGATGTGTTCCAAATACGTATTTATATACGTTTGAGTTGTGAACCAATGTGATACAAATTTAGTAACATCCTCCACTCCGAAAAGTCGTGCTGCTACAATAACTTGTCCGCAAGGTATCCCCGATAACTGCCACTGCCCACATGAACATACTTTATCGTCGAGATTAACCATTCCATTTTTTCTGCCATCTCGCACTTCTATTAGATTGTTTGTCGATGGAATTGCTTGCCATCTTCAAGATTTTCTCGTCCTCTTGCCTAGTTTACGTTCAGCATATAGGGTAACCGTTGAAGTAAGACTAACCTACTGGTTGCGATGTTTGAAATACCAATCTTGTACTGAAGCGCGAAAAAACTCAAACAACATGCAAACAGATAGTTTTCGAGCATGTTTGGATAGTGCATTAACAGACTCTACACTGTTGCTAGTAAGGTATGAATACCTAACATGTTCAGCTCTACTTCTGGACCATTTATGGAAACCAACTTGTTCTAAATAATTGTAAGACGCTCTCAATCTTCTTCGAAATACACTAAGATGATCATCATAATTCGACCCACGGTAAGCTTTCACCATTTTCCAATAATGTCATTCAAAATATTTGAATTTGTTAGATTTAGTTTTGATGCTTCCAAACAAATGACGTGCGTAAAAACAGTGAAACGCTTCAGGAAACATAGTTGAAACACCATGTGCTATTGAAGCAGCACAATCAGAAATAAAAGTAAGCTCTGAAATACGATCACTCATACCACAACTCATTAAATGATCTCTTAGGTTGCCTAAGAACCATAACCAAACCTCGTTTGTCTCGCCGCCACTAATTCCATAAGCCAATGGCAGAATTCCATTATTGCCATCCGTCGCAACGGCTACTAAATTTGTCCCCGAGTACCCTGCCTTCAAATGCGCACCATCAACGATGATTACCGGGCGACAATGTTGAACAAATGATCGAACCTACATAGATTTTAGCAGGTTAAAAGTGTTCAATTATAATAAGGTCAATTATAAGTTAAAAATTGAGAGAGATTATCGATACTTAC
Source organism: Rutidosis leptorrhynchoides (assembly GCF_046630445.1). Classification (NCBI taxonomy): domain Eukaryota; kingdom Viridiplantae; phylum Streptophyta; class Magnoliopsida; order Asterales; family Asteraceae; genus Rutidosis; species Rutidosis leptorrhynchoides. Next base: position 560,436,656 of record NC_092333.1, read on the forward strand.
AACTACGCCAAGGGAATAGTAACACATCAAAGATCTATCTTCTTTGTCAGTGACCAAATTACTTACGCTTCCCGGGTTGTAGATCCTAATGTTATATAGGTAAAGGGGAAGCATTCGGAACGAGTCTTCAGCACTGCCACGAAGCATCTGTAATGTATGACATTTGGCCCTCCATGCTTGATTGTAAGATATTCTGACACCGAACCGGTGTCCTATATCCGCACGTATATCATTTGCTTTGTATTCCCGGTTTGTAGACTTGAATGAATCCACAAGCATACTACCCAACACCTTTTTGGTGGCATGTTTATTGTTTTCCATAATTAGTGTGCGTGAGCATGTGTGTACGTCATGCAATTTCTTTACCATAAAGTTTTCAGTGTTCCGTATTTTGTAAGCACTAATTTTCCATTCACAGTTTGGCAACACACAATTAGCAGTGTATCGAGATTTGTCTGACTTTACAGGCTTAATTTGGAAGTTTTCTTCAAGACATTTTGTAAATAGAGTGTTTATGAACTTGGCCTTATTCAAAAAAGTTTGATGAACTTTAATTAAATCTGATACCCTATACGTGGTTGGTGTTTGTGTCGTAAATTCAGGCTCTTGCTCTTTGATGTTATGCGAGGTGTATACAAAATAGTTATATTTTTATTGCGAAATACTATTAAATACGATACAATTTTACACAATTTATTTATTTATTATTAGAGTGGATATACCTAAACCTTGCTACAACACTATAGGCAGTGTACCTAATCGTAAAGTAGTATAGTTTTTAGTAAGTCCGGTTCGTTCCACAGGGAGCTAGCCAAGTTTAACGCTATATTTTTTTTTTAACTATATTTGTATATATATATATATATATATATATATATATATATATATATATATATATATATATATATATATAAGTAATATTATTATTATAAAAAGAGGGTTTTTACCGTTTAATGACCGGTTTGTCGATTTTATGTCTTTAGTCACAATTAAAACCTAATATAAAATATTAAATATACAAATAACTTAATTTAAAGCGTAAAGTAAATGACGATAAATAAATAAAATTGCGATAATTAAAAGTGCGATAATTAAAAGTGCGATAAGATATAAAATAAAGGAATTATGCTTATTTAAACTTCCGTAATCATGATGTTCGACGTGTTGATTTTAGTTTATTACCATGGGTTAATTGTCCTTTGTCCTGGATTATTCGATATGTCCATACGGTTTTGTCCATAATAGTCCATCAGTCATAAATATAAAGTGCGAGAGTCTTCGTCAAATTATCCTTATACCCGAAGTCAAATATTCCAACTAATTGGGGATTCGAAATGTAACAAGGTCTTAATACTTTGTTTAATGAATACACCAGGTTATCGACTGCGTGTAATCCAAGGTTTTACTACTTTATTAACAATTACACCAATTACCCTTGAATGTAATCCACCCCTGTTTTAATGAGTCCATTGACTATTAATCCATCCCCGTGTCCGGTAAAATGAATGATAATTCGTATTTATAGATATCCCGCCCACCGTACCCGATTAAGCGTATGTGGTCATATATAGATACGTCAAATTGTAATCTTTGTATTAAATTAACGAGGTATTGTTTAGTTAATATAAAGCCCATTAATATCTCATAGTCCAATTTCCACAAGTGTCGTTCTTTTGTCCAAACCCTAATTATGGTATAAAGCCCAATTACCCCGTCTTTAGCCCAACATCACGATTACTTCGGCTTAAATAAGCATAATAATAACTTATCTACGAGACATTAATTTAAAAAGGTTGAACATAACTTACAATGAGTATTAATAGCGTAGCATTACACGGACAGAATTTCGACTTACACACTTACAACATTCGCTAACATAACCTTATTATTATTAATCTTAAATTAAAATTAAAATTATAAATATAAATATATATATATATATATATATATATATATATATATATATATATATATATATATATATATATATATATATATATTTGTGAGAGAGAGATTGATAAAGGATGTGTTAAATTCAGCCAAAACTTCGAAATTTATAGACCTGGCCAAACTTTTGGAGCCATGCGATCGCATGGGCTTCCTTTGCATTTGCCATGGATCGCATGGAGTCTAGGGACAGCTCACAATCTTTTGTTTTTTTGTTTGCCGATAGTTTTTAATATATAATATAATATATATATATATATATATATATATATATATATATATATATATATATATATATATATTTTAAGAATTATTTATATATTATATTATATTTATGTTCATAGTTGACTTGTCATTTTAGCTCTGTTGCGTCGTGCGTTGAGAGTTGACTCTGGTCCCGATTCCGGATTTCCGAACGTCCTTTCGTACTATTTAATATCTTGTACTTTACGTTTTGCGGCTTGTACTCTTGTGATTTTGAGACGTTTCTCATCAATAAATTGAACCTCTTGGATTGTACTTTGTACTTTTTAGCTTTTTGGTCATTTGCGTCTTCAATTCGTCGAATCTGTCTTTTGTCTTCACCTTTTATTATTTAAACGAATATAAATTGTAAATAGAACAATTGCAACCAAAAGCTTGTCTATCTTGAAGGATAATGCTATAAAATATATGTTTGTTTTTAGCATTATCAAATATTCCCACACTTGAGTGTTGCTTGTCCTCAAGCAATATAGAACTTGAATATAACTTTACTAGAATCACTTCTTTATTGTTCACACTTTGTACATCAGTGATTTTAATACGGCGTTATGAACAATGATAGTAACGTTGTGGTTTACAGTCCCACATGACTATAAAAATTTAGATCCTTTAGGAAATTGGATCTTTTTGAAAACATTTGATCTTTTGAAAATTCAATCTAGCTTTTACCCTAGATAAGTTTTCCGAAATAACCCTTCACCGGTGTTTGCAAATTATTTTTGTGGGTTTCGTGGGTTTCAGATTTGAAAATTTTAGCTCAAAACTTGCGGTTTTGTGTCACCCACTTGCTAACCTTGTATTGGGAAAGCAACACGTCCAGTATAATTGCTCCGTATATTACCTTTTGGTAAACTACCATCCGGTTGTAAAGGAAAGCGTTGAACAAGCAACTGTTAAGGCAATGTCCCGTGACATGCTTTTGATTATGGTCTATATCGTGTCGGATGCAATTACTATCCTTTGTAGGAGCAATAGTAAAGATCACCCTATAGTTTTTTGGTCTGGCACAAGGTCCTGTCTTCGACCATGTTATGCAACCACCGTTCTTACGGTTGACACCCGATTTGGTTCAGGTGACCTAATGAATTCCAGGTGAATTCCTAGGATTTTACGTTCAATGGTAATGAACGCATTAAAAATGGGTTTTCAGAAAACAAATCGGTTTGTAATTTAATCAAAATATTTTCTCATTCAAGCTCGAGTTTAGATATCATTGAATTCCATGAGTTTGAATTCTCAATCTTTAAGGTCAATCTCAAGGATTGAGTAATATCAGTCTTAAAAGCTGATTTTTGATCTTTAAGGAGATTATCCTTTCTTGGGATCTGATTCATTAGTCTTATAAGCTAATTTGCACGGTGCCCCCCATTGTACGAGACATATCCTCTCATGGTTAGGATAAGTCTGACCACTTGGCGACCTTGTTTGACGCTGAGGTCCGTGGATTTCCAGCTGATTTTCGAGAAAACTTTTCAAGGTTTTTCGTAGACTCTACAACTGGTCTGGATGACAACTTCCTGACCTAAAGCAAGAAGCGCGTGTCTTTTTCTCGGAAGACTTTACTTCCTTTTAAATTCCATATATATTACAATAAACTGGGTAAAACTGATTAATATCGTCCAAAACAAAAGTATCTTCAATTATTTGTACAAAAATATGTGACATATGTTCTAAATAACTTGGTAAATTTTTCCCACACTTGGCTTTTATTTTCCTTTCTTTGCCTTTTTATTTTCCTCTATTCTATTTTAAATGAATTCTAACATTTTGGGTTGTTTCTCAATTTATGTCCTTTCCGAGGTAACAATAATTTCGGTGTTAACACCTAGTTTTATCGTTCATAAATATGTATAAACATGATTTTGAGTTTATTTAGTTGAAAATTTTGAAAATTTTTACTAGAATTGGGTAGTCAGTATATAAGACTAGGGCTGTTCTTTATTATCAGAGAGCACTAGATTCTAATACAACTACTGCGTTACTAGTATTTTTAATGGTAACCAAGTGTTTAAATTTAAAATTTTAAAAATTCGAAAGAATTTAACCCCTTCCCACACTTAAGATCTTGCAATGCCCTCATTTGCAAGAAATCAGTACAATTTAAATTATTGTGGGTGATTAGCGTAGAAAAATGATTAAAATTCTACCAAAGTTTCCAAACATATTGGCGTTTGTTTGTTGAATGATAAATGGTGCACATCATTTGTTCATTCCGTCTTGTTATTACATCACATTTGTTTTTCATTTTGTCGTAAAAATTAGTAGCTTTTGCTGAACTTAATGCCAGTCTTTGAAAGTTCGATGTTTTACCTTGTTGTGTACAATTGACAATATACATACATACAAATAATAACATGCATGGTAATTTGAAATGGGACTTAACATCCCACTTTCAAATTATAAATACGAAATATTAGTAACAAAATAAAAAAATGTTAAAAATTACATAAAAGAATCACAATATTATATGTTTTAAACATAAGTAAATAAAAATAATAAAAGATAAAAATCACCAACGGGAACTGTATCAATTTAGATAGGGGTTCCAGTTCATGTCATCGGTTGGGTTCCACGGTTGGTTATAGGTGTACTGATAGGCTTGGTTGGGATCGTAGAGAGTAAATGGTGGTCGCATATCGGGCTGGTGTGGCGGATAGTAAGCAGGTCGGGTCGGTACGTAGTTATTTGGTACCTGAGGTGATAGCTGGCTCATGATCTGATGCTGATGGTAGTGCCATCTATCATGCTGTCGTTGCCTGGAATGCTCGTACACATTCTCGGCATGCCACTGCTCGTACTAAATATGTCTAGCCTCGTTTGTCATTTATACCTCATCTATACGCTGGTAAACGTCAGTAACAGCCTCCCTAATGACATCCCTAATGTCATCCGCTTCCTCCATTTCCTCATCTGAACCTCTCTCTACCTGTGGATGAGGGCCCTGATATGGTACTGCCTGATTGCGTCTGCTCTTTAATACCTTTGCACCCTGATAGACCCGCAATCCTAAAGTCTCAACCTGTTCCCTACACACCATCAGTGGACCCCCTTGATCCCTATCTACGCCTAAATACTCTCCAATGAGAGTAACAAAAATACCCCCTCCTATTATTTCCCCGTCCTGTATTCCTTCCACCATTTTGGACAGATAAAAACCAACACAGTAGGGAATATTAACAAAGCTTCTAGTGTTTCGAATACACTTAAAGTAAAATAAATCGTGTAGAGTCATTTTCTCCTTGTTGTTACCTCTTTGTGTAATCGAATTAGCTAAAAATCTATGTATAATACGAAGCTCTGCTTTGTTAATATCTAAATAGGAGTGTCTTCCTCCCCGCGTAAAAACATTATAATTTGACATACGCCTCCAGACGGCGTCAGCGTCAAAATTTCTATATACCCTTTCACCATGATAAATCAAATTTGTACAATCAGGTAGTAGTAATTCAGCGGGAGTGTAAATCTGTAAAGCCCTGGCCATGTCCAGCATGTACATTCTGTACATCCTACGGCCAAGTAAAAATCTAAGAAAATTCCTATCGTCTAACCTAACTACATCCGTATCAAGTGATATAGTACTCATAAGCTCAACACATCATTCCTTATATACAGGCCTACGAATGGTGAATAGACGTTCCCAATCTGGAAAAGAAGAGTTCCCATACCTTTGGATCAGATGCTGCCTAACTGAGTTAGCTAGTTGGACCCTTACCAAAGGCTCCCAATCGATTACCCTTGGTACTTCCACATTTTTCGTTACCAGTTTATATTTGTTACTTTGGTACGTCGGGTAATCTCTCCAACTTCGATCAAATCTCAAATTGGGATGCAAAAGCTCTTCATAAATCGTTGGGTGTTCTATTATTGGATGAATCAGAAATTGTACGTAGGCATTAACATATTCTTGTTGCGGATCATAATATGGTATGTGTTGATCATTATGATATTGTTGTTCTTGTTGTTGTTCCTGTTCAGGTTCTGGTTCATATTGCGGCTCATATTGCATTTCTGGTTGTGGTTCATTTTCAGGTTGTCTGGATGATGATGCACCGCCAGATTCGGTATATTTATGCAAAACACATTAAACACAAAATTTGTGCATCCAAATATGCATTAGTGTTAGCAAAATAACAACTTGAAACAATTACAATGACATGTTTAATCCATATTAAACTCATGCTCATTTTCATATTTTTTCAATTCTACACTTTTTCAAATAAGCATATATGAAAATGTTTACAAAGTTCATAAGCATTCAACTCAAATAACATGTCAAAATAATCATTACTTAGCAATTAAACAAGTTTCAAATGGCATTTACATCAATTTAATCAAGTTCATGAATTTTAGACTTAAAAAGTCCACTTTAATTCTCAAAAATCATGTTTAGGATCAAAGTTTGAATCATTTAGCTACCTAAACAAGTTACACTACTTAATTTAGCAATAATTCATGACAAAAATCGGTCATAACCTGTTTATATCAAAAAGCCCATTGCTCAAGAACACAAACCCTAGATTTCTAAAAATTTTGAAGTTTAAGGCTTTAAATCATGTTAAATAGCATCAATCTAGTTGTACATGCATAATATACTAACAATTTAACTCTAATTACACTAGAAATTAACAAAATTAAATTAGGTAAAAATTAGCTCAAGAACACTAAAACTGGAAAATTTAAGAGTTTAGGGGTGAAATTTGTACCTTTTTGATTCCCCATCTAAAGAAATGCATGTTTATAGCGGATTGTAGGATGAAATTTCATTGAATTTGGTGAAAATTTGGTGATTTTAGGGGTGTTTTTGTGGTTGTGTTCGTGTATGTGTGTGTTGATAGTGAGACAGAGAGCACAGCTCGCTGCCTTTATGTTTCTGCCAAGTTATCTGGCCTCATGCGATCGCATGAGGTTACAGGGTAAATCCCATGCGATCGCATGGGTCCCTACTTTTTTTTTTTCATAAAAACCTTATACTTTTAAAACAAATAATTATTTAAAAATTAAAAATTTTGTTTCTTTTTAGGATGAGGGCATTTTGAATCGTTGTCCTAGTTCGTCTCTCGACAAAATTTTAAAATTTGTCATTTTTAAGCGTTGTTTTAAAAGCAAAGATTTTTGAGTTTTTTAATGTTTTTGGCATACTTCAATTCAATAAGATTAAAAATAATGATAATAAAATTTCTCGTCCCGCCCTCGGGTAAAGCAATTTCGGTTCAACGACCTAGTCTTCAACTCGCGACGAATTTTAAATATCAAATTTTTAAATTAATGAAAAAAAAGTAAATTTTTGTTTTTAAATTCTCACCAAATTTAAATTTAAAAAGCATAAAATTAAAAATTCATATTAATATTATTAATATTTTTATATATTAATTTTACAAACTTATATTAAAAATATTAATTTTTAAAATATTTAAAAACTTAAATATATTGGTTTTAGAAATTTACAATAATAATTTAATATTAATTTAAAAACAAGGTAAAAATTAAAATTAAAAATCTTTTTGGTCTTTTATCCCACTTTAATCAATCGAATATTATCAAAATTATACGCCCCTCTTTTGGGTAAAGTAATTTCGGCTATTTTACCTAGTTTTACTCCTGACGAATTTCTGAAATATTTTTGGATTGATTGATTAAAGATATTTATACCTTAAGAATAAACGCTAAATTTTGCAGTGATGTATTAAATTTTTGTATGATATCAATAATTTAGGTTTCGCATACCTAATTTTATTGAATACCAATTTAATACTTTATAGCGAACGATTCAGCGTTTATTATCAAAAGGTTAAAAGCAATAAAATAAAATAAAAACTGTACATACTTACCTGTGAGATAGAATTCTCAGAGACCCGCTTTAGCTGACTCATATGAGAGTCGTGTGATTTGATTTTCCATAGCTACATAAGCATAACCTCGATTCTTCAATAACTTTTCTTCTAAACACATGAACGGTCCTTCTCTGCATAGAGTAACAAATTCGGTATTTGAATATGTTTGATTGTTCGAACATTTACCTTCGTGTGACCATTTTCCGCATTTATGACATCTTTCAAGGTGTCGTGCTCTTCTTTTTGTTGCGGAATTTGATTTTCCTTTACCAATATGTATCTTATGATGATCTTTCCTGAGTTCTTTCCTCACTTCGTCCATTTTTCCTCTTATGAAGGATACCAGTTCACTCGGGAAAGTGTTATTATTACATTTAGTAATCATAGCGTGTAGTAGTAGACCATGGTTCAGATCAAAGGAATTCTTCATCTCGTAAAACCTAAAAAAATAAAAATTCAGAATGGAGGGAGAAGACTAGTTCTTTAGGGTCTGCTAGGGAAAGACCATTCGGATTCCATTCTCGGAAACTACACAAAAATAGAATATCTAACTCTAACAGAAATATATATTATACTTAAAAGACTCGAATCTTCCCACACTTAGTTAGCTGTGGTGTCGAAATTGTGATTAACTTCATTGTCAACTTCCATCGGACCATGTATGTAATGTTTAACTCTGTGACCATTAACCTTAAATTCAATCCCATTTGAATTTATTAACTCTACTGTTCCGTATGGGAAAACTCTTTTGACTATGAATGCTCCAGACCATCTTGATTTCAATTTTCCAGAAAATAGCTTGAATCGTGAATTGAAAAAAAGAACTATGTCTCCTTCTTTAAATTCTTTTGAACTTCTGATTCTTTTATCATGCCATTTCTTTGTTCTTTCTTTATAGATTAATGAATTTTCATATGCTTCATGTCTTAATTCTTCTAATTCGTTTAGTTGACTTAAACGTAGACGTCCTGCTTCATGCAAATCAAGATTACATGTCTTCAAAGCCCAAAATGCTTTGTGCTTAATTTCTACTGGAAGGTGACATGCTTTTCCGTAAACGAGTTTAAAGGTGTGGTTCCAATTGGAGTTTTGTAGGCTGTTCTAAAAGCCCAGAGTGCATCCTCCAATTTCATGGACCATTCCTTCAGATTTGATCCTACGGTTTTCTCTAGAATACGTTTTAAAGCTCGGTTGGTATTTTCAACTTGTCTACTTGTTTGTGGATGATAAGCGGTTGAGATTTTATGAGTTACTCCATATGTTTTGAGAACTTTCTCAAGTTGATTGTTACAAAAATGAGTACCCCGATCACTTATTAAAGCTCTCGGTGTTCCGAACCTTGCAAAAAGATGTTTTAAGAAGTTGACTACAACTCGTGCATCGTTAGTTGGGAGAGCTTGTGCTTCCGCCCATTTAGATACATAATCAATGGCAACGAGAATGTAGAGATTATTATGAGATTTTGGAAATGGACCCATAAAGTCAATACCCCAAATGTCAAATACTTCACATACTTGAATGACATTTTGTGGCATTTCATCACGTTGACTTATTTTTCCGGCCCTTTGACAAGCATCACAGGATTTACAAAGAAGGTGTGCGTCTTTGAAAATTGTAGGCCAATAGAATCCAGTGTCGTAGACTTTTCTTGCTGTAAGTTGAGGCCCATAATGCCCTCCTATTGGTCCTGTGTGACAGTGGTTTAAGATTTGACTAGCTTCATCTCTGAATACGCATCGGTGTATTATTCCATCGGGACAACTTTTAAACAAATGTGGATCTTTCCAGAAATTGTGTTTTATATCACTAAAGAATTTCTTTCGTTTTTGGTACGACAACCCTTTTTCAAGGAATCCACATACTAAGTAGTTTGCATAGTCTGCAAACCATGGAATTTCACTATAATTGATTTTCAAAAGATATTCATCAGGAAAGTTGTCTTGTATGGCCGATTCATTTAGAACTTCTAATTCGGGATTTTCAAGACAAGAAAGATAATCAGCGGCGAGATTTTCTGCTCCCTTTTTGTCTCGGATTTCAATATCGAACTCTTGTAAGAGTAAGATCCAACGGATTAATCGTGGTTTGGCATCTTGTTTTGAAAATAGGTATCTAAGAGCAGAATGGTCGGTATAGACCACCGTTTTAGCTAAAACGAGATATGAACGAAATTTGTCAAAAGCAAAAACAATAGCAAGGAGTTCTTTTTCAGTAGTTGTGTAATTCGTTTGTGCTCCTTGTAACGTCTTACTTGCGTAATAAATAGATTGAAATCATTTTTCAATCCTTTGTCCTAAAACGGCTCCCATTGAAAAATCACTTGCATCGCACATGAGTTCAAATGGTAGATTCCAATTTGGAATTATCATGATAGGCGCATTAGTGAGTTTTTCTTTAAGAATATTAAAAGATTTTTTGCATTCATCTGAAAAGATGAATGGAGCATCCTTTTCTAGGAGTTTATTCATAGGAGTGGCAATTTTAGAAAAATCTTTTATGAAACGTCGGTAAAAACCGGCATGCCCTAGAAAACTCCTAACTCCTCTAACATTGGTGGGATGTGGAAGTTTAGCAATTACATCTGCTTTAGCTCTATCCACTTCAATTCCTTCCTTTGAAATTTTATGACCAAGAACGATGCCTTCTTTAACCATGAAATGGCATTTCTCCCAATTAAGTACTAGATTTGATTGTTCGCATCTAATAAGCATTCGTTCAATATTAACTAGACATGCTTCAAAAGTATCACCAAAGACTGAAAAGTCATCCATGAAAACTTTCATGCATTCTTCTATCATGTCGTGAAAAATTACCATCATGCACCTTTGAAGGGTTGCAGGGCATTACAAAGTCCAAATGGCATGCGTTTGTAAGCAAAAGTACCATAAGGGCACGTGAACGTGGTTTTCTCTTGGTCCTCGGGTTCTATTGGAATTTGAAAATATCCGGAAAAACCGTCAAGAAAACAATAGTAACTATTTTCGGCTAATCTTTCCAACATCTGATCAATGAAAGGTATGGGAATGTGATCTTTTCTGGTGGCGTCATTTAATTTTCTATAATCAATACAAACACGCCATCCTGTTACAGTCCTAGTAGGAATAAGCTCATTTTTTTCATTTATGATGACAGTCATGCCACCCTTCTTAGGTACGCATTGAACTGGGCTTACCCATGGACTATCAGAAATTGGATAAATTAAACCTGCATCTAGCAGTTTAATAATTTCTTTCTTAACAACATCTTGCATATTAGGATTTAGTCTTCATTGGCGTTGCACATAGGTTTTATGACCTTCTTCCATAAGGATTTTATGTGTGCAATACGAAGGACTTATTCCTTTAATATCATGAATCTTCCATGCAATAGCTGGTTTATGAGCTTTTAGCACAGAAATGAGTTGAGATTTTTCATTTTCAGTAAGAGAAGACGATATTATTACATGTAATTCAGATTCACCATGTAAATAAGCATATTTCAAATGGTTTGGAAGTGGCTTTAACTCTAATGTCGGTGGTTCTTCTATCGATGATTTGTATCGATATCTGTCTTCCTCTTTTAACATTTGAAGTTCTTCTGTTGTTGGTTCATATTCATTAGCCATGAGTATAGCTAACATTTCAGCTTCAGCAATTGGTTCAGTTCCTTCTCCTAAAGAACATTCTCATGTTCCTTGTAATTCTGGAAATTCTTCTAACAATTCTGCATGTGAATCTATAGTTTGAATATAATAACATGTATCATCTGTAGATTGCGGTTGTTGCATGGCTCTATCCACATAAAAGGTAACACTCTCATCCTCTATACTTAGGGTCAGTTTCTTACCGAACACGTCTATTATTGCTTTAGCCGTGTTTAAGAATGGTCTTCCTAATATGAGAGAAACTCGAGAATCTTCTTCCATGTCCAGAATAACAAAATCTACTGGAAATACTAAAGTACCAACTTTAACTAGCATGTTCTCCATTATCCCTCTAGGATATTTTACTGATCGATCGGCTAGTTGTATGCTTATTCGTATTGGTTTCAATTCTCCTAGATCTAGTTTAGCGCATAGTGAATACGGCATTAAATTTATACTAGCACCTAAGTCTGCCAATGCTTCTATTGAACTAAGACTACCCAAAAAACATGGAATTGTGAAACTTTCTGGATCTGAAAGTTTTTCTGGTATCTTATTCAACAACACTGCAGAACAATTAGCATTCATAGTAACAGCCGAGAGTTCTTCCATTTTCTTTCTATTTGTGATTATATCTTTCAAGAATTTAGCATATCTAGGCATTCCTGAAATCACATCAATGAAAGGAAGATTTACATTTATTTGTTTAAACATATCCAAGAATTTGGATTGCTCGGCTTCAAGTCTTTCTTTTCTCATTTTACTCGGGTAAGGAAGTGGTGGTTGGTATGGTTTAACATAAGGTTTAGCCTTAACTGTGTTATCTTCATTAACCTTTTCAACTACCAGTTCTATTTCCTTCTCTTGCTCAGATTATGGTTCTTGTGGAGTAGGAATAGCGTTATCAGAAATTACAGGTATTTCAGGTGGTTTAAGTGTAATACCACTTCTTGTGGTAATGGTTTTAGCTGTTTCATTCCGGGGGTTAGCATTGGTATCGCTAGGTAGACTTCCCGGTTTTCTTTCACCTATCAACCTTGCTAGGTTGCTTACTTCTTGTTCCAAATTTTGGATTGAAGCTTGTTGATTTCTAAATGCTTGAGCATTTTGTTCATTGGTTTGTTTCTGAGATGTGAAAAACTGTGTTTGAGATTCAACTAGCTTCGACATCATATCTTCTAAATTTGACTTTTTATCATCGGTTGGTGGTGGTTTATTTTGAAAAATAAGTCTTTGCTGATTGTAAGTATTATTGGATACTTGTTGATTGCTAGGACCATGTTGGTTGTTGTATGGAACATTTCAGTTATAATTCTGATTTTGATTGTAGTTTGGTCTTGGCGGTTGATAATTATTCTGATAATTATTTTCAGGCCTTTGGTTTATATATGAAACATTCTCTCTTTGTTCCATTGTTTGTTCAATACTGAGACAATCTTTTTTCAAATGTGGTCCTCCACACTGCTCACAACTAATTCGTATTGAGTGAATATCCTTAGTCATCTTTTCCATTCGTCTTTCGAAAGCATCTATCTTTGCGGACATGGAATCAAAGTCATGGCTAGAATCGGCTCTAGCCGCTTTAGATGATCTAACGATATCTTTTTCTTGGTGCCACTCATGTGAGTGGGAAGCAGTGTTATCAATAATTTTGTAAGCTTCAGTTGCGGTTTTCTTTATAATGAAACCACCAGCTGCTATATCGATGTCTTTGCGTGTAGTGATGTCGCATCCTTGGTAGAATATTTGTACTATTTGATAAGTGTCTAAACCATGTTGCGGACATCCTCTTAACAACTTTCCAAATCTTGTCCATGCCTCATATAGAGTTTCATTTGGCTTCTGCGTGAACGTAACAATTTCTCCTTGAAGTCTCACGGCTTTAGATGCCGGAAAGAATTATTTAATAAATTTTTCAACTAAAACATCCCATGTATCAATCGCCCCTTCAAGTAATGATTCTAACCAATCTTTGGCTTCTCCTTTTAAAGTCCAGGGAAATAACATGAGATATATCTGTTCATCCTCCACTTCTCAGATTTTAAATAGAGTACAAATCCTATTAAAGGTAAGAAGATGTTCGTTTGGATCTTCCTTCAGCGCACCACTAAATTGGCAATGATTAGTTACCATGTGTAGGATTTGTCATTTGATTTCATAATCTGGTGCATTAATGTCTGGATGAGTAATTGCATGACCTTGGCCAGTGCGTTTAGCTCTCATTCGGTCTTCCATACTTAGAGGTTCCAGATTCTCCATGATTGAATTTGTTGAATCTGAATCACTAGAAGATTCTGATTTAATGGTTTCTTCCTCGACAATCTCTGAATGAGTGATTTGTGGTTCAGGAGGAATGATTAATGGTTCATGAGGAATGATTAGTGGTTCAGGATCTCTGAATTGTCCCTGAATATCCTCCGGGTTCTCAATTGTGAGGTCGGGTTCAAAAAATGGATTATCGGAAATTTGAATTGGAGTACTTGGTCGACTAGATGACGAATCTAAAGAAAAATCAACGGCGACAATGTTGGCTAGATGTCTTTATCGAGTTACAGGTGGTGAACATTTTGCTCGGTGCATTCACAGAATATCCTATTAGTTATAAAAGCTAAAAATTATATAAGTTATCAAATTAATAGACTTTTCTGATTTTGCCCAAGTTTCGAATAGCTAATAGATGCAGCAGGTAGCCAGGACCCTTTAAATCAGAAGCCCACAACTCGCCACTAACAAATCCAACTATTACTACGAACCAGAAAATTTTGGATGTCTATCAATTTAACCACTTAAAATAATTTTTCGTTTTGAAATTTTAGAGATAAAAATCTATGTCCTAAAAACTAGAGCGTCGAGAAATAAGAAAGAAAAAGAGTGCGTCAAAAAATGTCGAAAAATAAAAGGTCGAAAAATAATCGTCAAAAAATAAATGTCGAAAAACAACAAAATGCAGCGTCGAAACTTAAAAGTCTAAAAACTAAAATTTAAAACTTACGTCTAAAGGTATTAAAGCTTAAAAGGAATTCTATATCCAAAACGGCAATAACTTAAAAAGTATTAAAATCTTAAAATGGCGTCGCAAAATTCTAGAGCACCTAAATCTTAGTCTAAAGAAAAAGCACTTAAGGGATTTTACGGCAAAGCCTAAAAATCTAGAAATAAAAATAAACTACGGCAAATACTAAATTTAAAACTAAGTACGAACGGTAAATATATAAATTACGATTAAACGATTAAAAATATACAAAATATAAAAAGAAATAAAAAGTACTAAAATTACAATTTTATAAAAATATTATTTTTATATTATTATTTTATAAAAGTATTACTTTATATATTAATAAAACTAATTAACACTTAAATTAAACAAAACTTAAACTAATTAATATTTAAATAAAACTCTAATTATTATTAATTAATATTAATTATATATAAATCAAACCCTAATTCGATCAGCCAAGGTTTCAGTTCTGTCAAATCAGCTCATGTGATCGCATGAACTGAGTGTTATAATACCATGCGGTCGCATGGCTTCGGGTACCAGGCCAATTGTTGGGCTGCTACAGTGTAGCCCGTTTACTTTTACTTATATTTTTTTTTATTTTTCTTTTTTTAATTTATTTAATATAAAATAAATAAAAACTTAATTTTTAAAAACTAAAATAGAAATAGAAAAACTTTATATTTTAAACAAACTCTTAAAAATATATATATTTCGTTTTTCTTTTTATATTTTTGTATTTTTAATATTTAAAATGTATTTTTACAAAAAGAAATTAAAACTTAATAAAAATCTTTTTTTATAGCGTTTCGCTTCGTCGATTCCCCGGCAGCAGCGCCAAAAATACTTGATGTGTGCACCAGCGTATACAAAATAGTTATATTTTTATTGCGAAATACTATTAAATACGATATAATTTTACACAAGTTATTTATTTATTATTAGAGTGGATATACCTAAACCTTGCTACAACACTATAGGCAATGTACCTAATCGTAAAGTAGTGTAGTTTTTAGTAAGTCCGGTTCGTTCCACAGGGAGCTAGCCAAGTTTAACGCTATATTTTTTTTTTAACTATATTTGTATAAATATAAATATAAATATATATATATATATATATATATATATATATATATATATATATATATATATAAGTAATATTATTATTATAAAAAGAGGGTTTTTACCGTTTAATGACCGGTTTGTCGATTTTATGTCTTTAGTCACAATTAAAACCTAATGTAAAATATTAAATATACAAATAACTTAATTTAAAGCGTAAAGTAAATGACGATAAATAAATAAAATTGCGATAATTAAAAGTGCGATAATTAAAAGTGTGATAAGATATAAAATAAAGGAATTATGCTTATTTAAACTTCCGTAATCATGATGTTCGACGTGTTGATTTTAGTTTATTACCATGGGTTAATTGTCCTTTGTCCTGGATTATTCGATATGTCCATACGGTTTTGTCCATAATAGTCCATCAGTCATAAATATAAAGTGCGAGAGTCTTCGTCAAATTATCCTTATACCCGAAGTCAAATATTCCAACTAATTGGGGATTCGAACTGTAACAAGGTCTTAATACTTTGTTTAATGAATACACCAGGTTATCGACTGCGTGTAATCCAAGGTTTTACTACTTTGTTAACAATTACACCAATTATCGACTGCATATTCCAGAATAAATCTTGCTTTTCTTCTTCATATTGATCTTCTTCGTCTTCGTCTCCGTCTTTTTCTCCGTATGAATCACTAGATGCGACAACAGATATCTCAAACGGGTGGTCTCCTTCTTTAATTTTGCATACGTTTTCAACACCATAGTTAAACATATCAAACTCTTCAGTGTTTGGAGGTGGCATTTCAGGCTCTTCCGCTTCTAAATTGTGAAGGTTTGGTTCAGTGACTTGTGTTGGGTGTGTTTCTGGGTTTGGTTGTGGTTGGAGTGTTTTTGGGTTTCGTTGTGGTTGGTGTGTTTCTTGGTTTCGTTGTGGTACGTGTGTTTCTGGTTTCGTTGTGGTAGATTCATTCGTACTTTCTCAACAACATAAATATCAATCGGAGTATTTACAATTGCATATTGTAAAAACTCTTGAAAGTCTTCATAATCATCCGTAATATCAAAAACATGGTTATTATAAATGTATCTCATTGAAACAGGTGAATTGGGTGGCATTTGTATTTTTTAAGAACATTTTTTTAATAATATTCTCTGATTCATTGGTTTTATAGGTGCAACGGGTAGTTTTAGCCAAATTCTAAAACAATCTAGGGGTAAATGCATCGGAATGTTGTTAATATACTCAAAAGAACCCCCACAACATATATGAACAACAAATTTATCTTTATTAACACAATTCATAGAAACTTAAGTAGTGCAAAAATGCTTTAAAATGTACCTTGTGTAGCCAATAATCACTAAAATTCTTTTGGAATGAGTTGTTAGGAAATGATAAATTACAAGTTCCAGGGACATTCTTTATATAGGATCGAAATTTTATCCATGAAAATCTAGAAAAACTAATGAAATCTTATCTTGAAAATCTTATCCAGATAAGAAAAGGACGCAAGGACGCAAGGTTACTTACGTACTTGCGCCGGTTGGTACGCAAGGTACCTTGCGCCTTGCGAGGGCATTTTGTCAATTTTTTTTTTTGGGCTCTGGTGTAAGGGGGAAAATTATTTGGGCATTTTGGTGATAAACCCTTGATCGTAAACAATTGGCACACAGTAAGCCCATCATTAAAATACCCAAACCCATCCCAGGCACTTAACATAGTGCCTCAAGTATACTTGTTACTCGATGACAAGTTGTCTATGCTGAGAAATCTTGATGCCCATTATATCAGCCTGTTTTTGTGATTAATTAATTGATTGGGAGCCCAGTCAGAAAAGGGTCCAAGTTGTTTGAGTTTAAAATTATGCATGTCTATTTACGTTGGTTTGTGATGATGGTGGAAACCCACTACAAGTGGATTGTTTGAAAAATGTCTTTTATAATACTCTCAAACATAAACAAAATATGAGGAATAAAAGAATAAACACCTTACTATTGATTATAAACGTTGAAATGTCCCGTTCATATTGATTATAAACGTTCCATATTAATTGATTTCGTTGCGAGGTTTTGACCTCTATATGAGATGTTTTTCAAAGACTGCATTCGTTTTTAAAACAAACCATAAACTTTATTTTATCGACAAGTTTAAAAAGTCACCACCTAGATTATCCAGAAATGATAATCTAAAAATATCACACTTACACACTACCAATACATATCGGTTTACAATATCAATATGTTACAACAAAGTAAATCTCGAATGCAGTTTTAAACAATATAATACAAGCATGCTGACACCAAATCTTGTCCATAATTTAGCATGCAACAGTGGAAGCTCTTAATAATCACCTGAGAATAAACATGCTTTAAACGTCAAAAAAAATGTTGGTGAGTTATAGGTTTAACCTATATATTTATCAAATCGTAATAATAGACCACAAGATTTCATATTTCAATATACATCCCATACATAGAGATAAAAATCATTCATATGGTGAACACCTGGTAACCGACATTAACAAGATTCATATAAGAATATCCCCTATCATTCCGAGAAATCCTTCGGACATGATAAAAACGAATTCGAAGTACTAAAGCATCCGGTACTTTGGATGGGGTTCGTTAGGCCCAATAGATCTATCTTTAGGATTCGCGTCAATTAGTAGATCGGTTTACTAATTCTTAGCTTACCAAGCAAAAGGGGCATATTCGGCTTCGATCATTTACCCATATAATGTAGTTTCAATTACTTGTGTCTATTTCATAAAACATTTATAAAACTGCATGTATTCTCATCCCAAAATATTATATTTTAAAAGTGGGACTATAACTCACTTTCACAGATTTTTACTTCGTCAGGAAGTAAGACTTGGCCACTGGTCGATTCACGAACCTCAGGTTTTGTGGATAAACTTACTGGAAATGAGAAAAATAGATCTAGCTTCAAAGGATCCTTGGATGGCTTGAAAGTTCTTGAAGTAGAATCATGACACGAAAACAAATTCAAGTAAGATTTCCAGTCGAAATAAGATTGTTATAGTTATAGAAATTGAATCAAATTTTGAACATGAGTATTACCTTGTATTAGAAAGATATCTTACTGTAAATAAGAAAGATTTCTTGAGGTTGGATGATCACTCAAAGTGGATTTGCAAGATTGGAAGTAAGTTAGCAAACTTGGAAGTGTTATTGGTGTGTTCTTGAGTAGTTGTTTTATAACTTAGTTTATGTATGGATTTATGAACTAGATTGAGCTAGATTTTATTGAAGATGATGAAGAACACTTAGAACAAAGTAAGAACACTTGAGAGAGAGTAATTTGATTCAAGAAAAATTGAAAATGAATGTGTTTGTGTACTCCTCCATTCACGTGAACTTTCATCCACCATATAGGCTCCATTAGTTTGTTATTTTGTGAGATATTTCATGCTAGATGTTAAATGATGGTTCCCACATGGTTAGGTGACTCACATGGGCTGCTAAGAACTGATCATTGGAGTGTATATACCAATAGTAAATACATTTAGAAGCTGTGTATTGTACGAGTACAAATACGAGTGCATACGAGTAGAATTGTTGATGAAAATGAATGAGGCTGTAATTGTAAGCATTTTTGTTAAGTAGAAGTATTTTGATAAGTGTCTTGAATTTTTTCAAAAGTGTATGAATACATATTAAAACACTACATGTATATACATTTTAACTGAGTCGTTAAGTCATCGTTAGTCGTTACATGTAAGTGTTGTTTTGAAACCTTTAGGTTAACGATCTTGTTAAATGTTGTTAACCCATTGTTTATTATAACTAAAGAGATGTTAAATTATTACATTAGCATGATATTATGATATATTAGTATATCTTAGTATGATATAAATACAGTTAAATATTGTTATAACGATAATCGTTACATATATGTCTCGTTTCGAAATCATTAAGTTAGTAGTCTTGTTTTTACATATGTAGTTCATTGTTAATACACTTAATGACATGTTTACTTATCATTTATCATGATTAAACATAGTGTATCAATATCTTGATATGATTCATATGTATTTAGTAAGACGTTGTTATAATGATAATCGTTATATATATCATTTTTGAGTTTCTTAATTCAATAGTCTCATTTTTATCATAATATCATGTTAACTATATATATAACCATATATATTTCATCATATAGTTTTTACAAGTTTTATCGTTCGTGAATCACCGGTCAACTTGGGTGGTCAATTGTCCATATAAAACCTATTTCAATTAATCAAGTCTTAACAAGTTTGATTGCTTAACATGTTGGAAACACTTAATCATGTAAATATCAATTTCATTTAATATATATAAACATGGAAAAGTTCGGGTCACTACAGTACCTACCCGTTAAATAAATTTCGTCCCGAAATTTTAAGCAGTTGGAGGTGTTGACGTATCTTCTGGAAATAAGTGCGGGTATTTCTTTTTCATCTGATCTTCTCGTTCCCAGGTGAACTCGGGTCCTCTATGAGCATTCCATCGAACCTTAACAATTGGTATCTTATTTTGCTTAAGTCTTTTAACCTCACGATCCATTATTTCGACGGGTTCTTCGATGAATTGAAGTTTTTCGTTGATTTGGATTTCGTCTAACGGAATAGTGAGATCTTCTTTAGCAAAACATTTCTTCAAATTCGAGACGTGGAAAGTGTTATGTACAGCCGCGAGTTGTTGATGTAACTCAAGTCGGTAAGCTACTGGTTCGACACGATCAATAACCGTGAATGGTCCAATATACCTTGGATTTAATTTCCCTCGTTTACCAAATCGAACAACGCCTTTCCAAGGTGCAACTTTAAGCATGACCATCTCTCCAATTTCAAATTCTATATCTTTTCTTTTAATGTCAGCGTAGCTCTTTTGTCTACTTTGGGAAGTTTTCAACCGTTGTTGAATTTGGATGATCTTCTCGGTAGTTTTTTGTATTATCTCCGAACCCGTAATCTGTCTATCCCCCACTTCACTCCAAAAAATCGGAGACCTGCACTTTCTTCCATAAAGTGCTTCAAACGGCGCCATCTCAATGCTTGAATGGTAGCTATTGTTGTAGGAAAATTCTACTAACGGAAGGTGTCGATCCCAACTGTTTCCGAAATCAATAACACATGCTCGTAGCATGTCTTCAAGCGTTTGTATCGTCCTTTCGCTCTGCCCATCAGTTTGTGGATGATAGGCAGTACTCATGTCTAGACGAGTTCCTAATGCTTGTTGTAATGTCTGCCAGAATCGTGAAATAAATCTTCCATCCCTATCAGAGATAATAGAGATTGGTATTCCATGTCTAGAGATGACTTCCTTCAAATACAGTCGTGCTAACTTCTCCATCTTGTCATCTTTTCTTATTGGCAAGAAGTGTGATGATTTAGTGAGACGATTAACTATTACCCAAATAGTATCAAAACCACTTGCAGTCCTTGGCAATTTAGTGATGAAATCCATGGTAATGTTTTCCCATTTCCATTCCGGGATTTCGGGTTATTGAAGTAGACCTGATGGTTTCTGATGCTCAGCTTTGACCTTAGAACACATCAAACATTCTCCTACGTATTTAGCAACATTGACTTTCATACCCGGCCATCAAAAATGTTTCTTGAGATCCTTGTACATCTTCTCCGTTCCAGGATGTATTGAGTATCAGGTTTTATGAGCTTCTCTAAGTACCATTTCTCTCATATCTCCAAATTTTGGTACCCAAATTCTTTCAGCCTTATACCGGGTTCCGTCTTCCCGAATATTAAGATGCTTCTTCGATCCTTTGGGTATTTCATCCTTTAAATTTCCCTCTTTTAAAACTCCCTCTTTTATTTGAGTAGTAAGGTTAGTGTGAATCATTATATTCATAGCTTTTACTCGAATGGGTTCTCTGTCCTTTCTGCTCAAGGCATCGGCTACCACATTTGCCTTCCCCGAGTGATAACGAATCTCAAAGTCGTAATCATTCAACAATTCAATCCATCTGCGCTGCCTCATGTTCAGTTGTTTCTGATTAAATATGTGTTGAAGACTTTTGTGGTCGGTATATATAATACTTTTGACCCCATATATGTAGTGCCTCCAAGTCTTTAATGCAAAAACAATCGCGCCTAATTCCAAATCATGCGTCGTATAATTCTGCTCCGTGAATCTTCAATTGTCTAGACGCATAAGCAATTACTTTCGTTCGTTGCATTAATACACAACCGAGACCTTGCTTTGAGGCGTCACAATATATCACAAAATCATCATTCCCTTCAGGTAATGACAATATAGGTGCCGTAGTTAACTTTTTCTTTAATAATTGAAATGCTTTCTCTTGTTCACCCTTCCATTCAAATTTCTTCCCTTTATGCGTTAATTCAGTCAAGGGTTTTGCTATTTTGGAAAAATCTTGGATGAATCTCCTGTAATAACTAGCCAGCCCTAGAAATTGGCGTATGTGTTTCGGAGTTTTCGGGGTTTCCCACTTTTCAACGGTTTCAATCTTTGCTGGATCCACCTGAATACCTTCTTTGTTCACTATGTGACCGAGGAATTGAACTTCTTCCAACCAAAATGCACACTTTGAAAACATAGCATACAGTTTTTCTTTTCTCAGCAACTCTAGCACTTTTCACAAATGTTCTTCGTGCTCTTGATCATTCTTCGAGTAAATAAGTATGTTATCGATGAAAACAATGACAAACTTGTCAAGATATGGCCTACACACTCAGCTCATGAGGTCCATGAACACAGCTGGTGTGTTAGTCAATCCAAACGGCATAACCATAAACTTGTTGATGTGTTTGTAGTGGTATATATTTTTAACCTACAAGTTTTATATTTTTTTATTTACGGAATAAACCTAATTTTTACTACAACACTATAGGCAAGTGTACCTAATCGTATCGTAATATAGTTAGGGTAAATCCGATGTTCGTTTTATGGGAAAGCTTATGTATTTCTATTTTCTATTTAGGGATTCTAATTTTACTTTTATATCTGATGGTAATTTTTAGGGGTTTTTACCGTTTAACGACCGATTTGTCTTTTTAGATTTTCTTTTTAATTAAACAAACAAGATAGTGAATTTAAACTAAATTATATCTATAAATTAAATAAAAATTACTGCGGTAAATAAAAATAACTTTAACTAAACGAGATGAGAATACAATAAAAAGAGTATTATGCTTATTTAACTTCCGTAGTTACGATGTTTGACTTTTACTTTTTTACTTTTTACCCTGGATTAATTTTACTTTGTACCCGTAAAATATTTAATATGTCCACCTTGAGTTGTCCAGTGTAGTCCTATAATTACGAGTATCAAATGCGAGTGTCCTCGTCATTCTATCTTGTAACCACAGTTAAATATTCTAACTAATTAATATTTAAATGGTATGACGCGATTGTCACGTATGTCAATAATTATACCAGTTGTCACTGAATATAACCCACCTTAATTTTAACTAGCCTTTTAATTATTAATCCATTCACGTGTCCGTTTCAATGAATAACTCTCTCTATATATAAATAATCCGTCTTCCGTGTCCGGTCAACGCATGTGATTATTTATATATATAGCAAGTTATAAGTAATGGTAATTTAGCAAGTTGTCACTTAATTATTTACCACACCCATTAATAGTCAAAATCCCAATTTCCCTTAAGGTCGTTCTTTATTTAAATATTAACCGTTGTACAAATTTATATTAACCCATTTCCTATTTTTAGTCAAACATAATAATTACTTGGGCTAAATAAGCATAACAACAAATTAACTACTAAACATAGTAAAAGAAGTAACAAAACTTACATAGTAATTCATAACTTTCATTAACTTCACGCGGTAGAAATCTTCAATTACAATACCGTACAATACCAAATAATAACACACTTTTTACTATGGAGTAAATATTATTACTACTACTAATTACTACACTACTACGGAGTATATCTAGTAGTATTACATTGTGTGACTCTCCGTATATTTATAGCCAAGTGAAAATCTTAAATTACAAAAAGTTGATGTCCATTTGAAAGTTGGGAAAAATATTTGTTGTACACTGACATCCACTTGTTGATCTTTGAGGGGAAACGAATTTATAATGTCGACATACATTCAAAGTGTGATTTGGCACGTTTTTATTTTGTCACCAAAAAATTGATATTATTATTTTTATTATTATATTTTATTTAATTCTTGTCGACATAATATATATATATATATATATATATATATATATATATATATATATATATATATATATATATATATATATATATATATATTCTTGTGTATAGTTGACTTGTAATTTTAGGTCCGTTGACTCGTACGTTGATACTCGGTTTATGCCTCGGTTCTGGATTTTTGAACGTCTTTTCGTATGATTTAATATCTTGTACTTTGCGTTTCGCGGCTCGTACTCTTGTCAAATTTAGACGTTATTCATCGATAAATAGTATCACTTGGAATGTAACTTGTACTTTTGAACGTTTTGGACGTTTTTGTCTTCAAATCTTCGTTTTTGTCTTTCGTCTTCGCACTTATTTATTTAAACGAATATTACTTGAAAATAGAACAATTGCAACTAAAAGCTTTACATAATGGAAGGATATTGTGCCTAAATATATGTTCATTTGGAGCACTATCACTTGTAATGACCGTAACGCGTCCTAAAAGTAGTCTTTGGAATATCATCCTCTTTCACCCGCATTTGATGATATCCAGAACGTAAATCGATCTTCGAATAAACCGATGAGCCTTGTAGTTGATCAAATAAGTCGTCGATTCTCGGTAATGGGTAACGGTTCTTGATGGTAAGTTTGTTCAACTCTCGGTAGTCGATACACAACCTGAATGTACCATCTTTTGAAATGTCCCGTTCATATTGATTATAAACGTTCCATATTAATTGATTTCGTCGCAAGATTTTGACCTCTATATGAGACGTTTTTCCAAGACTGCACTCATTTTTAAAACAACCATAACCTTTATTTTATCGATAAAGGTTTAAAAAGCATTACGTAGATTATCAAATAATGATAATCTAAAATATACCGTTTACACACGACCATTACATAATGGTTTACAATAAAAATATATTACATCAAAAATAAGTTTCTTGAATGCAGTTTTTACATAATATCATACAAACATGGATTCCAAATCTTGTCCTTATTTTAGTATGCAATAGCGGAAGCTCTTAATAATCACCTGAGAATAAACATGCTTAAAACTTCAACAAAAATGTTGGTGAGTTATAGGTTTAACCTATATATTATCAAATCATAATCATAGACCACAAGATTTCATATTTCAATATACATCCCATACATAGAGATAAAATTCATTCATATGGTGAACACTTGGTAACCGACATTAACAAGATGCATATAGAATATCCCCATCATTCCGGGACACCTATCGGACATGATAATTTCGAAGTACTAAAGCATTCCAAATTCCAGAATGGGGCTTGTTGGGCCCGATAGATCTATCTTTAGGATTCGCGTAAATTTGGGGGTCTGTTCCCAAATTCTTAGGCTACCAAGCTAAAAAGGGGCATATTCGGCTTCGATCATTCACCCGTATAATGTAGTTTCATTTACTTGTGTCTATTTTGTAAAATATTTATAAAATTGCACGTATTCTCATCCCAAAATATTAGATTTTAAAAGTGGGACTATAACTCACTTTCACAAATTTTTACTTCGTCGGAAAGTAAGACTTGGCCACTGGTCGATTCACGAACCTATAACAAATATGTACATATATATCAAAGTATGTTCAAAATATATTTAAAACATTTTTAATATGTTTTAATGTTTTAAGTTTATTAAGTCAGATATCCTCGTTAGTAACCTACAACTAGTTGTCCATAATTAGATGTACAGAAATAAATCGATATATATTATCTTGAATCAATCCACGACCCAGTGTATACACGTCTCAGGCTAGATCACAACTCAAAGTATATATATTTTTGGGCTCGTGTGAACTCACATCTTCTTGAATCCTTACTGGTAACCCTTTTACAAATGCGTCGATCTTCTCTTCTTCATCTTTGAACTCTCCCGGACACAATAGGCACAACTCTGTGAATCGTCGTTCATATGTGGTAATGTCGAACCCTTGTGTTCGTAACTCTCTAAGTTCTGCCTTGAGCTTATTGACTTCGTTTCTAGGACGGTACTGCTCGTTCATCAATTGCTTGAATGCCGACCACGGTAGTGCGTAAGCAGCATTTTGTCCTACCTGTTCAAGATAGGTGTTCCACCACGTTAACGCAGTACCTGTGAAGGTATGCGTAGCGTACTTAACTTTGTCCTCTTCAGTACACTTACTTATGGAAAACACCAATTCGACTTTCTCGGTCCACCGTTTCAATCCAATTGGTCCTTCGGTTCCATCAAATTCCAAAGGTTTGCAGGCAGTGAATTCTTTGTAGGAGCATCCTACACGATTTCTTGTGGAATTAGTTCCACTGCTAGATCCAGAGTTATTGTTATTTTGCATCGCATCCTGTACTACGGCTATGTTTGTTGCAAGAAAAACACGGAAGTCTTCCTCACTCATGTTCAAATTCTGACAAGTCGTCAGTGCCATTTCCTTCAAAAATAGCCCAAAAGAATTAAGTTAATCATATAGAATTTTAAGAGTAGTCAATAGTATTTCGTTGCATAGTATAAACTCATTTATAAAAGCTTTTTCTTCATATTAGCATTTTATAGTATTAATTCGGGTAGTGCCTACCCGTTAAGTTCATACTTAGTAGCTAATATACAATTCAACTACTACAATTCTATATGAAAAAACTGATTATAACAAAATTTCGCGTTCAAATATATACAATATTTTACAAACTTACAATACCGCTATTATGCATATAGGATGAAATATAGCACATAATAACTTTGCTACTCGACAGCTATAAAGGCAATTCTAGTTAATACGCAAGTTGTTCAGCAAAAGAAATAAAGACACGTAATTCATAAGTTCAGAAACAAGTCATGCAATCTGATTTTACTAAGACGACTTCCCATCCTTGGTCTTGTGGAAAGTAACCATTATGACCATTGGCTAGGCAGCATGTTGTAATGTTGTCAAAAGGACGAGGGTTTCGTAATGTCCAACAGCCCCGTAATAATCTAAAAACCTTGTTTCTCACCCCAACTACTGAATCCGTCACTTGTGGGAAGGTTTTATTTAAAAGTTGTAACCCATGTTCTTTTTCTCACTTTGGTAAGAAGCGAACATCACTAATTCGTAAGTATAACATGCTTCTTTATGTTGCATGTTAGAAGCTCTTTCTAACTCAAGAAATCCTATGTTGGGATATGTTGAGTCAAAATAGGTTCTTAACCCATAGCGTAAAATTGCATTTGAATTCCCCGCATTTAACGCTTTAAAGAAAACACGGCGTAACTTACGGTCTCCCCAATGTGATATACCCCACCTATCAAAGGAAAGCCTTTTATAAACTAAGGCATTTCTGGAAAGTCTTTCAAATGTTTGACAAGTTAATTTCACCATAACTAATTGTGCCGATGAATTCTGACCGACTCTAGACAAGATTTCCTCAATCATATCCTCTGGTAGGTCTTCTAAAATATTCGGTTGTCTACCCTTAATGTCCATTTTGTTTTTATACTGTAAAATAGACAAGGATTAGATTCGTAAAAGATAATTAACAAACAATACAAGCAATTTTTACATAGAACATAAAAGTACAAGTACACTACAATACATATAATACACAACATGATTATAACCCTCTAATCTGAATCACTGGTATCTTCTTCTTCGGACTTGGTTCGTTTTCCTAATTTTCTAGGGATATATGGTGTTTCTTTAATACGAGCCGTCATTTTCCACAATGGTTTAGAAAAACCTGGTGGTTTAGAGGTTCCCAGGTTATTGTTACAATTTAGGAAATACGGACGTTGCCGATACATATAAAGTTCACCGGGGTTGGAATCTGGTTTTGCTATTTTTTATACCTTTTCCCTTATTATTATCTTTTGCTTTATTAAATTGGGTCGAGGTAATTTCTATAACATCATTGGAATCCTCATCGGGATCCGATTCATCGAAAAATTGGTAATCTTCCCAATATTTTGCTTCCTTGGCGGAAACACCATTGACCATTTTTAACTTTGGTCCGTTGGTTGAGGATTTTCTTTTATTTAATCTATTTACTGTAGGTATCAATATTTCTTCCTCCGGAACCTCTTCTTCTTCCGGTTCCTCCTCTTCTGGTTCCTCCTCTTCCGGTTCCTCCTCTTCCGGTTCCTCTTCGGGAATTTGTGAATCTTCCCAAAGTATATTCGACTCTTCATTATTATTAGGTGAATCGATGGGATTTGTACTAGAGGTAGACATCTATCACACAATATCAAACACGTTAAGAGATTAATATATCACATAATATTTACATGTTAATAATATATAGTTTCCAACAGAAAATGTTAAGCAATCGTTTTTGAAGAAAAACACGGTCGAAGTCCAGACTTACTAATGCATCCTAACAAACTCGATAAGACACACTAATGCAAAAATTCTGGTTCTCTAAGACCAACGCTCTGATACCAACTGAAATGTCCCGTTCATATTGATTATAAACGTTCCATATTAATTGATTTCGTTGCGAGGTTTTGACCTCTATATGAGACGTTTTTCAAAGACTGCATTCGTTTTTAAAACAAACCATAACCTTTATTTTATCGACAAGGTTAAAAAGTCACCACCTAGATTATCCAGAAATGATAATCTAAAAATATCACACTTACACACTACCAATACATATCGGTTTACAATATCAATATGTTACAACAAAGTAAATCTCGAATGCAGTTTTAAACAATATAATACAAGCATGCTGACACCAAATCTTGTCCATAATTTAGCATGCAACAGCGGAAGCTCTTAATAATCACCTGAGAATAAACATGCTTTAAACGTCAACAAAAATGTTGATGAGTTATAGGTTTAACCTATATATTTATCAAATCGTAATAATAGACCACAAGATTTCATATTTCAATATACATCCCATACATAGAGATAAAAATCATTCGTATGGTGAACACCTGGTAACCGACATTTACAAGATTCATATAAGAATATCCCCTATCATTCCGGGAAATCCTTCAGACATGATAAAAAAGAATTCGAAGTACTAAAGCATCCGGTACTTTGGATGGGGTTCGTTAGGCCCAATAGATCTATCTTTAGGATTCGCGTTAATTAGTAGATCGGTTTACTAATTCTTAGGTTACCAAGCAAAAGGGGCATATTCGGCTTCGATCATTCACCCATATAATGTAGTTTCAATTACTTGTGTTTATTTCGTAAAACATTTATAAAACTGCATGTATTCTCATCCCAAAATATTATATTTTAAAAGTGGGACTATAACTCACTTTCACAGATTTTTACTTCGTCGGGAAGTAAGACTTGGCCACTGGTCGATTCACGAACCTCAGGTTTTGTGGATAAACCTACTGGAAATGAGAAAAATAGATCTAGCTTCAAAGGATCCTTGGATTGCTTGAAAGTTCTTGAAGTAGAATCATGACACGAAAACAAATTCAAGTAAGATTTCCACTCGAAATAAGATTGTTATAGTTATAGAAATTGAATCAAAGTTTGAACATGAGTATTACCTTGTATTAG
The DNA here is from genome assembly GCF_046630445.1 of Rutidosis leptorrhynchoides. Taxonomy (NCBI): domain Eukaryota; kingdom Viridiplantae; phylum Streptophyta; class Magnoliopsida; order Asterales; family Asteraceae; genus Rutidosis; species Rutidosis leptorrhynchoides. The sequence continues at coordinate 560,466,046 of NC_092333.1, forward strand.
AAAAATATCTTACTGTAAATAAGAAAGATTTCTTGAGGTTGGATGATCACTCAAAGTGGATTTGCAAGATTGGAAGTAAGTTAGCAAACTTGGAAGTGTTATTGGTGTGTTCTTGAGTAGTTATTTTATAACTTGGTTTATGTATGGATTTATGAACTAGATTGAGCTACATTTTGTTGAAGATGATGAAGAACACTTAGAACAAAGTAAGAACACTTGAGAAAGAGTAATTTGATTCAAGAAAAATTGAAAATGAATGTGTTTGTGTACTCCTCCATTCACGTGAACTTTCATCCACCATATAGGCTCCATTAGTTTGTTATTTTGTGAGACATTTCATGCTAGATGTTAAATGATGGTTCCCACATGGTTATGTGACTCACATGGGCTGCTAAGAGCTGATCATTGGAGTGTATATACCAATAGTAAATACAATTAGAAGCTGTGTATTGTACGAGTACAAATACGAGTGCATACGAGTAGAATTGTTGATGAAAATGAATGAGGCTGTAATTGTAAGCATTTTTGTTAAGTAGAAGTATTTTGATAAGTGTCTTGAAGTCTTTCAAAAGTGTATGAATACATATTAAAACACTACATGTATATACATTTTAACTGAGTCGTTAAGTCATCGTTAGTCGTTACATGTAAGTGTTGTTTTGAAACCTTTAGGTTAACGATCTTGTTAGATGTTGTTAACCCATTATTTATTATAACTAAAGAGATGTTAAATTATTACATTAGCATGATATTATGATATATTAGTATATCTTAGTATGATATAAATACAGTTAAATATTGTTACAACGATAATCGTTACATATATGTCTCGTTTCGAAATCATTAAGTTAGTAGTCTTGTTTTTACATATGTAGTTCATTGTTAATACACTTAATGACATGTTTACTTATCATTTATCATGATTAAACATAGTGTATCAATATCTTGATATGATTCATATGTATTTAGTAAGACGTTGTTATAATGATAATCGTTATATATATCATTTTCGAGTTTCTTAATTCAATAGTCTCATTTTTATGTATATAACTCATTGTTAAAATGCCTAATGAGATACTTACTTATCATAATATCATGTTAACTATATATATAACCATATATATGTCATCATATAGTTTTTACAAGTTTTATCGTTCGTGAATCACCGTTCAACTTGGGTGGTCAATTGTCTATATAAAACCTATTTCAATAATCAAGTCTTAACAAGTTTGATTGCTTAACATGTTCGAAACACTTAATCATGTAAATATCAATTTCATTTAATAGATATAAACATGGAAAAGTTCGGGTCACTACACTTGTACCTTGAATTAATTAATTAATTTAGTTGGTGTGAGGAAGTGTGTGATGGGCACGTCATGGTTGTTAGCAGTTAGTGGTTGGTTAGTGATAGGAAGAAGGCGCATATGTGGCAGTCTGTGATACCATGACATTACGTCATGGTTAAGAGTGACCTAATTAGCATATAATCATATATGCTACTCCCTGTTGAAATTTAATAGTCCCACATATAAACACACAATTTAATAAAAGTAATTATATTATATTACATTGTAATTTTATTTTTTTTTCAAACTTTACAGTTTCACTCCTTACTTTTTACTTATTTTTTTTATTTAACATGCATAAAATAAGAATATAAATTTCGTTTATTATTCTTATATATTTATGCCGTAATATTTATAGAAGTGGACTACTTTTGATTACTTAAGGGCAACCCATAAAAATACAGAACTATTAAATTTCTACAAAGGAATCAAGGACAAAGCTTAATGAAGGCATGTAGGGGTTTTGGCCTCACACAAAAATGAAATTTGTAGTCATTTGAGTTACTAGCGTTAAGGCTTTTAAATCAACTAAATCGGAGTTCGTATGGAGAAAATATGATGAAAATAATGACAACTCGCAAATTCAACTAGATATCACCATTTTGGTCATAACCTTTTAATATGGACTCTGATTTAGTTGATTTAAAATGTCAAAACATGTGTAACTCACAAACCCTTTTAATTTTTTTTTCATATATCTTTTTGTAAGAATTTAATTAGATTTTATAGCGATCTTGTACCCTCAGTGTACAAGTTTAACCTCTAATCCTCTACTTATATTATATAGTGATTTTGGCCGCTCAGCTCAATAAACAAATCCAAGCTCCGTCACTGAATTCAGTAAGCATATGCTATATGTCATTAAGTTGTAACACTCGATAGCCGATTAAAAAGTTTAAGCACTTTGGTATAGCTTATATTTCATGAAAAGTTTATTGTCAATTAGCTAAAGCTAGACATATAACTAAGGAACATAATATGGCATGCATTTATTTGTTGACCAACAGGGTCGTCCCGTTAATTCTAATTTTTTATGTGGGTCCTGTTCAATTAACAAAAGATAGGTCTTTTTGTAAACAGAAGTTTTAAATATATGTACGGATAAGTTCAGTAAACACTATAAAGTTTGGTTAAGTACTAGCATTATAGACCCCTTTGGATTATGGGCCATGTGCGACCGCACGTGTTGCACGCCCTCAAATCCGCCCTTGTTGACCAAGTATGGTTGTCAATATGCATTGGTTTATTTGATTTACATGTTTAACGATAACCATTAGAGATGTGGTTAGAATCTTTATTACTTTTTAAAAATCATCCCAATTTCAATACATCACGATTCTTGGTCTTCCACACGTTTCTTCAAAATCCATCAAAAAATTATCATCGTCTGTTTGATCGCCATCGACCATCGTAACTATCAACGTTGACAAAATTATCTTTTGTCGAATCACGTTTGCTAAATTCCGTTAACTAGCAAGCTAAATTAGCTTTTTATGTATAAGAACAGTTACAAAGAGTTGTCAGTTTAAGTTGGAAATAGTGTAATCGAATGATTTAGTCTACACTTGTAAATGTGTTAGGAGATACGGAATGTACATCTATTAAGTGATAGACTACTCGGACCCAAAAATGGTTTTTCATTATTTACCATCATGACTTGGTCTACTCGAAATTTGACTAAGTGCTTTCGTGTTATGTCTTCGCTGAAATTTGACTAAGTGTTTTTTCTTCGCTATGTCTACTTGGTCAGCTAAAATTTGACTAAGTGTTTGTTATTTCCTCTTAAGAGACAGCACAGAAAAATGTTGAAAAGGAACCACAAGTTTTGGTGTTTTGGTGCTCCGTTTTAAGAGGCAGCACAAATTTTGGTGCTACCACTGAAGAGGGAGCACAAGAGGCAGCACAAAAAAGACTTAAGAAGGAACGAAAAATCCTTAAAAGGCAGCACGAAAAAAACTTGTTAAAATTCACTAAGTGTTTTACTGTTTGGTGATACCTCTAAAGAGGGAGCATAAGAGGCAGCAAGGATTTCTTGCTCCCTCTTAGATGCAGCAAGCAAAACATGTGACACGAATTTTAAGATTTAGCGTGTTATCCGACTCTTGGTGATATACGAAAAAATAATTCGTGTAAAGACCATTTGTATCGCTACATGGCCACAGAGTTTTTTTTTCCCTATGTGGCACAAGCCACGCCCCTGATGGGGTAATGGTGCGTGAGTGCAAGGTGTGGGAGGAAGCCCGTTTAGTTCAATTTTATTTAATTTAATATTATTTTGAAAAAAAATATTTTTATCCCTTTTTAGTACTTTACCAATTAGATTTTTACACATCATCACAATACCTATCACCCACACCAAAAAACTCACACCACTATTACTCAAAAAAAAAAAAAAAAAAAAAAAAAAAAAAAAACCACATCGCCAAGTCAGCGAAAAAGTGCAAGAAAAAAAAAAACTCAAACCAACAATCCACGCGCCCTCCCCATTACAAATGGTCTACCACTTTGCTATAATTATGAACATGATAATTCTTGTTTATTGAAAAGATTATTATCTTCAGGGCCGTCCTATCAAAGTTACGGGCCCTGTGCGATAAATAAAATTGGGCCCTTATATACACAAAATTTTTAATTATATAATAATAAAGTTTAATAATACTAATAGAGTAATAATTATTATGATCAATCAAAATAATAGACGTAGAAAACGATGTCTCAAATCTAATAGAAAATATAGCATTGTGTATTTTCTTTTTTAGTTTTTTAAATTATTAATTATCAAATGAACTCATGTATTGATAATGGACCTATGTATGCAATATTAGAATATATTTTTTGGGCCCCTATAGATATTGGGCCCTGTGCGACTGCACGGGTTGCACGCCTCAATATCCGGCCCTGATTATCTTAACCAACTTAAATATTATGCGAGATATTTATGGATAGTCAATCGGCTAATTGATTCGAGTATATCATCTTTCATAATTACGGGTGCCTATAAATACATAGACGATTATTCACGAGACATACACACGATACGAAACCTAAATACTCTCTTTTGCAGACGGGTTCTTGTTTTCTGCCAAAAACAAGAGCGAAATTTCTTCCTTATCCTGAGTGATATTCGTGTAACCTAAACAATTATGATCGAATAATTACTTTCGGAAAGTGATACCGCGATTCAGTAATTTATCCGACTATCGATTATTTACCTACATGAAAGCTCTAAAAACACCCAACAGTTTACCCGATATCTAGATGACTTTAACGACCACAAGTAAATAATCTTCTCATATTTTCTTTAGATCAATGAATAGATGTGCAATACATATCTATTTTAATTGTTTATACTATAACAAATTTAAAATTTACCATTTTACACTCATTTTGTTAATTGTAAAAAGTAACGAAAAGTGGCTCTCAAAGGATAGCCACGCTAGTAATCATATGAGTTCCCCATTCTAGGAGCAATCAAACCATTAATCAATTATTATGCTATTTTCTTTAGCTAAATACCCCTATTTTTTTCATTAAAAATAACCCAAGCTTCAAATCAACCTACAACATAAAAACATCAATATCATGAATTGGTATCCAGACAACAATGTGTTCTTTCAAAGAACACACTTACTAAACAAACACATAACCAAATCTCAACTACATTTCAAACTCTTACATGTAAACCATACTCTCAAACATCAAACCAAATGGATTTTAGTTCTATGCACAAACAAGTCTACAACTCCAACCACCGTTCGATCACGAACCACCAAAACTCGACCACCCAACCATCAGCGTTTCCTGCAACCACCACGACCGGATTCCCACTTTTAGCCATCGCAATAGCTTGTATCACGGGGATCACATTTTTAATCATTACATATTTTTTAATCACAAAGTGTTGCTACCCGTTAAGTCGGTTCTTAGTAGCCCGGCCCGTGACCCTAGAAGAGCCACTATCAGTGTACTCGACTCCAGCGTGGCAAATCACTGGACTCGAAGAATCACTAATCCAACAAATACCAATTTGTCGGTACAACAAAAGGGACAACGCCAACAAAAAGCTACACAAATGTGTTGTTTGCTTGAATGAGTTTCAAGATTTGGACACATTAAGAGTTCTTCCTAATTGTGATCATGGGTTCCATTTGCATTGCATTGATGTTTGGCTTCGAAACAACTCAAACTGCCCGATTTGTCGATTGAACATCTCTGGGGCAGCCCGTTATCCAACCGACACTATTGTACCAACTTCTTCGCCCCAAGACCCGCCATCGTTGGCCCATAACAGCCCAACAAGTAGCAACCAAGATTTTGTTACAATTGAATTGTGTGAGGAGGGAAATCATGAGTCTAGAAAATGTCGTATTGATTCGATAACTAGGGACGAAAGGATAAGTGTCACTAAAGATGAGCAGCTAACGATTCAACCGTTACGAAGATCTTTTTCGATGGATTCTGCAGTTGATTGTGATGTTTACTTATCAATTCAAGATATTATAAGAAACCATGAAGAAGCTATTAGGACGAAACAACCTTTTTTCTCGTTTGGACATACACGAGGATCTCGAAGTGCTATTCTTCCTCTTGAATTTTGATTAGATAAATGATGATTAATAAATCTTTATGTTTTCGATTTAATTGTTCTATTTATTTACAAAATTATTACGTTCTCATATTTCACACAAAGGCAACTTTTGTGAGACTGTGACACTAACGTTGGCTTTTGGTTATTAGCTGCAACTTGTTTAATTCCAGAAGAAGAAAAAAAACACTAAAAAACAAATAAGGTGTTCGATGTCCGTGCTATTCGGAGAGAAGAATATTTTTGTAATTTATTTAGGTGTATGTTAAACATTCACATTATTGTTTTCGACACTTTCCTGGTCAATCAAGATATGTTTCTAATCAAGGTTAAACATGAGATTTCTTTTTAGAATATCATGACTATAAGACCATTTCTAACTCTATCGGTGATATCACGGTCAAAAAGTGCAAAAAAAGTGCAAACTGACAGTGATTAGGCACCAACCTTTTTTAACCGGTGTGTCAGTTTTTTTTTTTTTTTTGTCAAATATTGAGTATGGTGATGTGGTAAAATCTATTTGGAAATGAGGTGGAAAAAATAAATTAATAATAATAAATATATTATTTAAAATTAAATAATTTGTGATTGGGTGAGAAACTAACTGACGGAAGGTTCGAACCTCGTCAGCCCCATGACTAACGATTTTTGATGAACTAACTGACGCCTGGTTATAAACCGTCAGATTTCGTCAGATATTGCCACATAGGACTGACCTTGCAAAGAAACGCCCGGTTATAAATGGTCTAATAACTACGGTCTGTCTCGTTAATTTTGAGAGCCCGTGCGAGGCATTAAAAATGACTCTCATAAACGTTAATTAATTTTTAGGCTTACAAGGGTATACGATGCTTTATTCAAACCGACTATTTCTAGAATGACCATTTGCTTCGGAGGTTTTCTGGAGTCATCATCAGCAAGCGTCAATTTATTGGCGACTTGATTGACGCTTAGAGCCTAAATTGATCTTCGGACAAGTTTAAAACCCATGAAAATTTGATTCTACCATTTTCATGATGTCTTACACTTTTTTTTATTTTTTAATTTTTTTAACATACTTATTGATCGGAGGTCCATTCGGAAGCAATCTCTTGATCCATAGACCATTTAGAGGGAGGATTTTCTCTCCTTTTAGGGTGTTTCACTCTAGGTGAATAAACGACTTCTTTTTAATCTAGGATAGGGGAAGGATTGTCTACATCTTACCTCCTCATACCCCACTTCTGTGAGATTTAGTTTTGCTGTTGTTGTGTATATATATAAAAATGCAATAATACTAACTATTCTAAGAAAAAAAATTATAAACAACCATAGTATATTGGTTATTCTCAAATTGTTGACATGCTTTTATATTAAAATTTGTTATTAAATAAAACTTGTTTTCTAAATGTTTTTTAAGCAAACTAGTTAATCAACTCATTATAGTCAACATTCTTTAAATTTTCATAAAATGTTCATAAATACTTTGAAAAAGAAAAAATTATTCTTAGTGTAACCTAATAGTCAACATTTTATTATATTATAGTCAATACTCTTCAATTTTTCATAAAATGTTCTTGAATACTTTGAAAAAGAAAAATTTATTCTTAATAACCTAATAGTCAACATTGTTAGGAATTTATGGACCCAACAACGACCACCAATCGATAGATTGTGATCCCACAAACGACAAACGGACAGAATAAATGCAAGAAAAGTAAACGACACAAGATATTACGTGGTTATATGCAATCGGTGTGATTGCTTTAGTCCGCGGCCAACTAGAGAGCTTTTTTATTGATTTTTCGTGCTTAGGGTTACAGATTACAATAGGTATATTTATAGTGCTAATCAAAATTAGGAAACAGATCGAATAACTTGCTGGCTATGCACACTGTCGTGTTTCGCGACACTCTGTCGCGTTCCGCGACAAACTGCATCAAAACGTGACAAAGTGGTTCAGAACGTGACAGCTTCTGACACCCACTTCTGCCATATTTGTCTCGTTTCAGTGCACTTTATCACTTTCTAGTTGTGTCGCGTTTTGCGACAAACATCACTCAAACCCAATACCAGAACTCGACAATTTCTTGTTTTGATCTTCTTTGCAACTATCCAACAATCTCCCACTCAAAGGAGAGCAAAACCCAGAAATCTCGTCAACCCCAAAACTAACCATTTCAACCAAGAACGTCGAACCACCTCTCATACCGCCAATCAAACATGGAACACGCAAACTCAACATCGCTGGAAGAGCAGACTCTGATACAAGGTCTTCAACACTACTTGTCGAAATCAATACCAATAACCCTTAGAACTCTCTAGTTGACGTCTTCTTTCATCAAGTAACAAGAAGACCAGTTGAAACTATGCAAAGCTTCAACTTTCCGATCGTAACCACCTTAGTACACATATCAGCATGATTCTCCGTACCAGGAATTTTCTTAACAACTAAAGTACCATCTTCAATAAGTTCGCGAATTTTATGATACCTTAGCTTTATGTGTTTCGTACGACTATGAAACACCAGGTTCTTCACCAAATGAATAGCACTTTGATTATCACAGTACAAGACATAATCTTGTTGAACTCGTCCCAACTCAATCATAAAATTCTTCAGCCATACAAGTTCTTTGCATGCTTCTGCTGATGCCATATATTCAGCCTCCATTGTTGACAGCGCAACACAACTTTGAAGTTTGGACATACAACTGACCGCCGTCTTACCAACCGTAAAAACGTACCCCGTAGTGCTTCTACCCGAATCGTCACAACCACCCAAATCAGCATCAACGTACCCTCTCAAAATGGAATCACCTTTAGTGAATTGCAACCCCATTTTAGAAGTACCTTTCAAGTAGCGCAAAAGCCACTTTATACCTTCCCAATGCTCTTTACCCAGATTCGACATAAACCGACTCACAACTCCCACTGCATAAGCTATGTCGGGTCTTGAACAAATCATTGCGTACATAATACTACCCACTGTCGACGCATACGGAATTTGAGCCATCTCCTCTTTTTCTACTTCCGTTGTAGGTGCTTGACTTTTCGTTAACTTTAAGGTACCGCCTAAAGGCACGGATCTTGCCTTTGAATCACCCATGTTGAACCGCTCTAACACTTTCTCAATATACTTGGTTTGAGACAAAGTTAAAGTACCTACAACTAATTCCTAGTATCTGTTTAGTAGCCTCTAAGTCTTTCATCTCGAACGCGTGAGACAACTTTCTCTTCAACCTGTTGATCTCTAACATATCCGAACCTGCAATCAACATGTCAACAACATAAAGTAACAATATAACATATGAGGACTTGAATTTCTTCAAGTAACAACAATGATCCGACTCGCTTCTTGTAAAGCCACTCCTTATCATAAATTCATCAAACTTCAAGTACCGTTGCCGTGGTGCTTGTTTTAACCTATACAGACTTTTCTTCAATTTGCAAACCCATCTCTCTTTACTAACTACCTCGAAGCCCTTTGGTTGCACCATATAAATCTCCTCTTTAAGATCTCCATGTAAAAATGTGGTCTTTACATCCAATTGTTCTAGATGTAAGTCATCAGCAGCAACAATACTCAAAACCAATCGAATAGTAGTCATCTTCAAAACTGGCGAAAAGATCTCATTATAATCAACTCCTTTCCTTTGTTGAAACCCCTTAACTACCAACCGAGCTTTGTACTGCTTTTTCCCGTTCAACTCATCCTTGACCCGAAAGACCCATTTACTGTGCAACGCCTTTTTCATTGGAAGTAATTTCACTAAAGACCATGTCTTATTCTTGATAAGTGACCCCATCTCTTCTTTCATAGCAAGTTCCCACTGTATGGATTCTGTGAGAACTCATCCCACATCGGTGAGGGAGGTGAATGAAACACCCCTTATAAGGGTGTGGATACCTTCTCTAGTGGACGCGTTTTAAGGGTGAGTCCCGAGAAGCATAACCGTGAGCCCCCGTGCGTTGGGGCAAAGCAGACAATATCCACTACGGGTTGTACTCGGGCTGTTACAAGAATGGTATCAGATCCACTCATGTGCCGTTGGGGGTGGTGGGGCAAACCTCATCGAGGACGATGAGTCCCTGAGGGGGGGTGAATGTAAAACCTTAGGCAAATCCCACATCACCCACAGACATGAGTGATCATGGGATTATAAGGTAATACTCACGCTTAAATGACACAACGCGTTTTGGGACCACAGGCTGAGTAGAAGTGTGAGTATGTTGTGGTTAAGCATGCTCGGGCTAGAGCACTACCAGGATGGGTGACCTCCTGGGAAAGTGCTTCTCGTGTGTGGTCGCCAAAAAAAAGCCGTGCGCCTGCGGGCAAAGCGGACAATATTGTGGTCATGTTAAGCTGGGATGTTACAGATTCTTTAGATTGTCTTGCTTCAAAATAACTCTCGGGTTCACCATTCTCGGTATAGATCAAATAGTTTGCTGATGGAGAAAACCTAACAGTAGGTTTGGGCGTTCTACTAGAGTGTCTCAATGGTGGAGTAACGGGTGGTGGTGATCGAGTTAAGTCACCATCATCCCCACCATAGAACTCTCATCATTTTCGGAGCTAGCACCACTCTTCGAATCATCTCCATCACTTTGATCCTCACCGTCAATTGGCAATTCAATAATTCCCGAACTCCCACTAGAACCTGTATTCACATCAACAAACTTATCATGCACAACCGGACTATGATTAGAATTAACCGTTACCTTGGTGTCATACAACGAGCTTTCATCAAAAGTAACATCTCTACTACGAATCACCTTTCTCGCGTCATTGTCCCAACACCTATAACCCATGTCATCCAGCCCATACCCGATAAAAGTACATTTTCTTGATTTAGTTGCAAGCTTGTCTTTGTCAATGTCTTTGTTTTTCACATACACATTACAATCGAAAACCCTTAAGTGAGCCAAACTCACCTTTTTACTGGTCCACTCTTCCTCAGGAATTCGAAACTCTAACGGTGTTGAGGGTCCCCTGTTAATCAAATAAGCTGTTGTGTTTACAGCATATGCCCAAAACATCCTTGGTAGACCCGCATGTAACCGCATACTCCTAGCCCGCTCATTGAGCGTCCGGTTCATGCGTTCGGCAATCCCATTGTGGTGTCGTGTTTCTGAAACTGTTTTCAACATATGAATACCATGTTCCGCACAATAGTCTTTAAGTTCTTTATGAGATGACCCGTCCTAATCCATAAGGATGAATACAATAACATATGATTACATCGCGAGGTATTTGACCTCTATATGATACATTTTACAAACGTTGCATTTGTTTTTAAAAGACAACCTTTCATTACATCAAAAGTTGACAGGCATGCATACCATTTCATAATATTCAACCTATAAATGACCTAATCTGTCATTTACTTAATAATAATCTCTATTGAACTCAACGACTTGAATGCAACGTCTTTTGAAAAATGCCATGAATGACTCCAAGTAATATCTTTATGTGATGACCCGAAATTTTTTGACTTATTTAAACCAATTCTCTATACGATTTATTATTTTAACACGCTAAACAAAGTCTGTTAGATTGAGTCTCAAAATTTTAGAACTGTTTCATATATACAATTACCTTTGATTACTCTCGATAATTCATGAACAATTATATGTATGTATATATATATGTACAAGTAAAAACGACTTTCCTACAGTAAAACCCTATTTGCTACAGTAAAAATTACTTTGCTACAGTAAAACACAATTTGCTACAGTAAAATACTATTTGCTACAGTGAAACCGTATTTTGCTACAGTGCTACAGTGAAAACGAGTTTGCTACAGTGATTTGCTACAGTGAAACACTATTTGCTACAGTAAACACTATTTGCTACAATAAAACACTATTTGCTACAGTAACACTATTTGCTACAGTAAACACTATTTGATGTCGACGAACTAGCAAACAAAAACAGAAAAGGCGGCCATGCGATCGCATGGCAAAAACACTGAAAACTCATGCGATCGCATGAGCTACAGTAAATCGAAAAGTACTATAAAAGGTCAGTTTTGCTCGACGATATTTTTCATAAATATATCTGTAACTTAATTTTTAATTTATAATTATAATTATAATTTAAGTTTAATAATAATAAAGTATATTCGAGGGTGTTTTAATTCGGGTTTCAAACCGCTTTAAGCTAAGGAAATATTGGGTATTGTTCGGGGTATTGTTCTTGAATCCAAGGCCAACCATACAGTCGTCTACCATCATTACGTCTACGCAATTTGCCAACAATATTGAGTCTCAATATTGAACTGTGAGTTATAGATCCCTTTTTAAATACTTTAAATATTTTTGGGCTGAGAATACATGCAATTTATTTTAAACGCGATAAGACACAAGTACATACTAAATTCTACACTGAGTTAAACCGGAAATCCCTTAGCTTTGGTAAATAGTAGCTGCCAGTACATAGGATATGGACTGGTGGGCGCGAATAATTGTATATGGATCCATAGGGCTTGACATCCCCGTCCGAGCTAGAGCGCTAGCCTTTTAACGGACGTATGTTATTTGAGTTTAAGACACGTTGGTTTGCGTGTATTAAAACGAATGGGGTAATTATCACTATAGCGTTAAGTTTAGTTACCAGGGTGCTCTGTTACGTAGAATCTAATGATAAACTTTTGATGAAATCTTGTGGTCTATCTTTATACATGTTTATGACTCGAGCAATTAAACCTATAACTCACCAACATTCGTGTTGACTTTTTAGCATGTTTTATTCTCAGGTCCTTAGAATGCTTCCGCTGTGATGTGCTTGTTGCCTGCATGGAGTCTCTCATGCTTTGTACAAAGTTTATTGCATTCAAAATAAAACTGCGTTGTGTAATAAATAATTGGACTGTGATGTCAACCTGTAAATTAAAGACTTATGTATTTCGGGGTTTTGCTTATACCTAAGCACTTGCCCACATGTTTATAACTTTCTATGTTTAGAAAGTCACTTATTTTAATGAATGCAATATTTTATCAAAACGTATCATATAGAGGTCAAAACCTCACTGTGGAATCAATGATTAACGTGCCGCGTCAATAGCGATTTTGACGGGTCGTTATACTTTATAATGAGCAAATGCACAGCGAAAAATTTCTTTAATACCTGAGAATAAACATGCTTAAAAGTGTCAACCAAAAGGTTGGTGAGTTCATTAGTTTATCATCAATAATCATTTCTATCATTTTAATAGACCACAAGATTTCATTTATTCAATAATCATACACTCGCAAGTGTTTAAAATTTCATTCATATGGATTGAACACCTGATAACAGACATTAACAAAATGCATCTAGAATATCCCCAAAAATAAAATCGAAGTACTAAAGCAGTTTAAATTCTCTGACTGGGGCAGGTCAAGGCCCATAGATCTATCTTTAGGATTCGCGTCAATTGGTGGCAATTATAATAAACACCAATTCTTAGGTTACCAAGTTCAACAAGGGGCGATATCCGGTATAACAATTCAACCATAGAATGTAGTTTCAATTACTTGTGTCTATTCGTCAAACATTTATAAAAGTGCATGTATTCTCAGTTCCAAAACTATATATTACAAAAGCATTTAAAAAGGGAGCAAATGAAACTCACAATACTGTATTTCGTAGTAAAAATACATATGACGTCATTGAACAAATGCAAGGTTGGCCTCGGATTCACGAACCTATATTAATTATATATTTTTATATGTTGGTCAATATCTGTATAGCAATTTAGGTCAGGTCATAGTGTACCACAATCCTAATGCTCGAGACTACTATGCAAAAGTCAACAAAAGTCAAATTGACTCAAAATGATTTTCAAAATTTATACATGATTATTATATAGTTTAAATATAGTCGTTTTATATTTTTAAATATTTTTAACAGATTTTATAAGAGTAAATAATATATTTCATTTATTAATAAATAAAATTTTATATTAAAATTTATATAATAAAAATATACTTTTATATATCTTAAGTAATAAAATTTATAAAGTTCATTTAATATCATAAAAATATTATGATAGGTTTTATTAATGTAATTATATTATATGTAGTAAAATATCTTTGTATTACATATTTATTTGATAAAATAATATTGATAATAATAATAAGTAAAAGTTGTATTATTTTGTAATAATAATTATTATTATTCTATTAATAAAAAATATCAATATTTATATTTATTAAAAATGATATTATGATAAAATGATAATTTTTATTGATAATAATAATAATAATAATAATAATAATAATAATAATAATAATAATAATAATAATAATAATAATAATAATAATAATAATAATAATAATAATGATGATGATATTTTATAATAACAATGATATTTCTATTTAAAAATAATAATTTTTAGTAAAAATGATAGTTTTAATATTAATAATACTTTTAATAATAATAATAATAATAAAAATAATGAAAACGATATTTTTATCTAAATCAATACCTTTCAATATTTTAATTTCATCATGATACTTATACTCATTATTTCCTAATCAATTTGTTAATAGCTTTTAGTCGTCTTTTATATCGCGTTCAAAATTGTAGTGACCCGAACTTCTCCATGTTTATATATATATATTAAATGAAATTGTTATTTAAATGATTAAGTGTTTCCAATATATTAAGCAATCAAACTTGTTAAGACTTGATTAATTGAAATAGGTTTCATATAGACAATTGACCACCCAAGTTGACCGGTGATTCACGAACGTTAAAACTTGTAAAAACTATACGATGACATATATATGGTTATATATATAGTTAACATGATTTTATTATAAGTATGTATCTCATTAGGTATTTTAACAATGAGTTATATACATAAAAATGAGACTATTAATTTAAGAAACTCGAAAACGATATATATAACGATTATCGTTATAACAACGTCTTACTAGGTACATTTGAATCATATTAAGATATTGATACACTTGGTTAATTATGTTAAATGATAAGTAAATATATTATTAAGTGTATTAACAATGAAATACATATGTAAAAATAAGACTACTAACTTAATGATTTCGAAACGAGACATATATGTAACGATTATCGTTGTAACGACATTTAATGTATATATATCATATTAAGAGATATTTATACATCATAATATCATGATAATATAATAATTTAAAATCTCATTTGATATTATAAACATTGGGTTAACAACACTTAACAAGATCGTTAACCTAAAGGTTTCAAAACAACACTTACATGTAACGACTAACGATGACTTAACGACTCAGTTAAAATGTATATACATGTAGTGTTTTAATATGTATTTATACACTTTTGAAAGACTTCAATACACTTATCAAAATACTTCTACTTAACAAAAATGCTTACAATTACATCCTCGTTCAGTTTCATCAACAATTCTACTCGTATGCACCCGTATTCGTACTCGTACAATACACAGCTTTTAGATGTATGTACTATTGGTATATACACTCCAATGATCAGCTCTTAGCAGCCTATGTGAGTCACCTAACACATGTGGGAACCATCATTTGGCAACTAGCATGAAATATCTCATAAAATTACAAAAATATGAGTAATCATTCATGACTTATTTACATGAAAACAAAATTACATATCCTTTATATCTAATCCATACACCAACGACCAAAAACACCTACAAACACTTTCATTCTTCAATTTTCTTCATCTAATTGATCTCTCTCAAGTTCTATCTTCAAGTTCTAAGTGTTCTTCATAAATTCCAAAAGTTCTAGTTTCATAAAATCAAGAATACTTTCAAGTTTGCTAGCTCACTTCCAATCTTGTAAGGTGATCATCCAACCTCAAGAAATCTTTGTTTCTTACAGTAGGTTATCATTCTAATATAAGGTAATAATCATATTCAAACTTTGGTTCAATTTCTATAACTATAACAATCTTATTTCAAGTGATGATCTTACTTGAACTTGTTTTCGTGTCATGATTCTGCTTCAAGATCTTCGAGCCATCCAAGGATCCGTTGAAGCTAGATCCATTTTTTTCTTTTCCAGTAGGTTTATCCAAGGAATTTAAGGTAGTAATGATGTTCATAACATCATTCGATTCATACATATAAAGCTATCTTATTCGAAGGTTTAAACTTGTAATCACTAGAACATAGTTTAGTTAATTCTAAACTTGTTCGCAAACAAAAGTTAATCCTTCTAACTTGACTTTTAAAATCAACTAAACACATGTTCTATATCTATATGATATGCTAACTTAATGATTTAAAACCTGGAAACACGAAAAACACCGTAAAACCGGATTTATGCCGTCGTAGTAACACCGCGGGCTGTTTTGGGTTAGTTAATTAAAAACTATGATAAACTTTGATTTAAAAGTTGTTATTCTGAGAAAATGATTTTTATTATGAACATGAAACTATATCCAAAAATTATGGTTAAACTCAAAGTGAAAGTATGTTTTCTAAAATGGTCATCTAGACGTCGTTCTTTCGACTTAAATGACTACCTTTACAAAAACGACTTGTAACTTATTTTTATGACTATAAACCTATACTTTTTCTGTTTAGATTCATAAAATAGATTTCAATATAAAACCATAGCAATTTGATTCACTCAAAACGGATTTAAAATGAAGAAGTTATGGGTAAAACAAGATTGGATAATTTTTCTCATTTCAGCTACGTGAAAATTGGTAACAAATCTATTCCAACCATAACTTAATCAACTTGTATTGTATGTTATGTAATCATGAGATACCATAGACACGTATACAATGTTTCGACCTATCATGTCGACACATCTATATATATTTCGGAACAACCATAGACACTCTATATGTGAATGTTGGAGTTAGCTATACAGGGTTGAGGTTGATTCCAAAATATATATAGTTTGAGTTGTGATCAATACTGAGATACGTATACACTGGGTCGTGGATTGATTCAAGATAATATTTATCAATTTATTTCTATACATCTAACTGTGGACAACTAGTTGTAGGTTACTAACGAGGACAGCTGACTTAATAAACTTAAAACATCAAAATATATTAAAAGTGTTGTAAATATATTTTGAACATACTTTGATATATATGTATATATTGTTATAGGTTCGTGAATCAACCAGTGGCCAAGTCTTATTTCCCGACGAAGTAAAAAACTGTGAATGTGAGTTATAGTCCCACTTTTAAAATCTAATATTTTTGGGATGAGAATACATGCAGGTTTTATAAATGATTTACAAAATAGACACAAGTACGTGAAACTACATTCTATGGTTGAATTATCGAAATCGAATATGCCCCTTTTTATAAAGTCTGGTAATCTAAGAATTAGGGAACAGACACCCTAATTGACGCGAATCCTAAAGATAGATCTATTGGGCTTAACAAACCCCATCCAAAGTACCGGATGCTTTAGTACTTCGAAATTTTTATCATATCCGAAGGGTGTCCCGGAATGATGGAGATATTCTTATATATGCATCTTGTTAATGTCGATTACCAGGTGTTCACCATATGAATGATTTTTATCTCTATGTATGGGATGTGTATTGAAATATGAAATCTTGTGGTCTATTATTATGATTTGATATATATAGGTTAAACCTATAACTCACCAATATTTTTGTTGACGTTTAAAGCATGTTTATTCTCAGGTGAATACTAAGAGCTTCCGCTGTTGCATACTAAAATAAGGACAAGATTTGGAGTCCATGTTTGTATGATATTGTGTAAAAACTGCATTCAAGAAACTGATTTCGATGTAACATATTTGTATTGTAAACCATTATGTAATGGTCGTGTGTAAACAGGATATTTTAGATTATCATTATTTGATAATCTACGTAAAGCTTTTTAAACCTTTATTTATGAAATAAAGGTTATGGTTTGTTTTAAAAATGAATGCAGTCTTTGAAAAACGTCTCATATAGAGGTCAAAACCTCGCAACGAAATCAATTAATATGGAACGTTTTTAATCAATAAGAACGGGACATTTCAATAATAATGATAATAATAGTAATCATAATAATTAGATGTTACTAATATTAGTTTTAATTATAATAATACTAATAATAATAAATATTATGATAATATTAATGATAATACTAATAACTATTTTAATGATAAATAATAATATTAATTATAGTCTTAACGATAATAACGATAGTAATAATAATAAAATTTTTTTTAATGATAATACCTTTTATTGATAATAATAATAATAATAATAATAATAATAATAATAATAATAATAATAATAATAATAATAATAATAATAATAATAATAATAATAATTAGATAATAACTATAACGACGATAATAACGACGATAATAACGACGATAATAATAATCATTTTTAATAATAATACAAAAATTCAGTTGACTATAACTTCCAATATGTTCATCGAAATCATTCGAGTTCTAAATGAAAAGTTCTTAATTTTTCGCTAGCTTTCCAATGACATGCATATCTTATACCTTATCCTAGTGGTATATGTACCTAATTCAGGATTCAACATAATCTATCTAACGACAATATGAAAGGTACAAGCATGCATAATCCTATATACTCGAGCACTAGTCAGGGATACACTAATAATATATAAAAGTTAAGTTATGCGTGCTCACGTATCAATATTGAGATTCAATATTGCAGGAAAGGTACGTAGACGCAACGGAGATGATAAACACTAGTTTGACTTCTCGAGCATACCCACGAACTATACCCATAACCTCCATAGCTATAACCCATAATTTCCTTAGCCATATCCCACTCGAAAAAACGGTCTTGAAATAATTCGCTCATGACCTCGTCGTAGTATTTTATGTATAATATTAATAATATCGCTACCTAATATTACTAATACTAATAATAATAATATTAATAATAATAATCTTGATATTAATAATAATAATAATAATAATAATAATAATAATAATAATAATAATATAAATAATAATAATTCTATTTGTAGTACTAGATATATGAAAGTGGATGTTTGTGTGTGCTTAAAAATCTGATTACGCTTGCATTTATAGAACAATTTCAAGTCTTGCACCTCATGCGATTTCATGAGGCTTGTGTGTTATGCTCATGCAATCACATGAGCCTTATTTTACAGCTAAAACGCAATATTTCTTATGCCGACACTTCTTTAAGTTAATATTATATATAAATATATTATTTAATCTTTATAATTAATTATATATTATATTATATTTACGTGCATAGTTAACATGAAATTTTAGTTTCGATGACTTGTACGTTGACGCTCGACTTATGTGCCGGTTCTGGTTTCTCGAACGCATTTTCGTACACTTAGAAAACTAGCATTTTACATTTAGTGACGCGTACCTTTAACAAGAATATAGACTTAACTATCGATAAACTATATAACTTGAAGTATAATCTATACATTTGAATGTTGTGGTCATTTGCTTCTATAAATCAATGGCTCGTTGTTTATCAAAATATATTAATTTAAATCAGGACGTTTTATGACTAAGTTAAAATATATATATATATATATATATATATATATATATATATATATATATATATATATATATATATATATATATATATATATATATATATATTTAGAAGTGTACATTTATACATAATATATATGTTTGAAATATTTATCTAATATAATATTTAGTCTTTCAAAACTAATTATATTTCAAAGTTCGTTTTAAAATCGTTTAGAAAAATATTATAACTCATAACGTTTTCATTTGAAAACTTAAATAGATACAATTCATTTATGTACTAACTTTTTAAATATCAATCGCATCACTGAGCGAGTGTTACTATCGTGTACTAAACTAATTTGAAAACATATATATTTAATGAACACGTTTTAAATATACGTTGCAAGTTATTTATATATTCAACAACTCATATTCCAACATACGTTATTTAAACAAAGACACTAATAGTCTAGTTCTATTATATCGAAAAATGTTTTCGTACATTTGAAATTAAGTCAATTGATTCTTATGTAATTTAAATCTTCCACTAACTTTTGTCTAATCCTTGTTAATGACACTTTGTTCTTATGTGTAATTTACTTTACCAATTATTCCGAATACCGTTAAAAAGAATAGATTTCTTAAATCAAAGTGGACCTCTCAACAGAGACTCGTAATCATATGATGTATCTGATAAATCAAACATTTGATATTATCTTTTAATTCCGTCGATAATTATTTTAAATATATTTTGAAACAAATACGCTCATGTAAAGTATTATACATCGAATTCTATGTTAATGTTTTCAAGTTATAATATATACACATATACATATATAATCATATCCATTCATATAATGGTTCGTGAATCATTGGAATTTGTTCGAGGTTAAATGAATGTATGAACATAGTTTAAAATTCTTGAGATTTACTTAACAAACTTTGCTTATCGTGTCGGAATAATATAAAGATAAAGTTTAAATTTGGTCAGAAATTTCCGGGTTGTCACACTTTACTGCTGTATTCTCCTCCATTGTCAGATTTCATGCACGTAACTTTCAAGTTAGTCTCATTTTCAACAGCAGCTCTCCACACTTTAAAAGTATAAAACACATTAGATTTAACTTTGAGAAAGTAAATCCATACCTTTCTAGTGGAGTCATCAATGAAGGTGACATAGTAGCGGGAACCACCATGCGACTCAACCGTTGTAGGTCCATAGACATCGGAATGAACAAGTTCAAGCTTCTCCTTCTTTGGCGCAATTCCCGATTTCCCGAATGATACCTTCTTTTGTTTCCCCATAGTACATGGCTCATAAAACTCGATATTCACCTTCTTCAAACCCGGAATCTTCCCATTAGAAACTAGCAACTTCATCCCCTTATCACTCATATGCCCTAATCTTCGGTGCCTTAGAGTAGAATCGGTCCCTACATTACTTGTCACATTAACCTCATCATCATCGAATACCTCGACCATGTATAAAGTTCCCCTTTTATGTCCCGAAGCCACGACTTGACCATACTTTTGAACACGCCATTTGCGATCACCGAAGGTAGTATGATTACCTTCTTCATCCAATTTGTAATGACCCGACCTTTTTCGACTTATATTTATGCTTTTCATTTTCACGAAACTGCGTATTTGTGCGTACTGAGCTATATTATATTCTGGGATCATTATTCATGCTAATTACTTTCGTTAATACCTTACAATGTGTTATTATGTGCTTAATCACTTAATTTGATCCTCGAATGCTTTTACGACCGTTAGTGTCACTTGTCGTTTAAAACGAGCTACGTACTTTGTACACGTTAAACTTTTGTCATAATTGGAGTATTATGACTACTTAAAACTAATTGTTATTCTCTAATGACAATTACCTGGCTAATTGGTTGCTTAATTACGCTTAGTGTTTTACTAATGCACACTAGTTAGTCTTAATGGACTTTTAACCTTAATGGACTAAGGCCCACCCTACTCTAGCTAATGGACTTTTAAGTTAGCCCAATTTTAATGGACTTATGACCCATTAATATGTAGGACAAAACCCATTAAGATAAGCCAACATACTAGCATATTAGTGTAATGGACTTTTGTAACAACCCAACCCGTTATCTAACCGAAAATGCTAATTTTTTTTTATACATCAGTAAGGTGCGCGGCGCGCAGCCCCTTGTGTGCGCGGCGCGCACAAGGTCTGGCAGCCCGCTGTCCAAAATATCCAATTTTCGTTTAATGATCTCCCACTTCCCGACACCTATAGACTAAACGCCTTTCACAACATTTTATAATATGTAAAACTAACACGTTTCAATAATAAAACAAGTTTTACAACACCGGGCCCACATCGGCCATTTTACGACTTTCGTACCAAATACAAGTTTTCGACTACATGAGTTTAAGTTCTAAACACAACTACGAGCATGATGTTTGGGGATAAACTACCCAATCCTAAGTCGAAACCAAAAGTAATCCATGCAAGCATCAAAAGGGGAAATCATCTAAATCCCGAGCATACCCTTACCAAATTCGCTTCCGTACCTAAAAATGTAAACAACGAGAGGGTAAGCTAATGATTAGTGAATGCAATACTTATACATATACATATGTAATTTACCTACACGCATCCACTTACAAATACCATGCAAACAAACGTATAAATGAGCTAGCATCACCAAACATACAACTAACAACAACATTAGTATATAAACCGCCACAATAATATACTAAACGTAAACAAGGCATAAACATGCTAACCCTTCCCTCGCTTTGATACTACTGGCTTGTAGTCGACCAATAACGTCGAGTCTCACTCGTATGATGTCACCGACTTGTGACTCATCATAAGGTGTTACCGACTTGTGAATCACCAAATGGTGTCACCGACTTGCGAATCACCCACTATACTTATGGGTCACCGACTTGTGAACGCCATGTGGCATCACCGACTCGTGAAGCACCACCTAGTGTCACCAACTTGTGAGCACTAAGAAATGTCACCGACTTGTGAATCACTTCTCCGACTTATGGTATCACCGACTTGTGATTCACCATCTAGTGTCACCGAATCGTGAACACTATGAAGTGTCATCGACTTGTGAATCACTTCCCCGACTTATGGTATCACCGACTTTTGATTCACCAACCAAATACTAAGGGGTCACCGCCGCGTGAACCACCATGAGGTGTCACCGACATGTGAGGCACATAACGAGACACTACCGACCCGTAGTTCTCTTCACCCATAACCTCAATAAGTCACCATTGATAATGCTAAAAACGAACATATATTTCATAGCATTATTCCTCAAGAAAGACAAGCTTTTAGTTGCAATTGTTCTATTTACAAGTGATATTCGTTTAAATAATAAAAGGTGAAGACAAAAGACAGATTCGACGAATTGAAGACGCAAACGACCAAAAAGCTCAAAAGTACAAAATACAATCAAAGAGGTTCCAATTATTGATAAGAAACGTCTCGAAATTACAAGAGTACAAGATTCAAAACGCAAAGTACAAGATATTAAATTGTACGCAAGGACGTTCGAAAATCCGGAACCGGGACCAGAGTCAACTCTCAACGCTCGACGCAACGGACTAAAAATTACAAGTCAACTATGCACATAAATATAATATAATATTTAAATAATTCTTATAATTATTTAATATATTATATTTATTTATAAAACCGTCGGTAAACAAAGAGCCAAACTTGTGTGAGCTGTATTTACAAACTCCGCGACTCGCGGAGTTTGAAGGCCAAAAGGGCCGCGAGTCGCGGAGGCCCAAATTCTGAAAGTCCCTATAAAGCCAACCGAATTCTGATCATTTTTTACACTCTTAATCTATCTCTCTTTCAATATATACGTAAAAATATATATATAATTTATATTTTAATTTTAATTTTAATTTTAAATCCTAATAATAAGGGTATGTTAGCGAATGTTGTAAGGGTGTAAGTCGAAATTCTGTCCGTGTAACGCTACGCTATTTTTAATCATTGTAAGTTATGTTCAACCTTTTTAATTTAATGTCTCGTAGCTAAGTTATTATTATGCTTATTTAATCCGAAGTAATTATGATGTTGGGCTAATTACTAAAATTGGGTAATTGGGCTTTGTACCATAATTGGGGTTTGGACAAAAGAACGACACTTGTGGAAATTAGACTATGGGCTATTAATGGGCTTTATATTTGTTTAACTAAATGATAGTTTGTTAATGTTAATATAAAGATTTACAATTGGGCGTCCCTATAAATTACCATATACACTCGATCGGACACGATGGGCGGGGTATTTATATGTACGAATAATCTTTCATTTAACCGGATACGGGAATGGATTAATAGCCACTAGAATAATTAAAACATGGGTGAAATTATGTACAAGGACACTTGGTATAATTGATAACAAAATATTAAAACCTTGGGTTACACTCAGTCGACATCCTGGTGTAATTATTAAACAAAGTATTAAAATCTTGTTACAGTTTAAGTCCCCAATTAGTTAGAATATTTAACTTCGGGTATAAGGATAATTTGACGAGGATACTCGCACTTTATATTTATGACTTATGGACTGTTATGGATAAAAACCAGATGGACATATTAAATAATCCAGGACAAAGGACAATTAACCCATGGGCATAAAACTAAAATCAACACGTCAAACATCATGATTACGGAAGTTTAAATAAGCATAATTCTTTTATTTCATATTTAATTTCCTTTATTTTATATTTAATTGCACTTCTAATTATCGCATTTTTATTGTTATTGTATTTAATTGCACTTTTAATTATCGTACTTTTTAATTATCGCAAGTTTATTTTATCGCACTTTTATTATTCGCAATTTCATTATCGTTATTTACTTTACGCTTTAAATTAAGTCTTGTATTTATTTATTATTTTACATTTGGTTTTAACTGCGACTAAAGTTTTAAAATCGTCAAACCGGTCATTAAACGGTAAAAACCCCCCTTTATAATAATAATATTACTTATATATATATTTGTATTTTTATAAAAGTAAACTAATATAGCGTTAAGCTTTGTTTAAAAAGATTCCCTGTGGAACGAACCGGACTTACTAAAAACTACACTACTGTACGATTAGGTACACTGCCTATAAGTGTTGTAGCAAGGTTTAAGTATATCCATTCAATAAATAAATAAATATCTTGTGTAAAATTGTATCGTATTTAATAGTATTTCCTGTAAAAATATAAGCTATTTTATATACTACTCAGCTAAAACATCAAGTATTTTTGGCGCCGCTGCCGGGGAACAATCTAGCTTAAAAGCCGGAAGCAACGCTAATATAAAAAAAAAAGATTTTTAGTTTACTTTTATTAAAATTCGTTTTTATAAAAATACGTTTTAAATATTCGAAAATATAAAAAGAAAAACAAAAATATAAGTATTTTTAAGATTTTGTTAAATATTTAAGTTTTATAAAGTTTCTTTATTTTTATTTTACAAAAATATAAGTCTTATTTAAATATTTGGTTTTTATTTAAAACATAAAAAAAAAAAAAAACGCGTCAGTTTTAAACTGTTCTAGGGTTGAATTTTGAAACCCCGCGACTCGCGGGGTTTACTGCTTGAAATACCGCAAGTCGCGGAGATACTCTGACACGCGACAGAACCCTAATTCTGCATTTATTACGGGTAATTATTAATTATTATAATTATTAACCCTAATTATTATTATAATTAGTTTTATTTTAAAGTTTTACTTTTTATTTAATTTATATTTTAGTTAAATTAGTTTAATTAAATTGTAAAATTAATAGTTTTATAAAATAAATAATATAAAAATAATATTTTTATAAAAAATTGTACTTTTTACAACTTTTTGTATATTTTTATATTTTATACCTTTTTAATTGTTTTAGCGTAATATTTGTATTTTTCGCTCATATTTAGTTTTAAACTTTGTTTTTGCCATAGTTATTTTTACTTCTAGATTTTTAGGCTTTGCCGTAGAATTCCTTAAGTGCTTTTTCTTTAGACTAAGATTTAGGTGCTTTAGAATTTTGCGACGCCTTTTTAAATTTTAGTTTCTTTTTAAGTTATTTCCATTTGGGATTTAGTTTTTCCTGTAAGCTTTAATATTTTTAGACGACTTTTACCTATGTATCAATTATCATTCCAAATAGTAATCTCAATTTGCGATTATAATTTTAAGTTAGTTGTAGTAATAAGGTTAGGTTAGTCAAGTATTTTTAAGTTTTATAACTTTCTTTTATTTTTCCGTCAACTTTTATTTTTCAACCATTTTTCTTTTTCGATCTTTTTCCGACGAACTCTTTTTCTTTCTTATTTCTCGCTATTCTAGTTTTAGGACATAGATTTTTATTCTACTTCTTATCTAAATTTCTTAAAATTACGAAAATTTATTTTAAGTGGTTAAATTGATAGACATCAAAATTTTCTGGTTCGTAGTAATAGTTGGATTTGTACGTGGACCGGGTTATTGGAGCCAAACAGTACTCAATTATATTGAGACCAAACGAATCCTGCCCCTCTGCTGCATCTTTTGGCTATTCGAAACGTGGGCAAAATCAGAAAAGTCTATTGATTGGATAACTTATTATAATTTTTCTTTCCTTTTAAAAACTAATAGGATATTCAGTGAATGCACCGAGCAAGACGTTCACCACCTTTTGTACGTTCACCACCTGTAACTAGTTGTGAGCAGTGTGGAGGACCACATTTGACAAAAGATTGTCTCAGTATTGAATTAACAATGGAACAAAGAGAGAATATTTCATACATAAACCAAAGGTCTGGAAATAATTATCAGAATAATTATCAACCGCCAAGACCGATTTACAATCAAAACCAGAATTATAACAGAAATATTCCATACAACAACCAACAAGGTCCTAGCAATCAACAAATATCCAATAATACTTACAATCAGCAAAGACCTAATTTTCAAAACAAACCACCACAACAAACCGATGATAAAAAGCCGAATTTAGAAGATATGATGACGAAGCTAGTTGAAACTCAAACGCAGTTTTTCACATCTCAAAAATAAACCAATGAACAAAATGCTCAAGCATTTAGAAATCAACAAGCTTCTATTCAAAATCTGGAACAAGAAGTAAGTAACCTAGCAAGGTTAATAGGTGAAAGAAAACCGGGAAGTCTACCTAGTGATACAAATGCTAACCCCCGGAATGAAACAGCTAAAGCCATTACCACAAGAAGTGGTACAACACTTAAACCACCTGAAATACCTGTAACTTCTGATGAAGCTATTCCTACTCCACAAGAACCACAACCTGATCAAGATAAGGAAAAAGAACCGGTAGTTGAAAAGGTTAATGAAGATAACACAATTAAGGCTAAACCTTATGTTAAACCATACCAACCACCACTTCCTTACCCGAGTAAAATGAAGAAAGAGAAACTTGAAGCCGAGCAATCCAAATTCTTGGATATGTTTAAACAGATAAATGTAAATCTTCCTTTCATTGATGTGATTTCAGGAATGCCTAGATATGCTAAATTCTTGAAAGATCTAATTTCAAATAGAAAGAAAATGGAAGAACACTCGGCTGTTACTATGAACGCTAATTGTTCAGCAGTGCTGTTGAATAAGATACCAGAAAAATTATCTGATCCAGGAAGTTTCACAATTCCATGTTTTCTGGGTAGTCTTAGTTCAATAGAAGCATTAGCAGATTTAGGTGCTAGTATAAATTTAATGCCATATTCACTATACGCTAAACTAGACCTTGGAGAATTGAAACCAACCAGAATAAGCATACAACTAGCCGATAGATCAATAAAATATCCTAGAGGGATAATGGAGAACATGCTAGTTAAAGTTGGTACTTTAGTATTTCCAGTAGATTTTGTTGTTCTGGACATGGAAGAAGATTCTCAAGTTCCTCTCATATTAGGAAGACCATTCTTAAACACGGCTAAAGCAATGATAGACGTGTTCGGTAAGAAACTGACCCTAAGTATAGAGGATGAGAGTGTTACCTTTTCAGTTGATAGAGCAATGCAACAACCACAATCTACAGATGATACATGTTATTATATTCAAACTATTGATGCACATGCATAATTATTAGAAGAATTTCCAGAATTACAAGGAACAGGAGAATGTTCTTTAGGAGAAGGTAATGAACCAATTGATGAAGCTGAAATGTTAGCTACACTTATAGCTAATGGATATGAACCAACAACAGAAGAAATTCAAATGCTAAAAGAAGAAGACAGATATCGATATAAATCATCGATAGAAGAACCTCCGAAATTAGAGTTAAAGCCACTTCCAAACCATTTGGAATACGCTTATTTACATGGTGAATGAATTACCTGTAATAATATCGTCTTCTCTTACTGAAAATGAGAAATCACAACTCATTTCTGTGTTGAAAGCTCATAAACCAGCCATTACATGGAAGATTCATGATATTAAAGGAATAAGTCCTTCGTATTGCACACATAAAATCCTTATGGAAGAAGGTCATAAAACGTATGTGCAACGCCAACGAAGACTAAATCCTAATATGCAAGATGTAGTTAAGAAAGAGATTATTAAACTGCTAGATGCAGGTCTAATTTATCCAATCTCTGATAGTCCATGGGTAAGCCCAGTTCAATGCGTGCCTAAGAAGGGTGGCATGACTGTCATTACAAATGAGAAAAATGAGCTTATTCCTACTAGGACCGTAACAGGATGGCGTGTATGTATTGATTATAGAAAATTAAATGACGCCACCAGAAAAGATCACTTTCCCTTACCTTTCATTGATCAAATGTTGGAAAGATTAGCCGGAAATAGTTACTATTGTTTTCTAGATGGATTTTCCGGATATTTTCAAATTTCAATAGCACCCGAAGATCAAGAGAAAACCACATTCACGTGCCCTTATGGTACTTTTGCTTACAAACGCATGTCATTTGGACTTTGCAACGCCCCTGCAACCTTTCAAAGGTGTATGATGGCGATTTTTCATGACATGATAGAAGAATGCATGGAAGTTTTCATGGATGACTTTTCAGTCTTCGGTGATACATTTGAATCATGTCTAGTTAATCTGGAACGAATGCTTATTAGATGCGAACAATCAAATCTAGTTCTTAATTGGGAGAAATGCCATTTCATGGTTAAAGAAGGCATCGTTCTTGGACATAAAATTTCAAAAGAAGGAATTGAAGTGGATAGAGCTAAAGTAGATGTAATTGCTAAACTTCCACATCCCACCAATGTTAGAGGAGTTAGGAGTTTTCTAGGGCATGCCGGTTTTTACCGACGTTTCATAAAAGATTTTTCTAAAATTGCCACTCCTATGAATAAACTCCTAGAAAAGGATGCTCCATTCATCTTTTCAGATGAGTGTATCAAATCTTTTAATATTCTTAAAGAGAAACTCACTAATGCGCCGATCATGATAACACCAAATTGGAATCTACCATTTGAACTAATGTGCGATGCAAGTGATTTTGCAATGGGAGCCGTTTTAGGACAAAGGATTGAAAAACGATTTCAACCTATATATTATGCTAGTAAGACGTTACAAGGAGCACAAACGAACTATACAACTACTGAAAAAGAGCTCCTTGCTATTGTCTTTGCTTTTGACAAATTTCGATCATATCTCGTTCTAGCAAAAACGGTGGTCTATACCGACCATTCTGCTCTTAGATACCTATTTTCAAAACAAGATGCTAAACCAAGATTAATCCGTTGGATCTTACTCTTACAAGAGTTTGATATTGAAATCCGAGATAAAAGAGGAGCAGAAAATCTCGCCGCTGATCATCTTTCTCGTCTTGAAAATCCCGAATTAGAAGTTCTAAATGAATCGGCCATACAAGACAACTTTCCTGATGAATATCTATTGAAGATAGATTATAATGAAATCCCATGGTTTGCAGACTATGCAAACTACTTAGTTTGTGGATTCCTTGAAAAAGGATTATCGTACCAAAGACGAAAGAAATTCTTCAGTGATATAAAACACTATTTTTGGGAAGATCCACATCTGTTTAAAAGTTGTCCCGATGGAATAATACGCCGATGTGTATTTGGAGATGAAGCTAGTAAAATATTAAACCATTGTCACACAGGACCAACAGGAGGGCATTATGGGCCTCAACTAACAGCAAGAAAAGTTTATGATACTGGATTCTATTGGCCTACAATTTACAAAGACGCACACCTTCTTTGCAAATCCTGTGATGCATGTCAAAGGGCCGAAAAAATAAGTCAACGTGATGAAATGACACAAAATGTCATCCAAGTATGTGAAGTATTTGACATTTGGGGTATTGACTTTATGGGTCCATTTCCAAAATCTCATAATAATCTATATATACTCGTAGCCATTGATTATGTATCTAAATGGGCGGAAGCACAAGCTCTCCTAACTAACGATGCACGAGTTGTAGTCAACTTTTTAAAACGTCTTTTTGCAAGGTTTGGAACACCGAAAGCTTTAATAAGTGATCGGGGTACTCATTTCTGTAATAATCAACTTGAGAAAGTTCTTAAAAGATATGGAGAAACTCATAAAATCTCCACCGCATACCATCCACAAACAAGTGGACAAGTTGAAAATACCAACCGAGCTTTAAAACGTATTCTAGAGAAAACTGTAGGATCAAATCCGAAGGAATGGTCCATTAAATTAGAGGATGCACTCTGGGCTTTTAGAACAGCCTACAAAACTCCAATTGGAACCACACCTTTTAGACTTGTTTATGGAAAAGCATGTCATCTTCCAGTAGAAATTGAACACAAAGCATTTTGGGCTTTGAAGACATGTAATCTTGATTTACATGAAGCCGGACGTCTACGATTAAGTCAACTAAACGAATTAGAAGAATTAAGACATGAAGCATACGATAATTCGTTAATCTATAAAGAAAGAACAAAGAAATGGCATGATAAAAGAATCAGAAGTTCAAAAGAATTTAAGGAAGGAGACAGAGTTCTTCTTTTCAATTCACGATTCAAGCTATTTCCTGGAAAATTGAAATCAAGATGGTCTGGACCATTCATAGTTAAAAGAGTTTTTCCATACGAAATAGTAGAATTGATAAATTCAAATGGGATTGAATTTAAAGTTAATGGTCACAGAGTTAAACACTACATAGATAGTCCGATGGAAGTCGACAACGAAGTTAATCACAATTTCGACACCATAGCTAACTAAGTGTGGAGAGAATCAAGTCTTTAAAGGATAATATGTATTTCTGTTAGAGTTAGATTGTCTGTTTTCGTGTAGTTCTCGAAAATGGAACCCGAATGGTCTTTCCCTAGCAGACCCTAAAGAACTAGTCTTCTCCCCCCATTCTGAATTTTTATTTTTTTTAGGTTTTTACAAAATGAAGACTGCCTGTGAACTAAACCATGGTCTAATGCTACACGCTTTGATCACTAAACGAAATAATGACACACTTCCGAGTGAAATAGTATCAGTAATCAGAGAAAGAATGGACGGAGTTAGAAAAGAATCCAGATGCGAAGATAATAAGTTACAATTTGGTAAAGGAAAATCAAAATTCGCAGCGAAAAGAAGAGCACGACACCTAGAAAGATGTCACAAATGCGGAAAATGGTCACATGGAGGTAAATGTTCAAATAATCAAACCTATTCAAATACCGAATTTGTTACTTTATGCAGAGACGGACCGTTTATATGTTTAGAAGAAAAGACACTGAATGCTCGAGGTTACGCCTATGTAGCCATGGAAAACTAATTAAACCGACTATCTTATGAATGGGATAGATCATATAACTAAGAAATCTATTTCACAGGTAAGTCTGTACAGTTTTTATTTTTTTATTTTTTATTTTTTATTTTTAACCTTTTGATAATAAACGCCAATTTGTTCGCTATAAAGTATTAAATTGGTATTGAATAAAATTAGGTTTGGCGACCGAAATTATTGATATCATACAAAAATTTATTACATCACTGCGAAATTTAACGTTTATTCTTAAGGTATAAATATCTTTAATCAATCAACCCAAAATATTTCAAAAATTCGTCATGAGTTAAATTAGGTTTTGGAACCGAAATTACTTTACCGAAAAGAGAGGCGCATATTTTTGATAATATTTGATTGATTAAAGTGGGATAAAAAGCCAAAAAGATTTTTAATTTTATTTTTACCATGTTTTTAAAATTAATATTTAAATCTTAAATTAATATTGTAAACTTTGTAAAAACAATATTTTTAAAATTGTAAATATTTGAAAAATTAATATAAGTTTGGTGTGAATTTATAATATGAATTTTTAAATTAAGTTTGGTGTGAATTTTTAATTTTTAAAATATGAATTTTTAATTTTATACATTTTAAATTTTAAGTTTGGTGTGAATTTTTAATATTAATTTTGAATTTTATATTTAAGTTGTGTGAATTTAAAAACAAAAATTTACTTTATCTCATTAAGTTAAAAATATGATTTTTAAAATTCGTCGTAAGTTGAAGACTAGGTCTTTGAACCGAAATTGCTTTACCCGAGGGAGGAACGAGAACTTTTATTATCATTACTTTTAATCTTATTGAATTAAAGTATGCCAAAAATATTAAAAAACCCAAAAATCTTAGCTTTTAAAACAATCGCTACAAAAAGACAAATTTTAAAATTTTGTCGAGGGACGGACTAGGACATCGATCCGAAACGACCTCGTCCTAAATAACAAGGGAAACAAAATTTTAAAATTAATTACTTAATTGTTTTAATTAATATAAGATGTTATAAAATAAAAAAAAAAAAAAAAAACTCCGCGACTCGCGGAGTTTGAAGGGGAAATCTCCGCGAGTCGCGGGAGGACTGAAAATTAGAAAAAAAATAAAAACGCAGAACAGCTCAGTTGCACACCACAAACTCAAACAAACTGCGAAAATAACTGCCGAAAAAACACGAAAATACACCCCCAAAATCACAATTTTTAACCGTTGATCATCAAATCTTTTACTAAAATCATGTTGAGAAGGATGCTATCAAGGAATTACTCAAGAAAAACGGTAAATTTCTACACCTAAACACCATTTAATCCGAAATTAGTGTTCTTGAGCAATTTTTTCCCCAATTTGATTTTGATGCTTTTTAGTGTAATTATGCTTAAATTGTTTATGTATTATGCTTGTATAACCTAGATTGATGCTATTTAACATGATTAGAAGCCTTAAACTTCAAATTTTGAGTAATCTAGGGTTTGTGTTCTTGAGCAAATTTGGGGCTTTTTGATATAAACAGGTTATGGCCGATTTTTGTCATGAATTATTGCTAAATTAAGTAGTGTAACATGTTTAGGTAGTTAAATAATCCAAACTTTGAGCCTAAACATGATTTTGAGAATTAAAGTGGACTTTTTCAAATCTAAAATTCATGAACTTGATTTTTGAAAGATAATGCCATTTGAAACTTGTTTAATTGCTAGTAATGATTATTTTGACATGTTATTTGAGTTGAATGCTTATGAACTTGGCGAACATTTTCGTATATGCTTATTTGAAAAAGTGTAGATTTGATAAAAATGTGAAAATAAGCTTAAGTTTGATATAAATTGATCATGTCATTGTAATTATTTTGATTGATGATTTGCTGACACTAATGCATATTTGGATGCACAAAAATTATGTTTGATGTGTTTTGCAGACTGAAAGGGGTGAATCTTCATCCCAAGCTCGCAATGCTCCTGCTGAGAATGCGGAACAACAGGAGGTGGATAACTACTACAAGCAAGATATACCTCACCCAGTCATGACATTTTCTGATATGCACTTGGAAGAATTGCACCCGAACCTGCGATTTGACAGACTTTGGATAGATTATCCAAAATACCAAAGGGGTTTGCATACTCTTCATTCTAAAGTTGTTGAGGTACCGAGGGTCATAGAATGGGGACCATTAGAAGCTGTAGAATTGGCGGGGCCAATTAGGGAATTACTTGCACAGAGGTATGGTAATTCTACTTTTAATGACTGGGTACGTTTATTCACCATGCGTAGACCTGTATATAAAGTATGGTGTGAAGAATTATTGTGTAGTATAGAATTAAATGATCGGGTAGCTAGTTTAACCGATCGATCTTTTATTAGATTTTTGTTAGGAGGTTCGATGCGCCACATGTCTTTACTAGACATGGCTCAGGCTTTACGTATATATACGCCTGAGGAGTTAGCATCTGCCGATTGTAGAGGGTTGATACTAAATGGTAGAAAGATAGATGAAAATTTTGATACACACGGTGTATGGAGTCAAATGACAAGCCATCACCGATTCAAAGGGGGAAATTACTCCTATTTGGATATAGATAGAGCTGAATTAAGAGTAATTCATAGGTTTTTAGCAAATTCGATTACACAAAGAGGTAAGAACAAGGAAAAGGTAAATGAACAGGATTTGTTTTACCATATGTGTATTCCAGACCCACAAAGCGCTGTAAGTATACCTTATTGTGTGGGTTATTATTTATCAGCTATGGTTAGGGGGATGAGACCGCATAGCATAATGGGAGGTGGTATTTTTATTACTTTGATTGCTGAATATCTCTGTGTGGATATAAGTCGGGGGGAATTATTAGTCGAAGAACCGGAACCCCGCGATACTATAGGTTTAAATGTATACCATGGTGCGAAAGTTTTGAAGAGGCGAAATAACGCCGCAGTACAATACCATGGTAGACATCCACAGGTTGAGAGAAACCAACAGCAAGGTAATGTAGGAGGGGGAAATGAGATGCAAGAAATGCAAAGGTTTATAGCTTAACAGGAGTACGAAAATGCTAGACATAGAGCATTTGAAGATTGGCAAGTTCATCAGAACCAAATCATAGCTCATTGCCAACATATAGGTAGAAACTATATTCCTACACCAAAACCCATATTCCCTCCCTGGTCAATAGAGATGCAACCACCGTATCCTACGTATAACCCTGCCAAAGCATTTTATAGTACCTATGGTTATGCTTGGAACCCCTATTGGTACCAGTATCATCCCTAGTCTACTTAGTTTTATTTATTTTGTAATTTGTAATATTGATACGTTTAATACTTATGTTAATATTGTAATAGTTTTTATAATTTTCTAACTTTTATTCTTAGATTTTAATAATTTTTGAATGTGGGGTAATATACCAAACTTCAAAAATATGTCTATATGTTTGCAGTTTATCTTATGTACACAACAGGGTAAAACAACGCATTTTCAAAGACTGGCATTAAGTTCAGCAAAAGCAACTAATTTTAACGACAAGATGCAAAATATATGTGAAATAACAACAAGACGGAATGAACAAATGATGTGCACCATTTATCATTCAGCAAACAAACGCCAATATATTTGGAAACTTTGGTAAAAATTTAATCATTTTCACACAAATCACCCTCAATAATTTAAATTGTTACTGATTTCTTGCAAATGAGGGCATTGCAAGATCTTAAGTGTGGGAAGGGGTTAAATTCTTTCGGATTTTAAAATTTTTACTTTATACACTTGGTTACCATTAAAAATACTAGTAAAGTAGTAGTTGTATTAGAATGTAGTGCTCTCTGATAATAAAGAACAGCCCTAGTCTTATATACTGACTACTCAATTCTAGTAAAATTTTTCAAAATTTTCAATTAAATGAACTCAAAATCATGTTTATACATATTTATGAACGATAAAACTAGGTTTTAACACCGAAATTATTGTTACCTCAGAAAGGACATAAATTAAGAAACAAACCAAAATGTTAAAATTCATTTAAAATGGAATAGAGGACGATAAAAAGGAAAATAAAAGCCAAGTGTGGGAAAATTTACCAAGTTATCTTAAACATATGTCACATATATCTGTAACAAATAACTGAAAATACTTTTGCTTTGGACTAAACTAAACTGTTTTACCCGATGAAAGAAAAGAAGAGATGGATCTACACGATGAATCAATTCCATCATTAAAAGGAAGTAAAGTCTTCCGAAAAAGACACGCGCTTCTTGATTTAAGTCAAGAAGTTGTCGTCCAGACCAGCTGTAGGTTGACGAAAAATCTAGAAAAGTCATCACTAAAATCAGCAGGAAATCCACGGACCTCAGCATTAAACAGGGTCGCCAAGTGGTCAGATTTATCCTAACCATGAGAAGGATTTATCTCGTACAATGGGGGGCACCATGAAAATTAGCTGGATAAGACTAATGAATCAGATCCCCAGAAAGGATAATCTCCTTAAAAGATCAAAAATCAGCTTTTAAGCCTGATATTACTCAATCCTTGAGATTGACCTTAAAGATTGAGAATTACAAACTCATGGAATTCAATGATATCTAAACTCGAGCTTGAACGAGAAAATATTTTGATCAAATTATAAACCGATTTGTTTTCTGAAAACCTATTTTCAATGTGTTCACTACCATTGAACGTAAAATCCTAGGAATTCACCTGGAATTCATTAGGTCACCTGAACTAAATCAGGTGTCAACCGTAAGAACGGTGGTTGCATAGTGGTCAAAGACAGGACCTTGTGCTAGACCGAAAAATCATAAGGGTGAGCTTTACTATTGCTCCTACCAAGGATAGTAATTGCGTCCGACACGTTATAGACCATAATTAAAAGCATAGACCATAATTAAAAGCATGTCAGGGGACATTGCCTTAACAGTTGCTTGTTCAACGCTTTCCTTTACAACCGGACGGTAGTTTACCGAAAGGTAATATACAGGACAAGTAAACTGGACGTGTTGCTTTCCAAATACAAGGTTAGCAAGTGGGTGACACAAAACCGCAAGTTTTGAGCTAAAATTTTCAAATCTGAAACCCACCAAA
The DNA here is from genome assembly GCF_046630445.1 of Rutidosis leptorrhynchoides. NCBI lineage: Eukaryota > Viridiplantae > Streptophyta > Magnoliopsida > Asterales > Asteraceae > Rutidosis > Rutidosis leptorrhynchoides. Next base: position 560,502,233 of record NC_092333.1, read on the forward strand.
CCCACAAAAATATTTTGCAAACACCGGTGAAGGGTTATTCCGGAAAACTTATCTAGGGTAAAAACTAGATTTAATTTTCAAAAGATCAAATGTTTTCATAAAGATCCAATTTCCTTAATGGATCTAAATTTTTATAGTCATGTGGGACTGTAAACCATATCGTTACTACCATTGTTTATACCACCGTATAGAAATCACTGATGTACAAAGTGTGAAGAATAAAGAAGTGATTCTAGTATTTCAAGACGATATTGCTTGAGGACAAGCAACGCTCAAATGTGGGAATATTTGATAATGCTAAAAACGAACATATATTTCATAGCATTATTCCTCAAGAAAGACAAGCTTTTAGTTGCAATTGTTCTATTTACAAGTGATATTCGTTTAAATAATAAAAGGTGAAGATAAAAGACAGATTCGACGAATTGAAGACGCAAACGACCAAAAAGCTCAAAAGTACAAAATACAATCAAAGAGGTTCCAATTATTGATAAGAAACGTCTCGAAATTACAAGAGTACAAGATTCAAAATGCAAAGTACAAGATATTAAATTGTACGCAAGGATGTTCGAAAATCCGGAACCGGGACCAGAGTCAACTCTCAACGCTCGACGCAACGGACTAAAAATTACAAGTCAACTATGCACATAAATATAATATAATATTTAAATAATTCTTATAATTATTTAATATATTATATTTATTTATAAAACTGTCGGTAAACAAAGAGCCAAACTTGTGTGAGCTGTATTTACAAACTCCGCGACTCGCGGAGTTTGAAGGCCAAAAGGGCCGCGAGTCGCGGAGGCCCAAATTCTGAAAGTCCCTATAAAGCCAACCGAATTCTGATCATTTTTTACACTCTTAATCTATCTCTCTTTCAATATATACGTAAAAATATATATATAATTTATATTTTAATTTTAATTTTAAATCCTAATAATAAGGGTATGTTAGCGAATGTTGTAAGGGTGTAAGTCGAAATTCTGTCCGTGTAACGCTACGCTATTTTTAATCATTGTAAGTTATGTTCAACCTTTTTAATTTAATGTCTCGTAGCTAAGTTATTATTATGCTTATTTAATCTGAAGTAATCATGATGTTGGGCTAATTACTAAAATTGGGTAATTGGGCTTTGTACCATAATTGGGGTTTGGACAAAAGAACGACACTTGTGGAAATTAGACTATGGGCTATTAATGGGCTTTATATTTGTTTAACTAAATGATAGTTTGTTAATGTTAATATAAAGATTTACAATTGGGCGTCCCTATAAATTACCATATACACTCGATCGGACACGATGGGCGGGGTATTTATATGTACGAATAATCGTTCATTTAACCGGACACGGGAATGGATTAATAGCCACTAGAATAATTAAAACAGGGGTGAAATTATGTACAAGGACACTTGGTATAATTGATAACAAAATATTAAAACCTTGGGTTACACTCAGTCGACATCCTGGTGTAATTATTAAACAAAGTATTAAAATCTTGTTACAGTTTAAGTCCCCAATTAGTTGGAATATTTAACTTCGGGTATAAGGATAATTTGACGAGGATACTCTCACTTTATATTTATGACTGATGGACTGTTATGGACAAAAACCAGACGGACATATTAAATAATCCAGGAAAAAGGACAATTAACCCATGGGCATAAAACTAAAATCAACACGTCAAACATCATGATTACGGAAGTTTAAATAAGCATAATTCTTTTATTTCATATTTAATTTCCTTTATTTTATATTTAATTGCACTTCTAATTATCGCATTTTTATTGTTATTGTATTTAATTTCACTTTTAATTATCGTACTTTTTAATTATCGCAAGTTTATTTTATCGCACTTTTATTATTCGCAATTTCATTATCGTTATTTACTTTACGCTTTAAATTAAGTCTTGTATTTATTTATTATTTTACATTTAGTTTTAACTGCGACTAAAGTTTTAAAATCGACAAACCGGTCATTAAACGGTAAAAACCCCCCTTTATAATAATAATATTACTTATATATATATTTGTATTTTTATAAAAGTAAACTAATATAGCGTTAAGCTTTGTTTAAAAAGATTCCCTGTGGAACGAACCGGACTTACTAAAAACTACACTACTGTACGATTAGGTACACTGCCTATAAGTGTTGTAGCAAGGTTTAAGTATATCCATTCAATAAATAAATAAATATCTTGTGTAAAATTGTATCGTATTTAATAGTATTTCCTGTAAAAATATAAGCTATTTTATATACTACTCTGCTAAAACATCAACCATCTTGTGACGTAACGCCCAACACTCACGATGTGGAACCTAAGGCCTACATCGCGTACGAGTATATATACTACATACATACATGTATAAATATTCCACTCACCTCGATTACAAGAAAGGCAACTCCCGCTTGAGCTCCTAATCGTCCAAATGTGAATTGTAGTGACCCGAACTTTTCCATGTTTATATATATATTAAATGAAATTTTTATTTTACATGATTAAGTGTTTCCAACATGTTAAGCAATCAAACTTGTTAAGACTTGATTAATTGAAATAGGTTTCATATAGACAATTGACCACCCAAGTTGACCGGTGATTCACGAACGTTAAAACTTGTAAAAACTATATGATGACATATATATGGTTATATATATAGTTAACATGATATTATGATAAGTAAACATATCATTAAGTATATTAACAATGAACTACATATGTAAAAACAAGACTACTAACTTAATGATTTTGAAACGAGACATATATGTAACGATTATCGTTGTAACGACATTTAATGTATATATATATCATATTAAGAGATATTCGTACATCATAATATCATGATAATATAATAATTTAAAATCTCTTTTGATATTTTAAACATTGGGTTAACAACATTTAACAAGATCGTTAACCTAAAGGTTTCAAAACAACACTTACATGTAACGACTAACGATGACTTAATGACTCAGTTAAAATGTATATACATGTAGTGTTTTAATATGTATTCATACACTTTTGAAAGACTTCAATACACTTATCAAAATACTTCTACTTAACAAAAATGCTTACAATTACATCCTCGTTCAGTTTCATCAACAATTCTACTCGTATGCACCCGTATTTGTACTCGTACAATACACAGCTTTTAGATGTATGTACTATTGGTATATACACTCCAATGATCACCTCTTAGCAGTCCATGTGAGTCAGCTAACACATGTGGGAACCATTATTTAACAACTAGCATGAAATATCTCATAAAATTACAAAAATATGAGTAATCATTCATGACTTATTTACATGAAAACAAAATTACATATCCTTTATATCTAATCCATACACCAACGACCAAAAACACCTACAAACACTTTCATTCTTCAATTTTCTTCATCTAACTGATCTCTCTCAAGTTCTATCTTCAAGTTCTAAGTGTTCTTCATAAATTCCAAAAGTTGTAGTTTCATAAAATCAAGAATACTTCCAAGATTGCAAGTTTACTTCCAAGTTTTCTAAATCCATTCCAAGTAATCATCCAAGATCAAGAAACCTTTGTTACTTATAGTAGGTTATCTTTCTAATACAAGGTAATAATCATATTCAAACTTTAATTCAATTTCTATAACTATAACAATCTTATTTCGAGTGGAAATCTTACTTGAAATTATTTTCGTGTCATGATTCTGCTTCAAGAACTTTCAAGCCATCCAAGGATCCTTTGAAGCTAGATCCATTTTTATCATTTCCAGTAGGTTTATCCAAGGAACTTGAGGTAGTAATGATGTTCATAACATCATTCGATTCATACATAAAAAGCTGTCTTATTCAACGTTATAAACTTGTAATCACTAGAACATAGTTTAGTTAATTCTAAACTTGTTCGCAAATAAAGTTAATCCTTATAACTAGACTTTTAAAATCAACTAAACACATGTTCTATATCTATATGATATTCTAACTTAATGATTTAAAACCCGGAAACACGATAAACAACATAAAACTGGATATACGCCGTCGTAGTAAAACTGGGGGCTGTTTTGGTTGGGATAATTAAAAGCTAAGAAGAACTTTGATTTAAAAGCTATACTTCTGGAAAAATGATTTTTCTTATGAACATGAAACTATATCCAAAAATCATGGTTAAACTCAAAGTGAAAATATGTTTTTCAAAATGGTCATCAAGATGTCGTTCTTTCGACGGAAATGACTACCTCTTTCAAAAATGACTTGTAACTTGTATTTTCGACTATAAACTTATACTTTTTCTGTTTAGATTCATAAATTTGAGTTCAATACGAAACCGTGGCCACTAGAATCACTCAAAACGGATTAGAAACGAAGAAATGGCGAGTAAAACAAGATTGATAAAAACTACTCATTTTACCTATGTATACAACGTTTCGACCTATCATGTCGACCCATCTATATATATATTGCGGAACAACTATAGACACTCTATATGTGAATGTTGGAGTTAGCTATACAGGGTTGAGGTTGATTCCAAAATATATATATAGTTTAAGTTGTGATCAATACTGAGATACGTATACACTGGGTCATGGATTGATTCAAGATAATATTTATTTATTTATTTCTGTACATCTAACTGTGGACAACTAGTTGTAGGTTACTAACGAGGACAGCTGACTTAATAAACTTAAACATCAAAATGTATTAAAAGTGTTGTAAATATATTTTGAACATACTTTGATATATATGTATATATTGTTATAGGTTCGTGAATCAACCAGTGGCCAAGTCTTACTTCCCGACGAAGTAAAAATCTGTGAAAGTGAGTTATAGTCCCACTTTTAAAATCTAATATTTTTGAGATGAGAATACATGCAGGTTTTATAAATGATTTACAAAATAGACACAAGTACGTGAAACTACATTCTATGGTTGAATTATCGAAATCGAATATGCCCCTTTTTATTAAGTCTGGTAATCTAAGAATTAGGGAACAGACACCCTAATTGACGCGAATCCTAAAGATAGATCTATTGGGCCTAACAAACCCCATCCAAAGTACCGGATGCTTTAGTACTTCGAAATTTATATCATGTCCGAAGGAGGATCCCGGAATGATGGGGATATTCTTAAATATGCATCTTGTTAATGTCGGTTACCAGGTGTTCACCATATGAATGATTTTTATCTCTATGTATGGGATGTGTATTGAAATATGAAATCTTGTGGTCTATTGTTACGATTTGATATATATAGGTTAAACCTATAACTCACCAACAGGATGTTTTAGATTAAACAGGATGTTTTATATTATCATTATTTGATAATCTACGTAAAGTTTTTTAAACCTTTATTTATGAAATAAAGGTTATGGTTTGTTTTAAAAATGAATGCAGTCTTTGAAAAACGTCGAAAATAGAGGTCAAAACCTCGCAACGAAATCAATTAATATGGAACGTTTTTAATCAATAAGAACGGGACATTTCAGTTGGTATCCGAGCGTTGGTCTTAGAGAACCAGAATTTTGCATTAGTGTGTCTTATCGAGTTTGTTAGGATGCATTAGTGAGTCTGGACTTCGACCGTGTTTACTTGAAAAATGATTGCTTAACAAATTTTGTTGGAAACTATATATTTTAAACATGTGAATTTTATGTGATATATTAATCTCTTAACGTGATTGATATTATGTGATAGATGTCTACCTCTAGAACAAGTCTTATTGACTCACCTAATAATAATGAAGAGTCAAATGTAAATTGGAATAATTCGTGAACTGATTCACAAGTTCCCGAAGAGGAAATGGAAGAAGAGTCGGAACCGGAAGAAGAATCAAAACTGGAAGAAGAATCGGAACCGGAAGAAGAAATAGAACCAGTGGGGGAAATAATAAAACGGTTAAGTAGAAGAAAATCCTCAACCAACTGACCAAAGTTAATTATGGTCAATGGTGTTTCCGCCAAGGAAGCAAAGTATTGGGAGGATTACCAATTCTCCGATGAATCGGATCCCGACAAGGATTTCGATGATGTTATAGAAATTACCCCAACACAATTTAATAAGGCAAAAGAGAACAATAAGGGAAAGGGCATAAAAATAGAGAAATTTGATTCCAAACCCGATGAACTTTATATGTATCGTCAACACCCGTATTTCTTAAGTTGTGACAATAACCCGGGAACCTCTAAACCACCAGGTTTTTCTAAACCAATGTGGAAAACGACGGCTCGTATTAGGGGAACATCATATATCCCTAGAAACTTGGCAAAACGAACCAAAACCGAAGAAGAAGAAACGAGCGAGTCAGAATAAGATAGTTATATTCGTGTGGTGTAATATATGTAATATAGTGTGCTTATGCTTTATGATATATGTAAAAATTGCTTGTATTAATAAGTATTTTTTTATGAATCTAACTCTTGTCTGTTTTACAGTATAAAAACACAAAGTGGATAGACAACCCAATATTTTAAGAGACCTACCCGGAGACATGATTGATGAAATCTTGTCTAGAGTCGGTCAGAATTCCTCGGCACAACTATTTAAGGCGAGATCAGTTTGTAAGACATTCGAAGAACGTTCCAAGAATGCCTTGGTTTATAAAAGGCTTTCGTTCGAAAGATGGGGGATATCACATTGGGAAATCCATAAGTTACAATGTGTTTACTTTGACGCATATATTGCGGGGAACCCAAATGCTATTTTACGCAACGGGTTAAGAAATTATTTTGACACAATATATCCGAATATAGGACTTCATGATTTAGAAAAAGCGGCTAACATGCAACATAAAGAAGCATGTTATGCTTACGGGTTAGTAATGTTCGCTTCTCACCAAAGTGAGAACAAGAACATCGGGCTACAACTATTAAACAAAACGTTCCCACAAGTGACGGAGTCGGTAATTGGGGTAAGAAATGAGTTTTTTAGGTTATTACGAGACTGTTGGTCATTACGTAACCTTCATCCTTTTGACGACGTTACAACACATTGTCTTACTATCAGTCACAACGGTTATGTTCCACAAAATCAAGGATGGGAAGTGGTATTAGTAAAACCAGAATGCATGACTTGTTTCTGGACGTATGAATTACGTGTCTTTATTGCCTTTGCTGAACGCCTTATTTATTAACTAGAATTATCTTCGCAACTACTTTGTATCAAAGTTTTATGTGCTATATTTCATGCTATATGTAAAATAGCGGTATTGTAAGTTTGCAAGTTATTGTATAAAGGTTTGAATATGATATATTTATTTTTTTTGTAATTAGTTTTTCATATAGAATTGTAGTAGTTGAAATGGTATGTTAGCTACTAAGTATGAACTTAACGGGTAGGTACTACCCAAATTAAAGAGTATAAAACGCTAATATGAAGAAAGAGCTTTTATAAATAAGTTCATATTACGCTACGAAATACTATTGACTACTCTTGATATTCTATATGATTAACTCGTTTCATTTGACTATTTTGAAGGAAATGGCACTGACTACTCGACACACCTTGAATATGAGTGAAGAGGAATTTCGTGCCTTTCTTGCTTCAAACATAGTCGCAGTACAGGCCACGCTACATACCAACAATAACCTTGGATCTAGCAGTACAGGAAATCGTGTAGGATGCACCTACAAAGAATTCACTGCCTGCAAACCTTTGGAATTTGATGGAACTGAAGGACCGATCGGATTGAAACGGTGGACCGAGAAGGTCGAATCGGTGTTGCCATAAGTAAGTGTACTGAAGAGGACAAAGTGAAGTACGCTACGCATACCTTCACAGGTACTGCGTTAACATGGTGGAATATCTATCTAGAGCAAGTGGGACAAGATGATGCTTACGCACTACCGTGGTCAGCATTCAAGCATTTGATGAACGGGAAGTACCGTCCCAGAACCGAGGTCAATAAGCTCAAGACAGAACTTAGAGGGTTACGAACCCAAGGATTTGATATTACCACGTACGAAAGACGATTCACAGAATTGTGCCTATTGTGTCCGGGAGAGTTCAAAGATGAGGAAGAGAAGATCGACGCGTTTGTGAAAGGATTACCGGAAAAAATCCAAGAAGATATAAGTTCACACGATTCCGCCTCCATACAACAGGCATGTAGAATGGCTCACAAACTAGTGGACCAGATTGAGGAAAGAATTAAAGAACAGACGGCTGAAAAGGCCAATGTGAAGCAAGTCAAAAGAAAGTGGGAGGAAAACGGTGATAAGAATCACCAATACAACAACAACAGCAATTACAACAATAATCGCAATAACTATCCCAACAATCACAACATCAATCGCAACTACAACAAACGGCCCAACAACAACAACAACAACAACAACAGCAACTACAACAATCATTCCAATAACAATAACAACCGCAACAACAACAACAACAATCAGAAGCAGCTATGCTAAAGGTGTGAAAAGTATCACTCGAGATTCTGCACCAAATTTTGCAACAAGTGTAAAAGAAATGGTCATAGCGCGGCGAAGTGTGAGGTCTACGGACCAGGGGTTAACAGAACGAAAGGAACAAATGGTGTCGGAATGAGTAATGGCGGAGCAAGTAGTGTCGGAGCAAGTTATGCCAATGTAGTTTGTTATAAATGTGAAAAACCGGGCCACATTATTAGAAATTGCCCGAACCAGGAGAACACGAATGGACAAGGCTGCGGAAGAGTATTCAATATTAATGCGGCAGAGGCACAGGAAGACCCGGAGCTTGTTACGGGTACGTTTCTTATTGACAATAAATCTGCTTACGTTTTATTTGATTCGGGTGCGGATAGAAGCTATATGAGTAGAGATTTTTGTGCTAAATTAAGTTGTCCATTGACGCCTTTGGATATTAAATTTTTACTCGAATTAGCAAATGGTAAATTAATTTCAGCAGATAATATATGTCGGAATCGAGAAATTAAACTGGTTAGCGAAACATTTAAGATTGACTTGATACCAGTAGAGTTAGGGAGTTTTGATGTGATAATCGGTATGGACTGGTTGAAAGAAGTGAAAGCAGAGATCGTTTGTTACAAAAATGCAATTCGCATTATACGAGAAAAAGGAAAACCCTTAATGGTGTACGGAGAAAAGGGCAACACGAAGCTACATCTTATTAGTAATTTGAAGGCACAAAAACTAATAAGAAAAAGATGCTATGCTATTCTAGCACACGTCGAGAAAGTACAAACTGAAGAAAAGAGCATCAATGATGTTCCCGTCGCAAAAGAATTTCCCGATGTATTTTCGAAAGAATTACCGGGATTACCCCCACATCGATCCGTTGAATTTCAAATAGATCTTGTGCCAGGAGCTGCACCAATAGCTCATGCTCCTTACAGACTTGCACCCAGCGAGATGAAAGAACTGCAAAGCCAACTACAAGAACTATTAGAATGTGGTTTCATTCGACCAAGCACATCAACATGGGGAGCTCATGTTTTGTTTGTCAAGAAGAAGGATGGTACATTTAGGTTGTGTATTGACTACAGAGAGTTGAATAAACTTACTATCAAAAACCGTTATCCATTGCCGAGAATTGACGACTTATTTGATCAACTACAAGGCTCGTCGGTTTATTCGAAAATCGATTTACGTTCTGGATATCATCAAATGCGAGTAAAGTAGGATGATATTCCAAAAACTGCTTTTAGGACGCGTTATGGTCATTACGAGTTTATAGTTATGCCGTTTGGATTGATAATGCACCAGCTGTGTTCATGGACCTTATGAACCGAGTGTGTGGGCCATATCTTGACAAGTTTGTCATTGTTTTCATCGATGACATACTTATTTACTCAAAGAATGATCAAGAGCACGAAGAACATTTGAGAAAAGTGCTAGAAGTATTGAGGAAAGAAAAACTGTACGCTAAGTTTTCAAAGTGTGCATTTTGGTTAGAAGAAGTTCAATTCCTCGGTCATATAGTGAACAAAGAAGGTATCCAGGTGGACCCGGCAAAGATTGAAACCGTTGAAAAATGGAAAACCCCAAAAACTCCGAAGCATATACGTCAATTTTTAGGATTGGCTGGTTACTACAGAAGATTCATCCAAGATTTCTCCAAAATAGCAAAACCCTTGACTGCATTAACGCATAAAGGGAAGAAATTTGAATGAAAGGATGAACAAGAAAAGGCGTTTCAGTTATTGAAGAAAAAGCTAACTACGGCACCTATATTGTCATTGCCTGAAGGGAATGATGATTTTGTGATTTATTGTGACGCATCAAAGCAAGGTCTCGATTGTGTATTAATGCAACGAACGAAGGTGATTGCTTATGCGTCTAGACAATTGAAGATTCACGAACAAAATTATACGACGCATGATTTGGAATTAGGCGCGGTTATTTTTGCATTAAAGACTTGGAGGCACTACTTATATGGGGTCAAAAGTATTATATATACCGACCACAAAAGTCTTCAACACATATTTAATCAGAAACAACTGAATATGAGGCAGCGTAGGTGGATTGAATTGTTGAATGATTACGACTTTGAGATTCGTTACCACCCGGGGAAGGCAAATGTGGTAGCCGACGCCTTAAGCAGGAAGGATAGAGAACCCATTCGAGTAAAATCTATGAATATAATGATTCACAATAACCTTACTACTCAAATAAAGGAGGCGCAACAAGGAGTTTTAAAAGAGGGAAATTTAAAGGATGAAATACCCAAAGGATTGGAGAAGCATCTTAATATTCGGGAAGATGGAACCCGGTATAGGGCTGAAAGGATTTGGGTACCAAAATTTGGAGATATGAGAGAAATGGTACTTAGAGAAGCTCATAAAACCAGATACTCAATACATCCTGGAACGGGGAAGATGTACAAGGATCTCAAGAAACATTTTTGGTGGCCGAGTATGAAAGCCGATGTTGCTAAATACGTAGGAGAATGTTTGACGTGTTCTAAGGTTAAAGCTGAGCATCAGAACCCATCAAGTCTACTTCAACAACCCGAAATCCCGGAATGGAAATGGGAAAACATTACCATGGATTTCATCACTAAATTGCCAAGGACTGCAAGTGGTTTTGATACTATTTGGGTAATAGTTGATCATCTCACCAAATCAGCAAACTTCCTGCCAATAAGAGAAGATGACAAGATGGAGAAGTTAGCACGACTGTATTTGAAGGAAGTCGTCTCCAGACATGGAATACCAATCTCTATTATCTCTGATAGGGATGACAGATTTATTTCAAGATTCTGGCAGACATTACAGCAAGCATTAGGAACTCGTCTAGACATGAGTACTGCCTATCATCCACAAATTGATGGACAGAGCGAAAGAACGATATAAATGCTTGAAGACATGCTACGAGCATGTGTTATTGATTTCGGAAACAGTTGGGATCGACATCTACCGTTAGCAGAATTTTTCTACAACAACAGCTACCATTCAAGCATTGAGATGGCGCCGTTTGAAGCACTTTATGGTAGAAAATGCAGGTCTTCGATTTGTTGGAGTGAAGTGGGGGATAGACAGATTACGGGTCCGGATATAATACAAGAAACTACCGAGAAGATCATCCAAATTCAACAACGGTTGAAAACCGCCCAAAGTCGACAAAAGAGCTACGCTGACATTAAAAGAAAAGATATAGAATTTGAAATTGGAGAGATGGTCATGCTTAAAGTTGCACCTTGGAAAGGCGTTGTTCGATTTGGTAAACGAGGGAAATTAAATTCAAGGTATATTGGACCATTCAAGATTATTGATCGTGTCGGACCAGTAGCTTACCGACTTGAGTTACTTCAACAACTCGCGACTGTACATAACACTTTCCACGTCTTGAATTTGAAGAAATGTTTTGCTAAAGAAGATCTCACTATTCTGTTAGATGAAATCCAAATTAACGAAAAACTTCAATTCATCGAAGAACCCGTCGAAATAATGGATCGTGAGGTAAAAAGACTTAAGCAAAACAAGATAACAATTGTTAAGGTTCGATGAAATGCTCGTAGAGGACCCGAGTTCACCTGGGAATGAGAATATCAGATGAAGAAGAAATACCCGCATTTATTTCCAGAAGATACGTCAACACCTCCAACTGCTTAAAATTTCGGGACGAAATTTATTTAACGGGTAGGTACTGTAGTGACCCGAACTTTTCCATGTTTATATATATATTAAATGAAATTGTTATTTTACATGATTAAGTGTTTCCAACATGTTAAGCAATCAAACTTGTTAAGACTTGATTAATTGAAATAGGTTTCATATAGACAATTGACCACCCAAGTTGACCGGTGATTCACGAACGTTAAAACTTGTAAAAACTATATGATGACATATATATGGTTATATATATAGTTAACATGATATTATGATAAGTAAACATATCATTAAGTATATTAACAATGAACTACATATGTAAAAACAAGACTACTAACTTAATGATTTTGAAACGAGACATATATGTAACGATTATCGTTGTAACGACATTTAATGTATATATATATCATATTAAGAGATATTCGCACATCATAATATCATGATAATATAATAATTTAAAATCTCTTTTGATATTATAAATATTGGGTTAACAACATTTAACAAGATCGTTAACCTAAAGGTTTCAAAACAACACTTACATGTAACGACTAACGATGACTTAATGACTCAGTTAAAATGTATATACAAGTAGTGTTTTAATATGTATTCATACACTTTTGAAAGACTTCAAGACACTTATCAAAATACTTCTACTTAACAAAAATGCTTACAATTACATCCTCGTTCAGTTTCATCAACAATTCTACTCGTATGCACCCGTATTTGTACTCGTACAATACACAGCTTTTAGATGTATGTACTATTGGTATATACACTCCAATTATCAGCTCTTAGCAGCCCATGTGAGTCACCTAACACATGTGGGAACCATCATTTGACAACTAGCATGAAATATCTCATAAAATTACAAAAATATGAGTAATCATTCATGACTTATGACTTATTTACATGAAAACAAAATTACATATCCTTTATATCTAATCCATACACCAACGACCAAAAACACCTACAAACACTTTCATTATTCAATTTTTTTCATCTAATTTTTTTTCATCTAATTGATCTCTCTCAAGTTCTATCTTCAAGTTCTAAGTGTTCTTCATAAATTCCAAAAGTTCTAGTTTCATAAAATCAAGAATACTTCCAAGATTGCAAGTTTACTTCCAAGTTTTCTAAATCCATTCCAAGTAATCATCCAAGATCAAGAAACCTTTGTTACTTACATTAGGTTATCTTTCTAATACAAGGTAATAATCATATTCAAACTTTAATTCAATTTCTATAACTATAACAATCTTATTTCGAGTGGAAATCTTACTTGAAATTGTTTTCGTGTCATGATTCTGCTTCAAGAACTTTCAAGCCATCCAAGGATCCTTTGAAGCTAGATCTATTTTTCTTATTTCTAGTAGGTTTATCCAAGGAACTTGAGGTAGTAATGATGTTCATAACATCATTCGATTCATACATAAAAAGCTGTCTTATTCAACGTTATAAACTTGTAATCACTAGAACATAGTTTAGTTAATTCTAAACTTGTTCGCAAATAAAGTTAATCCTTCTAACTAGACTTTTAAAATCAACTAAACACATGTTCTATATCTATATGATATGCTAACTTAATGATTTAAAACCCGGAAACACGATAAACACCATAAAACTGGATATACGTCGTCGTAGTAAAACCGGGGGCTGTTTTGATTGGGATAATTAAAAGCTAAGAAGAACTTTGATTTAAAAGCTATACTTCTGGAAAAATAATTTTTCTTATGAACATGAAACTATATTCAAAAATCATGGTTAAACTCAAAGTGAAAGTATGTTTTTCAAAATGGTCATCAAGATGTCGTTCTTTCGACGGAAATGACTACCTCTTTCAAAAATGACTTGTAACTTATATTTTCAACTATAAACTTATACTTCTTCTGTTTAGATTCATAAAGTTGAGTTCAATACGAAACCGTGGCCACTAGAATCACTCAAAACGGATTAGAAACGAAGAAATGTCGACTAAAACAAGATTGATAAAAACTACTCATTTTACCTACGTGAAAGTTAGTAATAAATCTATTCCAACCATAACCTAATCAACTTATATTGTATATTATGTAATCTTGAGATACCATAGACACGTATACAATGTTTCGACCTATCATGTCGACCCATCTATATATATATATATATATATTGCGGAACAACCATAGACACTCTATATGTGAATGTTGGAGTTAGCTATACAGGGTTGAGGTTGATTCCAAAATATATATATAGTTTGAGTTGTGATCAATACTGAGATACGTATACACTGGGTCGTGGATTGATTCAAGATAATATTTATTGATTTATTTCTGTACATCTAACTGTGGACAACTAGTTGTAGGTTACTAACGAGGACAGCTGACTTAATAAACTTAAAACATCAAAATGTATTAAAAGTGTTGTAAATATATTTTGAACATACTTTGATATATATGTATATATTGTTATAGGTTCGTGAATCAACCAGTGGCCAAGTCTTACTTCCCGACGAAGTAAAAATCTGTGAAAGTGAGTTATAGTCCCACTTTTAAAATCTAATATTTTTGGGATGAGAATACATGCAGGTTTTATAAATGATTTACAAAATAGACACAAGTACGTGAAACTACATTCTATGGTTGAATTATCGAAATCGAATATGCCCCTTTTTATTAAGTCTGGTAATCTAAGAATTAGGGAACAGACACCCTAATTGACGCGAATCCTAAAGATAGATCTATTGGGCCTAACAAACCCCATCCAAAGTACCGGATGCTTTAGTACTTCGAAATTTATATCATGTCCGAAGGAGGATCCCGGAATGATGGGGATATTCTTAAATATGCATCTTGTTAATGTCGGTTACCAGGTGTTCACCATATGAATGATTTTTATCTCTATGTATGGGATGTGTATTGAAATATGAAATCTTGTGGTCTATTGTTACGATTTGATATATATAGGTTAAACCTATAACTCACCAACATTTTTGTTGACGTTTAAAGCATGCTTATTCTCAAGTGAATACTAAGAGCTTCCACTGTTGCATACTAAAATAAGGACAAGATTTGGAGTCCATGTTTGTATGATATTGTGTAAAACCTGCATTCAAGAAACTGATTTCGATGTAACATATTTGTATTGTAAACCATTATGTAATGGTCGTGTGTAAACAGGATATTTTAGATTATCATTATTTGATAATCTACGTAAAGCTTTTTAATTTTTTATTTATGAAATAAAGGTTATGGTTTGTTTTAAAAA
Source organism: Rutidosis leptorrhynchoides (assembly GCF_046630445.1). Taxonomy (NCBI): domain Eukaryota; kingdom Viridiplantae; phylum Streptophyta; class Magnoliopsida; order Asterales; family Asteraceae; genus Rutidosis; species Rutidosis leptorrhynchoides. The sequence continues at coordinate 560,517,497 of NC_092333.1, forward strand.
TGAATGCAGTCTTTGAAAAACGTCGAATATAGAGGTCAAAACCTCGCAACGAAATCAATTAATATGGAACGTTTTTAAACAATAAGAACGGGACATTTCATGAATCACCTAGATAATTCACAAACAAGTAAGCTAAACACTCTAGCTTATGCCCAAAATACCATAAGTGCAATTTCGACCCTTTTGCACTTACTTCCACTTTGACTAAGTTAAATCTCGCCCAAAACAACCATTATCACAATTAACTAATGATTGTGTTCCAACAACTCATTTTATTCAAGGTTTCATCATCAAAACACATTACTTGCATCATTTGACACAAAACCCATTTTGACCAATCTCAAGTCACAACACCCATTTTGCAAGCTCATACCTTTAATCACTTATAACCTTAATTAACTAGTGATTTCAACCATCAAACATGATTATCAACTAATCAATTTCACTAACCAACCTGAACCAACCAACAATGGTCATTAACACCATTTACTAGCTCAATCACCCAACTATCAACTAGTGGGCTTACTCAAGAACACCCAAATCAAAACCCCAATTATGAACACTAATCATACTATGAAAACTCGGAGTTAGAGCTTACCAAAACTGTGATGGCCCCGTCAAAACACTTAACAGCTCCGTCACTTGGTCCCACAGCTTGATCGAACTTAAATGAATTTAATAAATGACATTGCATTCTTTTATATCAAAATTTTCCCAAAAAGGAAAGCATACCAAAATATGTAGTTTAAAAGTAACCCAACATATTAATAATCCAAAGTTGACACAAAAACATTGTCAACAACCCACAAGTATTAATTATTCAAAAACCGAATGCAAGCCAAAGTTTCATAAATTGTTTCATAAAAATCTGTCCAAATGCATGCAGACTCTTCTAAACACAGTGGAAGCATCACATAAACTCAAGTACCTGTGAAAACATGCGAGTAAACTGTCAACACAAAGGTTGAGTGAATTATAGGTTTAAATATTTGAATAAACTTTAGACCACAAGATTTAAAAATGTTAGAAAACATAAAACATTAAACATTATTCCATTATCAATGAGCCACCTGGTAACCACTTAACCCTTTATTTACCCTTGCCAAACACAATAAAAATATACACTGGACAGTGTATCTACAACAAAATACGAAGTACTAAACATTCCGATTATAAATTGCTAGCGCGACTAGCTCGAAATAGGGTTGTCAAACCCGATAGATCTATCCGTAGGATTCGCGTTCACCGGTAGAAACCAATGATTACAGTTACCAGACTAGGGAATATTTTTTTCCAACTCACAATGAATAATTTAAATTTAATTGTCACTTGTGTCTAAACGTGAAATAAAATGCATGTAATCACATCCCAAAAATATACTTTGAAAAGTATGTAAAACGGGACTATAACTCACCTTAATAGTAATGAAGTAACCAACACAATTAAGTGAACAGCAAATGTAGTACAGTGATCAGGATTGATCACAACGCCGACCTATAAATAAAGCAGGTCGATATAAATAACTAACTAAGGTCAAGTCTTTGTATGATAGCTATTGTACATGTTGCAAATAGTCATAGAACAATACTCAATATGTATCGGTTTGATTGGAACAGCTTACGGACACACACTTTCTATTTTTAGAAAGTTTCTATTTTTAGCAGGTTTCCATTTTTGGAAAGTTTCTATTTTTGGAAAGTTTCTATTTTTGGAAAGTTTCCAAATTTAGAAAGTTGCTATATTAGGAAAGTTTATAAGTTAGGAAAGTTTCCTTAATTAGAAAGTCAACAAAAGTCAACTGAAAGTCAAAGTCAACCGAAAGTCAACTCAAAAGTCAACCTTGGTCAAACATGGTCAACGTAAATTTTAAAAGTATAAGTTACAATAATAATGTAAGTTATAATGTTTGTTAAAGTTAAATATGTCTAATTATGTCATAACATAAGTTTTATTAAATTAAAATGAATTATTAAAGTTAATATAAATTTAAATGATCTAATTTATATAACATAAGTATTTAATTAATTAATTAATTAAATATTAGTCATAATGTAAGTATTATTAATTAATAATAAATTTTAAATCATATCATAAGTATTATTAATTAATAATGAATTATTAATCATATCATGAGTTTCTAATTATAATTATTAAATCATAAGTATTTAATAATTAAATTATAATTAAATAATAATTAAGCCTTATAATAATTAAATAATTAATTAATCCTTATTATAAGTCTTATTATAATAATCTCATAATATAAGTTTAATACTTATCATAAGTATTTTCCATTAATAATAAAAGTATTATTAATCATAAGTTTAATTAAAATGTTAATTAAATCATAAATATTAATTAAATGATATAATAAATATATATCATAAGTCTTAAATAATAATAATTACCTTTTTTATCATAAGTAATTAAATGATAATGAAATCCATTATTTATATCATAAGTTTCATAATTAGTCAAAAGTTTTAAATCAAAAGTTCATCGGGTCGTATCCTGAGCCCCGGGTGTCAGTTTTCGGCGAGCCTTACATATATCTCTGCCTAAGAAAACCACCCGAAACTTTGGTACACTCAAGAACACCCCAAGAACAGTCCACAAGTCATGATGTACAGCCATTACACTACTTGGAACTTCAATTCACTCAAAAACGTGTTTTAGACGTAACGGGTGATTCGTGGCTCGGATTGAGATGACCCGAACATGAAAGTTCGTCCCACCATCAGTCCTAACACACTAACATACCCTAAAGTCACCAATTATGGTCACAAAGTCGGACCAAATCTGGTTCATACCAAAATCACATTTCAATCTTTAACAAAATACCACTTTGATCATATCTAGGGCTCCGGGAATCGAAACGACATGAATCCGGAGTCTAAAATTAATGTCTTGATGAGAGGAACTCATTTATATACTTTATTTTATGATCAACATCAGTTACAATATCAGAAACACACGAAAAAGCTGCTGTCCCAATTTTATCAAACCGAAAAATATGCAATCGAGCAATTCTACGCATACAATCAACATTACAACAACTAATAATCATCATACTAATAATATAAACATAAAATACAGAAAAATAAATAAAAATTAAAAGTTCTAGGGTTAGGGTTTATACCCTAATCAAGAAACAATTAGTATAATCGCGTAGAGAACGGAATGAGGAATCCGATTGTATGAACGATCTCTAGATCCAAGCTTGAAAAATTGATGAAGATGATGATGTTTGGTGGTGTTGGTCATCGCCCAAAAAGAGAACGAAGGGAGGAAGGAGAGCAAAAGTGGTAATTAGGTTTAGATTAAAATTGTGTAATGTGTAAATGAGATGGAAAATAAAAAAAAATGGGGAGTATACTCCCTCCCCTTATGTTCGGCCGAATGGGGGGTCATGGGGTGGGACCCATGGCCCAATCTTGCTAAAAGTGTAATTGCTTGTGGCCCGAAAGCCCGAACGAATCCCAAAACGCGAAAACGCACTTACGCGATTAAAAATCCGGAAAGATAACAAACGCGCGACGAAAAATAAATATAAATACCCTATATAATAATATGATCTTAAAATATCATATTTAAAATAATTAAGATTTAAATATCCCAAAAACGCGACCGTTGATTTGAAAACCGAAAAGATTCGCCGGACAGAAATCCGCGATACGTAGAAACGTATAATTTAAAATACGAATACAAATATTCACATTACATTTAATAATTAATATATTATTATTAATATAATAATATAGGTCATAGAAATGACGTAGCACAATTAACAGTTAACGGTCGTTAAATAATTAACTATAAAAGATAACGGAAAAAGTAGGGTCGTGACAGTACCTTCCCGTTACGGAAATTTCGTCCCGAAATTTAAGCAGGTGCAGGGGTTGACTCAGCATCTGGGAACAAATGCGGATACTTCTGCTTCATCTGATCTTCACGCTCCCAAGTGAACTCGGGACCGCGTCTAGTGTTCCATCTAACCCGGACAATAGGAATTCGGCTCTGCTTAAGAGTCTTAACTTCTCGATCCATAATTTCAATAGGTTCCTCAATAAAGTGTAGTTGCTTATCAACATGAAGTTCTTCCAGAGGAATAGTCTTATCGGTCTCGGCCAAACACTTCTTTAGATTCGATACATGAAAAACATCGTGAACAGCACTGAGTTCTTGTGGCAACTTCAAATGATAAGCCGCCGGTCCAACTCTCTCAACAATCTCAAACGGTCCAACAAAACGAGGACTTAGCTTTCCCCTATTACCAAAACGGATCACACCCTTCCAAGGTGAAACCTTTAACATAACACGATCACCAACTTGAAATTCCACATCTTTCCTTCCCCTATTGGCATAACTCTTTTGCCGACTTCTAGCGGTTCTTAACCTGTCCTTAATCTGTACAATCTTCTCAGTAGTCTCGTGAATAATTTCTGGACCTGTGAGTTGAGCATCCCCAACCTCATTCCAACAGACAGGAGACCTACACTTCCTACCGTACAGAGCTTCAAACGGTGCGGCTTGAATACTTGCGTGATAAGTGTTGTTATAAGAAAATTCAGCTAGCGGTAAATATTTATCCCACCCATTACCAAAATCAATAACACACGCTCGTAACATATCCTCCAACGTCTGAATGGTCCTTTCACTCTGACCATCCGTTTGAGGATGATAAGCGGTGCTCATATCTAATCTAGTTATCAAGGCTTCCTGTAAAGATCGCTAAAACCTCGATACAAATCGACTGTCTCGGTCCGAAATAATGGATACAAGAACACCATGTCTAGAAACAATCTCCTTCAAGTACAAACGAGTAAGTTTCTCCATTGAATCTGTTTCCCTAATCGGCAAAAAGTGAGCCGACTTAGTGAGTCGATCTACAATCACCCAAATAGTGTCATAGCCACCCGCAACTCTCGGTAACTTAGTAATAAAATCCATTGTAATTCCTTCCCACTTCCACTCGGGAATCTCAGGTTGCACCAACAGTTCAGACAGTTTTTGATGTTCAGCTTTAACCTTAGCACAGGTCAAACACTTAGCCACATACGTAGCCACATCACCTTTCAAATTTGGCCACCAATACAGCCCCTTAAGATCATGATACATCTTTCTTGAACCAGGATGAATAGAGTACCTAAACTTATGAGCCTCATCCAAAACAAGTTTTCGCAGTTCACCAAACTTCGGAACCCAAAGAAGTTCTGCAAAGTACCTAGTACCATCTGCTCGAATCTCGAATTTCTTAGCCATACCTCTTACGTTCTCTTTCACAAAATTCTCTTCCTTTAAGGCTTCTTGTTGTGCCTCAAGAATCTGCCTTGCGAGGTTTGTTCTAATTATCATATTCAAGGCCCTAAACCTGCGAGGTTCAGCCCTTTCTTTACGACTCAACGCATCAGCCACAACATTTGCCTTACCCGGATGATACAAAAGTTCACAATCGTAATCATTCAACGTCTCAATCCATCTTCGTTGTCTCATGTTCAACTGTTTTTGATCGAGGATATGTTGAAGACTTTTGTGATCTGTGTACACAGTACTCTTGACCCCATACAAATAATGTATCCAAATCTTAAGTGCAAAAACAACGGCCCCCAACTCTAAATCATGAGTTGTATAGTTCTGCTCGTGAATCTTTAACTGACGTGACGCATACGCAATGACTTTCTTTCGCTGCATCAAAATACAGCCAAAGCCCTGATGTGAAGCATCACAATAAACAACAAAATCATCATTACCCTCAGGTAGTGACAATATCGGAGCGGTAGTCAACTTCTTCTTTAAAATATGAAAAGCAGCCTCTTGTTCATCCTTCCACTCGTACTTCTTCCCTTTATGCGTTAAAGCAGTCAGACGTTTCGTGATACGAGAGAAATCTTGAATGAACCTTCGATAGTAACCTGCCAATCCTAGGAACTGACGAATCTGGGTAGGAGTTTTCGGAGTTTCCCACCTTTCAATCGCCTCAATCTTAGCAGGATCAACTTGTATTCCTTGTTTACTAACAATATGTCCAAGGAATTGAACTTCTCGTAACCAAAATGCACACTTAGAGAACTTAGCGTACAACTCTTCTTTTCTCAACAGATCAAGCACTAACTTCAAATGTTCCTCGTGCTCTTCATCACTCTTCGAATAAATAAGGATGTCGTCGATAAACACAATAACGAACTTGTCCAGATAGGGTCTACACACACAGTTCATGAGGTCCATGAACACAGCAGGTGCATTCGTCAATCCGAACGGCATAACAAGAAACTCAAAGTGACTGTAACGGGTGCGAAAAGCAGTTTTCGAAACATCAGATTCTTTAACACGCAACTGATGATAGCCGGAACGAAGATCGATTTTTGAATAAACAGATGAACCCTGAAGCTGATCGAACAGATCATCAATTCTCGGAAGGGGATAACGGTTTTTAATAGTAAGCTTGTTCAACTCACGATAATCAATGCACAAACGAAAAGAACCATCCTTCTTCTTAACAAACAGAACAGGAGCTCCCCAAGGGGACGAACTAGGACGAATAAAACCCTTGTCTAACAACTCGCGGAGTTGACTTGACAATTCTTGAAGTTCAGAAGGCGCAAGACGATAAGGAGCACGTGCTACGGGAGCAGCACCGGGAACAAGATCAATTTGAAATTCTACCGCGCGTTGCGGCGGAAGGCCAGGTAAATCTTCAAAAAATACCTCGGGAAAATCTCTAACAATGTGAACATCTCCAACACTCTTCGTTTCTCTTTCGGAATCAACAACATGGGCTAGAATAGCATGACAGCCTTTGCGAAGATGTTTAAGAACCTTCAGACAGCTAATAAGTTTTAACTGTCGGCACCTCTTATCTCCAAAAACCATCAGCGGCTCTCCAACCACATTAGTAATACGAATAGCTTTATCATAACACACAATCTCAACACGATTTGCAGATAACCAATCCATCCCAATAACAACATCAAAACTACCAAGTTCAATCGGTACCAAATCTATCTCAAAATCTCTACCAGCTAAACTAATGTTACACTTACGATGCATAGTCTTAGCAGTGAGTACCTTACCATTAGCTATTTCAACAACATAAGTATTGTCTAAAGGAGTTAACGGTGTTTTGATTTTTGGACTTAATTTACTCGACACAAAACTCAAATAAGCCCTTGAATCAAATAGTACATAAACTGATAAATCGTTGACCGAGAACGTACCAGTAACAAGTTTAGGATCTTCCTCAGCATCCCTGGCGTTAATGTTAAACGCTCTTCCTCGTGCAGTCTCTGCAGTCTTCTTGTTGGGACAGGCATCCCGGAAATGCCCCGGCTTCCCACACTCGTAACAAACTCTCGGATTACCACCATTATTCAACTTTCCATTACCATTACCATTACTATCTCTATTACCAGCATTATTACCATTATTACCACCTGCAGCAGGAGTAGCAGAACCCGGCAGAAGCACCATACAATCCTTAGCAATGTGTCCCTGTTTAGAACACCTCTTGCAAGTCACGGTACAGAAACCATCATGATCGTTGTAACAACGTGGACACACACGCTGACTGCGGTTATTCGAACCAGAAGTATCCTGCTTTTTCTGCTGATTCTGGTTTTGATTGCGGTTATTATCCCACTTTCTCTTCCCATTATCAGCTTTCTTAACAGCCTCTTCACTGGGTTCAGTTACAGCAGCCTTGCTTCTTCTCAAGATCTTATCATTCAACTTATGAGCCATAGACATCGCGGCCTCAATAGTCTGGGGCTCACTAGATTCAACCCCATGTTCAATTTTCTCGGATAGCCCATCAATGTAAGCTTCGATCTTAAGATTCTCATCGGCATAAACATTAGGGCACAATAAAGTCAACTCAAAGAATCTCTGCTCGTAGGCATCTAATTCGGTGCCCTTCATTTTCAAGTTTTTAAGTTCAACCTCTAACTTCTTAAGCTCACCCCTAGGACAGTAGCGGGTGATTATTCTTTCCTTGAAATTATTCCAAGTTAAACCATAAGCCACATCATTTTCCAAACTGTTAACCAAGTTGTTCTACCAGGTCAATGCACAATCCTTCAAAGTGCAGCTAGCAAAACTAACCTTGTCTTCCTCTCGGACTCGACTAACCCTGAAAATAGACTCGATTTTCTCGAACCAGCGGGTAAGTCCTATGGGTCCTTCTGTACCACTGAATTCCTGTGGGCGACTTGCCATGAACGTTTTGTGGGAGCACCCCACCTGATTGTTGTTCGCATTAGCATTTGCATTAGCATTCGCTGCCATAGCAGCAGCTATCCCTTCGGAAACAAGACGTTGGATACGGGCTTCGTTGGACTCTCTAGGAGGCATGATCTTCAAAACAGAATAACACAACCGTTAGTACTAAGAATAATACCAGTGTTATAAAGGAATAGATCGAACACAAAAAGATTAACCATTAAAATAATAGTCAGTAACCACTATGTGTAATAACATAACAGTTATGATTGTTATAGAAATAACCACCACATGCATACATATTTTATGATAACATCATACAACATACATAGCACCTAACATACATGATCTACATTACGCATAATATAACATGCCAAGAGTCACAACATCAGAAATAAAATGTGATAATGATAATAGATGTCATAAAAATAACCATCCATACATAATGAAAAACATCCCATAACAAAACCTTAATAAAATCCTCGGCAAAACGCCGTACATAATCCAAAAATGTATGTATGAAAGGACATTAAGTTTTATGAAATAAGTAATCAATAATGAATCATCATATCACATCTGCTTAGAGCGGGTGTGATAAGCTGGGCCAGCATGAGTCTCAGCAGAAGGCTCGTACTTTCGCAACTTTCCTTTCACTTCTTCCAACTCTTCCTTCAAACCACGAACTGTGCTCTCTAGAGCCTCAAACCTAGCGTCAACTTCACGGTTACGCTTACGAGTCTCGAACCCAACAATGTTCTTGAAGCTAACAAACGAATCCATACTAGCTCGAATCTGGTCCATCATCTCGTTGTGTGGCAAAGTACGCATACAATCACTAAGAGCATTAGTACGCGTCACTTCATTGTAAGCCCTGTTCATATGAGTAAGGGTGGAAAAGTAGTAGTGAACAGGATCATCGATCTCTGGTTGACCAGCACGGCGTCTGGCAGCAGCCGGAGGAGCAGGAGCAGCAACGAAGTTATCGCTCGAAGTCGACATCTGCAAACAGTAAAATCGCAAACCACATACCAAAAGATATAAATGCTAATGATATAACTCATACGAAATGAAATGCATAATAATGCTATAGCAAAAGGGTCGGGTTGTAGACTAGACTCTAATGCACCCTAAGAACCACGGGTTGACCACATTAAGACCGCCTAGTTCCCTACAACCAGAGCTCTGATACCAACTGTGATGGCCCCATCAAAACACTTAACGGCTCCGTCACTTGGTCCCACAGCTTGATCGAACTTAAATGAATTTAATAAATGACATTGCATTCTTTTATATCAAAAGTTTTCTAAAAAGGAAAGCATACCAAAATATGTAGTTTAAAAGTAACCCAACATATTAATAATCCAAAGTTGACACAAAAATATTGTCAACAACCCACAAGTATTAATTATTCAAAAATCGAATGCAAGCCAAAGTTTCATAAATTGTTTCATAAAAATCTGCCCAAATGCATGCAGACTCTTCTAAACACAGCGGAAGCATCACATAAACTCAAGTACCTGTGAAAACATGCGAGTAAACTGTCAACACAAAGGTTGAGTGAATTATAGGTTTAAATATTTGAATAAACTTTAGACCACAAGATTTAAAAATGTTAGAAAACATTAAACATTAAACATTATTCCATTATCAATGAGCCACCTGGTAACCACTTAACCCTTTATTTACCCTTGCCAAACACAATAAAAATATACACTGGATAGTGTATCTACAACAAAATACGAAGTACTAAACATTCCGATTATAAATTGCTAGCGCGACTAGCTCGAAATGGGGTTGTCAAACCCGATAGATCTATCCGTAGGATTCGCGTTCACCGGTAGAAACCAATGATTACAGTTACCAGACTAGGGAATATTTTTGTCCAACTCACAATGAATAATTTAAATTTAATTGTCACTTGTGTCTAAACGTGAAATAAAATGCATATAATCACATCCCAAAAATATACTTTGAAAAGTATGTAAAACGGGACTATAACTCACCTTAATAGTAATGAAGTAACCAACACAATTAAGCGAACAGCAAATGTAGTACAGTGATCAGGAATGATCACAACGCCGACCTATAAATAAAGCAGGTCGATATAAATAACTAACTTAGATCAAGTCTTAGTATGATAGCTATTGTACATGTTGCAAATAGTAATAGAACAATACTCAATATGCATCGGTTTGATTGGAACAGCTTACGGACACACACTTTCTATTTTTAGCAGGTTTCCATTTTTGGAAAGTTTTTATTTTTGGAAAGTTTCTATTTTTGGAAAGTTTCTATTTTTGGAAAGTTTTCAAATTTAGAAAGTTGCTATATTAGGAAAGTTTATAAGTTAGGAAAGTTTTCGTAATTAGAAAGTCAACAAAAGTCAATTGAAAGTCAAAGTCAACCGAAAGTCAACTCAAAAATCAACCTTGGTCAAACATGGTCAACGTAAATTTTAAAAGTATAAGTTACAATAATAATGTAAGTTATAATGTTTGTTAAAGTTAAATATGTCTAATTATGTCATAACATAAGTTTTATTAAATTAAAATGAATTATTAAAGTTAATATAAATTTAAATGATATAATTTATATAACATAAGTATTTAATTAATAATTAAATATTAGTCATAATGTAAGTATTATTAATTAATAATAAATTTTAAATCATATCATAAGTATTATTAATTAATAATGAATTATTAATCATATCATGAGTTTCTAATTATAATTATTAAATCATAAGTATTTAATAATTAAATTATAATTAAATAATAATTAAGCCTTATAATAATTAAATAATTAATTAATCCTTATTATAAGTCTTATTATAATAATCTCATAATATAAGTTTAATACTTATCATAAGTATTTTCCATTAATAATAAAAGTATTATTAATCATAAGTTTAATTAAAATGTTAATTAAATCATAACTATTAATTAAATGATATAATAAATATATATCATAAGTCATAAATAATAATAATTATCTTTTTTATCATAAGTAATTAAATGATAATGAAATCCATTATTTATATCATAAGTTTCATAATTAGTCAAAAGTTTTAAATCAAAAGTTCATCGGGTCGTATTCTGAGCCCCGGGTGTCGGTTTTCGGCGAGCCTTACATATATCTCCGCCTAAGCAAACCACCCGACACTTTGGTACACTCAAGAACACCCCAAGAACAGTCCACAAGTCGTGATGTACAGCCATTACACTACTTGGAACTTCAATTCACTCAAAAACGTGTTTTAGACGTAACGGGTGATTCGTGGCTCGTATTGAGATGACCCGAACATGAAAGTTCATCCCACCATCAGTCCTAACACACTAACACACCCTAAAGTCACCAATTATGGTCACAAAGTCGGACCAAATCTGGTTCATACCAAAATCACATTTCAATCTTAACAAAATACCACTTTGATCATATATAGGGCTCCGGGAATCGAAACGACGTAATCCGGAGTCTAAAATTAATGTCTTGATGAGAGGAACTCATTTGTATACTTTATTTTATGATCAGCATCAGTTACAATATCAGAAACACACGAAAAAGCTACTGTCCCAATTTTATCAAACCGAAAAATATGCAATCGAGCAATTCTACGCATACAATCAACATTACAACAACTAATAATCATCATACTAATAATATAAACATAAAATACAGAAAAATAAATAAAAATTAAAAGTTCTAGGGTTAGGGTTTATACCCTAATCAAGAAACAATTAGTATAATCGCGTAGAGAACGGAACGAGGAATCCGATTGTATGAACGATCTCTAGATCCAAGCTTGAAAATTGATGAAGATGATGATGTTTGGTGGTGTTGGTCGTCGCCCAAAAAGAGAAGGAAGGGAGGAAGGAGAGCAAAAGTGGTAATTAGGTTTAGATTAAAATTGTGTAATGTGTAAATGAGATGGAAAAAAAAAAATTTGGGAGTATACTCCCTCCCCTTATGGTCGGCCGAATGGGGGGTCATGGGGTGGGCCCCATGGCCCAATCTTGCTAAAAGTGTAATTGCTTGTGGCCCGAAAGCCCGAACGAATCCCGAAACGCGAAAACGCACTTACGCGATTAAAAATCCGGAAAGATAACAAACGCGCGACGAAAAATAAATATAAATACCCTATATAATAATATGATCTTAAAATATCATATTTAAAATAATTAAGATTTAAATATCCCAAAAACGCGACCGTTGGTTTGAAAACCGAAAAGATTCGCCGGACAGAAATTCGCGATACGTAGAAACGTATAATTTAAAATACGAATACAAATATTCACATAACATCTAATAATTAATATATTATTATTAATATAATAATATAGGTCATAGAAATGACGTAGCACAATTAACAGTTAACGGTCGTTAAATAATTAACGATAAAAGATAACGAAAAAAGTAGGGTCGTGACAAATACTACCACAACGTAGCCGTGAACGAGATGAACAATTTTAACACTTGCAACTTCGATTGATTCAAGCTTCTTCTTCTACCGCTTTCGTGCTGGTACACTGACCCACCTCATAGCTATGAATTTCATAAACCCTATCTTCTCATCCCAAGCACGCTCCCACTATACGAGTAAGAAATAAAACCGCGGCTATCCGAGAATAATCTGGTTCGTTCCACCGATCAGTTGCAAATCTATTTGCCATTCGAGGGTATGTTTGCAGAATCCAAGTACCCTAGTATTATACGCATTAATCATGTGAATACCAGAGACCTACGTTGCATAATTGTCTCCATAACTCCCATTAATAGTCAGACTCCCACTAGCTCAGTACTTCCGTCGGTTACCAAACTCCCATCGAATTCCCGACACCCTTTAGAAAGCTCAAGTTCCAGGACTTACAAGATTATCGACTTCTACCATCACCTAAAGATTCCTAATTGGTCAACCTGAAGAAAACCTCTCGCTTTGTTGAACAAACCATCAACCAAACCCAAGCCACAGTCGAACACGTCCTTTTCGACAATTTCAAACCAATTTCTTTAGCGAGAGAAGCTCTAACCCTGCCCACATATTCCAAAATACTATGGAAAATTCGACCAAGTACATTGGTCAACCCGTTCAACAATCTGATGTTGGACTTTGGTTTGAATTCCAAACAAACCTCCCCTCAAACCTAAGTTCAACTAGGCCTTCCCTCCAATGATAGTTCAGATCTAACCTAATCTAGTACCTGCCGCAACCTCGGAACACAACTTGAATGGGACCAAATCAAGTCTACTTACGATACAAGGCTACAAGATCAACTCATCCACTGAGGGTTCACAACCGCGTGTGCCAACCAAGGGGTTAAGCCAACCGTTGACATGCTGCAAATGTCACGTTGCGCTATCCACACATCCAGACTACAACCTGCTAGTATCCAACCTTCTCGATAACTCCTACTTTCGATTTGTCCCATATTCGATGTATGACTATTGTTTGCACTATAACAAACCTCCCCTCAAACCCAAATCCATATGGGCCTCCCTTTCAACGATATTTCGGACCCAACCTTTACCGCCGCCAAACGGAACACTCAAACTGTCTGTATGCGGACCGGTGAGATTGCGATACAATTATTCAGGATCAACTCAACGTTACCAAAGGAACGCACGCACGCACGCTGAGAGGTGCGCCCACAACACCGTCCATCACATCCAGAATATATTTTGACTCACGTAACAAAGCTACATCTCTGAAAAAATCACAGCCTTTATCGCCAGAAGATTCGCAAAACAAATCGTCTCGCCACTCGCAACATCAAAACCGGAACTCTCATAAAACTGCCGCAACTTAAAAAATCCTACCTCAAGATCCAACTGTCCGATCATCATCAAAATTTTACCACGCTTAGTCCAGTATGTCTGGAACCTACAGTCCAAGTTTCACGTCGATTCAACGGTAGACGAACCCTCTATGATTTTTCTCTCACTGCAGCTCCAAACCAAAACAATTGCCACTTTGGAAAAACATAACTCCAGATCTAACGGTCTGATCATTGTTAAATTTTGACCATGACTAGATTTATAGGTCTTTTACTTACAGTAAAACTTTCAAGGCGATCCGACGGTTAACGAACCCGTAATGATTTTTCTTCTCTAATAGCTCCGAATCCTAACAGTTTTTACCTGAATGGCAGCAGATTCGAAAAACTATATCTCGAGATCTAACGGTTCGATATTCCTCAAATTTTTACGACCACTAGACCTATGTATCTAACACCTTTGTTAAAAATTTCAAACCAATCCAACGGTTAACGAACCTGTTACGATTTTTCTCCTCCATCTGCGCAGTACAATCCGAATTTTGAAAGTTCATCATTCCCTCGAACGGGACCGCAAGGAATGATAACTTAGATCCGATACCCGGATCTTCCCGAAAATCCCTCAGCAACAAGACCCATCGATCCGATCATCGACTCCGTTGACTGATCCCATGATCATGATACATGTTGCATCACATCATATACACGTCGTTCGTTCACCATACTTTCAATTCGCCATCGTGCCCATACTTGAACCTTGAGCTCTAGATACCACTTGTTAGGAATTTAGGGACCCAAACAAGACAAGTGATTTATGCGAATCACTAACCCACGAACGACAAACAAATAATTAAAGCATAACGATAAATAAAAGCATAAAAAGACACTGGATTTAACGTGGTTATATCCTAACTCCAAAACACGGAGAAGAGTTTACTCCACGAGCGCAAAGCAGAGATTTTCTTATATTATTGTGCACACATTACAATGAGGCTAGGGGTTACAATTTATAGTAAGAGTTAAACTTGTCGACCAAGTCCATAGATATCTATTACTTGCTCCATACTCCATTCCTACTAGAAGATTTAATTAAGGCAACAGAATCTATACGACTTGTTCATCAAGTCAAGCTCCCTACGACTTGTTCACCAAGTCAAGTGCCTTGTTTATCAAGTCACGTCTTGTTCCTTTGATCAAATTCTTCACACCTTCAACACTCACTATAGTAGTCCGTCCGGCTGCTCTTTATGGTCGTGATGTATTTTATAAAAAAAAAAAAAAAAAAAAAAAAAAAAAAAAAAAAAAAAATCTATACTCAGAGGTGTGTATTTGAGCGACCTAATAGTAAAAGGGTGTAAAACTAATTTTTATCTTCTAGTTTCAAGGCAAGTCTAGTACAGGGTACAAACCAACCTTAGGCCGTAAGCATCATTTGAAATCCCCAAATTTCTGTCAGATCTGTTCATCCGTCGACGACAATCACCGTTTCTGCCGTCGGCACCACCACTGTCTCCGCCTCCGCCTCCGCCTCCGCCTCGGCCTCGTATACATCGAAATCTCGTCTGCGCATTTCGCTTCATCGTATAATTATTCCGGTTCGTTTTTATCTCTCAGTTACTCTCACACACTCCGTATACGTTAATTACTCCGTATTACTTATAAGTTATACTCCGTATTCGCATAGAGATGTATTCGATTTGATTATCATATTTTACGAATTTTTAAAGTATTGGATCTCGTTAAATGATGCAATATGCACTGCTTTGTTTATTTATGTGGTGTGAAATTGTGTGAGGTGTATGATATATATGATATCTCAGATGAGCATATATAATAGATATAGATATAATACGTAAGAATTTGAGTCTTATATCTACATGTAGTTACTAGTCTCTACGTATCAGAATAATGTCCAGGCTTCTATTATAGTTTTTTCCAAACTAAATGCCCACATTCAATGTCATTTACAAAAAAGCTTAAGAAATTAGGAATGAATTTTGACTTCTGGTGTCAAAAGTGTTTGACATTGGCATGTTTTTTAAATTATATCTTAGTTTAGTTTACTTATATGAATACATTACTACATTAGTGTGCTTGATTTATTTATATCTATCTTTTCAATTGAGATGTTTGTTGTAATTCTGGGCCAAAAAGTATGTTAACAGTTAGAGAGTAAAGAACGTAAACTATGAACTTGTCTGAAATGTTGTCCACTCGAATGGAGGGAATTCAAGCGCCATATCACGCGCATACTAGACCAATTTTGTCACTATATTAGAACATACTATATGTCTTTTAGATATAAAGCTAGAGAGAAATATTCAAATGAAACCAACTTTTAAGTTGAGATTCAAGGGACCAATCAGAGTGCGACATGTGGCGCGATAATCACATGTGATTGAAAAAAAAAAATTTAATTTTTTTTTTTTGAAAATTATTTTGTTTTGTTTTTTTCGATTTTTTTTTTCAATCACATGTGATTGAATTTGACATGCAATAAAAATCACATGTGACTCTGCATGCCAATCACATGTGATTCTGCATGTCAAATCCAATCACATGTGATTGAAAAAAAAAATTATTTAGTAAAATGACGAATTTCAGTAAATTTGTGCTAAAGCCTTTAAACACCAAGTTTTTCATCAAAACTTGATCAAATCACCGAATTAAAGTCTGAAATTTTGAAGATATGATCACGAAACGCTAACAAACTTAATCAAATCACCGAATTAAAGTCTGTTTCCTTTTGAAAATTTTTTTTGAAAAAAAAAAATTTTGAATTTTTTTTTTCAATCACATGTGATTAAATTTGACATGCAGAATCACATGTGATTGTGTTTTACAATCACATGTGATTGGATTTGACATGCTAAATTTTTTTTAAAAAAATTTTAAAAAATTTTCGAATTTTTTTTTTATTTTTTCAAAAAAAAAAATATTTTTTTTTTTTAAATTTTTTGAATTTTTTTTTTCAATCACATGTGACTGTCGCGCCACATGTCGCACTCTGATTGGTCCGTTGGATTTCAAGCAAATTATTGGATTCAAGGAATTACAACTCTAAAGCTACAAAGTACACCATTTAGGTAATTTACTCGATTTCATATTTTATATACGCAGTATGCTGTTAGAAATGAAATAGTGCTCGTGGGTTTTGCCACGTGATCAGTTAAAGGGGTTAGCCAAACATAATTATGTAAACTCTATGTACATTCAATGAGTGTGCATTAATGGAAGCCAAATAATTTTGGGATAACTCTATACGTTCCATTAATCGCATGTGGGGGATTGGTTATTGTTGTTGTTGTGGTGGTGGTGTTGTCTATACGTTCCATTAAAAAGATTGAAAGCAGTGCTTAATGAACACTCAATTTGCGTAACTGTGGTACTGCATTAGCCTTAATATTCCATTAAGCTGTATTCAGTTTTATATTTTATATGTTGTATATATTCTGTTTTGTCCTAATATTCTGTTTGTTTGTACTCTGCTTAGTAGTTCTGTCATAACATTTTTTTTGTTGTTGATCAGGTCCTTGAATATGTATGACCCAGCTGGGGGGCCAAGACAACCATCAAATACACCACAAACTCCATTTGGGAATCCATTTTATGGTGCCAGCTCAGGACTAATCAGAGGTGGACTTGGTGCTTATGGAGAAAAAATCTTAGGATCGAGCTCTGAATATGTACAAAGTAATGTAAGTAACATTACCAACAACACTTTCTACTGTTTATTTATATATAGATTGTGTATTTCTGCATAGACTTCTTTGTGTCCGTTGATTTTAGCTCAAGGGAAAAAGGGGCTCATAATGGTTCCACAGCAATAAAGAAAACATGATTGAACATTAGTACTTACTGTTATACAGTTTCATTGAGGATAATATCCGAAGATGATTTTATAAATGGCTATTATCTATCAAATAGGTAACATATAGAAATGAGCATTGATGGGACTTCGATTTAAATGTAAGAGGGAGTGTTGTCAAAGGCGAGAAAGGTGCTCACGTAGTGCTGATGAGAGGTGTTTTCAGGGCAGGCATCTCTATGTACCACAAGAAAAAGCGTTAATTAAGAAAATGATCTTTGTAGATAAGGCTAGAGGCCATGGTTCTATTTTTAATTTATAATACTAACCTCTATCGTCCATCTTAATTTCCCTATGGCCTTCTCTTGTTCCAACTGATTACAACAGCTTGTAACTGCACTTTTAAACACTTGGGATTAGGGATTTAGACATGGATCTAGAAATCGAGAATCAGATGATATAGTGTATCTATGTTATGGATAGGACAGAGGAATGGTTAACTTTGAGAAGTGATCATGATTATACTTTTGAGACGTTTCATATGTAAGGTCCTTTTATTTTGTCAAATAATTTTGTCTAGACTTTCTTTTTTGGTATATTAATAACTTGAACACAATTAGTTAAAGGTGTTCACTGTGTTTATTTTCTTCATTTTTATGTTAAATTAGCTGATATACATTATGTAAAGTGTCTGGCAGCTTATTCACTCCGGCGTTTTCTTTCTGTTATTTCTTGCCTTAGTCTTAATAGATGCAAGTATCTTGACTATATCTTCTTTTTAAGTACCTTCAAGATCATGTTCGGCAAACGTAGCGCTGTTGGACGTTTTTACATCTTTATGTAGATTTTAAGAACTTTTCAATAGCAGGAGACGAATATATTCATCTGGGGTGTTTCTAATGCCACAGTTTCATCGTGCTTCATGCAGAAGGCTTTATTTCAACAGTTATTGTGCTAATGGTCCTGTTTTTCATGCCTTAGCATAATACTTTACTTTCTTTTTTTCTTTTTGAAATGCCTAAAAGAAATTTTTTTGTCTTTTAGAAATGTAACCACATCATGCTTATTGTGGTTCTTCGGGTATTATCTGTAGTTTTGTAAAATTCATCTGACTTAGTAAAGTTTTATTTCCCCCTGCATGGCTATCAACACATGAATAAAGTAATGCCCAGCCTATTTGCAAATTAAAATAATTTCTGATTGGCCCATTTTACCTGCTAAATAGATGACATTACTCAATTTTATAGAAGATATCTGACATATTTTCTTGAACTAGGATGTATAGCTTGTCAATCGCACACTTATTAGCATCTGCAGAACTAACGGTTGGTATAAGTGTACCATAAACAACGGAAACTTTTTGTGACAAGTTTTTGTTTCCATCACCAAAGTCCTTACTTTAGGTTTCATCTTTGCTCTTAAATTAATTAGTTTTCGGAAAAAATTGAATCAGTCTGATGCTTCTTATGAAGTTAGCGTTGTGATTATTACTACGTATTTCTTTTACAGCCTGCAAGTGTGGAACATGCACTTTATCATTTAGATGAAGTTCGGCCCTGGATTAATCGGGAAAATTGATATGCTAAACTTTTGTTTAGTCAACAAACCTATATTTCGCTTGGCTGTAAATATATCAGTTTCACACTTTAATATGACATTTGTAATTATGTTTGTTTGGTCGTGTTTAGTTGTTAATATTCTCTTCTTTTTCCTTAACAGATTAGTCGGTACTTCTCTGATCCACAATATTATTTTCAAGTCAACGACCATTATGTGAGGAACAAATTGAAGGTTGTTCTTTTCCCTTTTTTGCACAGGGTAAGTTCTAGTTCACTTTTATCCTGCCGATTATTATTATTTTTTATTTGTATATCTAGTTTTTTAGAACGGCTTCTTATCTTTCTTCATTCGTTATTCCTTTTCTTAACTACATTTGTTAATACTTTGATGCTGTTATTCTAGGGTCATTGGACAAGAATTACTGAGCCAGTAGGGGGTAGGCTATCATATAAACCGCCCATTTACGATATCAACGCTCCCGATTTGTATATCCCGTTGATGGCTTTCGGTACATATGTTGTCCTTGCTGGCTTCTCATTGGGACTTCAAGGGAAGTAAGTACCTGCTTTACCATACTAAATATATTCAATTACTTTAAACGGAGTAGCCATAAATTGTAGACTGACCTGTAGGCTGTTACCATATCACTAGAGGTGACATAACATGCAAGTGGTTCACGGGTCAGTTTTTTTGTATGGGTCAAGTTGGGTTGACTAAAAACTCTTATGTTGTTTAAATAATATCATATATATATATGCAACTCCTATACGAACATGCTATGGCTATTCACAAATTTCAGCATAATCTCTTCGTTAGTCTTCGCACCTAACAATTTTTGATTTGCAGGTTTACTCCAGAAGCTCTGAACTGGCTTTTCATGAAGGGGATAGTTGGGTGGTTTTTGCAGGTTTCACTTCTAAAGATGTCATTATTTTCATTGGGTGGGGCCGAGGCACCTTTGCTAGACATTGTAGCTTATGCTGGGTACGCCTTCACTGGATTATGCCTTGCAGTCCTCGGTAGAATCGTTGTGTCTTACTCCTACTACTTTCTAATGCCTTGGACTTGTCTGTGCATGGGAATTTTTCTGGTCAAAACTATGAAACGGGTCCTTTTTTCAGAGGTTAGGAGTTTCGATTCAAGCAGGCACCATTACCTACTTCTTTTTATTGCGTTAGCACAGTTTCCGCTCTTCATTTGGCTTGGAAATATTACTGTCAATTGGCTTTTTTAGAACGTGTAGAAGAAGTGTATTGGTTTAAGGCTATTTTTTGATGTAACGCCACACTCGTAAGATGAAGAATAGGCAACTTTGTTTAAGGTCTGGTTCTTTTTTTTTTTTTCGAGTTTATAGCGAGTTTTTTATATATACAAATTGGACACATGTTATAGTGAATCATGTATTAGGAGGTTCTTTGAGGTGCCCAGAAGATTCGATCCGAAACAGTTTATATTGTTAGCAAAATGGGCTTATAGAAGTTTATATTTTTAGCATAGTAATTATACAAAGTTTCGTAAATTTATAGAAGTTACAAATAATCAACCATCAACCATAATTTTGATAATAATAATATTTTTAATGACCGCAATACAAAATCTTTGAATTCCTTGTGGAAAAATGTGACAAGGATCCAACTATCAAAGCACTTTTAATCTTGGAGACTTAACTACAATAGTCAATATTTCAAGATCACTTATTACCAAAAAAGCTAAGCTATACAATCCTCTTTTTACAATTTGATACTTCGAAGGTGATAAAAACAGCCGAAAAGATCTAAATTTAAAATTTAAAATTAGCTATTCAAATAAAGTAGACAAGGAAATGGAATTAATTTTTAACTTCAGAAATGTTATTCATTATGTACACTTTTGTTTGATTGTCTCTTGCAACCTCATACAATGCTTATGTTTCTAATTTTTCGGTTGACTTTTGTACTATAAATCAAGTATCCTTATCTTTTTCCTTTCATTAGCTTTTGATAACGGTTATTTATAAGGGAGTAGTAATTCGTATATTATCTTATTTTATTTTTTTACCATTTAAAATTAAATATAGTAACATACTTTGCAATATTATGCTACATAAAACTACAAAGTAGATTTTAGTTATGTACAAAGAAAAATGGGTGATATATGTACAAAGAAAAATGGGTGATATACAAATAGTAATAAATTTACGTCAGCCTTATTCATTGACACCAATAATATATTCATCATATTTTAATAAAGTTATTTAATTTAAATTATGCATTAGATTGTACAATACAAGTTATAAATTTTAATGTATAAGCTTAATCAATCAATCAATCTATCTAATTATAACTAGCCGGCCATTCAAAGTGTTTAGAAAAAACCAACGAATCATTGCTTCAATGGTACCGCGGTTACACTTGTGTACTCGCAAGGCTAGAGGTCTCGGGTTCGAGCCTCGTCACCCGCTCTAGGAATTGAAATATATTCCTTGAAGGTGGCCCAAAGGGAAGGTTTTACCGACCCGCTCCGGGACTAAGATCCGGCCCGCCTGCCCCTCGGGATGGTTAAAGGGTCGGATCCTCATAGTGTGGTTCGGGTTTCCTGTCCGAAAGCGCGTGTGTGTGCAAATGATGACTAGGCTTCGGTCCGGACTGATGCAAAGCTTGCCTTTAAAAAAAAAAAAAAAGTGTTTAGAAAAAAATCCGTGAAATTGTCGATTAAGCTACTAAATTGAAAATCCCAAAGTAACACCCTATAATTTTCAAAAGCAAATATTAATGAAAAATTGATTGAATTGTTTCTTACCTCATATAAAATAAAAAACATTCAAGTTTAACTTTCCGACATTGTGTTCGCTCAACGAATGTGATTAAAGTTTGAACGTATAATAATTTCGCTTCACCTTTTTTAACCGTATCTAATTTGTTGGTAAATTTGTCGTCACTTCATGCATTTTGCTTTCTAGCAAAAAGTGGAAACCCCACAACCTTGAACAATGATTAGAGATCATTATCAATCATATTTTTAGATAAGACCTAAATATATCTGTCCGTATATTTATCTACCCTTTTCATTTGGTAGTTAGGTTATAGTTTCTTATCCTTTTCATTTGGTGGTTGGGTTATAGTTTCTGAAGGTTCAAACGAAATCATAAAAATAGTCGAAATTTGAAAGGGGGATTTTTAATATATGATGTAGCTTTTGTGATTTTTTGAAGTTTTTGTTATTACAGTTTTTAATATAGGAAAATTGTTTGAAAATACATTAAAACTTTTACCAAACTTTTGTATTGTATGCATTTAACTTTTAAAACTACTATTGTCTACATTCAACTTTTAAATATATACTATTGTATATACAAGTCATGACTTATACATCAAGTAACAGATCACCAACATTAATTTTTTGACGCAGTTAGTCCCTCAACATAACAACTGTTAGTTATCATCTCACCATCTTTTAATTCAGTCATCTTCATCATCTTCTTTCAAAATCATAACCTTTTCTAGAATCAAAACAACACATCTTTATCTTCATCACTAAGAACACTAATTAAAAAAAAATTATTTCAGTTGTAAATCATTAAGAAAATTTGGGGCAAACAAAACATAATCACAAGCTCGATCGTATCGCTACTGAAGTAATACAACATTCACAAACAAAACATAATCACAAGCTCGATCCATAACGTTGTAAAAACAATGTTATCGACTCCAGATCTTCAGCGATGCTGTTCTCATCATAATTCACTAATCCTCGTGCACATGTATGCTGGAAATTAAGCATGAATTTATAATAAAAAAACACAACATTCACTCTGCAACTGGCTACAAAAGATCAAACACTCACCCAGTTCTATATAATATTATATAGATACACACCTAATCATGATGAAAGAACTTAAAACACCTCAACGTTTTATTTACCTCATAGTCGGAAGATTGATCCTTCAACTTATTGAGAGTAGCAGGAGGCTGGACAGAACAAAAAAGAAATACATAGAGCCACAAAAAATGATGAAGAAAAATGTCGCTTCAATTTAAAAGCAATGTTAGCAGATATAGAGTCAATCAAGCTGAAACAAACATCTACACACACTGAGGCATAAGTACTCTCATTCTTCTCGCTTTTCATTAGCAAATACTTTTCTTTGGAAGTCCATTTGTAAAATTTCTTCAAATTTTCACTTTTAAGTATTATTGTAGATTGTAAAAATTATATTGAAAAAGTTAACCAGCGGAAATGACTGAGTGATCGACTAGACATTTTTAACTTAATAAACATCTTCAAATTGTGTTTGATACCTTATCCAATTACTACTTTTTCAATTACTAATGGGTTTGTTATTTTGATAAACATTCATCATGGGTTTGGCTTTAGTTGATGAAGATGAAGATGTGTTGTTTTGATTCTAGAAAATGTTATCATGTTGAAAGAAGATGACCGAAATTTAAAAAGGTTGGATGATAACTAACAGTCTAACATATTGGGGGGCTAACTGCGTCAAAAAATTAATGTTGGTGACTTGTTACCTGATGTATAAGTCATGGTTTGCATACAATAATACATATTTAAAAGTTGAATACATACAATAAGAGTTTTGAAAGTTGGATGCATACAACAGAAACTTGGTAAAAGTTCAATGCATTTTGAAACAATTTTCCCTTTAAGATACATCCACATTTAAATGAGGAAGAGCTTAAATTACATGTTACACAATCAAGTTTTATCTAAATGTTATTGTTGATGACGTGCATAGCCCGTCAGAATCATTCTTGGACTTACACTTGGGCCTGGCTTATAAAAAGCCCATGAGTCCCCTAAATCCTGTGACGACCCGAAAATCTCCGACCAAATTTAAACTTATTCTTATTTGATTTTCGACACGACAAGCAAAGTCTGTAATGTTGAATATTAAAATTTTGTATACTATTTTCATGTAGTCATTTACCTTTGGACTGTGCCCGACGATTCACGAACAATGGTGTGTAAATAAATATGCATATATATATATATATATATATATATATATATATATATATATATATATATATATATATATATAAGTGAAAGTATATATAATAATTTAAAATTATAAAATAAACATTAGAATTAAATATGTAAATTAGGATACAAAATAATTAAGTGTAAATTTAAAATGAATCTATATATATAAACATATATGATTTTTATGATTAATTATTATTATATGTATATTGTAATATATATATATATATATATATATATATATATATATATATATATATATATATATATATATATATATATATATATATATAATTTATAAATAATAAATATTCAATAAAGGTTGTCATATTATATATAAATTACATAATTAATAATATATAAAAGTTAAAATATAGTTGTTATATTAATATTATTACTTCCATTAAAATAAATATTAATATTAATATCTGTATTAATAATATTATTATATATAGTTATGAGATTAGATACATTTGAATTAATATATTGTTATCATTACTAATAATATCATAATTAGTAGTAAAAATTTTGATTTTAATTAAGATTATTATTATTATTATTATTACCATTATCATTAAAATCATTGTTAATATTATAAATATTATTATAAAAATACTACAATTTATTATTATCATTAATAATATCATTTTTAATATTGTTACTAAAATTACTATTATCATTTGTATTTTTAATATTTGTTATTACTAAAAATCGTTATTTGGATTATAGTTATCATTATAATACAAATTATTATTTTCATATTATTATCATTACTTTATAATAAATATTATTATTCGATATTCTTATTATTAATATAATTATTATTATTAATATTATTGTTATTAATATATTTATCATATATATAAAATTAGAAAAGGATTCCAATCAGTTTTACGTTCCCATCAAGCTGTATATAAATTTTGTCCATGTCCCTTAACTGGTTACCAGCGTAATTGAATCATAAGATACAACCAAAATCAGTTGCAGGTCTCCATCTGCTTTATACATATATATATATATTTTTTTATTTCTCCTCTGCATAATTGAACCATGCTTATCGATAAAATTGTATATATAACAATCATTTGATTTATGTTATCAGAGAAGAATGATTCAATTTTTCTTAATCATTATCAATAACAATTACTTTTAAACTGCAATCTGTATGAATTATACAGGAATTTTTTTTTAAAAACAGAAGCAGGTACTCTGTACCTTCAACTTTTTGGCCCAAATCAAAAATCGAATCAATTAACAAAATCTATAAATGTGAAGTTATTAGGAATCATCCACTTAAACTTCCTACAAAGTTTCATGATCCAATTTTCGTTATTCACTTTGAATTCGTGAGTCAAAGTTTTAAAATCAAAAAGTCAACTTTTGTTCTTCAATCAAATTCGAACTTTCTGAGATGATTCAAGTTAAATTGACGATACCAATAGCTTCTAGGATTGATTTTCAAGGTGTCTCATGTTTTAATCTTTTTCTAAAACGTTACCAAAAATGAAATCAATTTTTTTCTCTTCTCTTACAAAACGCGACAGCAGGTAAGCTTGTTTTCTTTAAAATTCTTTTTTTTCTTTCAATCCTTTTAATCACACATAATTGTTTCTATGTTGGTCATTTAGTCCTGAATTCGATTTAGCAATTTTTAGTAAAAGTAAAAGAGTGTAGTCGACTTGATATATTGATGAAGAAGAAGAAGCTATATAATTACGGGTTATATACTTAAGGTTTCTGTTTAAATCAGAAAAACATCATGGATTGAATGGTTAAAGGATGTGTGTTTGAACGAGTGGTCTCGGGTTTGAGTCCCGTCTGGAGCATTTCTTTTTAGAAAAACAATTTAGAAGGGTATACACTTTTATTCTCTTTTCCATTATCATTATAATTATTATTGTTTTTATTATTATTATTATTGTTATTGTAATTAGTATTGTTATTATTATTATTATTATTATTATTATTATTATTATTATTATTATTAGTATTATTATTACTAGTATAATTATTGTTATGGTTATTATTATTATTGTTATGTTATTATTAGTGTTAAAATTATTATTGTTACTACTATATGTATAAGTATTATAATCATTATCATTATTATTATTATAAGTATTAATAATATTATTATTAGAAATCTTATCATTTTAGAATTATTATCATCATTATAATTATGATTATGATTATTATTATTATTATGAAAGTAATAAAAATTTATTATTATTATCATTAAAATTAGAAATTGTATCATTTTATCATTTTTAGTATCATTATATAACTATTAGTATTATCATTATGTATTATTATTATTATTATTATTATTATTATTATTATTATCATCATTGTTATTAATATTACCAAATCATTATAAGTATTATTACAAATAATATCATGAGATATGAAAGAAATCTTCCGATGTGCATTTGCTCATTTTAGAGATATTACTTGGAGTCATTCATGACATATTTCAAAAGACGTTGCATTTCAGTCATTGAGTTCATCAAGATTATTATTAAGTCAATTATAGTTGGATGTATTATGAAATGGTATGCATGCCGTCACTTTTCGTTGAGATGAAAGTTTGTCTTTTAAAAACAAATGCAATGTTTGTAAAATGTAACATATAGAGGTCAAATACCTCGCAATGAAATCAATTGATATGAATCGTTTATAATCGATATGAGCGGGTCCTTTCAGTTGGTATCAGAGCGGTGGTTTTAGCGAACCAGGTCTTGCATTAGTATGTCTAACTGATAGTTGTTTAGATGCATTAGTGAGTCTGAACTTCGACTGTGAAGCGACCCGTCCTAATCCATCTGGACGAATACATTACATTTGGTTACAACGCGAGGTACTTGACCTCTATATGATACATTTTACAAACATTGCATTCATTTTTAAAAGACAAACTTTCATCACATCGAAAGTTGACGGCATGCATACCATTTCATAATATATCCAACTATAACTGACTTAATAATAATCTTGATGAACTCAATGACTCGAATGCAACGTGTTTTGAAATATGTTATGAATGACTCCAAGTAATATCTCTAAAATGAGCAAATGCACATCGGAAGATTTCTTTCATACCTGAGAATAAACATGCTTTAAAGTGTCAACCAAAAGGTTGGTGAGTTCATTAGTTTATCATAATCAATCATTTTCATAATTTTAATAGACCACAAGATTTTCTTTATTCAATAATCATACACTCGCAAGTGTTTAAAAATCATTCGTATGATGAACACCTGGTAACCGACATTAACATAATGCATAGAGAATATCCCCCGCATACTCGCAAGTATGCTGATAATGCTAAAAACGAACATATATTTCATAGCATTATCCCTCAAGAAAGACAAGATTTTAGTTGCAACTGTTCTATTTACAAGTGATATTCGTTTAAATAATAAAAGGTGAAGACAAAAGACAGATTCGACGAATTGAAGACGCAAACGACCAAAAAGCTCAAAAGTACAAAATACAATCAAAGAGGTTCCAATTATTGATAAGAAACGTCTCAAAATTACAAGAGTACAAGACGCGAAACACAAAGTACAAGATATTAAATTGTACGCAAGGACGTTTGAAAATCCGGAACCGGGACCAGAGTCAACTCTCAACGCTCGACGCAACGGACTAAAAATTACAAGTCAACTATGCACATGAATATAATATAATATATAATTAATTCTTAAAATTAATATATATATATTATATTATATTATAAAAACCGTCGGCAGAAGAAAACAAAGACATGTGAGCCTCCCCAGCTGGCCATGCGATCGCATGAGTTGGAGGAGCAAAACTCATGCGATCGCATGAGCGCCTTTTTCAGCTCACAGGCCTATAAATTCGCGTGTTTGGTTCAGTTTAAAATATCCATCCATCCATCCAACTCTCTCAACGTATATATATATATATATATATATATATATATATATATATATATATATATATATATATATATATATATATTATAATTTTAATTTTAATTTTAATTTCTAATAATAAGGGTATGTTAGCGAATGTTGTAAGGGTGTAAGTCAAAATTCTATCCGTGTAACGCTACGCTATTTTTAATCATTGTAAGTTATGTTCAACCTTTTTACATTAATGTCTCGTAGCTAAGTTATTATTATGCTTATTTAATACCGAAGTAATCATGATGTTGGGCTAAATATTTAAATTTGGGTAATTGAGATTTGTACCATAATTGGGGTTTGGACAAAAGAACGACACTTGTGGAAATTAAACTATGGGCTATTAATGGGCTTTATATTTGTTTAACTAAATGATATTTTGTTAATTTTAATATAAAGATTTACAATTGGACGTCCCTATAAATAACCATATACACTCGATCGGACACGATGGGCGGGATATTTATATGTACGAATAATCGTTCATTTAACCAGACACGGGAATGGATTAATAGTCTATGGAATTATTAAAACAGGGGTGAAATTATGTACAAGGACACTTGGCATAATTGATAACAAAGTATTAAAACCTTGGGTTACACGCAGTCGATATCCTGGTGTAATTATTAAACAAAGTATTAAGACCTTGTTACAGTTTAAGTCCCCAATTAGTTGGAATATTTGACTTCGGGTATAAGGATAATTTGACGAGGACACTCGCACTTTATATTTATGACTGATGGACTGTTATGGACAAAAACCAGACGGACATATTAAATAATTCAGGACAAAGGACAATTAACCCATGGGAATAAACTAAAATCAACACGTCAAACATCATGATTACGGAAGTTTAAATAAGCATAATTCCTTTATTTTCATATTTAATTGCACTTCTAATTATCGTACTTTTATTTATTGTCATTGTATTTAATTGCACTTTTAATTAATCGCAATTTTATTTCATCGCACTTTTATTTATTGCAATTTCATTATCGTTATTTATTTTACGCTTTAAATTAAGTCTTTTATTTATTTAATATTTTACATTAGGTTTTAACTGTGACTAAAGTTTTAAAAATCGATAAACCGGTCATTAAACGGTAAAAACCCCCTTTTTATAATAATAATATTACTTATATATATATATTTGTATTTTTATAAATTAAAACTAATATAGCGTTAAGCTTTGTTTAAAGATTTCCTTGTGGAACGAACCGGACTTACTAAAAACTACACTACTGTACGATTAGGTACACTGCCTATAAGTGTTGTAGCAAGGTTTAGGTATATCCATTCTATAAATAAATAAATATCTTGTGTAAAATTGTATCGTATTTAATAGTTTTTCCTAGTAAAATATAAGCTATTTCATATACACCTCTACGCACATCAAGTATTTTTGGCGCCGCTACCGGGGACTAGCTAAAACGCCGGAAGCGCAACGCTATTAAAAAAAAAGATTTTTATTAATTTTTAGTTTACTTTTATAAAAAATAGGCTTTTGTAAAAATACGTTTTAAAAATTCAAAAATATAAAAAGAAAAACAAAAATATAAATATTTTTAAGAGTTTGTTAAATATATAAGTTTTATAAAGTTTCTTTATTTTTATTTTAGTTTGTAAAAATATAAATTTTATTTAAATATTTTATTTTAATATAAATCAAAACAGCAAAACAGAAAAAAAATAATAATAAAAACATTCGGCCCGTTCTGTAGCAGTCCACTCTCTGGCCCGAAACCCTAGCCCATGCGATCGCATGGCTGGGTAACTTAGAACTCATGCGATCGCATGAGCCCTGCTGACACGCCACATTTGAATGAACTCTGCAATCATTACGGAGTAATTATTATTATTATTATTATTTAATTTAAACCCTAATTAGGGTATTATTATTATATAATTTAGTTTTTATTATTATTTTGTATATTTAGTTTAATTAGTTTAAATAATTTATAAAATTAATAGTTTTATTAAATAAATAATATAAAAATAATATTTTTATAAAAATTGTAATTTTTACAACTTTTAGTTTATTTTTATATTTTGTTCCTTTTTATTTGTTTTAGCGTAATTTTTTTGTATTTTTCGTTCGTATTTAGTTTTAAGACATAGTTTTTGCCATAGTTATTTTTATTTCTAGATTTTTAGGCTTTGCCGTAAAATCCCTTAAGTGCTTTTTCTTTAGACTAAGATTTAGGTGCTTTAGAATTTTGCGACGCTGTTTTTATATTTTAGTACCTTTTTAAGTTATTGTCGTTTTGAGATATAGAATTCCTTTTAAGCTTTAATATTTTAAGACGCAACTTTTAATTTTTAGTTTTTAGTGCCTTTTTAAGTTTAGACGCGCTACTTTCTTATTTTCATTTTTCGACGCCTATTCTTTTTCAATCTTTTATTTTTTCGACGTTTTTCGACGCGCTCTTTTTCTTTCTTATTTCTCGCCATTCTAGTTTTAGGACATAGAATTTTCTATCTTCTTCTCTAAAATTTCTTAAAATTACGAAAAATTATTTTAAGCGGTAAAATTGATAGACATCAAAATTTTCTGGTTCGTAGTAATAGTTGGATTTGTACGTGGACCGGGTTATTAGAGCCAAACAGTACTCAATTATTTTGAGACCAAACGAATCCTGCCCCTCTGCTGAAATGTCCCGTTCTTATTGATTAAAAACGTTCCATATTAATTGATTTCGTTGCGAGGTTTTGACCTCTATATGAGACGTTTTTCAAAGACTGCATTCTTTTTTAAAACAAACCATAACCTTTATTTCATAAATAAAGGTTTAAAAAGCTTTACGTAGATTATCAAATAATGATAATCTAAAATATCCTGTTTACACACGACCATTACATAATGGTTTACAATACAAATATGTTACATCGAAATCAGTTTCTTGAATGCAGTTTTTACACAATATCATACAAACATGGACTCCAAATCTTGTCCTTATTTTAGTATGCAACAGCGGAAGCTCTTAGTATTCACCTGAGAATAAACATGCTTTAAACGTCAACAAAAATGTTGGTGAGTTATAGGTTTAACCTATATATATCAAATCGTAACAATAGACCACAAGATTTCATATTTCAATACACATCCCATACATAGAGATAAAAATCATTCATATGGTGAACACCTGGTAACCAACATTAACAAGATGCATATATATAAGAATATCCCCATCATTCCGGGACACCCTTCGGATATGATATAAATTTCGAAGTACTAAAGCATCCGGTACTTTGGATGGGGTTTGTTAGGCCCAATAGATCTATCTTTAGGATTCGCGTCAATTAGGGTGTCTGTTCCCTAATTCTTAGATTACCAGACTTAATAAAAAGGGGCATATTCGATTTCGATAATTCAACCATAGAATGTAGTTTCACGTACTTGTGTCTATTTTGTAAATCATTTATAAAACCTGCATGTATTCTCATCCCAAAAATATTAGATTTTAAAAGTGGGACTATAACTCACTTTCACAGATTTTTACTTCGTCGGGAAGTAAGACTTGGCCACTGGTTGATTCACGAACCTATAACAATATATACATATATATCAAAGTATGTTTAAAATATATTTATAACACTTTTAAAATATATTTTGATGTTTTAAGTTTATTAAGTCAGCTGTCCTCGTTAGTAACCTACAACTAGTTGTCCACAGTTAGATGTACAGAAATAAATCGATAAATATTATCTTGAATCAATCCACGACCCAGTGTATACGTATCTCAGTATTGATCACAACTCAAACTATATATATTTTGGAATCAACCTCAACCCTGTATAGCTAACTCCAACATTCACATATAGAGTGTCTATGGTTGTTCCGAAATATATATAGATGTGTCGACATGATAGGTCGAAACATTGTATACGTGTCTATGGTATCTCAATATTACATAATATACAATACAAGTTGATTAAGTTATGGTTGGAATAGATTTGTTACCAATTTTCACGTAGCTAAAATGAGAAAAATTATCCAATCTTGTTTTACCCATAACTTCTTCATTTTAAATCCGTTTTGAGTGAATCAAATTGCTATGGTTTCATATTGAACTCTATTTTATGAATCTAAACAGAAAAAGTATAGGTTTATAGTCAGAAAAATAAGTTACAAGTCGTTTTTGTAAAGGTAGTCATTTCAGTCGAAAGAACGACGTCTAGATGACCATTTTAGAAAACATACTTCCACTTTGAGTTTAACCATAATTTTTGGATATAGTTTCATGTTCATAATAAAAATCATTTTCTCAGAATAACAACTTTTAAATCAAAGTTTATCATAGTTTTTAATTAACTAACCCAAAACAGCCCGTGGTGTTACTACGACGGCGTAAATCCGGTTTTACGGTGTTTTTCGTGTTTCCAGGTTTTAAATCATTAAGTTAGCATATCATATAGATATAGAACATGTGTGTAGTTAATTTTAAAAGTCAAGTTAGAAGGATTAACTTTTGTTTGCGAACAAGTTTAGAATTAACTAAACTATGTTCTAGTGATTACGAGTTTAAACCTTCGAATAAGATAGTTTTATATATATGAATCGAATGATGTTATGAACATCATTACTACCTCAAGTTTAGTAGGTAAACCTACTGGAAGTGACAAGAAATGATCTAGCTTCAAAGGATCTTGGATGGCTTGAAAGTTCTTGAAGTAGGATCATGACACAAAAACAAGTTCAAGTAAGATTTTTACTCGAATTAAGATAGTTTATAGTTATAGAAATTAAATCAAAGTTTGAATATGAATATTACCTTGAATAAGAAAGATAACCTACTATATATAACAAAGGTTTCTTGATCTTAGATGATTACTTGGAATGGATTAGAAAGCTTGGAAGTAAATTAGTAAACTTGAAGGGATTTTTGAAGTGTTCTTGAAGTGTTCTTCCTATGATGATTATAGCTTGATTCTTGAAGTGATTTTTGATGAAGATGATGATTAACTACCGGAAAAATACATTCATAATAGTGTGTGTGTGTTGAGAGAGAATTAGAAAGAGAATTGGAAGTGAAATGGAGTGAATGATGAGTGGTAATTGGTGAGTGGTGAGTGGGGTTAAAAGGAGTTCTAGTTAGTTGACTAGCTCATGGTAGAAGTTAAAATTGATTAGTCATACATGACATAATCAATAGTGGAATCCCATGCTAGTTCCTATTGGTATATACTTATAGTAAGTACGTTTTGAAGCTGTGTATAATACGGGTAAGAATACGACTAGAATTCTTGATGAAAGAAAAGAATGGAAAAGTAACTGTAACCATTTTCGTTAAGTATGAGTGTTTTGATATATGTCTTGAAGTCTTCCAAAAGTATTTTAATACATCTAAATACACTACATGTATATACATTTTAACTGATTCGTTAAGTCATCGTTAGTCGTTACATGTAAGTGTTGTTTTGAAACCTTTAAGTTAACGATCTCAATTAATGTTGTTAACCCATTGTTTATTATATCTAATGAGATGTTAAATTATTATATTATCATGATATTATGATATATTAATATATCTTAATATGATATATATACATTTAAATGTCGTTACAATGATAATCGTTACATATATGTCTCGTTTCGAAATCCTTAAGTTAGTAGTCTTGTTTATATGTATATAACTCATTGTTAATTTACTTATGGAGATACTTACTTATCATAATCTCATGTTAACCATATTTATATCCATATATATATCATCATGTCGTTTTTACAAGTTTTAACGTTCGTGAATCGCCGGTCAACTTGGGTGGTCAATTGTCTATATGAAACATATTTCAATTAATCAAGTCTTAACAAGTTTGATTGCTTAACATGTTGGAAATATTTAATCATGTAAATATCAATCTCAATTAATATATATAAACATGGAAAAGTTCGGGTCACTACAGTACCTACCCGTTAAATAAATTTGGTCCCGAAATTTTAAGCTGTTGAAGGTGTTGACGAATCTTCTGGAAATAGATGCGGGTATTTCTTCTTCATCTGATCTTCACGCTCCCAGGTGAACTCGGGTCCTCTACGAGCATTCCATCGACCCTTAACAATTGGTATCTTGTTTTGCTTAAGTCTTTTAACCTCACGATCCATTATTTCGACGGGTTCTTCGATGAATTGGAGTTTTTCGTTGATTTGGATTTCATCTAACGGAATAGTGAGATCTTCTTTAGCAAAACATTTCTTCAAATTCGAGACGTGGAAAGTGTTATGTACAGCCACGAGTTGTTGAGGTAACTCAAGTCGGTAAGCTATTGGTCCGACACGATCAATAATCTTGAATGGTCCAATATACCTTGGATTTAATTTCCCTCGTTTACCAAATCGAACAACGCCTTTCCAAGGTGCAACTTTAAGCATGACCATCTCTCCAATTTCAAATTCTATATCTTTTCTTTTAATGTCAGCGTAACTCTTTTGTCGACTTTGGGCGGTTTTCAACCGTTGTTGAATTTGGATGATCTTCTCGGTAGTTTCTTGTATAATCTCCGGACCCGTAATCTGTCTATCCCCCACTTCACTCCAACAAATCAGAGACCTGCACTTTCTACCATAAAGTGCTTCAAATGGCGCCATCTCAATGCTTGAATGGTAGCTGTTGTTGTAGGAAAATTCTGCTAACGGTAGATGTCGATCCCAACTATTTCCGAAATCAATAACACATGCTCGTAGCATGTCTTTAAGCGTTTGTATCGTCCTTTCGCTCTGCCCATCAGTTTATGGATGATAGGCAGTACTCATGTCTAGACGAGTTCCTAAGGCTTGCTGTAATGTCTGCCAGAATCTTGAAATAAATCTGCCATCCCTATCAGAGATAATAGAGATTGGTATTCCATGTCTGGAGATGACTTCCTTCAAATACAGTCGTGCTAACTTCTCCATCTTGTCATCTTCTCTTATTGACAGGAAATGTGCTGATTTGGTGAGACGATCAACTATTACCCAAATAGTATCAAAACCACTTGCAGTCCTTGGCAATTTAGTGATGAAATCCATGGTAATGTTTTCCCATTTCCATTTCGGGATTTCGGGTTGTTGAAGTAGACCTGATGGTTTCTGATGCTCAGCTTTGACCTTAGAACACGTCAAACATTCTCCTACGTATTTAGCAACATCGGCTTTCATACCCGGCCACCAAAAATATTTCATGAGATCCTTGTACATCTTCCCCGTTCCAGGATGTATTGAGTATCTGGTTTTATGAGCTTCTCTAAGTACCATTTCTCTCATATCTCCAAATTTTGGTACCCAAATCCTTTCAGCCCTATACCGGGTTCCGTCTTCCCGAATATTAAGATGTTTCTCCGATCCTTTGGGTATTTCATCCTTTAAATTTCCCTCTTTTAAAACTCCTTGTTGCGCCTCCTTTATTTGAGTAGTAAGGTTATTATGAATCATTATATTCATAGATTTTACTCGAATGGGTTCTCTGTCCTTCCTGCTCAAGGCATCGGCTACCACATTTGCCTTCCCCGGGTGGTAACGAATCTCAAAGTCGTAATCATTCAATAATTCAATCCACCTACGCTGCCTCATATTCAGTTATTTCAGATTAAATATGTGTTGAAGACTTTTGTGGTCGGTATATATAATACTTTTGACCCCATATAAGTAGTGCCTCCAAGTCTTTAATGCAAAAACAACCGCGCCTAATTCCAAATCATGCGTCGTATAATTTTGTTCGTGAATCTTCAATTGTCTAGACGCATAAGCAATCACCTTCGTTCGTTGCATTAATACACAACCGAGACCTTGCTTTGATGCGTCACAATAAATCACAAAATCATCATTCCCATCAGGCAATGACAATATAGGTGCCGTAGTTAGCTTTTTCTTCAATAACTGAAACGCTTTCTCTTGTTCATCATTCCATTCAAATTTCTTCCCTTTATGCGTTAATGCAGTCAAGGGTTTTGCTATTCTGGAAAAGTCTTGGATGAACCTTCTGTAGTAACCAGCTAGTCCTAAAAACTGGCGTATGTGTTTCGGAGTTTTCGGGGTTTCCCACGTTTCAACAGTTTCTATCTTTGCCGGATCCACCTTAATACCTTCTTTGTTCACTATGTGACCGAGGAATTGAACTTCTTCCAACCAAAATGCACACTTTGAAAACTTAGC
Source organism: Rutidosis leptorrhynchoides (assembly GCF_046630445.1). Classification (NCBI taxonomy): domain Eukaryota; kingdom Viridiplantae; phylum Streptophyta; class Magnoliopsida; order Asterales; family Asteraceae; genus Rutidosis; species Rutidosis leptorrhynchoides. The sequence goes on from NC_092333.1 coordinate 560,553,890, forward strand.
GTACAATTCTTCCTTCCTCAATACTTTTAACACCTTTCTCAAATGTTCACCGTGTTCTTGGTCATTCTTTGAGTAAATAAGTATGTCATCAATGAAAACAATGACAAACTTGTCAAGGTATGGTCCACGCACTCGGTTCATAAGGTCCATGAACACAGCTGGTGCATTAGTTAAACCAAACGGCATGACCATAAACTCGTAATGACCGTAACGTGTTCTGAAAGCAGTCTTTGGAATATCATCTTCTTTCACCCGCATTTGATGACACCCGGAACGTAAGTCAATCTTTGAATAAACAGACGAGCCTTGTAGTTGATCAAATAAGTCGTCGATTCTCGGTAGTGGGTAGCGGTTCTTGATGGTAAGTTTGTTCAACTCTCGGTAGTCGATACAAAACCTGAATGTACCATCTTTCTTCTTGACAAACAAAATAGGAGCTCCCCACGGTGATGTGCTTGGTCGAATGAAACCACGCTCTAAAAGTTCTTGTAATTGGCTTTGCAGTTCTTTCATCTCGCTGGGTGCGAGTCTGTAAGGAGCACGAGCTATTGGTGCAGCTCCTGGTACAAGATCTATTTGAAATTCAACGGATCGATGTGGGGGTAATCCCGGTAATTCTTTCGGAAATACATCAGGAAATTCTTTTGCAATGGGAACATCATTGATGCTCTTTTCTTCAGTTTGTACTTTCTCGACGTGTGCTAGAACAGCATAGCAACCTTTTCTTATTAGTTTTTGTGCCTTCAAATTACTAATAATATGTAGCTTCGTGTTGCCCTTTTCTCCGTACACTATTAAGGGTTTTCCTTTTTCTCGTATAATGCGAATTGCATTTTTGTAACAAACGATCTCTGCTTTCACTTCTTTCAACCAGTCCATACCGATTATCACATCAAAACTCCCTAACTCTACTGGTATCAAATCAATCTTAAATGTTTCGCTAACCAGTTTAATTTCTCGATTCCGACATATATTATCTGCTGAAATTAATTTACCATTTGCTAATTCGAGTAAAAATTTACTATCCAAAGGCGTCAATGGACAACTTAATTTAGCACAAAAATCTCTACTCATATAGCTTCTATCCGCACCCGAATCAAATAAAACGTAAGCAGATTTATTGTCAATAAGAAACGTACCCGTAACAAGCTCCGGGTCTTCCTGTGCCTCTGCCGCATTAATATTGAAAACTCTTCCGCGGCCTTGTCCATTCGTGTTCTCCTGGTTCGGGCAATTTCTAATAATGTGGCCCGGTTTTCCACATTTATAACAAACTACATTGGCATAACTTGCTCCGACACTACTTGCTCCGCCATTACTCGTTCCGACACCATTTGTTCCTTTCGTTCTATTAACCCCTGGTCCGTAGACCTCACACTTCGCCGCGCTATGACCATTTCTTTTACACTTGTTGCAAAATTTGGTGCAGAACCCAAAGTGATACTTTTCACACCTTTGGCATAGCTGCTTCTGATTGTTGTTGTTGTTGCGGTTATTATTGTTGTTGGGATGATTGTTGTAGTTGCTGTTGTTGTTGTTGTTGTTGTTGTTGGGCCGTTTGTTGTAGTTGCGATTGATGTTGCGATTGTTGGGATAATTGTTGCGATTATTGTTGTAATTGCTGTTGTTGTTGTATTGGTGATTCTTATCACCGTTTTCCTCCCACTTTCTTTTGACTTGCTTCACATTGGCCTCTTCAGCAGTCTATTCTTTAATTCTTTCTTCAATCTGGTTCACTAGTTTGTGAGCCATTCTACATGCCTGTTGTATGGAGGCGGGCTCGTGCGAACTTATATCTTCTTGGATTCTTTCCGGTAATCCTTTCACAAACGCGTCGATCTTCTCTTCCTCATCTTCGAATGCTCCCGGACACAATAGGCACAATTCTGTGAATCGTCTTTCGTACGTGGTAATATCAAATCCTTGGGTTCGTAACCCTCTAAGTTCTGTCTTGAGCTTATTGACCTCGGTTCTGGGACGGTACTTCTCGTTCATCAAGTGCTTGAATGCTGACCACGGTAGTGCGTACGCATCGTCTTGTCCCACTTGCTCTAGATAGGTATTCCACCATGTTAACGCAGAACCTGTGAAGGTATGCATAGCGTACTTTACTTTGTCCTCTTCAGTACACTTACTTATGGCAAACACCGATTCGACCTTCTCGGTCCACCGTTTCAATCCGATCGGTCCTTCGGTTCCATCAAATTCCAAAGGTTTGCAGGCAGTGAATTCTTTGTAGGTGCATCCTACACGATTTCCTGTACTGCTAGATCCAAGGTTATTGTTGGTATGTAGCGCAGCCTGTACTGCGGCTATGTTTGAAGCTAGAAAATTAAGGAATTCCTCTTCATTCATATTCACGGTGTGTCGAGTAGTCGGTGCCATTTCCTTCAAAATAGTCAAATGGAACAAGTTAATCATACAGAATATTAAGAGTAGTTAATAGTATTTCGTAGCATAATATGAACTCATTTATAAAAGCTTTTTCTTCATATTAGCGTTTTATAAGTTTAAATTCGGGTAGTACCTACCCGTTAAGTTCATACTTAGTAGCTAATATACAATTCAACTACTACAATTCTATATGAAAAACTGATTATAATAATATTTCGCATTCAAACTTTTATACAATATTTTACAAACTTACAATACCGCTTATTTTACATAAAGCATGAAATATAGCACACAATAACTTTGATACAAGATAGTTGTGAAGATAATTCTAGCTAGTACACAAGTCGTTCAGCAAAGGCAATAAAGACACGTAATTCATACGTCCAGAAACAAGTCATGCATTCTGGTTTTACTAGGACTACTTCCCATCCTTGGTCTTGTGGAACATAACCGTTATGGCCGTTGATAAGACAGCGTGTTGTAACGTCGTCAAAGGGACGAGGGTTACGTAATGTCCAACAGTCCCGTAACAATTTAAAAACCTCATTTCTTACCCCAATTACCGACTCCGTCACTTGTGGGAATGTTTTGTTTAATAGTTGTAGCCCGATGTTCTTGTTCTCACTTTGGTGAGAAGCGAACATTACTAACCCGTAAGCATAACATGCTTCTTTATGTTGCATGTTAGCCGCTTTTTCTAAATCACGAAGTCCTATATTCGGATATACTGAGTCAAAATAATTTCTTAACCCGTTGCGTAAAATAGCATTTGGGTTCCCCGCAATATATGCGTCAAAGTAAACACATCGTAACTTATGGATTTCCCAATGTGATATCCCCCATCTTTCGAACGAAAGCCTTTTATAAACCAAGGCATTCTTGGAACGTTCTTTGAATGTCTTACAAACTGATCTCGCCTTAAATAGTTGTGCCGAGGAATTCTGACCGACTCTAGACAAGATTTCATCAATCATGTCTCCGGGTAGGTCTCTTAAAATATTGGGTTGTCTATCCATTTTGTGTTTTTATACTGTAAAATAGACAAGAGTTAGATTCATAAAAAAAATACTTATTAATACAAGCAATTTTTACATATATCATAAAGCATAAGCACACTATATTACATATATTACACCACACGAATACAACTATCTTATTCCGACTCGCTCGTTTCTTCTTGTTCAGTTTTGGTTCGTTTTGCCAAGTTTCTAGGGATATATGATGTTCCCCTAATACGAGCCGTCGTTGTCCACATTGGTTTAGAAAAACCTGGTGGTTTAGAGGTTCCCGGGTCATTGTTACAACTTAAGGACTTCGGGGGTTGACGATACATATAAAGTTCATCGGGGTTGGAATTAGATTTCTCTATTTTTATGCCCTTTCCCTTATTATTTTCTTTTGCCTTTTTAAATTCAGTTGGGGTAATTTCTATAACATCATCGGAATTCTCGTCGGAATCCGATTCATCGGAGAATTGGTAATCCTCCCAATATTTTGCTTCCTTGGCGGAAACACCATTGACCATAATTAACCTTGGTCGGTTGGTTGAGGATTCTCTTTTACTTAACCGTTTTATTATTTCCCCCACCGGTTCTATTTCTTCTTCCGGTTCCGATTCTTCTTCCGGTTCCGATTCTTCTTCCGGTTCCGACTCTTCTTCCGGTTCCCCTTCGGGAACTTGTGAATCAGTCCACGAATCATTCCAATTTACATTTGACTCTTCATTATTATTAGGTGAGTCAATGGGACTTGTTCTAGAGGTAGACATCTATCACATAATATCAAACACGTTAAGAGATTAATATATCACATAATATTCATATGTTAAAAATATATAGTTTCCAACAAAAATGTTAAGCAATCATTTTTAAAGAAAACACGGTCGAAGTCCAGACTCACTAATGCATCCTAACAAACTCGATAAGACACACTAATGCAAATTTTCTGGTTCTCTAAGACCAACGCTCGGATACCAACTGAAATGTCCCGTTCTTATTGATTAAAAACGATCCATATTAATTGATTTCGTTGCGAGGTTTTGACCTCTATATCAGACGTTTTTCAAAGACTGCATTCATTTTTAAAACAAACCATAACCTTTATTTCATAAATAAAGGTTTAAAAAGCTTTACGTAGATTATCAAATAATGATAATCTAAAATATCCTGTTTACACACGACCATTACATAATGGTTTACAATACAAATATGTTACATCGAAATCAGTTTCTTGAATGCAGTTTTTACACAATATCATACAAACATGGACTCCAAATCTTGTCCTTATTTTAGTATGCAACAGCGGAAGCTCTTAGTATTCACCTGAGAATAAACATGCTTTAAACGTCAACAAAAATGTTGGTGAGTTATAGGTTTAACCTATATATATCAAATCGTAACAATAGACCACAAGATTTCATATTTCAATACACATCCCATACATAGAGATAAAAATCATTCATATGGTGAACACTTGGTAACCGACATTAACAAGATGCATATATATATGAATATCCCCATCATTCCGGGACACCCTTCGGATATGATATAAATTTCGAAGTACTAAAGCATCCGGTACTTTAGATGGGGTTTGTTAGGCCCAATAGATCTATCTTTAGGATTCGCGTCAATTAGGGTGTATGTTCCCTAATTCTTAGATTACCAGACTTAATAAAAAGGGGCATATTCGATTTCGATAATTCAACCATAGAATGTAGTTTCACGTACTTGTGTCTATTTTGTAAATCATTTATAAAACCTGCATGTATTCTCATCCCAAAAATATTAGATTTTAAAAGTGGGACTATAACTCACTTTTACAGATTTTTACTTCGTCGGGAAGTAAGACTTGGCCACTGGTTGATTCACGAACCTATAACAATATATACATATATATCAAAGTATGTTTAAAATATATTTACAACACTTTTAATATATTTTGATGTTTTAAGTTTATTAAGTCAGCTGTCCTCGTTAGTAACCTACAACTAGTTGTCCACAGTTAGATGTACAGAAATAAATCGATAAATATTATCTTGAATCAATCCACGACCCAGTGTATACGTATCTCAGTATTGATCACAACTCAAACTATATATATTTTGGAATCAACCTCAACCCTGTATAGCTAACTCCAACATTCACATATAGAGTGTCTATGGTTGTTCCGAAATATATAGATGTGTCGACATGATAGGTCGAAACATTGTATACGTGTCTATGGTATCTCAAGATTACATAATATACAATACAAGTTGATTAAGTTATGGTTGGAATAGATTTGTTACCAATTTTCACGTAGCTAAAATGAGAAAAACTATCCAATCTTGTTTTACCCATAACTTCTTCATTTTAAATCCGTTTTGAGTGAATCAAATTGCTATGGTTTCATATTGAACTCTATTTTATGAATCTAAACAGAAAAAGTATAGGTTTATAGTCAGAAAAATAAGTTACAAGTCGTTTTTGTAAAGGTAGTCATTTCAGTCGAAAGAACGACGTCTAGATGACCATTTTAGAAAACATACTTCCACTTTGAGTTTAACCATAATTTTTGGATATAGTTTCATGTTCGTAATAAAAATCATTTTCTCAGAATAACAACTTTTAAATCAAAGTTTATCATAGTTTTTAATTAACTAACCCAAAACAGCCCGTGGTGTTACTACGACGGCGTAAATCCGGTTTTACGGTGTTTTTCGTGTTTCCAGGTTTTAAA